>NW_026607487.1:19090000-20290000 GCF_021117445.2 Syzygium oleosum
TGGCCTCGCCCGACGCCGGCAAGGCTCGGCCTCGTCTGCAACCGGCGAGGCTCGACCTCGCCGGCGTCGGGCGAGGCCGGCCCTCGCTCGGGTGGGCGAGGCCGGCCTCGCCCGACGCCGGCAAGGCTCGGCCTCGCCCGACGCCGGCAAGGCTCGGCCTCGCTCGCACGCCGGCGAGGCTCGACCTCGCGGCGCGGTCCGGCGAGGCCGGCCGGCCTCGCCCAGCCCAGGCGAGGGCCGCCTCGCCTAGAGGCCGGCGACCTCCGCGCCGGCCCCGGCTATGGCCAGCCGCGGAGGAAGAAAAAAAAAGAAAAGGAAAAGGAAAAGAAAAAAAACAGAAAAAAATAGGAACCGGCCCGGAACCGGTTCCGAACCGGAACCGGCCCTGAACCGTACGGTTCCGAACCGTGGCCACCTCTAGGCGGCGGTGAGGGATCCATCCTACATATCTGAAAAATAAGGAGTGAGCCGAAGCCCAATAATTAAAATCTTTAAGTCTAAGGTAGAAGATGCACTCACCACTTAACCTGGTACCAACAATAATTGTGAGTTCAAGGCAGTACAAAACAATCATACATGATGAATACATGAATAAAGGTACCATCCTTCCAATCATAAAATGTCGATGGAACAACAATACATTGCATAAAATCAATCACTCATATGCAAGCAGATGGTATATTATATATCACAAATATCACATAACATTTCATTGATTTACACATATGAATTCATATTCGTCAGCGGTCATGACCATCTCGATTAACAAAGCATCGTCACCACCAACTCATGGGAAATGAAAACATACATACACATTTGCCATGCCTCTTAGCCTATCCATCACGGGTGTCCTCTACATTAGCGAGAATAAATACGGTACCGTACATCCGCATGATGTGGACCATTTCTTAGCATCATACCATGGCTACACAAGCCATGTCATATTATGACTACACGAGTCATGTCTTCATATAATTTCATGTTATCTCAACCTTGTAGAGGACCGTCTCATATGGTAGAACATCTGACTAACTCCAGAGTCTCATATACATACTCATACAAGGGAATTCGCTTGGTGGCGAATAAGCCGTGGTAAAGGTCTTAATCATGTAGCAATAAAGATATACACAATTAATTACATCACTATAAATGCCACATATTTTCATAATTACGAATGCAAACAACTACACGTTAATATCTTGGCATTTCACATAATGTATAAGACAATTGATTAATTATCACCTTTCAACATAAAAACTTTCTTTTTCTATTCACCAAGCCAATATCATTTAGAAGAGAACTTTTGCAAGTTCTATGACATTAAACACTACTACTCCATAATTTAGTAACTCATCTAATTTTTATTTATTTATTTATTTTTGAACCCCCTTGATTAAGCTCACTTTTACCACATATAATAGAGATTATTTCTATAATTCCAAATTCTTAGAATTAGAATAATATCCTAGTAAAATTTTTGTAATTTTACCCCTAACTAATGATTTTCAAGCAACCAAGCCATAATAATTAAATTAAAAACTAAAGGATATTATTTTGTTCTTTAAAACACACAAACATTTTATTTACACTATAGACACCACATATTTTACAAAATTTTCAAAACTGCCTACTTTTAATTAATTATTACAAATTGGTCCAACTTGCATAGTTAGACATATATCCTAATTAAGCAATTATCTCTAAAAAAATAACTTAACCACTTATCAAAATGAGGTTCCACGTGCTGTGAACAGTCCCCAGAACTTCCAGTTTTTACAGATTCAACTTGGTGAAATTACAAATTTGCCCCTAAAGCTTATAAACTCATTTTTTTTCAACTAGTTTAATTTCCTTTAATTAATATTACTTAATAACCCCCTAATTAACACTAAAAATCATAAAATAACACTGTTCACAGCCCCTCTTAATTTCTGCAAATTCGAAATTATCCCTTACCTTGACAAGAAAAATTACCAAAATACCCTTTTATGCTTAGTTTTACCATTTTCGCACTTTTCCTACTCAAAATGCAACAAAACCTTTTAGTAATCTCTCAAGGACCACCCAAGCATGTGAAAAGCTTTTTACTTCAAGCTCAACAATCACCATAGCTTAACATACAACTATTGAAACTTGCTCACACATAGAATAAGATCCAAACTAAATAACAAACAATCAATCAACCAAGATCAAGAGTGCTAAATAAATCATTCTAGCTTAGTCCTTAGAGTTTTCACTTACCCAAAGTGAAATCTTCAACAAAGCAAGCCTCTAACCACCTTGAAATCAAAATACATACTAAAAAAATTTAACAAGTCTTATTCCTTAAAAAACAACAAAGCTTATTTGATAAGGAAAAATGAAAGGGAAGTCTATCAATATACCTTGTCAAGAAACTAGATTGAAAGTGAGCTTGAACTTTGATTTTTTTGTTGAAAGAGAGTGGAAAAAAGAAAAACTTGCTACTTGAAGAAGTGGAAGGAAGTTTCACGCCCAAGAAGAAGAAGAGATGCTTTTTAGCCTCTTGTCTTCCAAAATTTTGCCACAATGAAGAGTATTTTTGGGTCACATTAAATGGCTGGGGTTAAAAACAATAATATCAAATAACTAGAGTTACATTTAGATAATAAGTTACTAGAGTTAAAAAAATGTAATATGTCATGCATGAGGTCATAGTCTTAGGTTCAATGCATTTCAATTAAGGCATGTGGTAAAGATAAGGTGAGAGTTAGGACATTTATCGAAGCCAATATAGTGACAAATGGCACGGTTTAATTGAAAAGAGAGAGATATTAGGTTATTTTGGTTAGATACTATACATTGCTGTAAATAAACAGAAAAATCGGTATTCGTTTAAAATGCCAGTATATCAGAAAATTATTTTAAAACCACTAAAATCATTAATAAAAAGTAAGAATAAAAGTGACACCTTAACTCAATAAAATTTTTAATGTTTGAAAATCATTCGATACGTATTTGGGAGCGTATCGGTCCCTATTGGCAATTACTAAACTAATTTGATTACCTTAATAACTCTCACTACTTAATATCTTATATATCATAAACTACGAAGAAAATTTCGGATGTCACACGAGCCTTCGCCAGTGGCCGTGAGGTTGCGAGCGAGCCTTGCCAGCGGCTGGGTGAGGCTTGCCATCGCTGTCGCTGTCGCTGGCCCTGGCCTCCTGCCAGACCGGCGATCGGCAAGAGGAAGAAGAAGGGGGAAGAAAGAAAAGAAAAAAGAAAGAAAATTTTAAAAAATATATAACAAAATTTGAAAAATATAAAATATTATTAAAAGTTATCCACGTCATCGTCGGCGGTGCCACATAAGCCGGCCGGCATCCATGTTAGCATAATCCGACTAAAATTAGCCGGAAAGACTGAATTGGCACAAAGACAAAAGGTTTAGGACTGAATTAGCATAAAAAAAAGGTTTAGAACTAAGTTGGTACCAATACAATAGGTTTATGACTTTTCTAACACTTTTCCCTACAAGATAAGGACTTGCTTTGACATTATTTGCTCTAACTTCAGTGGGCTTTCTAGCTGTGACTTTCATAGGCATTTTGTGAAGCTTGGATTTTAGTAATGCCTCTTTTCCTTTGTCTTTGTCTCCATACTCGTGGTCAAGTTTCTCATTCATGATTTTCATTTCTCGTGCTTAAGTTAATTTAACTTCATCTACAATATTTTGATGTCACAGCTTAGTCCGTCTTCTCATTGGCCTTCTTCGCCACAATTTTCCATTGATCCTTGCACCTTAGGATGTAAGGTGGAGATGGTCTCTTTTTCTTTGGGAAACCATCCTTTTTCTCCTTTATGTTTTCCTTATCTCTCTTAGTATGACCAATTGGGAACATCATAATGGGCTTTAATTCCTTAATTACACTTCTGCATCTTCTTGAATTCACATCGGAACTTCTCGAGCTCTCTTCTTTTTCCTTGAGCTCCTTGTCCTAATGTCTAAGCAATTTGTCCCTCTTCTTCAACATATCTTCCATCTTCACCTTCTCAACTCTCAGCTTCTTCATTGCAACAGGCGCTTGGAAGTCTCATTCTGACCATAATGAGGAAACTTAGTATAGCCATCCCATTGATACCTGATATGGCTATATATACAACCTAGATGAGGTGGATAGGTTGATTATCAAAACCTAATATATTTTGGCTGAATAAACAGAATCAAGTTGATATGTGCAATAACAGTTTGATATATGCAAGAATGACCTGCTAATGTTAAGTGTGGTGCTTCTATCAAATAGTTAAATTATTAAGCAGATGGATAGAGATAGATGCACACAAATCTTTACATTGGCTCGGCTTAAACCAAGCCTAAGTCCACTCTCCTAGACTAACAGCCACCAACAAGGCTAGAATCCGCATAGTAATACTTGTATAGATACAAATGTAGCCCGTGCTGCTTCTACCCAAAACTAGTAGAACACACTATCTAATCCCAGGCACTACCACAAGACTCGTACATTTCGGTAGAGATTAAATGAACTCTTGCTCAACAACTCAACAAGATTATTAGTGTACAACACTTTCTCTATTTCGCGGGTTATCTTTATTCAGTGTATATTGATCATCTCATATAGTCTTCAATCTCCAAACTAGCCGTTGAATAATCTTCAAGAGGATCAATTTAGTTGTTGAAGATAAGCAATCAAATCAACTGGAGATCTGGTCACCCATATAATCAAATCTTCCAGTAATCTTGTTGCTTCCATGAATAGAGTCGCTTATATTAAAAAATAATCCTTGTCATCGAATGATTGAAAATTGATTGGATTCTTCCTCAAATGATCTTCAGAATTTCCAAACCTGTGACTAGTTGTCAAATCATTTAACCTGCAAATTAAGTAAAAAAAAATTATTTGGGTCTTCTTGTCCAGATCACACAAACACGGGGAAAAGTGCCAAAAAAATCCTAAATCTTTTACACTGATGTCAATTTAGTCCTAAACTTTTTTTTGTGCCAATTCAGTCCTAAACCTTTTTATTGTGCCAATTCAATCCTAAACTTTTTGTATTTGTGACAATTCAGTCCTAAACCTTTTGTTTTTATGTAAATTCAGTCGTTCCGGTCAATTTTGATCGGATTTTGCTAACGTGGACAACTTTAATAATATTTTAATATTTTTTTGAATTTGTATTTATTTATTTTTCTTTTCTTTTCTTTTTTTTTCCTCCTCCCCTTCCTCCTTCCTCCAGCCGGTCGTCGGAAGCCGGCACTAGCGAGGGCGACCTCGCCAGATCTGGGCAAGGTCGAGCCTTGCCCGACCAAGGCAAGGTCGACCTCGCCGTCGTGGGGGGTGGCGACGGCGAGGTTAGCCTCGCCTTGGCCGGGCGAAGCTCGACCTCGCCGTGATCTGACGACGGCGAGGTCGGCCTCGCCAGATCTGGGCGAGGTCGAGCCTCGCCCGGCCATGGCGAGGGCGACCTCGCCGTCGCGAGGGGTAGCAACGGCGAGGTCGGCCTCGCCTTGGCCGGGCGAGGCTCGACCTCGCCAAATCTGGGCAAGGTCGAGCCTTGCCCGACCATGGCGAGGCCGACCTCACCGTTGCGGGGCGTGGCGACGGCGAGGTCGGCCTCGCCTTGGCCGGGCGAGGTCGGCCTCGCCTTGGCTGAGCGAGGCTCAACTTTGCCTTGATCTAGCAAGGCCGACCTCGCCGTCGCGACCGGCAAGGGCCGCGACGCCCTCGCCGGCGCCGGCGATCGGCCATAGTCAAGGAAAAAAAAGGTAAAAAAAAAGAGAAAGAAATATTAAAAAATTTAAAATATTATTAATAAAAAGAAATTTTGTGTAGTTAATAAACGCATTTTTATTCTTTTTCTATTCTAAGAATAGAAATTTTGGGTAGTTACCCAACGCCTTCAAATGCTTAGAAATTGTTCCTGAGCACGGAATCAAAAAAAATCGTTTCTGAGCAAAATTTATTCCCGGGCATAAAATGATTGTTATGCGCAGCCTAAGATGTTCAATTGCTCCTCCACTCTTTTTTTTTTTTAGAATTAGAGTGGATGGGCATGAACTGAAATTTAATTCATAGACTGGCCCAAAATCTCCAGTGGCCTCTATTGCACGACTCAGGCCCAAATCAAATTCTTTTGACAGATTCTCCTTACATAACTTTGAAGCTTGCTTTAAGCAGCAAGGTCTCCCTCAGGGAAACAATATTGCATTATCTTTAGTACACGTGGACGAAACCCATTTGAACAGTAACCATGTGGGCCAATGAGGGAACTAAAATCATTAAAGGTCCAGATGATCGTGGTCCAAATGATTTATAAGACCATGTAATAACCGCTATTTTGAGATTATGCCGTGCCAATGAGATCCGTGACTCGATAAGTTGAGCGGGCTTTGGCTCAATAGTTGTTTATCTTCAATTGGTATTCGTTAGTTCATCAAAGGAGTTCGCAAGCTATGTAACGCAAGGCGAATCTGTCTTGTGATAAACTTTCACATATCACTCCTATATAAAATGATTAAATTAGTCAGCTGAAATTCATCATTGAGGTAATGCTTAGGCATGCTAAAAATCTTACAAAAACTTTGTTGCTAAGTGATATTTCGATTTTCTATTGGGCATTGATCACTCAATCACAGATCCCACTCATTTTAACATCCAACAAAAAATTGACGGATCGCGTAGTAAAATATTTTAGTGAATTTTTAATAGTATATTCCTCCATCTTTAGGTTTGAGTTAAGCAGTAAATTATCTCTAGGTTCAAAAAAGGCACCAGCACATCGAGCATTGATATCTTTCCTGCGGAGCCCCTCTTTTTATGAAGAAGCAGCTGTAAATGTGAAGAGGACACAGCACAACAGTACAGATAGTTAGCTAAACCGAATTTATATAGAGGCAAAAAATTAAAAAAGAGCAAATATATACATATATATATATCATAGACAATAGGGTTTGTCATTTTCCTTGGTGGAAGCTTGTAAAATGACCATTAAAAGGCCAGGAATCCTGTAAGTGGGCCTCTCTGAGGTCCCTCCTAAATTTTCTCATCACTGGTCTCTTTCTCTCTCGCTAGCACGCGCTGCAGGTTTCTTTGCTCTCTGTCTTTGTCCATCCAACTAAGCACTAATCAATGTTTATGCATTAATCAATCCATTAATATATATTAGTTTATGTTACGGTGTCATCTAACGGCAAAACTCACCAAAAAGCACAGGAACAGAAAGGCTAATCCGTGCCCGTTGTTGGGCATGTGGTCCGAAAGAAAGCATTATTATAGAGGTGGCATGGGGCCTCCTCGGGTTCGCCACCGGAAACAAATGGAAAAATGACATCTTCTGGTGAAAAGGTGTGGGCATGGAGGCATAGGGGAGGGAGGACACTCCTCATGTTCTAACCATTTCGAAAAGTTGATTTTGACCTAATCCTCATCTAGTCCCACGTTCTTGATGCTTTCTGTTCTATGTCACCGCTCATGTTAAACTAATTCCGTCTTAAGTTCATTCAGTGCTTGTGGGTTTAGTCAAGAAGAGGCCATCGACGCTTAACAGCGGGATTCACGGAATGATATATTACTTACCCATGACGCGACCAACTTACAAGAGGGTTTCGTGCTTCTTGACGAGGATCGCGGGATTTGCTTTCTACTGATCGGCACTGAATGAATTCAAAGCAATGGAAAAGGCACATCACCCTGAAAGAGGGGAAGCAGAAGACGGTGCATTTTGAGGGTGTTCTTTAAAAGTTGCCCTCTTGCAAAAGATCATGATTAGTGTGGATTATGTGTGCTTGAGTGAAGGCCAATCCTGCAAATCAAATGTCTCGCTGATCTTTATTTTAAACTCCCAGGAGACCATCTCATCATCATTCATCCCCACCCAGTTGTGAAAGTTTGTATGGGAGTTAGAGGAGGTGGGCCTCCATCAGAAGGAGAAAGAGAAAGGAAATCATTTGATCTATTACCCAAACTTCAAAGTTAGAGAAAAAAACGCAGTGTGCTTTTTGTTGTAGAGAGGTCTATGCTTCTTTGGTTTGTACTGTAGCCTTTTGTCTCTGTCATGATGGCTGGTCCGAGGGTTGGCTAATAAATAATGTCGCTATTGAGCATGTCTGCACAGGCCTGGCATTGAAAAAACTCTTGTTTTCCCCAACATGCTCGAGTGGATATCATTGCCCTCTTGACCCCGTCGTCACCTTTAACGCACACTCGGTGAAAGAGAGAGACAGATTGGACTCTCGGGAAGGTTTGGAATCTGCGTATAGCTCTAGTAGTTTCTATCATGTGAGCTTCCACTGCGGACCTTATTTTTTGTAACTCGAATAAAGATGTTATGCATAATTTACACAATTGACGTGATATATTTCATTTGATTTCATCTTTCGCTTGAAACACATCCCAATCAATTTTGTGTTTAGATTTCAAAAACCCGAAATCTATACAAGTAAGCGGCTTCTTCACATGTCTCTATCGTGTGAGCAGCGTCCAAAATGCCTTCTTGTAATATCGCTTTCGGTTATGTATTCCTTTCACATTGCCTCAAGCACTCTTCCAATCCCAAAAATTCCCGAGCTGCTAAATCCTTGAGACTCCCTCTCTGTCTGCCTTATTCAGCTACACCGCACAGTGATCGTTTTCTTTCGAATATTTTGTATAACGTGCCACATCCCTTGGCTCCTCCATTTTCTTTAGTCAAAGCCCTTATGATTCGCTTGTGTCCTTTGTCAAAGAACAATATCTTGTGGCGAGAGGTATCAGAGATTGATTTGGCTTCAATCTTTCATGTTGGTCAATAACCAACCCTAAAATACTCCGACAAGAATGAGCAAACATCTCTAGATACTTGACTTTGCACATTCTTTGTGCCTTCTTCTTTTTGAATGACGGAGCAAGACTCTATGGCATTCTGATGTTACTTTCATCTTATCGGATTAATTACGGTCGGAAAGTGATGTTAGTGGATTGATATTGAGAGTCAAACAAAGGCATGTTGTGGCCTTGTGGGGTATAAACGCGCATTACACTTTTCAGGGCAGACAAAGTGCAATGAGAAAAAATGGCATTATCAGCAAAGAAAGTTGTCTTGCTTCTGAATTTGTGCACTAATAAAGTAAACTATAGTATAACAAAGGAGTAATTTGGTCAAGATACATATCTTCACGGAAAATGAAAAGGCAAGCTTTACTTCCATGCCAAGATTCAGGAGAAAGCTTCACGTGAACTTCTTGCCCTTTCATTGCCTTGGTCAATGGGGTCAGCACTACTACCCCTCTCCAATGTCCTAAGGATGAGCACTCGTACAATGATAGAACTTCACAGGGAATGATTCAGCCTGATCAGAAGCGTGGACCAGATGAAGATTGAAATCAATTGTTAAGGCATGGATTAGATCCGGAGCTTCAGGGACGCCAGTTGAAGACTGGTCTTTCGGACTCTAGCCATAGGAGATCATGATACAGTACCAAAAGAAGAGACAAGCAGCTCCCAAATCGACTTATCGAGAAGGTAGAAAGAACAATCTTTATTGAAAAAGGAACAGCAAATGAGAAACTCGTGTATAACATACGTAAATCACTCGATGCACCAATTGCTTTGCTTGCTCAACTAAACATTCCCCGTTTTATAATCTATAAGAAAACTGCAGCATGTAAAGATACTTGATTGAATAAATCATTCCGCATTGACACGTCAAAAACCCGCTCCACAAAAACCAAATACATCTCGTGCGATATGAGCAATATAAACCCTAATTGGGATGGTTCACTTCATTCGATTACCATGGAATATCATGGGATACAATCATAGTCAACTATCAAATGGAACCCAATCTATACAAAACCCTGAAGAGAATGCTGAAGAATGGGATCAATGGGATGTGGGTTTGTACTTGGAATGGCACGTACTCGAGCATTTTCATGGGAAAACCAAAAAGAGAGCATATAAACATTTTTATTCTTGAAGCCGACATGGTGCTCGCAGGGGATCATCATTCCACCACGACTTTTCACTGTTTTATAATCAGATTGAAAATTTTTCTTGGCGCACATAATGTCACCGGTTCCGAGTTTCAGGTTTTCACGAGACCAAATGGTGTTAAAAAAAAACAAAGTTGAAATCCTGTAAAGTCCCTTTCTTTTCCATCGAAATTCGAGACTTGGCTTCACATTCGTGTTCTATCCTTTCACACTTGCCTTTCTTTTCTTTTTCTTTTTTGGGTTTTTGGCTCAAATGCTTTTTCTAAAACAAACAAGAAAGTAATAAAAGGTCTGCAGCTTCCGTGACCAGGTCAGAATTTTGAAACTCATCCTCTCCTTTCGCTTTCTTGCATTGTTCTACTTCTTCCCTCTCGGCAAGGAACGATCTTGAGGGTGCTGGACTGCTCCAATGTTTGAACTTGACATGTTGATTTGTATGTATGTTATCTCCTCTTGATAATAGACTCGATCGGAACAAATTCGCGGGAACATGGCATGGCGTCGGCTACTTCATTAGCAATGGCGGTTGTTTCTCCGTAATTTAATCCGTAAGGAAACAAATACCGAAAATGGATCTTCGGCTTTTAATTGAAGGACGGGTTCTGTGGTGATTTAACAGGAAATATCCAAGTGATCATAAAAATCAACGTGGAATTATACAAACGTAAACCAAACCGGAGTTTGACTCGACGGAAAAGTTTAGGAAGTACTATCGAAACAAACTTCGACGGAATTTGACTAGAGGACGAAGCTTGAAAGAGCGGCGGTACTACGCCGGGATTTGACTCAACGACGAAGCACCAAGGATGAAGATTCATATCGGAGGACGACTCGGCGACGTGAACTGAGCATTGGAACTACTCCTAAAGAATTAAAACTTGTAAATTGCAGGAAAATAATGGCCTTGGCCAAATGTAAAGGTACGAGTGCAGGAAATGTAAAGATAAAAGAAAGGTAAACTGATAAAGAACGTGAGTTCTGTTGTTGATTTTGGGGGGTCTTTAAAATACAAACTTGGGATATTTATAATCTCGTACAAGCGTTTACAACTTTTAAATTTTAAATAAAAAGTAACTTCCTAACGGTGGTTATTATCTTCCTATTTTCTAGGCACTCTCCACGTTCAAATAATCACCATTATCCATAAGCAGTTTTGTTATTGACATCTAACTATCAGTAAGTTGCTGATGCCGATCCTCTGCTCACCCACTATCGGTAAGTTGCGAACTATCGGTAAGTTACCGACGCCAAAGCTCCCGATGCCTATTTTCATGATTTTTTTTTCACTTTTTGGTGTAAACAGATGCCCTCTTAAAAGAATTGAATGATTTACCAATCATTCGATTCTTTTAACTAATGGCCTTTAGGTGCCCCGTAACTCTTCTGCTACTTAATAGAAGCTGAATCTGCCCCCTGGCATCGGTAACTTTTCTGCTACTTGACAAAAGCCGAATCCTCATATTTTGTCATTTGAAGAGCATACAAGTTGTTGACCATCCTGCCCCCTGATCCTTTCGCATCGGTTTTGAATTCACGAACATAGAAGGTGTAGAACTTGACTCAACATCATCTGCTGCTGCAATTTGTGGAGTCTCATTTGTTGGTTGGGCCAATTCTGTATCCTCCTTATAGAAGCCATTACGATCGAATTTTCGTCTCCAACTGTTTTCTCTGCTCATCGGTAATTACTTCGGGATGTTGACACCTCCTTCTCATTACTTGTCCCACCAATTATGCAGATGATAACCCAGAACACCACCAGGATGGTCAGGATCAAGTTGAGTACGTACCTTCATATTTCCTCGAATCAGCCACATTCGTCCCACCGGGCGTGCCAATTTGTTTCTCCGTAATTTAATCCGTAAGGAAACAAACACCGAAAATGGATCTTCGGCTTTTAATTAAAGGACGGGTTCTGTGGTGATTTAACAGGAAATATCCAAGCGATCATAAAAATCAACGTGGAATTGTACAAACCTAAACCAAACCGGAGTTTGACTCGACGGAAAAGTTTAGGAAGTACTATCGAAACAAACTTCGACGGAATTTGACTCGAGGACGAAGCTTGAAAGAGCGGCGGTACTACGTCGGGATTTGACTCGACGACGAAGCACCAAGGATGAAGATTCATATCGGAGGACGACTCGGCGACGTGAATCTGAGCATTAGAACTACTCCTAAAGAATTAAAGCTTGTAAATTGCAGGAAAATAATGGCCTTGGCCAAATGTAAAGATACGAGTGCAGGAAATGTAAAGATAAAAGAAAGATAAACTGATAAAAAACGTGAGTTCTGTTGTTGATTTTGGGGGGTCTTTAAAATACAAACTTGGGATATTTATAATCTCGTACAAGCATTTACAACTTTTAAATTTTAAATAAAAAGTAACTTCCTAACGATGGTTATTATCTTCCTATTTTCTAGGCACTCTCCACGTTCAAATAACTACCCTTATCCATAAGCAGTTTTGTTATTGACATCTAACTATCGGTAAGTTGCTGATGCCGATCCTCTGCTCACCCACTATCGGTAAGTTACGAATTATCGGTAAGTTACCGACGCCAAAGCTCCCGATGCCTATTTCCATGATTTTTTTCACTTTTTGGTGTAAACAGCGGTGTATCATTATAAAGAGATAGAATATGATTCAGATAATTGCCCCCTTGAATGACGTTATAAATCGTAGATAGGTACTTTAATAAATGACTCATATAGGAGTATTGGATTATAATTTGTCACATCATGATTGAAGCTGATTTTAAAAATTACAAAGCTCCAGTACTTTTATAGAGAAATCCCGTTTTGTTTGAAGTAACACGCATTGATTAGTGAGTTGTATAGTCACGATCTTGATATTCCTTTACTTCGTTTTGGATCTAGATCATGATACATGATATTACACCATACTTCGGTGTAGAAGTTGAGTAGCATGCAACGCTCGACAAGTCCATGACCTTCCACCACGAGAGATTAACTTACATAAATAAGTGTACAAACTCAATATTTGCCAGATTAGTCGTTATAACAGTGAAAGTCAATTGGCACAACCATACAAACTAGAGGAGAGGATATCATCCAATGTGTAAATCCCATATGATCGGTCGTACATTTTACGTAATATGTTGAATCAATAATGTTACGACGAAGATTGCATTTTATTTATACAACAGTTGTTTAATTATAGAATACGATTTCGTTTAGCCAAATATATAATATCTCGACATGATTGATGATAATAGTGGATGTAGACCGATCCTAGGTATATACTGCTTTTATACAAAATTGATTTATAAAGCGACGTGAGGAGGCGGAAGCGATCACCCGTTATTTTTAATAATTAATCAGAGTGAAAATAATCTTTTTGTGAATTAATATTTACTGAGAAGGGAAAAACCCAACTCGCAAGACTCGAGCAAGGCATGGTCCACTTGTCACGTGGGCCTCCCGCATCACTTTCAGCTCCAAGCCTTCTGCTCTCTCTCTCTCTCTCTCTCTGTCTCTGCAGCAAACAAAAGCTCAAATTATCTTTTGTTTTTCTCCCTTCCCATCAAAAAGTTCATTTCTTTTGACAGCAAAAACACAGACACCATCTTTATAAGCTGCCTCTCTGCTTCGTCTCGCACTGGGTCTCTTCTCTCTCTCTCACTCTCTCTCTGTCTCAGTGAGTAGTGCTCAAGCAAGAACATTGCACAATGCCTCCATCGTCGAAATGGGTTGCCATGTCAATGGCTGTTTCGTTGCTCCACCTCCTGTCTCGTGCCCCGGCGGTGGAATCATCTCTCGCTATGTTGGACAGCATCGCCCAGTTGCCGGGTCAGCCTCCTGTCGGGTTCCGGCAGTACTCGGGCTATGTGACCGTTGACGAGCAGAAACAGAGGGCTCTGTTTTACTACTTCGCGGAAGCAGAGCTGGACCCAGCTTCGAAGCCTCTTGTCCTTTGGCTCAATGGAGGTCTCCTCGAACTCATTCCCGACGAGTAGTGCACGATTATGATGTTAGTAAAATCACCACCAGCGTTCTCTGATCTGGATTAGTGTTTTCTTTGTGCAATTTTCAGGGCCCGGTTGCTCTTCTCTTGGAGTTGGAGCGTTTTCTGAGAATGGACCGTTTAGGCCTAGTGGAGATGTGCTTGTCAGGAATGAGTACAGCTGGAACAGAGGTACGAAATAGTTCATGCAAACTGCAAAGATGGAACAGTTTTCTCGGCTTTCTTTTTCGCCTGGCGGGGAGCTCAAAAAATTCGCATATTTGCTTGTTCTTGAAATGCAGAAGCGAACATGCTGTACTTGGAAGCGCCGATTGGAGTTGGGTTCTCTTATTCAACCGATACCTCCTCTTATGAAGCTGTCAATGACAAGATCACTGGCATGTTCACTTGCTTTATACCTCTATCCCTTGTCATAGAAAAGAAAAAAGGAAAACTAAGCAAAAGACTAGAATGTCTTCTTTCTTGATCTGCAAAACGTTCAAACCTTATCGAATTCCACGTTGGTTGAGAAAATTCAACATTTTGAACAGAACAGTTGGTGATCTGGAAAAAAAGAGAAAGTGAACTGGGTCTCTCTGGTTCTTTCCCACTTTTTCATCTTCCAATTCACGGGGTGTTATTCTTCGTGTAAAATCCTTCTTGGGTTCTTTTTGCACCCGAGAGTTCTAAAGAATCTTTCTTGATGGCGCAGCACTATGTAGAGTGTCTAACCTTTACTCTTATACGATGTTTAAAGTTTCACTGTTCTCTTTTTGTCTCTTCTTTTTGAGTTGACACAAGCTTGAAACTTTTTCAGAGACTTCCTTTCTTTTCTGAAACTTCTTCAATCTTTGTCTATAGCGAGGGACAATCTGGCGTTCTTGCAAAGATGGTTTGTCAAATTCCCACAATACAAATACAGTAACTTGTTCATTACTGGGGAGAGCTACGCAGGTAGATCGTTTTTCCACTGTGACTATCCTAAGGTCATTCAGACATGACCCAATGAGTTGACACTGAGCCTAAGCATCTATTTGCTATATGAAAATTAGGTCACTATGTTCCCCAACTGGCAGAGCTCATCCTTCAAATCAACAGGAATGAGAAGATGTTCAATCTAAAAGGCATTGCTGTGAGTATCACTCATCACATACTTTTCAGTTTTCAGCCTAATTGGAGGTTTGAGCATGATGCTTGAGGCATCGCTGATCTCCCCAAAAATTTATGGTTTTCAAAATTCTATCACAGCTAGGTAATCCGGTTCTTGAATTTGCTACGGACTTCAACTCGAGGGCCGAGTTCTTTTGGTCACACGGATTGATTTCAGATACGACATATAAAATGTTCACTTCCATCTGCAATTACTCGAGGTATGTGAGTGAATACGCCCAAGGTTCCGTTTCACCTATTTGCTCGTGGGTGATGAGCCAAGTTAGCAAAGAAACAAGCAAGTTCGTCGACAACTACGATGTTATACTCGATGTTTGTATAGCATCTGTAATGTCACAATCTAGACGTCTTAGTCCTCAGGTGAGTTAGTATATTAAACACAGATTTGCCCCGTTTAAAAACTGTGTCCCTGTATCTTGGCTTCAATTTGTCTAAAACTCTCACTTGAGTTACGGCATCTTCGTTTCGCAGCGCGTTACTGAAACTGTAGATGTGTGCGTGGAAGATGAGACGGTTAATTATCTCAATAGACGAGACGTGCAGAAAGCCCTCCATGCACGGCTTGTAGGAGTTCGCAAATGGGCTGTTTGCAGCGAGTAATGTTCTTCTCAGATGCTAAATATAGTTTTTCTTGTCTTCTAACTGATCATAACTTTTTAACTACTCTCTATTAACTCTTGCTTTTTCTAATTTCTCAAAATGCAGTGTTCTTGATTATGATTGGACAAACATGGAAATACCAACAATCACTATCCTAGGCAAACTAGTAAAGGCTGGAATTCCTGTTCTAGTTTACAGGTAAAATTTCTTATTATTTGTCAAAATTACTGACCAACACGATTGGATACATACTTTGTGTGCTCTTCAGAAATAAGCAACTCTAATAATTTTCATGCTCATGATACAGTGGAGACCAAGATTCTGTAGTACCGCTAACTGGAAGTCGAAGACTCGTCCATGGGTTGGCAGAGGAATTAGGCCTGAACACCACCATTCCTTACAGAGTGTGGTTCGAGGGCCAGCAGGTGAATTTTCCTTTCATTTCTGTGATTGAGGAACTTATGAAAACCTCTTTTATTTCGCCTAAAGAATCAGGAAGTGATCGATGAATATTAAATCATCTGATGAACTTTAGGTTGGTGGGTGGACTCAAGTTTATGGCAATGTCCTTTCCTTTGCCACCATCAGAGGAGCATCGCACGAAGCGCCATTCTCACAGCCTGAGAGATCGCTTGTCCTCTTCAAATCCTTCTTGGAAGGGCAGCCTCTACCGGAAGCGTTCTGATCTAGTGATCAGATTTAGAAAATGAACCTGAGAGTGTGAACAAAGTTTGAATGCAAGAAATTGCTGTTGTTTGCCGCATGAGAATGGAAAATTTAATTGGTTTTTTGTTTGTAGCTCTGGCTTGTCCACCCCATGAATTGTAAAAGTCTGTAAATCTATTGAGAAGGAAAGAAATAGAAGATATATGAGAATCGAAATGAAAGAAAATTTGTTCTCTCATTCTGTACGTTAGTAACTGCATGAATAAAGGAGGATGAGAACTGAGCAAGTCAAGATATCCTCTGCTGATGAAGACAATCCGTTGTTCATAATTTATTCGAGTGCGGAACTTATGCGATCGATGATATGATCATTGAAGTACCAACTGAGATGTACTTTGGTATGGAACTGGTAATGATCAGATTAGACTCATGGATACATGCTTTCATGCACATAGAATTGCAGAAAAATTTACTTAAGAACCGGACACTTGTCTCTGTTCCTCAGACTCGATAACACAGGAAGCTGATCAAATCATTTAAGAGTAGAAGACTGATGAATTCTCAGAATGAATGGCAAACTTGATTTGAATGAAAAGTCTAGATGAGTGTTCAAATGACCTGTATACGAGTACAACGAGGTCTCAAAAATTCATACGCAAATGCCTTCTCATTTTTCCACACGGCAAATGTAGTTCCAAAACAGGTGAAGACAATTCCAGAGATAAAATCTCGGATTGAATGGCGAACTTGACTCGAATGAAAATGGTTAGATGAGTGTTCATATAACCTATATACAGAGTCAGATGAGGTCTCGAAGTTTCACACGGAAATAGCTTTTATATATTCATTTTTAAAATGCAGGTCCAAACGGGTGAAGACAATTCGAGTGCTATAGCTCTTATCAGCAACAGGAAGAAAATTATGAGCAAGACGCTGTACAAGACATTTTAGCCGAACCATATATGAACTGTCTACAGAGAACAAAACTCAAGCATAGCCTAAACAATCTTCTCGGCTCACCGGGCCACTAGAATGGGAGCTTCCACTTGCATTTTCAGGCTTCTGAACTCCAAAGCTAGTATGGGCTTCGATAACATAACCGATACACTGGGATCTTGCCCATTAGCCATGAATTCCTCACTCGTCAAGTCCAGTGGATCGGAACCTCGGGATCGTGAATTTTGGTCATTGTCGTCTCTTAAAGCATGAGACAGCCTTGACACTTGAGCTGGACATACCAGTCGCACCCTAAAACCAGAACATATGAATCAGAGACCATATCTGACAATGGTATGCCACTGTTAGAAGTAAAAGCAGCAAGTCCTTCAATCACACAAACTTTTTCCCAAACTGGAATTTATTAGTAAAATCTCCATGTTTGAAGATAAAGGGGAGAACCGACCCCCCCGCCACAACAAAAAAAAAAGAGAGAGAAAGGGGAGGGGATGGGAGGGGAAAAAACAACTTTCTGATGTTTTGGGACAGCCATAGACTTGTATTCCCACAAAAAGTAAACAGGCAAAGATTCTAACACCGTTTTCATAAATCTTTCGCGCCGTCTGATACAATAGGATATTCAAGAGAAACCTAAAAGCATGGCTCTGCTTCTAAACCTCAGGAAGTAATTTAGTAGCAGACGCAAACTATCACAATCTCAAGTTTTAAGCCCTTCTCAAGTTTCAAGCCCTCACGTAATTTCCCTTATATTGGAGCTATAGCGAGTAGCCAAAACACGCTAAAGCAATGAAAAGAACAACCTGCATTCGATCTGGCAGGAATATTTGAGGAGGTTGGGATTGTACTCTGTGCGACCACTGCAATTCACAAGACAATCTGATGATCAGCAGCATGAAGTTCGATTAGGGATCACTCTCGTTGAAAGGCGTCACCTGAAACTAGGAAGCGACATTCTGATTACTGGGCTGCTCCACTTGTCCACCTTCAACGCAGGCGCTTCATTACAAATCTCACAGTTCAGATGGCATTTAAACGAGATAGAAGAACAAAGATAAAATATATACAGGTAATGCCACACAGAATAGTTAATTTCTTGAGGTACTAAATCATGAACCTATTCCCTAAAAGGGACCGAGTTCAATGCTGAGAGGCAGAGCAATTTACCCCAGTACCAACAGAACGTGAAGGGCTCAAACCCATTGCGTATTGCTACATGAAAGCATAAATCTAACAAGAATATAACTCGGTAGTATTTGATGGAAAAGGTTATGCTGAGCAAGATATGCATGTCAGTTATGAGGATGATGGAAAGAGGAACTATCACTGCCTCAAATTAAAAACAGAATCCAAGCAAGTTCGCTTAGCTAACCATCTCATGGACTAGGAAGGAACTATCGTCAAATATAAGACAGGTGCCGAAAAATCGGACAAAGATTAAATTCCTCAATAACCCCATGTAATAAGACTAGAGTGATGATTCAATATCACCTTTTAGCATAGCCGCCGTTCTATTCTGGAGCATTACACGGTAGCTAAGGTAAGTCATTACAGAAACATCCCTTTAAAAGCAGAGAGGCTGCAAACAGTTGATATGCAATATGCTATTACTGGGTGGACAGAGTGTGTGCACCCTATATACATCCGAGCCATTCAATCCAGTGGGGTCCACCTGCTTCTTCACATGTGAACGCACTGATTCATCGATTCAGATCATATGGATCCAAGGTGCACGCACCCACTCCACCCAAAAAATTTTCCAAGCTAGAAGTATTATGTGAAAGATTTTGCAATAATCATTAGAGAAACAAAGGTAGATGGTTAGGCTTCCACTATTTGTTTCCACCAAGATGTCTGACTAAGGCTTATATAAATCAGCAGGAGTGTCCATTCAATGCAAGATAAGAAAAGGTAGAGTTGAAAAAAGTCACTGAAGATTGGCTGAATCAACTACTTGACACTGATACATTTAGAGTACCAAATGGCTGGAAAGTCCCCAAAATCGATTTCGATTGTATCAAAAAGAATTAAAGAATTCACTCGCCAAAATGTACCTATAGTTGTGAGACTGATCCTACAAACATCCAATGCTGAATGATCCTTAATTTCAGACACTTGAACATCCATCTGGTCCTTCAGACTATAAGCACCAACACCGAGCATATTTAGAAACCCATTCCTTCGGTTCTCCGGTCGCCTTAAGACTGGAGTAATCCTCTGAAAAACCTCACGTACTCAGACATGTTCATAGTTTTTCAAGTAAGCATCAAGTACTTCACAACATAAATAACACTTACAGCAGCAAAACAAGCAAGCCAACAATAATATGGATGAGAAAACTAATGAAGTAAATAGATAAGGAAAGAAAACGGCGAAATTTAAGTACTAAACGGTCATGGCAAAACAAATTCTTGGACAATCTTGGGTTTTATAGGATACTCCTAGGGCTGCACAATCTTAATCTTATTTCACACCTTCAAAGTAAATAGGTCACATTCAATGCTCGCGTTCCATGAGAATATTTCCTCATTTGAAGTGTTTCGACCAGCAGCCAGCCACTGTGGCCATGTGGTGAGATATGTCAATCTCAGCAGCTCAATAAATTCGGAATACATTGTGTTTCTCAACACGAATACATGGCAAACCAACAGATCTGTATAGATTATAGCATTTATGTGCATAGAATATAGAGTTTGAAATTCTATATACATGGAAATGCAACACGTTAATCATATGTTGATACTAAACAGTAGCAAACAAAAAATATAGCCTGAGCTTACTTTTGAAAACCTGGCAACCTGACTTGGAAGCCCAACATCCTGACAAAGAGAAGGTAAGCTTGATATCAACTTCTCCATAGAGTTAAAATAGCGTTACTAGTTCACAATCACAACAAACACTTCAGCAACATTTCCACGATGAGGTGCAAAAGCTCTTCAAAGTCAATACCATGCACACAGGTATGGCTTTCTGCTAGCGGTGTGCTGGAAACTCACGAAGAATCACTAAAGTAGAGCTATAGCAATGCTAATATTGATTATGGCTTTTTCTAATTTGGCTATCACCAAACAAGATATGATTATCTGAAAGCTTTCAACATGAAAAACTCCTACTTAGAGAAAGGAAAGCAACTTTAATTAAACATCTATAGAGTGGAAAAGCTATCCCAAAAAAGATTTACAGGTCAAAACATATATAATTCCACATTAGTAGGCAGTCCAGCTCAAGTTTCCACCTTCCGTCCATGATCACAAGCCTCATCACTGTTAACAAGCACCTTAGCAGCCCACCTGTTTAAGAATTTTAAACCTCCATTACATTATTGACAACCTAAATGCTAAAAGAAAACCTTGAATTATGAAGGCAGTTATCAAACAAGTGCAAATAACAAAATGATGCAGCATTCATTAAAAGAGTTTATTATCACAAAATAGTCACAAAATGGCTCAGTCACCAACATGATGGAACAAATAAAACCACACTAAAAATTGCAGTTTCTTTTGGCTAATTGACAGGCTGGTTATTCTCATCACATGAACTCCAAGCAAGATGTAAAAAATTGACATGTTGGTTAGTCCACTTGCAGAAAAATATAGAGTAGCCCACTGGTCATTCTCATTACATGAACTCAAAGCAAAATGTTAAAAATTGACATGTTGTCTAGTCCACTTGCAGAAAAATACAGACTAGCTCATGTGATTTTGTGCAGTTAGTAAGTGGTTCTTTCCAATTATACTGAAAACAAGTGACAATTTGACACTGACTATAGTACAAATTCTGGCTTCAAAAGAACATAGTTTCAAGTGCTTAGTTGCTATTGTAGACTTCTATTGTGCAAACCGGGATGGCCCCCAGCTTTTAAATCATTTCCAAATGGCGTGTTTCCAACTATTGCATGAGGAAAGCATTGGACAGTCTCATGGAGAAATCAACAGCCTAATGCACACAACGCAAAAGAGATAGCAGGAAACTTACGCGCAAGATGTTGGTGGGTTCCATACAATTCCTGCAATCACCACAAGCTGGGACAATATACAGTTTAAATGTTAATGGAACATTTAAACTCCGAAAAAATTGCTAATGGAACATCAAAACTCCGAAAATATCACTTTATCTTCGGAACTTTTTTTCCTTTTTTCCCTTTAAATTTTTTAAGACAAACTTTTGCAGTTTGAGCTTCGAGATGGTACGTTCTCGGCACGAAGTTGCCGCCTTCATTGATGAAAGGCACACTATTAAGACTTCACAAAGCAATTATCAACTACGCAACCTCATCAAAGACCCCAGCTGGACTGTCATCATAACTGGCCAAAAAGAATCCACCCAGTGTATATCTACAAAAGTAACAAACTCACATTAACATGCAAAGAAGAAGACGGTGCTATAAGTGCACACTTGTCACTTCTTGATTCAGAAAAGTAGGGGAACTGATGAATACCCAAAAGCTTCAACTAATCTGAACTCTTTCGGAATGAACGCTCGAGCTGTTTCTGCTTTCACAAGGTGAAGCTGATACAGGGCACTGATTGGAAAAAAAGATATGCTTTAAGAAGATCAAATTTGAACGTCAAATTACAACAAACCAAAAAGAAAGTGCACTGAACTTACCTGCCTGCGAATTTCCACGGGGGCTTGCCATAGCCTCGTGATCTTCTTGGATCACTAAGTTCCATTTATTTGTTACAGGCTTGATGAAACTAGCTTCAAGAAAGATAACAAGGGGCTATGTTTAATGTGACAAGAAAATATGAAGGGGGACCTCTCTTAAAAAGACAATGCCAAATTTTAAGTGACTGGAACTATCTGATTCATATAGTATCCTTCCCCAGAAAAAGGAAGAACAATTCTCTACAAAGATGCTGGTGAGATCGCCCTGTAAATGCAAAAGAACAAATCATGGAGGACAAAATATTGGAGTTATAAATTGGCTAAAGATAGCAAGTTAGCAATTTGACATGTGAGTCTTGGGGTGTGGTTCATACTCTCCATCAACAGGAAGGCACGGGGGTCCCACACCCGGTGAGCGGATGGAGGTCCGAGGGGCTGCCCCGGTGGGGGTCGCAGGAGCAGTGCTCCCAAGCCGCCAGAGAGCTCTTATAGTTTGGCATGTATTTTATTAGTAGTTTGAGTTTGGGCCCATTAATAGCTACTGTGCTACCTGTCTATAATCTATTTCTCTTGCAATTGAGAGTTATAACAAAGAGGTAGAAGGTGCTAATTATAGTGGAATCCTTTGCTGGATGTAGCCTAATTTAATAGTTAACTGGGATAAAATCTTGTGTCTCGGTTTCTCTTTCTTGCCTTTACTCTCTATTTCGTTGTGTTTGTGCGCCTAATCCTAATAGTAAGATGGTAGCATTCCATGAACATGTGTGACCACCACTATGAAAGTGATTTCTGCTGTTCTAAAAGCAAAATAAGAATTTTCAACTATACGGGCACACATGCGCAAGTTGTCATAAAAAAACAATTCCCTAAACAGCTCCATGTGCAGAAATACTTCTTCTGAATCATTAGGCACAAGATAATGCCAGTACTTGCCATTTCTCTTCGCGCTGTGCCAATCAACAAACGCAATTGAAGAACTTAGCAGAAGAAAATTTTCAAAAAAAAAAAACAAGAAAAATTTTAACCGAGATTGATTTATCAAGAAGTCAACTTTGGGGGCTATTTAAAAGCTGCATGGGCTTAAGCAACAAGTTCCTGCCCAAATCTAAATATTTTCTCAACGGATTGGTTTCCACATTGCATAAAAAGCAAGGAAATACAGCAAAGAACACGAGCAGAAGCATTCAAAACGAAGAGGTGCGACAAGGAAGAACACACCCGAAACGAGCAAGACATGATTGATTGCGCAGCCTACTAAAGAACCAACAAATCAAGTGCCAAAGGACACAAACATTAAAAGAATCCCTGAATTGACGAAACCCCAGGTCTGAGCGATGAAGACCCAAGTTGTTGCCTTCGAAGAAGAAGAAGAGTACTAAGTTCATACCTTCAAATGACGAAAGCCCAGAAGAGAATTCAAGTAAAAATTGTGCCTTTGAGGCTAAAGGCGAGAGCTTTAAGGTGGGGAGAGCGAGTTGGAAGAAGGGTATGTAAAAACCGAGAGCAGGCAGAGGAGAGGTGAATGGGGGAGTGTTCATCTCTTATCCGGGTGGCATACCATGGGTTACTCATTTGGCGCCAACCGAAAGAACTACTAGCGCAAGTACCAAATACCATCGACAGAGAAAGCAAAACCGCTTCAGGAAAAACTTAAAAAAGCTCAAAACAGAAGGCCACTTGCTTGCTCTGTCTCCCCGGTTTATACCTGTTTATTTCCCCTCGACTTCCCTTGTTCAGTTCAGGACCCCATTAGGCGAACTTTAAGATTGATGACGCAAACATCGATAGGATTGCAGATTTTGAACAGTCTCTCCCTCACTTTCATAGTACTTGGACGATTGCTTCCGCTCGAAGGCAATTTGATCATATTATACTAAAAAGAAACTCCATTTATTAGTTAACTCAAAAGTACGCGGAACAACCTTTTTTTTGGCCGAGTAGTCAATGCTTAGCATGATTACCGTAAATCACGTGTTTGAAGAAGGGACAATTAGGTAACGGATCATACAACTTGTCACGACTGTGCTTCGGAGGAGTCTTTAAACTTTCATATTTAAATCCTAAAACTTGCACGTTCGGTGTAATTGAGCATCTCCTTTAGTTTTAAGTAAACGGAAAATGTCACGTTGAAAATATGGGATGACTAATAAACAAATGTCACCTCCACTTCTATCCACTAAAACCTAACGGAGTTAACGGTAGGATTAAAGTGGACAGTTGTTACAAGTTAGGTTTTAGGACTCAAGTACGAGTCGTAGGATTCCTACTCTATTCTATGTTTTTCGTTCGGAGTAATCTTAGTCTGAACTCGCCGTCATGTGGGCTATTGTGAGAGTTTCCACCAACGATCCTTATGAAGATATGCTCAAATAGGATAAGATAGCAACTGCCAATTCAATGCATCAAACTACTGGCCAAGGATTTTCCACAAACAAAGGCACCAAAGAGGAATACTTTGAACTCAATTTTTAAGGGGCACCAACTTCATTCGGTCTCGACTTTCAAGTGTCACACAAAAAAGAAATATCAATTTTCACCCGCGGCACAATTTTGTCCATCATTGGCACTTCTGTCCAAACGTGTATGTGGCATCTAAAGTGGCAAGGAGATGGTAGCATGACAAATGATGAGTGTCATGTCAGCGGACGTGGCTTTCATAAATAATCAAAACAACGTCATTTCCGAGCCAAATATTAGAGGTTAAATCAGATTAAGAATGAAGGTTACACAAATCGAGGCTTGGGGTTCTCCACAAATTCATAGCAAATTCAACAAATCCCCCCTCCCCACACATTTGAAATTCCATTAATCGGCTCAAAAGCAGCATAGTCTGCTTACTCAATGGGAGTAATGTTGTTGATGGGACTACAAATTATTCTCGATTCAATTGGAAACGACGTTATTTTTATTATGTGTGGCAGATAATATCATCTTAAGTGCTTATGAAAGTCACGTCTACTGATACAGTACTTGCACTTGCACTTGCACTTGCTTTAATCATGTCGGTGTCCTTTTGCCATTTCGGACACCGGATACATTTTGACGGAAATTCTAACAAAAACAAAGTCAGTAATTTGAATCAAAATTGTCTTTCGCGTGAAAAGTCCGCATTTAAAAATTCGAGGGCAAAATTATATATAGGATGCGAAAGTTGATGGCTCTCCCCCACAACAATTACCGGCCACGAAATCCAAGAAGGTGGGACCCGGCAACTTCGCCAATCAAAAAACACGACAATGCTCTCCATTCTTGTTTTAAATTACACTATATAGTCGCCAATGACGTAATCAAATTCTAAGCGTTGGATAAAATAGGATTATGGTTCAAAGACTGTGATTAGGGCTTAAGACCACTTCTCGACCCGACGCGTTTGCGTGCTTTATCCACTAGAAGACAAACGAAAAGGTCGTCTCTTTTCGGGCAAAGTGAACCCCAAACAAAAGTCCTTTATTGGACAGCCAGTCGGTTTCACGCACACCCCCCTCATTGCAACTCCACCATTATCCTTTTCGTTTTTTTTTCCTTTATCCCGATTTAAGAGTAACGCGTTTTGCTAAATTAAGCCAATCCCGCATCAAGAAATCGATGCATTCTTATCAAGCGAGCTCAATAGTTCGCTCTGGAAAATGGTATTCTACGTATCTACTGGCCTTTTCGTGACCGATTTCGCTTTCCATAAAGATTTACAAAAAGTAAAGTTCAGTCGGAGCGTAAACTCTTGGAATTAGCTTGTCGAGATCCCATGAAATTCTTCGCGATAATAGAGTAGGAGGCACGGCTTTATGTCGGAAAATTTTTTATTTCAGATCCTTTATTGAAAATTACCACTTGAATTTCACACTTCAATTTTGAGCAAAACCTAAATAAATGGTAAGCTCTCTCTCCTCCGAACAAAGCAAAGTAGTGAAATATCAACACATTTAAGTGACGAACGTCATTTGTCTTACTTTTGACTTTTCGAAGTTATCCCTACGGCTGTCACAACCACCTTTTTTCCTCGGCATAACCAACGTTTTGTCTCATTTTTCACGCTTGGCTGCCTTAGAGACTATAAAATCAAATATAACCCAAGCGGTCTAATTCCCGGGGCCGACCCTAACCGAAAGGCGCTAGACGGACTAATGGCAAGCGAGATAAAGAAAGTAGCTGGCCCTATATAAAACCGCTAACTAGACTAAAAAAAGTCACGTCAGAAGTTTCCGTGTAGGGATCCCTTTGGATCCTTAAACTTAAGTAGGTTATAAATTATCCTTTTGTTAGGGCTCCATCTACGAGATAAAGTTATTTCCCTTTCTTCCCCTTTATTCTCGAATATCATATCTTTTACTATAGGAGCCAAATATATTTGCCGACACTTTTGTACCACAACGAAAAAACCGCTGTGATTGTTAACAAGAGTTTTCAACCTATATTTTTATACCCAACGGTTCGCTATCTCACCCTTAAAATGTTGATTGTGCGCGCGCGCGCGAAACTAGTTTAGAATTTTCAACCAAATTCGGAGGGTTTCTTTGAATATTCTTCGACATGAATGCACCGTTATTTCTTCTTTTTTTTTTGGTCAAAATAACATTTCATTCATTTTCACGGAAATATAAGAGAAAAGCAACACATTGCAATTGTAAACTAAGACAAATTTCAAATAACTTCAAAATAAAACAAGTTCCAAAGAACAAGATGAATCATCAAAACAAATTTAGGGGTTACCCGCTCAAAGAGCAAATTTGTGACTTTTTCAAACCAAAATCGGCGGCACCGAACCCGTCTTCAGTAATAAGCACATACCGAAATCTCTATTTATTGCTACGGCTATGCCTTTACCTACGTTCGACGTCCCAAACATCATCACCGTGCAGAATAACAACATTGAACGAGCACGGATCCGACACTTGTGAGAGTGAAACCTTTACAAAGTTCCCTCGATCTCCTTTAAAATTGGATTTGCACACCAACAAAACTCGAAAAGGGGGAGAGGCATCCACCATTCTCTCACCTAAAACTTTCCCTCACAGCAATTTTAATTGAAAAGAGTGAGGAAAGAGGAGCTAACTTCGGCCATCAAACCAAGATATTCTAATCGGGTCTCTCCGCCAAAAGAAAAACTCTAGGAAGCTTCCTCTTCCAATACCATGGAGAGAGAGACAGTTTGACACGGTGGCCCTGAACCTAAACCCATCTGTCTTCGCCACTAACACAATCCCCCAGATTCTCAGCCGTCCACGAGTGTTTCGCAACGTGTCAGCTCACCAACCCAACGAGTTTGTCACAGTACGAGTACCACTTCAAAACTCTGTACCTTTCTATCCAACCAGCCTCGCTCTCTCTCTCTCTCTCTCTTATAATGACAAAAGGAAGAGCAAAAGATTAAGCAGCATCCACTAAGATAATCCGGCTTCTTTCTTAATGGACTTCTGGGGTTTTATTAAACAAAGGACAGATAGCACCATGGAGCTTTGTCGGTGCATGATTGGGCGGGTGGGGGGTCTCTTTCTGGTGCATTTACAGGTGAGCCTATTAGGGTTTTTGCAAATCGAAATGGGCATGAACCATGTGATGATGGTTACCACGACTGGGACTTGTTGGGAGGAGATGATGAAATGATTAGGATATCGTGTTTGGTTTTGACGTGATAGATGACACTTTCATCCCGAGTTATAAGCAACTCGGCCAACGAAATGCAATCATTCATTGATCCTGTATCGAAGCGAATCATCATATCACGAGAGTGGTAAAAATAATATAATTAAATGAGAAATGTTCCGTTAATCGTTTTTACTTAACGATTCATTCGAATATGTAGAATTTGTAAAGGACGGTTTCATGAACAAAATTTAAAGTCGAAATTGGTACCAAGTAGTTTTATGAATAAATAGCAGATGAAAAATCGCCAAGAAGAAGGTTAATTAAGATCACCAATAAATCTTGATATGTTATTATTTGCAACGGGCATATCCCAATCGTATAGATCAAATCTCAAAACGAGCACCCATGTGTGACCACTCAAAGCAATGACCATTTCAAAGACAGGTCTTTAATTATGAATGACACGACAAATGCTCCCTCAAATGGATGTGGGATTTGGAGCGTCCCAAACTCCTCTACTCGAACCAACGTTCTTTGTTAGCGTCGGCCATATCGCTTGGGCAATCGTCCATTTATGCCCCTCTGTTCATCCTCGAAGTTTGAGCCGCATCCTGGTCCAAGTCGTTTTTTCCAATGATCACTCCGCGCCTTGATCAGCGGGTTGGACCCCAATCGATCTCCTCAGTCGCCCATTTATTGGAAATGATCGTGTTTGATGCCATTACACAGCCTAATTCACATGGGCCAAGCCGCAAAAGAGATACTGTAAGTGCAATCACTTGATATAATTTGAATGTAAGGGCTGGTCTTTACTTGCAAATAACAATACACGCCCTCTCACTTTGGCAGTTTGAGCTTTGAGATAGCCAATTGAATAATTATTGAAACTTAAAGCCATAAACAAGCGCAATTCCCGAACGTGCTTCTCGATAAGCAGAAGCTCAAGCGGTGATTTTGCAGTGGAATGTGCAAGCGAAGAAGGGTAAACAAAGCATGGGACTAGTCATGCTCGTTATCGTACCGACGGAGTCCTACTCTCAGTAGATGTGGACCAGATCGTTTACATGCATCGACAGGGATTGATCGTGCCGAAAGATACGGATGCCAATGCTGCTAATAAACAAAATGACTTTCGAAGGGGATTCTTTTCGGGCGATACCTTGAATGGTCTTGTTGGGAGTCAATCACGC
Source organism: Syzygium oleosum (assembly GCF_021117445.2). NCBI lineage: Eukaryota > Viridiplantae > Streptophyta > Magnoliopsida > Myrtales > Myrtaceae > Syzygium > Syzygium oleosum. The sequence continues at coordinate 19,118,688 of NW_026607487.1, forward strand.
GGGGGCGACGTAATCTTAGCCAATGAATTGGATGCATCCCTTGTGGAGCCTCCATACACGACAGCTCACGTTGAAAATTGTAACAAAGTTCTTCATTTCTGTTTCATCTGGAAAAACAATGCTGCACCAGATTCATGATCATTAGTTGCGTAAGAGATGCGCATCTTTTTTCACCCACTTAACAATCGCAATTCATGTGATCCTAAACGTTGCCTATCGAGGACATTTTCGTGGGACCCCGTCGGTGCAATCAATTTGGCGCTCTGACCGTGTATCGTTTCAGTTCCGCCAATGGGTCTTCTTCACCTTGTAATGGACTTTCGGTTCTGAATGAATGAAGCCATTTCTCTAGCCGAAAGGAGGACAGAAGAGGATAAGATTCCATCAAATTTAGATGGGTTCAGATCAACGACAAAAGATGCGTGGAATCTGAAGCCACGAACCAATGGACTTGACATGACAGAGGCCTGAGCAGAGTCAGTCCACGTTCTTACACAACAACGTCGAAGACGAAAGCCCGTGCAAACATGGGGACCAAAGGACTGCAAATTTGTTCGCCTCTTCCAACGTGATGCGTTGGCATCTTCTGTTCGGACGCCACAGAGATAGTAACACGAGACTCCGAAGGAGCCACGGAACAAAATAAAGCATTAAGCCAATATTACTGTTCATTAGATTGAATGGAGATCCTGGAGGAACACTGATCCAACCCGTCCAAGAATATCTTCTACATCCAAGAACGAATCCCTCAGCAACTGACACTGCTGCCCAGGAAACAAAAGACCCAAAGTCCATAATGTGTTTAGTACGTAGATCTAGATAATCTCGAGCTAATTCGACGCTTTGGATTCCACTTTGGACAATGGGGCCACTTGGCAAGGGCAACAAACGTAGCAGTTGCGCAAGAGATCTGGGCTCGCATCTTCCCAGTAAAAGCTCCCGAAAGCGAATGCATGCTCGGAGCAAGACCAGCTTTCTGGGCTCGTTCGACTAACCAATCAACTGGCTAGACATCAGAACTCGCTTCTCACCGGGGCTTGCATTTTACTTTTCTTAATCAAAGCGTAGATTGATCGTTCAATGCAAATTTTTCTTCCAGAATTGCTACAGAATGTGTGCGAGTTCCCGCTGTAGGGACGCTAAACAATATCGTCAAAACACTTCATTTACCAACCTCTCGTATTTATACAAGGCACGCTGTTAACAAAAAATTGAATAACCCGTCGATGGTCCAGCAAACGATGCCCAAAACTCGAAAGGCATTAAAAGCTTTTTCCAATACCAATCAGTATTATATAACAGGCCGTACAGTAGGTGCTGTTTAGGATATTTACAATGGCTTTCCACTGACTGGCTCATATAATCAATAAAAATGGCACGATAGTATACCAAGCAAAAAGGAAAATGCTGGTCTGGGAGAAGCCAAAGGCTACATAAACACTTATAATTACAGCTTACACCGGGCAAAGGAATAGTAAGCATAAAGGACCGATCGTATTAACTATCAAAAATTAACTTCCTGAGCAACCATTAGAAGCAGCGGCCGCACACTCATCCTTATGCACCCATTTCACATGTTAGGCGTAGCTGGTGTATTCGGAGGCTCCGGCTTTTCACAAAATACAAAAGTTTGCTACGGGGGTCTACAGTCATACGCTATTGCAAACTTCAGATTCCTCCAGAATCCTTTTTATGGCCTGCTTTCGGCGAAATCTCCTCACTTCTAGGAATCAAGGGTTTTGGAGCCATCCTCTTTACCTCTTCCCTAGTGTAGATAAAGATCTTACGGACCATGCCACAGAATTCCCTGTAACAGAGAGACAAACTTAAGATCTAGGAAAAGTTGCAGAGACAAGAGAAGTATAAGGACAAACTTTCAGATAAAGAGGTACAGAAACAAGTGCTTACTCCCATGGATCATCTCCAACAAGCATCATGTCGCCCTCATCGTCGGTGAAAACAACTAGCCATTCTTTAGTAGGGGCAACTAATTCACCATTGAACTCAAAAATTTTGTCCAGTTCAGTTATCAACTCACTGTAACCATGGTACTTGCTCAAGTCCACGGATCTACCTACGGGAATGCCTTGCTTGTGAACCTAGACAACCAGTAGGCGACCCAATTAATGTGGGTATCCAAGTTACTCTAATATCATCTGTAGAGAAAGTATTTCAAATCGAAAGAACTGACATATCAAAAACTTGATGGAAGAGAGAAGAACCTTGATGCAACTTCTGGTAGAAGCAGCCTGGTGCTTGCCCTCTACATCTCTAACTGGTTGCTCTGAAGATGGAAATGCCCTTCCCTGTTCACCATATGCAATTGTATTAGGTGCAATCTTTGAACACTTGATCGGACTCACAAGTACATTAGGTTCCGAATCATCCGCCGGATTTGATTGTAGGACTTGTTTTTGTGAGCCATGCCCATTATCCAATTCTGTTGCCACAGGACCACTCGTGAGGGAAATCCCAAAAAGCTTACAATTGCCATTTCCATTAGATTTTATCAACTCTTGTTGGGCAAATGGAAAATCTGATTTTCCAACCATGATATGATTTGGATCCTCAACAAATGACGGAGAAAGCATAGGAAAGAAAAAATTTCCCGAATGCATGTCCCTTCTTGTGTCGCCTTTAACATTACTGAGACACTGCTGTTGTCGACTCTCAATTTCTAGAGAAGCTACAATTCCAGATCCCAGCATGTTCAGTGAGGGACCTTGCCTCACAGATCCTGGAGAAGGAAGCAAATCAGTTTTCGTTTCCTCCGTTGAATTTTGCTTCTTAACTTGGTTGCTAATTTCACTGTCCCGGCGAAAAAAGGATGAGAAGAATCCACGGCGGTGGTGAAAAGACCCGGAATCTGACACCAGATCAATAAGTGTTGCTTCCTGCATCGTTGGAGCCATCCAAGTGTTTGGTCTACATTTCCTCTGGCCAAAATGCATGCTCTTTGGGTTATCAGCTGGAAATTCACACCATGCATGTGGCATCTCAGCATTCTCCATGTCATTATTTAGTGCTAAGCTGCCCTTCAAGGCTGAAAATTCTTGACCTTGCAAGGCCTTTGAAAACCCTATATCTGCTGGAGGGTCTGTACTGATTCCCAAAGGACCTGAACGTATGAATGGGATACTCAGTATAACATGTCAAAAAGAAAAACTCCCAATTAGATTCCAGAAGCTCGAGAATTCGTTATGTCATACCTTCCCTCATCCGTACAGAAGAATCATTAGATGTTGACATGCTTGCTCGAGGCCTTTTCGGCCGGGATGCTGGCAGGTTATCTGGTGCAGTCATGGCAGGCTCTATGTTCCAGGGAGAAACTCTGTCCGGGCGGTGAATGGAAGTGATTTCATCCCACCGCACCTGAACAAACAGAATAGAGTATTGACAAATTAGAGAGGTCCACATAATGCACGCACTACAATGCTCTTGTTACTACCTTAAGGCATCTCCATTTTGATCCAGGCCACCTCGGAGGATCAACATCCTCAGATCCAATTACAGTGCCGGAGAACCTAGTTCATTAAGGCAAGACATAATCAGGTTTTTTTTTCTTTTTTTCTTTTTTAGGCCAAAGACGTAAATCAGTTGACTGACACACTTTTCTGCCTAGTTACATAGTCTAATTTCACTGCAATGGCAATTTGCAAGTGAGAAAGTTCTAACCTCTGCTCTGGAGCTTCTTCACCTTCAAATGTCATTCTGAACCTCATGCCGATGGAGCAATCGATTTTGGTAGATTCAGTGTATTTATCAAGAGGAATGATGAATTCAGCAGGGCTAGTCCTGTGCATATCATATATGAATAACTCCAATAGCATTAGAAGCATGCTACAAATTAACTCAACTCCACTAGTTGAGGAATTGAGGATGGCCCTAAAACGTCTAACAGAGAGAGAAAGAGAGCTTTATCCTCGCTATACCGTTCACAATACAGGCACTTGGGTTCCAACTACTAAATAGTTGAAAGTACCGACATGCATGCCTTGATGAAAGACCAAAAATATAAACGGGTGTGTAATGGGAAACAAACAAGCAATTATATAAATACAAGGAATCCAAATGCAAAGACTTTTGTGGCACTCTCTTTCTCTCTCTCTCATGAAAAGAGTTTGCAAGAGCAGAACCACGCACCTCGGTTTGTAATACACAGTGAACATTGTACCAGTTGAAATGGCATGCCATGCTGTTGCAAGGACACCGATATGCATACTGTGACTTGGCATAATCGAAGATGGAACATTGTTCAGTTGCCTCATCGCTCCTCTAACTCCAACACGAAGTTCACCATTTTCACCTCTGCATAAGGAATTTCAGAAGGAATAAACAGGAGCACTCACAATATCAACCAACTGAGATCAGTCTAGTTTTTGGATGCTCCATTTTGCAATTAGTAGGCATTCTAGGTAGTGGTTTACATGGTTTCAGCAGCTAGGTGCAGCAGAATGTTATGAGCATTACACTCGTGCAGAACTTCCATTCTAAACTTAGCCTTTTCATGCAGTATAACAATCAACTGGGGAGTTACCATCCAATTTGTATAACTTAAAAGCATATGAACAGAGAACTAGTGTACCTGAGAAATATAAAAGCATCACCAGCGACAAGCTTTTTAGAGCTGACAAACAGTGACCAACCACTTTGGAGTAGGTGTCGCCTTGGTTGACCTGTCCATCCGGATCCATATATTGCTCTTGAATAAGTAAATGAGTTGAAAAATAACAATCATCGCGCAAATGTACAGCCTTCACCCATAATTGTCAATGTGATATCAGCACACAAAAAGACTGGAGTAAGACGGCAATTCTCAGTATTTTATCCCCCCCCAATGCAATCAGATGACATAAAAAAGGACACCATTAACAAAACTAAAACTGGATCGCTCCCAGGAAATTGGAGACATCTATGAAGCTAGAAGGTATAATGTCTACAGATGGCAGCAAATGGGCAAAGTCATCAGCAGTTAGAAGTTAACATCCATTAACTTGCAAACATACAATGTTTTTTCTCCTAAATACATGAATGACTTCGTCAAAACTTGATATTTTGTGGTAAAGGCACTTTTCCCGTCCATCATGCATGCAGAATGAGTTAAAGAAACCAAATAGAGGAAGCAAGTAGTTCAACAAGCAACACTAACAGCACAATAGGATGATTTGTAACTTGAGCACTCACAGAGAGATTCAACTGTCATTACCCATACATGCAAAAGCATACCATCGGGCCAGGTGGTTATCTCTTTTTTTTTTTTACTGACGTCTGTATCCTCCACTAAGAAACAAAGACTGGGAACCTGCTTTATGACCCGTTGAGAGCCAAAAACTATTAGCACCAAATGAGATTAAGAACGTTTGACTATACTAATTAGCATCCATTTAAAGAGCTCAATTTAGGAATAAATGTACTTTATACAATAAGTAAGGAATGAGTTACTTAATTCGTTCGATAGAAAAAGAAATTGATAGTAATTAGAATAATAATAATTGCATTGCCAAATTCAACCGGTAAGGATATAACTCCTTGTCTGGTAAGAAATAAACAATAATCAGTAATGAATATTCGATAATCTTCAAACAACCTTTTTTTATTTCTATTTTCGGCCCTTAAATTTGTCAGCACTTCAATTCAATGCTTAGATTTTTGGTACTTATTTTCAGTTTTATCGAGAATCCTTGTGGAAAAGAAAAGAGCCACTTCATAATATAATTTTCTAAGGAAATTATACAGGCTTGATGAGTTGAGCATTCAATAAGCAACAGCACACTAGGATGATCAGTAACTTAAGTATTGAGACAAAGATGCGAAATGCAAAAGGATGCTATCGGCCCAGCAGGTTACCCTCTCTTTCTCATAACTACATCCTCCACTGAGAAATGAAGACTAAGACTGCTCTTTCACGGAAAAGAAAAGAGCCACTTCATTATTCGATTTTCCAGGGAATCAGACGTGTATTGTGTTTGAGAAACCAGATAAAATAAGTGAGCGGGTCAATAAGCAACAACAATGGCACATTGGAATGATCTTTAACTTGAGAATGTTAATGCTTGAAACTAAGGGAGGACCCCCATGAATGCGTAAATATCACCAGGGCAGAACATCAGGATGCACATAGATCGAATAACAAGGTTATTACCTCGAAAAATGTGGCGGAAACGCCACTCATTTCCATGCAAATCCTTGGCCACCAATTCCTGAGTTGGAGGTTGCTTAGACATATCCTGCTCAATATCGAAGGGAGAATATTTGAGATATTACAAACCCCACATACCGATTCATTCGAGCAGATACAGCAGACAAAACAAAATCTTACCAATGGGGGTAGGCATTCATCTGCATGACGTCTCAATACAGAGAACCCACCATGAGTGCTCGTATCAGAGGCTGTAAGTGTCTTACAAAAGGAATGGACACGGGGTCGTGGAGGTGGGGGAGGCCCAGTTTCCTTCTCCACAGCAGTCTCATCTTGCTAGCATTGCAGATACACAACAAAACAGTCGCATCACGAATCAAAGCATATGCCCCGCAACGTAACATTCTTCCAGTTAAAATTTAGAACATACCTTAGGCTCCGGGAGCAAAGTCACTTGAGCAAACAGCTCATCAGTGTCTGGTTCAGCCTGCAGTGGAAATGCCACCCCACCATTTTGGGAAACTCAACACTTCAAGAAGTTACAAAATGAGCAAAGCATACAGGATGGGTTTAAGCGAGGAGTACCCTCAATTGAACATTTATGACACGGCACAGAATCTTCGAGGGAAGATTGTAAGCCGGCATTTGCCGATCGGCGACTTGATTCATCGATGCCTCAATCTGCACCGAGAATTACGACACGATCAACCAAAGTCCTTCTAAACCAAACCCCACCACTTCCCTCCTCGACTACAATCACCACTGCACAACCACCTCAGAAAAGGCCGAGCAAACTAGACGAAAAAGCGCCTCTAACTCCGACCATGTGCTTCGATTCGAAAGTATCCGAGAAACGAATTCGACAAACAAGCTCACCTGCTCAATATGCCCCTGCGGGAAGTAATAAACCAGGTCCCCCTCGCGAGGAACCGTCACCAGAGGGCCGGCGCAAGCGTGCCACAGCTCCTTGTACAACGCATCCTCGCAGCCTACACAAAAAGAAGAAGCCGACACCCACACCCACACCCACCCCACAATAGTCAGTCGGAGCCGAAGCCAAAGCCAACAAAAAAAAAACCAACAATCAGAAACCACAATCCCGAAATCCTCCACATAAACCCGGAGATTTCGCCACGATTTCACCGAATTCCACTCACTCTTCCTCTCCCTCCGGTCGCTCCCCGCGGCCGAGACCTCGCGAGCAGCCATATCCCGCGCCGAATCCGAAGCGCCTCCGCCCGATCGGTGCACACGAACGACGCCGGGAACTCCCGCAAACCCCCCAATCAGGGGCGGAGGAGGAGGAACAGCAAGACGAGCCGACGAGCTACCTCCGCCACAGAAACTAGCAGAAGAAGAAGAAGAAGAAGAAGAACCACCAATCACCGCAGCAACAGCAACAGCAACAGCAACAGCAGCAGCTAGAACAGGCTAAGGATCAACCGCTGGGGGCGGCTTTCAGGATCATCGCGAGCAAGCTACATCGCAAAGCAATCAGCTCCTTCCTCCTCCTTCCTCCCTTCCCTCGTTCCCGCTGGTCCGGTCGCGTCACTGATCTTTCTTCCTCCCGCGACCATGAGGACGGAGATGGAGAGAGGAAAATTGGCGAGTGCGCCGATGAGGACCACGTGGATTTTACCGAGGCGCCATTCCCCCCACCCCGCCCCCCATACCCCACGCACGCACAGTAGTACAGTACAACCTCCCGCGAGGGAGAGCAGCCATTTACTATTTTGGTGCTGTTGGCCCCCCCTCCCCTTTGTCCCTTCGCGTGGTGATCCCTCGGGGTCAATTAGGAAAAATTACAATGATTAAAAAACCACGGGTAAAAATAATCTTTCCTACTTTTTTTTATGTAAGTAGATATTTTATGCCGTTAGATATTTCAGAAGATCATTCGGCGCTGATATTTAATATGGCCGACGATTTATTTGAAAATTAAGTTGGAATTCTGCGCACGCATGGCGCGTGTGTAGAGAATGGTGTACCGATTGTTTTTTTAGGAAATTCTTTGGGGGAAAGAGAAAGCGTAATTGAAAAGAAAAAGAAAATAAAAGAGCTTCTCGGATTTTAATTCGGCTTTATTTTTTTTCAGCAACTACAATTTGTCACGGTTGGGACACCGGGGGCGCCGGTTACCGTACGACGCCTCCCCCCCCCCCCCCCCGGCCCGCTGCGCTGTTTGTCCGCTAGTTAACCGGCAAACGGGGGGGGATATTTTTTTGCACCGGTCCCACCCGACGCCGTTAGGCCCGGGATGGGGGAACGTGTCGGCTTCCCATTGGCGGACACGTCACGGCCGTTTGTCCACCCCGGACGGAAAGCTGCTCCGGTTCTGGGAAGAGGATTTTTGTCCTGTTATTACCAGGCAGGATCGTCTGGACGGAGTAAAAAAAATAATATTTTTTTTTTGCGAAAAGGGGGACTTGATAACCTCACCTCTTGCCCCGACGGGAAGCGACAGCCAATCAGGTGGCCCCGGATGTGCTGGGGAACGGGGTCAGGAGCGGGTGACATTATCGCCGCCCGCTGGATCGGGTAGTAAAAAAAAAATGTAAAAAAGAAAAATAGAAAAGCCTGGATACCCGCGAAAATTAACGGCGTTGCGTGACTTTGAGTGGCGGGAGGGGGAGGTACGGGGATGACGTGTCGGGGATGGTGCGTTTCGCGTGCTTGAGTGCGCCGTGCGAGACGGACTGCGACGGCTCGGGGTCACGCGGGACTCGACTCGAGCCCGATTGGGCGAGGAATCGATGTCGACTAGTTTTGGTTTCGCTCGAGTTGTTCGAATTTTAGTACTCGGTTCGACGGATATTCGAGGTTTCTCCATTATTTTCATGCGTATTAACAATCCCATAAGAGGCACTGATTTCTTAAGAATTATTCGATCCGTCACCATCCATGTAAGTGTCAATGCACAAAATTCCGTTCAAGCTTGTTAAATTGTCATTGAGGCTAACATTGTACCGATCCGATCCTTAGATTCCGTTATTTCTCTACTTTCGATAGGGGTATGCAAAACAACTGGAAACCGTCCGGAATCGGATCGGACTGACCCGGAACCATCGATTCCCATAGGAACAAGTCTGATTCCCGTAGGAACAAGTTTGATTCCCGGTTCTAATTTACTAGAACCGATGAATACCGGTCCGATTCCCCAGTTCCAGGTTCTAGGCATGGAACCGCCCATCAAGACCGGACCAGTGATATATATATATATATATATATATATATATATATATATATATATAAAAGAAAAATTTCCAACCCAACAAAAAAAATTAAAGAAAAATGAAAACTTAAAAATCCATAATCTGAAACTCAACGTCCATCAACTGAGTTTTGTCTTTCTCACTTTGTCTGAGTCGTCTCTCTATCTCTCACTCGTGATCTCGACTCTCAAGGTCAATGCCCATAAGCCCTCTCAACTCCTATCAACTTACGGCGACACCTCCAACCGTTCATCACTTGCCTCTCTCGCTCTCAATCACCTCCATTTGCCTGAAGCTTGGTGGGGTTAGTTTCATGGAATTAATAGGCGGTTTCCGGTTCCAATTTTTCAAAATCGATCCTTAGTGGGCAATTTTGGATTCCATGGTGGGAACCACCCACCCAACCATTGCATGTGTTTTATCTATTTTGATCGATTCGTCACGTCATTATCCTTGTAGCCTCCCGAGGACATGCCGGTCGACCTTGGACTCGATCATTGTGGGGGGCATTCCGGTAAATTTGGGAATAATTAAAATGATCAGAGAAAGAGTCAAGAGGGAAATTTACAATGAGACGTGTTTTTTTCATGTGGCAATCCGAGCGAAGAAAGTCACTATTAATAGGTCGCCGTGCATGGGCGGGGACACGAGTCGATCGCAAAGAGCGGCATGCCGCGTGCATCTAGGGCCGGTGAACGGTCGCGAGGACATGATGCGACGGCGGGTCATCACGTGTCACGGCAGCGAGGGCCCGTACTGGGTCCACTAGAAAAGGTTAAGAGGTAGGCCGAGCAATCCCGAACCGGATTCACTTACCAAATCATGGAAACGTGTTTCGGGCGCTACCTAGTTTCATACAGTCGAAAACATGGGCTGCTAAGTTTTTACTTATACAAATCACTCAACGCCAAAACCATGGCCAAGAGAAAATAAGAGCCGTTCAATTCATCGCATTTTTCCTTCTTTTTGTCGACACAAAAGATTGCGAATGTTTAGCGTTTGATTTAGTGCCGAAATGACTAGGTTTGACATCTGAAACGCATTGGTTACGTTTAAAAGCACGAATTTCTCTGTTTTGAAAAGCAAAAAAAAATAAATTTTTCATATGAAAATACCGTTTGGATGGTAACTGATGTAATAAAAACATGGGATAATGGACTACATCGGATATTTTCATATAGTTCATGGACTAAATTGAATATGTCCTAAAAGTTCACAGACCACATTGAACAAATTAAAAGTTCGGATACCACATTGCATATTGAGCTAAAGTTTAGGGACCACACCGAACAAATTAAAAGTTCAAGGACCACATTGCACATTGGACCAGAGTTCATTGACCATTTGTGTCATTATCCCTAAAAATAACGTTTGGATGAAAAAACTTAAATTACTAAACAAAGACATATGCGGATCTCTTATGTGTAAGAACTCGTATCTTCTTCTTCACCACAAAATATCGACGAGAGGTTCACAGTTGCACTCGTCTGTAATTGAACTCGTCGAAGACATTCGATCACGTGAGCAGTGTCGTGTGAGCGTCTCTCGTGATTTTCCCGGTTTCATATTGATCGCCCCGTCGTTTGATGATCCAAGAAAAGTAAAAACGCGATTTTTTTTAATTTCCCGCCAAAATGAATAATATCATTCAAACTCGACAAATTATGAAAAGTTTATATGTGAAGTTATATGTCGACATTTAAATATTGTGATGGTTTTAAATGTTTCGGACGTAGAAAAAACTCGGAGGAGGAAGAGAAATTGCTCTGGGCTTTGGATTGCTCAAGGTTTGAAACACTTCCTTTACGCACGAGTCTTTGACCCCGTGCCGGCCTGGCCCGGGTCAATTAATATAACTCTTTCTTCGGTTTTTAACCCAGAAAACCGATTGAAATGGTCGCGGTCCGGCGGTGTAAACGCGAGCTATTCCTTCACAAATCTCTCGGCATTGATTCTCCGGCGAATGGAGCGACGAGTGACACGACGGTGCGTGGCGCCGCGGGGCTGTCGAGTTATTTTCACTTCGCTATAGAAAGGCCCTGTTTTCACTTCTGCAGGTTCTTTCTAGAGTGTGAGCAACCCATCATCAATTTAAGAACCCCCAATTTGGATTTTGTACCAACTTACGATCTGAAGTCTAATGACAGAACTGGAGAGGCTATTAGGTATTTTTCTTCAGATTTATCTCTTCAATTTTGTGAACTAATTTTTTACGCTCCGTAACTCTTCCTCGGCTCGCTTGGTCGAAAGTACGGCATTTAAAGTGTCTCGCGACTTGAAGGCCCGTGCTGAGTTGGATGGGGATTGTAACGACAAGAAGCATTGGCCATCTCAAGGTCCATTCTTGAGGCCCCTACAAGGCTTCCCAAAAAGTATTGATCGAGCAAATTGGTGCAAAAGGATTGTTCATCTAGCCCGGAATACTTCTTGCTCTTTTCGCGTTTTGAATCACGGCGGTCTTGGTGCCATGGTGCGAAATGCGGAGATGTATAGCAAAGACAGCTCGAGCACATCATTTGGATAATCGAAGGCTCAAACCACGATCTTGAAGCACGTATAGCGAGAGACCGGCTATCAGCTATCATGTCTTCCGGTGAAAAGGGCTGCCGGAAGATGACTGACCGAACGCTTTTTTCGTCGAGCTCTTTTGCTTCGGATGCCTCTCTTTTCAACGTCTCAGGAACAAAGGCCGGGTCTTTCAGGGGGACATGTGGGTGAAGGTCTCGAGACCTTCACGGGACAATAATGCTTCTTCTTCGCTTTAACCCCACCCTCCCTTTCTAAGCAACTATACAACTCATGAGGATGACTTTTGTCCTTCGCTTTAGGAAGGACAAATACCACATTAATTGCTTTTGAACTTTCCTACCAGGACAAACACCCAAAACCCCAGCAAAACTTGCATAATTGGGCATCTCCCAGAAAGCACGTCTCACGCTTCCAGGAATTAGGATGATGTCCACTGCTGGGTACATTTGAGAAAAAAGCTCGTTACATCCCTCCTTCGTGATGGATTACCTTTCACGGCCACATGACCAGTACATCGACAGCATCGACAGCGATGAAAGCCGAAACGCTCTTATAACTCGTGAGACGACCCCGAAATGAACAATATACTTTGCCATTAGGGTCTGAGAAACTCGTTCACAGGGATCAATTTGCAGGTTCCATGCAGATATTTCTCTTTCTGTTGGGCTAAAGCTTTGACCCCTGAGCAAATGGGTCTGAAGTTATGAACCCAGAGACAAGGAGAAGCCCCATCAATAAACAACAAAACCGAGACTTAAGTGCCAGATTGGTTCACAAAAAATGTCAAAAAGTCAATGCCTGCTGACATCAGTCCAGTCAAAATCACAGCACCTGTAATCTCATTTTCCACATGCTGTTTCTTCTAAAGGCACAGGTACAGAAGTGGGTAAGATAGGATACTAACCAAAGCTATATGACAAAGTTGACGTAGAATGCCAAAATATGGAAAAATTATATATAGACATTTCGTTGAAATCTCAATTAAAGAATTAGAGAAGCCCGGAGAAGTAACAAGAGTTGACCACCAGTAGCACAGACAACGATCAGAACATCACATACAGTGAACTACTAAACCAAAATACCAGAAAAAGAACACATCCCATAAGGATAGAACAAAAATATCATCAGCTCTGTTTTAGTTAATTAAGAGTATAACTCAACATGAACCTCAAGCCATTTATCCAAAGGGCAAGCAGATTTTTCATGTCTTTCAATTTTGTCAAGCTCCAAGGAAACCAAAAATCTGATACTTACATTTTCCATTAATTTTCTTTTTTTTCGAAGTCAAAAGCTGTGCAGTTGGGTCAGCATTGGGACGAGCTCGTCGCTAGAAGGCCTATCGGCAGGGAAGTCGGAGAGGCAAATGACAGCAATCCTAACCGCCATCAGCATATCATCCTCCTCCGCTTCTTCCCCGAGAAGGCTCTTATCCAGAGCTTCTCTCGCCTCCCCAGCCTGTTGCAACTGGCGGAGCCAGCGCCCCAGGCTTCCTCGGCTGGCCGCTTCACTGAAGAATGGGTCCGTGGGGTCTCTACCTGTCAAGAGAACCCCCAGTATCATGCCGAAGCTGAAAATGTCGCTCTTGTCTGTGTACCTACACGAGAAGAAGAACAGTTTCAATTATGATAATCACATCGAAATCCCTAGTGCCCCGAATTCTATAAAGGGGCCGCCAGAAGATTACAGGCATTGGTAGAAGACAATCTCAATGTCGACGAAAGGATTTTATGCAACACCATCGAAGAGTACCACTAACAGTCTCAAAAACAGAAATAACCAAAAAAAAATGATTCAAACCATGACACAGTGCCGCTGGGTCAAAGAACACCATATATTGCCAATTGCTTTTCATGTTAGTATGTGAATGTAAATGAGAGTCGCCATTGTGATGACATTCAATTAAACAGAGAATTTCTCACTTGTTACTCGGAACAAAAAGTTCAATCTTTCAAACCAAATGGAACCGATAACCTATATAGAGCACACAAGATCTTTTTTTCCTTGTCCAAAAACTGACATCCCAACACAACAGAGCTTGAAAACACAGCCCCCAATTTCAGTAATTTTCAGCCTACACTGCCCATAATACCTGGAATCCCGCAAGCACTCCGGAGCGCTATATTCGGACGTCCGATGCAAACTCGGCACGAGCCTCGCCAATCCACAGTCCGCCAGCCTCGGACTAAACTCGGCATCCAACAACACATTCGCAGGCTTCAGGTCGCAGTGCAGGACCTGAGGGCTGCACGCAGAGTGAAGATACTGAAGCGCTTTAATCACCCCAACAGCAATCCCGAGCCTAGCTTCCCACTTGAGCTGCAGCTGATCCTCCCGAACCCTCTTCATCAGGTCCTTGAGGCTTCCTTTCGGCACATAATCATAAATGAGCGACAAACCATTTGGCTCGCAAACGTAAGCCCTCAAGCTCATCAAATTCACGTGCCTCAACCCCGCTAGGACTTCCAGCTCCTTCTGGATCCGTCTCTTGGCCAATTTGCTTTGCATCCCCGGCGAATCGCCCTCAACCTGCTCAAGCCGCTTGACCGCGATTACAAGCCCATTATCGAGGGCGGTCCTATGATACTGCCCATTCGGACTAGATCCGAGCAACTGGCTTTCGTTCTCGAGGGCCGTCTGGAGGGTTTTGGGTGAGACTTTTGGGGAAAACACAACCGGCCCTTTGAGGATTGGGGTTCTGTGGATGTACAGAATAAAGGATTTAACCAGGCAAGCCACGAGAAGGGCTGAGATTAATCCAGTCAACACTCCCAACACGACACTGAGGATTACTCTCCTAAACCCAGTCTTGAACTCAGGTGCTTTAGATGAAGATGGAGGCTCAGTCGATAAGTGCCTGAACGTCCTGTTTTGGCACTCCACAGTTGAACTCTGTAAGCAAAGCATCAGAAGCAACAACAAGCTCACGGCTCTTCTGCTTTCCAGAGGAACCACACAATTCAAAGCCATTTTTGCAGACGGGTAAAAAAGAAAAAAACAAAAACTTTAGACCAACAACCGTCTTTGCTTGCTCAACACTTGCTCATTTGTGTCTGAAACTGGCAAAAAAGGACAAAGTGCTAAAGCGCGTTCCATGCTTCAGTTTCGCAGACCCATGAACACGAGACTTTCATTGCCCATCCTCCGAGAAAGAAACGAAAGCAACAGGCACCATCCACACCAGAATACAATGGAGCTTTCCGAAAAATACAAAAACATGTGAAACGACGGACTTCAGAAAGAGTTCAAACCAACATAATAGCCCGAAGAGCTCCGAAAGACCAAACTTTTACGTTCTTGAACAGGCCGAGAGTGGACCGAGCAACTGTCGACACCTCAGAAACGCTTCTGAGACTCCAGTTTCTTTAATAGCCAAAAAAGAGCACCAAGAACCAGTGAGAGAGAGAGAAGCTTCCGAGTGCTTCCTCGCCTTAAAGCACGGCCTCAACGTCTTCAAGAGCAAGGCGCAGAGAATCGATTCCTCCCCTTCCTCCACCCAACCGGAAACGGGAATCCACACTCCGCACGTACGGAGGGACGAGGTTCGCGCAATGCACAGTGTCGCGCAGGTGGGATTCGCCGCGAATCTTCTCCTTTCTTTTATCTTTCTCACCCTCCCGCTGCGACCCAAGAAAGTCCTCACCAAATTCGCACTACTTCGGATTCAAGCCATGGGGTTTGGTAAAAATGGGAACGAGTCCGTTCTCTCCACCAAAACACTCCTCCGAGACGTCACCCCGCCCGAGGAAAAAACGAACGATACGTTTCAGCTTCACAGGGTTCGGAACGAGGGGGGCAAGGAAGAAGAAGGAAGGAAGGAAGGAGGAAACGAAGGGGGGAGCTCGCCGCCGCGAAGGAAGAAGCAGAACGACAACGGAGATAAAGGAAAAACCCCAGTGAAACTGCGGAGACCAAGAACAGCAAACATAGAAAAGAAGGAAAATTTGCGCTGTGTGTTTTTGTAATGTTATGGGGGGTGGTGGCCTTCGTCCCGGTCTTGTCTGGTCCATCATTGGACTGACCCGTGTAACGCACAAAAAAAAAACAAACCACCGGACTCTCTTCTTATCGTGATGATATCATCAAAAATTTCAAATCGGTACGTCCGTAATAAATTTACCCTAAATTAAAAAGTCTGAAATTGATACACTCGTAACAAATTTATTTTCTGTTAAATTAGATTAATGAAAAAAAAATCGCAAATTCATACATCGGTGACAAACGGAGGATAAAATCTCAAACTGATATATCCGTCACGTGTCATTTAATTCTGTAATTTGACAATAAAATTTAACGGATACTGATAAAGCATGAATTTATAAGGGTGTATAAATTTAAGATTTTTTGTGGTATTAATTTTTTTTTTGTTTTTTCCCTTTCCTTTCTTTTCCTTTTTTTTCCCGCCCTCCCCGCGCGGGACCCACCGGCGCTTTCCCCTTTGGTGGGACCGGCGCCACGTCGGTAGTCGCGCAAGCTTCAGTCAGTTCGCTGTCCCCGAGGAGGGGTGAGAAAAGACACAGACAGAGAGAGAGAGTGAGGAGGGTGGCGAAATCTGAGCCGTCGGATGGGTTCCGTGTGTGATATCTGCACCGTCGATGCGGAGCAAGACAGCAGGAATTCGTGCTAATTACGGAGGGGGAGTGGTCTCATCATGGGGGTAGATTAGGCATTAATTAATATCAGTTTTCCACTTCTTCTTCTTCTTCTTCTTCTTTTTTATAAATTTCCCGACCGAATAATTTCTTTTTACACCGTCCCTACTGCTTTTAAACCTTTTTCCGTCTCGTTTTTGATCTCTTTCCTTTATTTTTCTAGCTTTTTTTTTATAGATTAATCCGCGATTACAATTTGCTTCGGGACGCGCGAAAGGGATAAAAGAAGGCCGGCACGAGTAGATAGTTACCCATCATATGCAAATTTTGCTGCTTTTGCAAAAGCCCAAAATTGCATTAATGAACAATCTGGCAGTTGCGCCACCGCTTTCGAATGATTGATCGCATCCCATCTTTTTTCCGAACCTTTCATTGCCTTTTGAGATCGGACGCTGGCCCCGGGCGATTCTCGCGTACCTCGATCGATCCATCTTGTTAGTGAATTCCACGGGGATGGCGAATTTGCTAGTCGATTCAATATTAGAATGGGGTTTTAATATGATTGTTGAGTGCATAGATCGTGCGACCAATGACTGATTTCTGAATGCGACGTGAATGAGTGTCGCTGATTGAGCAACTTCACTGAAACTTTGGAAGGTCGAGTATCCGAAAATACAAGGCCACGAGTGTGATCCCCAAACACGAGCTTAGAGTGCAAGATCCTGAATAGAATCGAGTTCGAAATCTTGCCGGAGAAGAAGAAAACGGAGAGATTCAAGACTCGATTTGGACCTTTTCAATTTATCCATGACAAATTGAAATGAATTATGTTGATGGCGTTACGCTTACCAGAAATTGCTGACTTTGACGCCGACCGTCCTACATAGCATGGCTGACGCTGATATTGACATTTTTAAATAATATTTTTATATTTCTTTTGAATTTTTATGGTTTTTTTTTCTTTTCTTTGTTTTTTTTGGGGGGGGGGGGGGGGTTTGGAGTTAGGGTCGGCGGGCGAGGGTGCGCAAGCACTCTCCCAATTCCTGCAAGGGCCATAACGCCCTCATCGACCCGCGCGCCCTCACTTTGGCCAGCAAGGGTCGGCCGGCCACCTTTGTCGACCCTAACTCCGAAAACGAAAAAAAAAAAAAAAAGCAACGAAATGAGAAAAAAAACCATAAAATTATTAAAAATGTCAACATCAACGTCAGTCGTGCCGCGTTAACAATTTCCGGTCAAAATTGACCGAATAGACTCAATTGGTAATAAGTAAAAAGATTCATAACTCAATTGACAAAATTGAAAGGTTTAGAACTGAATTGGCAAAAATACAATAAATTTATAACTCTTTGGATAATTTTGCCCAAACTAAAATGAATTACGTTGATGACATTATGCTTATAGGTCCAATCCCCATCGGTTGGGTTGGACAAAACGAGTCACGGCATCTTCTATAATGTACGTTTCAATTTGGCGAAAAGAAGAAGAAGAATAAAGTACTCATCTTATCGTGATTATAAAGGATGAACCAAATCAATTTGTCTAATTCTAAATGAAGAAAAATCCAGTGAATATTTGTTAGTCAACCAATGTGACTTCTTCGACCAAAAGAAAAAGAAAAAAGGTGGCTTCAATCTGATCCTGACCGTGAGCTCGCCTGCTCGATCTGGTCCATCCACGTGTCTCATTCTACTGGCTAACCTTTCTCAAGCCCAGCATTTGATGAAGTTCGTAACGATAGCTTAGGCTCCAATTTTTTGGCAAAAAATAAATGATTTGTAAATAATTTTCATAAAACTAATCACTTGTATTATTTGATATAATTAGCCAATGAATTTTTTTAATTATCGATGATAATTTATATCTAAATATTTTCGTTGACAATAAAAATACATTTTGTAAATTATTTTTTATAAAAGATACAATCGATCATTTAAAAAATATATATTTTTTAAATTATTAATTTTTCTGGAAACAAACGCATGCTCATCTTCTTTGTCTTCATGTTCATACACACCTGAACTCTCTGGAGTTCAGATTGACCCTCTATAATTAAGATATTTACATTGGAATGCAAGAATCTTTAAAGTTCTCCTTTGTCAATTATTAAATAACATTTTGCAAACACACCATATTAAAATAACCTTTCAGATATATGGCGAAGTTTCTTTTAGATGGATTTATCGACGTGAAATTAAAAATTTGTTCCTTTTGCTAATAGAAATAATCGTAGCCACATCGTCAATTTAAATATCAAGTCCTTTTACAGGAATTGGCAAGAAGGGTAAGGATGCACGGAAGGATTTGTTTTCCCTGTCAAAGGGAGGCTAGACAACTTCAAAAGAGAAAAAAATAAAAACCTCCAAAAGAGCATTGTATCAACGGGTACAACCTTGGAATAAAAATTACCAAAAACGTCATAAATCTATTGCATGTATGCCAATTCGTCTTAAACTTTTTAATTTAACCAATCTAATCCTAAATCTTGCGATTTGCCAATTTAGTCTTTTCGGCCGGAAATCGTTGATGTGCGGCAGTGATATGCAGGACGGTCGGCGTTGATATGGATAATTTTTATTATTTTTTATATTATTTTTCTCTTTTCCTTTTCTCTACGAAGTTCGGCGAGAGTTGCTAGTTGACCCTGACTCTCACCGGCCACGAGCAAGGGCTAGTCGACCCTTGCCAACCCTAGGCGAGAGTCGTTGACAAGTAGGCAAGGGTCACGATGCCCTCGCCGATCGCGAGCGAGGGTCTTGGCCCTTGCTATGACATCCACTAGGTGAGAGCCATGACCCTCGCCGAGCTTAGAAGAAAAACAAAAGGAAAATAAAGAAACAAAAATAAAAAAAAGAAGAAAAGAAAACGAGAAAAGTTATAAAAAAATTCATAAATTCTTTAAAAAATTATAAAAATTGTTAACGTTAGTGTTGGTCGTACCACGTAAGATGGTAGGTATCCACCGCAGCAATTGTTTGGTTAAAATTGGTCAGAATGATTAAATCGGACAATTGAAAGGTTTATGACTGAATACAAGTGCAATAAGTTTATGACTTTTTTGGAAATTTTCAGTAGAAACATACAAACTCCTACTCAAGGAATTTGATTGAAGAGCTTATTTTAAGTTGCCCTAAACAAAAAATTGCGTGGGTTCCTTAAAGGAAAAAATCCTATAAAACCAAGAACTTAAATTATAGGGAAAATGAAACAATTGATTTTTGAACTTTGGTTTAATATGTAATGTGGCCCATGAACTTTTAATTTGTTCAATGTGGTCCTTAAGCTTTAGTTCAATGTGCAATATGGTCCCCGAACATTTAATTTGTTCAATGTAGTCCCTGAACTTTTAATGCATGTTCAATTTAGTCCATGTACTATATAAAAATGTTGGAAAAGTGTCAGAAATGTCCTAAACCTATTGCCAATTTGAGCCTAAACCTTTTTTTCGTGCCAATTTAGTCCTAAACCTTTTGACAAAGTGCAATTCAGTCCTTCCGGTTAATTTTGATCAGATATTGCTGACGTGGACGTCAGTTTGCTTACGTGGCACCATCTACATTGATGTGGATAATTTTTAATAATATTTTAATAATTATTTATTTTTTAAATTATTTATTTCTTTTTCTATTTTTTCCTCCTTTTGCTGATGACTGGCCATTGGCCATGGCTCGGCGGGTTGGCCTCGCCTAGACGAGGGTTGCCGTCGACCGCCACAAGTGAGGCCCGGCTAGGCGAGGGCGAGCTCAATGAGGGCTCTCCTTGCCTAGGCCAGATCTGGCGAGGTTGACTCTCGTCGGACTTGCCCTCACCTGGTTGGGCCTCGCTTGTTGCGGTCGACGGCGACCCTTGCCCAGGCGAGGCCAGCCCGCTCGGCCATGGACGATGGCCGGTCATCAGCAAAAGGAGGAAGAAAGAAAAAATAAATTTGAAAAAATATTATTAAAAATAGTCAACGTCAGTGCCACGTAGGCCGGCTGACGTCCACGTCAGCAATATTTGGGCAAAATTAGCTGGAAATACTAAATTGACACAAATGTAATAGATTTATGACTTTTCTGATATTTTTCCCTAAAAAATGTTCAATATTATCCCTAATCTTAAATTAATGAAAGGACAACATTTACCATTTTCATATAATTCAAGGATCACGTTGAAAATGTATAAAAAGTCCAAGAACCATATTGAACATTAGGCTAAAATTCATGAACCACATTGAACAAAATAAAAGTTCAGAAATCACATTACGTATCGAACCTAAATTTATGAATCATTTATGTCATTATCCCTAAAATATAATATCTCCGTGTTTTTACATTTTTGAGAGAGAGAGAGACGTGCTGCCATGAAATTCTAGTTGGGATCTCTGACGCAAATTGACCGTTAGCTGAGAGTGTCAAAACACTAAAGCTTGTCCTAATTAGAACCACGCTTTGCCAAGAAAAGGAAAGATCATAAGTATCACGAAAAAAGCCATCATCAATTAGAAAGATCACAACAGAGGAGTAACAATACATCTTCTTACACGTGTGTGTCCGTCCCATGTACTGTACAAGGTCAAACAACATTAAAAAAGATGCAGAAAACGCAAAACCCATCTTGAAATTTGCTAATCTCCCCCTATTCATTATTATTATTATTATCATCATCTCTGTGGAAAAGGACGTAACAATAGTGTGTCAAAAACTGCATGCCATTGCCCTATACGCAGATATATAGAAAAAGAAAAGAAAAAGAACAAGTTTTGATGAATAAGAAAGCATGAGAATTCAGGTAAATAATCACTACCTATCGCTAGATTCAATCGCTACCCATCCCTTCCTTTTGATCCTTCTCCTAACGAGCTCCCAAAGACTCTCACTCAGAGAACAACTGCTCCCTATGTACACCCAACCGAGCGCGCCGATCCCCGACCCTTCTGCTATAACTTGTCGGCGATCCTTCCCATGGCGTCGGCGAGCTTGTTGAGGACGGCGAGCAAACCGTTGGCGTGGTCTTGCCTCTGGTCTCTGTCCAGCTGCAGATTGTTGTTCTGTGCCTCGAGTTGGGCCGTTAGCAACTTGCCATTTCTCTCCAGGACGTCGATCAGGCGGTACTGCATCCCGACGGGCTCCTCGTCGGCTTCTGATATCGGTCGTTTCCGCTTCCGCGCGTCCGCGGACGTCGAGCCTATCTCCGGATTCGACGGCGGCGGATGTTTCTCGTGTCCTGCACCTGGAGAGCAAAATAAGAGTCTAAAACGGAAAGGTAGTACAATCATAGTAAAACTCAAATTTCCACAATGACGTGATTTGTCTACCCAGAAGTTTAGCGAGATATCACGCTGCAACGACAAGAAAACGGTCAGTTCAGCTTTGGCTAAATGACGAGGATGTTCTACTTTAAATTCAAATCCGCGAGCAGTCGGAGGAGCTTTTAAGTAATTTCCGAGGTATCGAGATGCTGGAGTTTCCTAGTCGCGTGATTTTCTCAATCACTTGGTTCAAAATTCAAACCAGTTAACGTCATGGAATGTTCTCAGTTGCATCATATATATCCTTTCTGCATATATTACCAGGTCAATTTCCAAACCCAAGATGACAAGCAAACGGCGATGAATTCACGCGCGTACTATGATGTATCAGTCAACAGAGGAACAACGGGTCCTGGAGAAAAAAACAAGCGCACGGGAGAATTCACAAGGCTCAGGAGGCTCGAGGGCTCATGGTCGCGGAAACCGTGTTCCAGTAGCATATACCGCATGTCTAGGATGATGACATGCTAACGTCAATAACATATGTAATCATGTTAAAAATGCAATGCGCCTTTAAACAGATTAGAAATTAAAAAAAAATGGACAGATCATCGTCGTCGTCGTAGTCGTCTGTCCGAGAAGTGAAATTGAGGTGAGGAATCATCCCATCTTGAGACTCAATCGGGTGAAACGAAAAAGTCAAGGTTCAAAGAAGATAATTCAACGCTACCAAATGGAAAGCAACAGATTCTATTGGAACTTCCGACGGAGGAATATGTGTAATTGATCGTGAAAGAGGAAAAGCAGAGGAAATCGGATGGAAGATCTGAATATGCCGCATGTGTTGGTATCGACCAGAGAGATCTGGGGGGATAGAAAGAAACAGCAGTACCTGGCCCTAGAGTTCCTCGGAGGAGGACTGGCTCGTACTGCTTCTCTGCAATCACAAATTTCATGGCGAAAACAGAGACGATATCAGAAAACCAAGAAACAGACGATGAAATAAGACCCCTGTGATTCAGATTCTGGTGCTAAGGCAAATGCAAAAGATATGAATGCCAAGGTCAATCGCTCCATAATCAAAGTGATAAAATTCAATCCAATGGGCAAGAGGACGAGAAGGATAAGGAAAGACAAATGGACAAGAAAATGGTTTCTGGAAAAGAAGTTCCAACAGCAAGAGACTGGTCCTAAAACACAGACACTTTCATCACATCTAATCTCAATTTCCGTCTCTTAACGACGAAACAGAATTCCATTCAAACTTGCACCCCCCCCATCTTCGACTATAACACTCGATTTCCAAGTTTTAATTTTTAGCTCGCGAAAGCCCTCCAATCAATGGAACTCTGTCACCCCAAGAGAGAGAGAGAGAGAGAGAAAACTAAACCCAGCCATGCACTCCACTCGAACATTTCAAAATCAGAATACCCACGAAACACAGAGAGATGAAAAACAATTCGTTCAGCCCCCTTTGAAACCAGCAAGATCATAGAGCATAGACAGCAAAGAAAGAATAATCTGAATTATGAATCATTCAACTCCAATTACCTGAGATTGGCACCGCGGCCGCCGGCGCCGCATCGGGCATCCGGACCGGTGTCTCCACCTCCTTCTCGGGGGTTTCGCCGCCCCCGCCCCCGCCCCCGTCGTCCTGCTCAAAATCCGAAAATAGCCCGTCCTCTGCGGCGGCGCTCCGGCCGCTATCGAACACCACGTCCCTCTCCTCCTCCGCCTCCTCGTCGTCCGCCGCCGCCGCGGAAGCCGGGGCCAGAGCGAGGGCCAGTTCCGCCTCCGGAGGAGGCTCCGCCACCGCCGCCGCCGCAGCCGCCGACGAGGACGACCCCTGGTGGTCGAGGATATCGTAGACCTCCCTGTCGAAGAACCCGGGCAACTTCCTCTCCCGCCGGAGGTCGTTCCTCATGACCCAGAACGACTCCGTCTCGTCCCTGGTCCTGGCCTCCCACTCCTTGATCTTCTTGTAATCGCCGGCAAGGTTGCTCCACCGCTTCCGGCACTGGACCGGCCCCCGGTTCACCCCGTGCCGCTTGCAGTACGACGACACCGACGCCCACTTCGGCTCCAACTGCCCCGCCCCGAACGCCGACCCGCCGACCCGCCCCCTCCGGACCCGCGTCTCCGCCACCCTCTTCCCCTGTATCAGTACCAGGATCTCCTGCCTCGTCCACCGCGGCAGCCTCGGCGCCCTCCCCCCCCCTCCGCCGCCGCCGCCGTCGTCCCCGCCGTCCCCCGCCGACGCCGCCCGGCACTCGGCGCCGTTGGCCGCGTCGGCCGGCCCCAGGCTCAGTTGCTCCGCGGCCATGGCGGCGGCGGCGGCGGCGGGAAACAGGGGAGGTGGGGTGGGGGCGTCGAACGGCGCGCGGGCTGACGCTGCTGAGGTGGATAACGGCGTTCCACGGGCCTCCGTAACGGCGTAGACAAATGGGCGAGACAGAGAGATAGAAACAGAGGAAGAGAGAGAGAGAGAGAGAGATTATGGTGGGTTTTGGGACTTAATCTTGTCAGTGGGTGGCGTCCTCTGTTCCTTAATCTCTCTCTCTCTCTCTCTCTCTCTCTCTCTGTTTTTTACCTTTAGGGGGTGGGGGAGATTCTAGTGCAACTTGACCCTTCGAGGCTTAATAAGGGCGCTCCTCTCCCTCTCTGCTTAATCTGCCATGATTTCAATGGAGGGGTCATGGACTTTCAATGTCGCCATTAATTGGCCGAGCTTTTCCCTTCTAAACAAGCGAGATCTCCTCTGTTTTAGAACACCACCAAGATCTCTTTTCCAAGGGCACATCCCCCGCAGACCCCCCCGTTCAGCAGCATCTTCTCTGCCCTCCCCTCCCTCCTTCCCATTGGCCACGGGAAAGAAAAAACTTACAACGGAGAAAGGGAGAAGGGAAAAAATGCACTTAATATAAGAAAAGGTCACTTTCCCATGAGAGGAATATATTGGCATTTAAATCGGTCCACCAATTCTCCAGCTCATCACTTTCGTTTGACCAAGCCACTTCAAACCTTGGAGCCATGTAATTCAGATAAGATGGGTTACATTTTCTTTCCCCCGTCTTTTGACTTCTTCCCAAGGATGTTAGGGTTTTCTTTAGAATAGTTAGCTAAATAAAATTGCAATAATGATGATAATCAATCTATATTAGCTGATATGGGCACATCAACCCTATGGGATACTAATTAGGGGAATTTCTCTTTTTCTCTTTTTCCTTCTCCACTACTCTTATCCGAATCATTCGCACTAATCCTCGCTTAATGGCTAAACCTCATGGAGGGCGGGTTGGCCCCTCCATTTTAAAGCCACTTTTCTTTTGTTTGTTTGTTTGTTTGTTTGGGGTTTGGACAAGAATTATGTTTGATGGAGGAGGGAGGCGGGGTACCCACTGCCCCTCTAAAATCTCTCGCCATCTCAATTCCCTTCCTTGCCCTTGCCCCTTCCCCCTTTCCCTTCTTCCCCTCTCTCTCTCTCTCTCTCTATCTCTATCTTACTTTAAAAATTCAGTTTTTCCTGCCCTAATCTCCAAGCCCGGGATTATCATTATATTAAGCCATTATTAATCAAAACAAAGCTTTGGACAAGGGAGGATTTGGACGCGCATGTCCCCATTTGGGTACACCAATGTAATTTGAGGGAGGGGGGGGGGGGGGGGTTAGTAGGGAGTCACATTCTGCCTGTGATCCTGTGGGGCCAGTATCCGTGCCACGTGTCACATGCCTCCCTCTCTCTCTCTCTCTCTCTCTCTCTCTGAGATTTTGCATTAGTAGTTGCCTTATGGGGAGGATCTTCCTCCAAATGACTTTGTCCCCTTTGACAATCGACGTTCGATTGGTCTAACCTCGCGCGAGGTAACTTGTGCAACTACAACACCTTTAGTGGCATGGTGAAATGGGTCATTGACCTTCCATTATGATAATCGCGAATTTGACCCTCTCTTGCCCTAGTGCTAAATCGGTCATAGCTGCAGAGTCCATTGCTCTCGGAGGTGCCCAGTAAAACTCCTCCTTTCGGAGTTCTCAGCTACATGACATGTTTTGCGTTCCGGTGGCCACACCCTTTCATTCGTTTTCCCATAAAGGAGGGAATTCCCTTCCGAACTAAGCATCCCAAAAGTTCGGATGAAGCCCTATGAAGAACATGCTCAGGTCCTCCCTCTCTCTGCCTCTCTATGAGATTTTGCATTAGTGGTTGCCTTATGGGGACGATCTACCTCCAAATGGCTTTGTCGCCTTTGACAATCGACGTTCGATTGGTCTTAAGGTCGCGCGAGGTAACTTGCGGAACTGCAACATCTCCACGGCTTGCTTTAATGGCATGGCGAAATGGGTCACTGACCTTCCATTATAATAATAGCCAAATTGACCCCTCTCCTGCCCTTGCCCTCGTGCTAAATCGATCATAACGCCCTTCATCATTTTGCTTAGGGACATTACGCACCCATTATGTCGTTTTTAAATGCTCGCGATCTGGGGGAAAAGCCGCTTTACATCCTCACGGCTTGCGCCTCCCTCCAGAAATTAAATTCAGTGAAGCGGTTTTGTTTCATGTATCGGTTCTATGCATGGACATGATTTTCCTTCATAGTTGAGAGACAGTTGCAACATTAGCGATCAATTTTCGAAATTTTTAATCCGAGATGATTGAGGACTCGATGGTCCTTGTTTCCGAGTAATTTCCGACGCTAATTGGTTTTGAAGCGTAATTTAGAAGGTCGGGAGTAAGTCTTGGGAAGGATTTTTTAAAAGGGAGAAGATATTTTGAGGTGGCCTTTTCTAAACGTAATTCGGAGATGCGATATGTTGTTGAAATTTCATATCTTCAATAGTGTATGCACGCTCTAGCTGTATCCGATGACGTGAATTTTATAATCGGATATTTCAAAGTGAATACGACCTTGAGTTTCAATCCTCCTACGTATTTTGAATGAATGATATGAATTCACTGCGATTGACCAAACAAAAATCATACATAGGACCATGAAAGCAGTAACTTTAGTCTAAAGTCTCAAAATTCGAAAATTATTATGGATGGACCTGTCTAGCCCCTTGTGCCGGAATACCCTAGCTAGGAGGTGAATTAACTTTGAGAGAATGACAAATAAAATTCATTCAAATTCAAAGATTATCGAGAATATTAAGCGGGTCATAAAAGGATTGTGAAGTGAGCCACAACTCTATCGAAAATGATAATGAGTATCTTTTACTATGTATTTTTTATTTATTCTACGACGGTCCACCGCCTGTAAAATCCAAATTCCACCTTTGAAGCGCTATATATGGAAACTCACTATGATATTAGTGGAATTACCAGAAACATAAGATAAAATATATTGCCCATATATGGAAAATATAGCCACTGGATTGAGATACCAAAAACATTAATAGCATAGAAATATTATAGAAAGGCTATGATAATTACTTCTTTTTATAGCCAAGGAGTTAGAATATGCCTTTGTGACTAATTAAAGGACAGCAAGCTAATTTATGCTCATTTATTTGTCAAGTGAGATTCATCATATGTTGGTTGCATGTTATTCTTTTTTTCGAGACTATTATATGAAGCGAAACTCACTTTATTTAAAGATGAGAATAAAATAAATTTAAAAATATACTACTTATATAATTAAATAGGCGGTAATATTAGAAAAAAATTAACTTGATTTAAATTTTATTGATATAATATAATTATAAAACATAAATGATAAATAATAGGGAAAAAGCCACAAAAAACCCCAAATAATGTCTACTGTGGCACATTTGCCATAATTTATAAAAATACCCTAAACTTGTATTTATGTGACATATTTATCTTTCGTCAAGGTTCCGTTAGATAACTTTTCAGCCAAAATCAATGTCGTTTTTATTTCACTTAAAGCCACGTGAGTGCCATGTCAATATCGTTTGCTTTCTCGCTGCAATGTAGGCAGATTTTTAACGGTTCTCATTGACAAAACTTTAGCGAAGGGTAAATATGTCGTACTGACACAAGTTTGGGATTTTTGTGTCATCAAAAAAGGTTTATAATAAATGTGTCACAGTAGGCACAATTTAGGAATTTTTATGACTTTTGCCCTAATATCAAGCATAACTTGTTCTCGTCTTGTTGTTTTATTCACTCCAGATCTAACTCCCTTACAAAAGTGCTCCTCAGTGAATTTATCTCTCGTATATTTTGATTGGCAACCGCTATTTCTACGCAATTTAAAATCAACCCTTTGTAAATAGTCGACCAAAACACTCTTCAAATTAAAAATTCAACCTTTTCACTAGTCTCCTTTTATCCTCTCGAGACGGGATTTCGGTCTCCCTCTCTCATTAAGATGATGCTTTTACTGTAACTTGAAGTTCTGTTTTTCTCGACGAAGGTCGGCAAAGAAGTGCATAAGAGAAAATTCACTTGCCGTCGATGCCGCCTCCAATGAAACCATCATTGGCCATTGCGCAAAGACCACCACCGCTCTTCACTTTTCTTTCCCTTGCCCTTATGCGCGCTCCTCTTTCTCTCTGTCAGCCCGCTCTCTCTCTCTCTCGCTCTCCCCTCTATATCTCTCGCTAATTGCACTCTCTGTCTTTTGCTTGGCAATGGCCATGATCTCAAATGGGCATCGGTACGAGCCCACAAATGCCCCTAATTAGATTAGGGCTTTGAATGAGCTCTAGAGCCGAGGTTGCAATGGCACGGGCTCGGAGCTAGGGGCGAGGAGGAGCGGTGGTCAAGGGCCGAGGCGGCGATGCGACGATGGAGCAGAGATGCAGATGCAGCAGATCGGATCCGAGGGAGACGAGGGATGATCGTGCCGTGACGGTAGAGGTGACCACTATGGAAATAGCGGCTGCCATTTTCATTTATTTATTTTTTTCAAATATATAGTTAAATTCACTTGATTAATAGCTGAGAATAAAATGAGTCGAAGAGAAGATTAAAAAGATATAATTTATAACCAAGAAATCTTTCTATCGCAACAAAAAAAAAATGTTATATTTATTACATGAGTTAGATTTTAATCATAGTTTTGAATAAATCATTATTTTATAATAGAACTCTCCAACTACATCAACTAAGTAAAAAATTAAACACTAGTCAATATGATACATACACGCCACGGCCCCTAACAAACAATCTTTGACTTTTTGATCCACCGACACGGAGATTTCAACGTCGGGCACGTGGGGTTCAATTCTTCAGTAATAATGACGATAATCTTCCATCACGGTAAGGTTTCAGATCATACATGGTTGTTCGGATCAACCTAAGTTAATTTTGTGTTTTCTTTTTTTGCTAAAAAGTTAATTTTGTGTTGTGAATGGGTAGAACGGACGCACCCGTTTAGTAAAAAGTTGATTTGTAAGCGACAAAAAACGAAATCTGCGACACTTCAAAACGTCACACGTGACACTAAATCTTTTCATAAAATTATTATTTTTCTTTTTCTTTTAAGCATGCTAAAACACAATAGAAAAATCACATCATTTGAGAATGGAGACTTGACAAGTTTGGATAACTTACATATGCATCTTCATTTTATCTTCCCTCTTCCAAGTATTAATATGAGCACCAAAAGAAATAGAATATGCCGCATTAATCCTGAGAAGAAGGTTAGGTCATTTGTAGATACTGCGCCCCTGCTCCTGCACCAAAAACTTGCTTACACAAAAGTCAGGTCATCTACCAAGTACCAAGCGGCAAATCGATGGGGATCCACTTTTGCAACCTCACATCAATCCATACAATAAAACAATACTTAGTATAAAATACTGTTGAATTGAGTATGAGCACATCTAGATATTCACAGTCAAAATACACTGGAACTCCAAAGAGAAGTCGATGGATGATCCATCCTACCATTCTGGAAAAATTAAGGAGCGAGCCAAAATTTAGTGAATGAAATCTCTAAGCCTAAGATAGAAGATCCTCTTACCGTTTAACTTGGCACCGACAAAACAGCATGAGTTCAAGATAAGTACAATTTAATTATGTATGACGAATGGAGAAGTAAATGCACCGTTTTTCCTATGACGCTATACAGATGGAGACTACTAAGCAATGTCATATTAGATTGTTCATCCAAATGTAAGGAGATGGCATATTAATTTATGATGCGCAGATACCACATAGTAGCTCATTCATATACACAAGTAAGTTTCTAATTTCTACTTGTCACTGGCCAGGACCCATCTCAACTCACGAGGCATCTTGACTAACGAGGCATCGTCTCCATCAACTCATGGGAAATGGAATCATATATACATATCTAGATTTGAGAAGATCAACCAAGCACATCCTAAGCATGTGGATCGAGAGGCATCTCGACTAACAAGACATCGTCTCCATCAACTCACAGGGTATGGAATCATATATACATATCTAGATTTGAGAAGATCAACCAAGCACATCCTAAGCATGCATATCACTTCTTAGCTCACCCAAAATTCATAAAAGTTCCACATGCCAAAAATGAAGTTCAATCATACTTAACATTCAAATTTAAATAAAAAACAAAACCATCCGATCAACCAAGTCAAGAATACTATATAAATCAATTGAGCTTAACCCCCAGAGTTTTCACTTACTTTAAAAATGGATGGAACAACTCAAAACTTTAATCACCTTCGATAAAAAAAGAAGAAGACAAGAACATGAATTAATGATTCTCGGTCTTTATAACAAAATACCCGTTTGGTACTAAGGTAGCGAAATCCAATAATTCACCTGATAAATACGCAAAAAAGGGATTTAGAGGCTTTAGCAATCACAAGTGTGGGACCTTCATTCTTATTCGAAAGATCAGAAAGCGAGAATTGAATAGAAAGGTGACATGAGATTTCTTTTCTCTCTCCGCAAGATCAAGTCGGAATTCCTTTTTAAAGCTCGAGTATTTGTAGTGATTTGGTCCATCCAGAAAGGAATGTATTCGGAAACTATACGAGGCTACAAAAGGATGCGGATGACTAACCAAGGTTAAAATAACGATGACTCGTGGTAAAAATGCTAAGTGGAGAATGACAGGAGAGGTGCTCAAATTAAAAAATGACACATGGCTTAACTATACGAATTTAAAATTGACGTTTTGATAAGTTACTGAGATATCTAATATATAAATATACACAAACAAGGAAATTAGTATCCGTTCTAACATTAATAATACGGAAAAATATTTTGTACCCACCGAAAAGTTTAGCGAAAAATACCGGATGATGTGGGAATCATACCTCAGGAAATTCCAAATCTTGAAAATTATCGTACACATGCCTTGGAACATATCAGTTCCCGACAACAATTACTAGAGCGATACGCGTTTCGCCGCCACCCTATGTACTCAATCTATGCACAAAACCTCAATTAAATCCTAACGGAATTGAATTCCAGAAGTCACGGACGCGAAAAGGCCTTTTGAATTTCCCGCACACTACAAAATTAATAATCCAATTGAAATTTTCACTCGTGCATTTACCATCTTTATATCCTACATATTATTAATTGATGTAGGAATATCCGAATAGGGTTAAGATTATAGGCCTTGCAAGATTGAGATTTTAGATCTCTTAACCTTGCAAAATCAGCCCATGGCACGGTTAATTCAAAATCAGAACTCACTTTTGCTTTCCATGTACATGCAACGTCGCTGTGCTTGTAGCCGCTAGTAATGGTAGAGGAATAAAGAAAAAGAAAAGAGTGCAACCCAACGAGCGCCACACAATGCTTTTAACTCGTAAGCTTGAGTTTGGGAAGAGCAAGTTCACACACAGCCACAAAGTTTTGGCCAAAATCGAATGGGTTTGTCGTTGGTCCGAAGAAGAGGGATGAGGAACTTGGTTCTGCTGATTCTCACGGTCGGGTCGCTGCTCGCATCGGAAGAGAAGGCCGGATGCGAAGGGAAGAAGGCAAGCGGATATGGGGAGCCGGCCAACTGTAAGCGGCTCGAGTGCGCCCCGTATCGGGTCGTTCTCGCCCGGCCCGAGTTCGAGATCAGGAGGTACGAGAGTGCTTCGTGGATCTCCACACCTCCTATCAACTCTAGCTCTTACGACGACGCCGTCCGCAGAGGCTTCGACATGCAAGCCCTCTCTCTCATCAGCTGGACAAAGCTTGAACTTGTGCTGTTTTTGATAGGACACCATGTAAATCATGCAACTTAATTCTTAATATATGATTGAGAATTGTGTTTTTCATGAACCCTTATGAGCGGATCGCAAACACGGATATAAGCTTGTCTACAGACGATGTTCATGACTTGTCCCGCATCAATCGGATATCTGGCAATCAAGATGGTGGTAAATACGGTCATTAGATTAATTTAGAGCCTACTAAGGGATTCATTCGTTGTATGGAAAAAGTGACCAATTAAACTTGTGACTTGTATGGTTGGGACTATTAGTTGAAATTCTGACTTTCACTTCTTAAATTCTTTGCGTTTGAAATTTGACTGTTTATTCATTCATCGTTATTACTTGACTTGACTAATTTTTTAAGGACGTTGAAAATGTTTTTAGTCTCATTATTGCTCGAAACGATCTCCACATAAAAATTATGGGTCACGGTTGGATGGTGCAAAAAGTCTACACAAAAAGTAATTTAGGGATGGAAACTTCAAATGGGTGTTTAAATGAGGGAAATTCTTTACACTAAATCCAGCATAATTGGATTAGCTAGTAATCTCAAGAACGGACTTGGCAAGTATGTTTCGAACACGACGTTTCGGAGTTGAGGGTACGTAATGATTTCGCACTGCGGTCCTCTTCAAAAGTTCTGCTCGCATCTTAACTGGTCCATCAGAGTAACAATGCGTTCGATTAGTCAAATAATTCATTTGTCAATACGAAATGAATTATTTAGCACATCACCAACAATTTTAGCAGATCGCAACCACTTACAATTTCATCTCTTTCGTTTGTCCAGCCTCTTCTCCTACATCCAAGGCAACAACAAGCAAGGAGCCAAATTGGACATGACAGCCCCGGTTCTAGTGCACATATATTCCCGTCCACGGGCCCCTTCTGCAACTCCTCCTTCGTGGTCCATTTCTACGTGCCCAAGAAGTACCAACCCAACCCGCCCCTCTCTGACCGGGTCCGGCCCGTGAAGTTGCCGGGCCGTCATAGCTATGCCGCCGTCAGGAGGTTCGGCGGCTTCATGAACGACTCCAACATCCCCACCCAAGTTTCCGCCTTGGAGAAGAGCCTCAAGGCGGCTAAGGGAAACGGCGGTGGCACACTGAGGAACCACCGTCGAGTGACAGCGTGGTACAGCGTGGCCGGATATAATTCGCCATTTGAGTACGAGAATCGCGTGAACGAGGTCATTTTGCGGCTTGACTAACAACGAGTTCACGTGAAACTCTATGAGGACGAATTTCCTTATCATCGAAAAGAATCATACGTCTGACCATTAAAAGTTCAAAACTTGTTTACCTACACTTATCTGCCAATTTTGGTTTCTATCGACGACTTCCCCTTCGAGTTATAAAAGGAATGCCATTTAAAAACGAAAAAAAAAATAGTGAATTGCATACGATTTCGTATGTCGATGTTTGAATAGTTTGAAAGGCTTTGAGTGTTTCGAGCTAAAATTATCAGGTCAAAATGAAATGAATATTACTTCTATATACTTGTTAATCTTATAATAAAACTTGCAAAATGTCGACATTTTATATCTCCTTTGCAAGTGCTCACTTTAGTTGTATCCGATCACGTGAATTTCACAATGAAATATCAAATTATAAATAGGAAAAATGATGCAAACAGTCCATGAACTTTAACTCAATGTGCAATTTGATCCCTGAACTTTTAATTTGTTCAATGTAGTCCTTGAATTTTAACCTAATGTGCAATGTGGTCCTTGAACTTTTGGTACATATTTAATTCAATTCCTGAATTATATGAAAATGTTCAATGCTAATTCAAGTTCAGGGACTACATTGAACATTTTCATATAGTTCAGGGACTGAATTGAACATGTACCAAAAGTTCAGGGATGACATTGAACAAATTAAAAGTTCAGGAATGACATTAAACATTAGCCTAAAGTTTGAGAACTATATTGAACAAATAAAAAGTTTATGGACTAAATTGCAAATTGGGCCAAAATTTAGGGACTGTCTATGTCATCGTCCCTTATAAATACGAGCTTGGATTTTGACCCTCCTGCGTATTTTGACTGAATGATATGAATTCACTGTGATTGGCCAGACAAAAACCTATTGGGATACATATCATTCAGTCGCAACTCCTTGGACATTTAGGCACAATAAGGCTCGTCATATCTCTCATATATTGTGATTTGTGCCTTTTCATATCTACACATAGTTATGACTCACTTCATTAGAAGGTGAGAGCAAAATTAATCAAAGAGAAAATTAAAGTGATGCAATATATGAATTTTTGGTAACTATATCGATACCAATCCGAGTTTCCATGCATATCCAAAGGTGAAATTTGGATTACACCGACAATGCGCTGTGTAATAACTCTATGCGTTTTCTAATAAGGCATCTTTCTATCACAACCCAAATTTTTTTTTACATAAGTTAGATTTAACCATAGATCTGAATAAATTATTATTTTATAATAAAATTCTCTAACATAAGTTAACTAAATAAGATTATCTAGCAATCAATATGATATATCCACTAGATAAATTGTCTCCTAATCAACTCTACATATGGTCCCCCGACATACATGTCCTAGATTTGTCATTCTCGATAATGATTACGCTGTTATAGCTAATAGATAAGTAAACATCGTAATAGACTGTCATCCTAAAGTAACTTGTAATGCACAAGTCGTTATTGCAACTAGGAGTGAGTGGTTTCAGCTAGAACCTACCCTATCACAGGTTCCGAGGTCTACCCAGATTTCACCTATATTATTAATTAAACGATTTTAGTTAAACATCATATTTAATAACCACCGCTTGCTTCTACAATTCACTGACCATAATTTTTATTTAGACACACGAAAAATAGGAAACATTAACAAAGTAAAAGTCTCGATCATAAAATGGAAGCTCGGACTAATGGTTATAGATTGCACATTTATTATCAGACGCCATGTAATATCGTAAGATCACGCGAAAACATAGATCTAGAAAAACACAAAAACTTATTACAGGTTCTAGGTTTCAGGTTTTATCTACTTATAACTTGGAATCTATCCGTCGAAATAGGTTCCTCAATTTTTTGAACCTAAAACCTACTTTACTTACCTTGGAATCTGGAACCGACAAATTCTCACTAGTTTAATTCTCAAGTTTCAAGGTAACCCTGGAACCATACTCACCCCTAATTGCAACAAAACATTTTAATAGAGTTTTTGTTTATTTGACAAATTTAAATCATTAGATTTTTGGGCAGCTCCGATATGACTCATCGAGATTTCAAACGGATGCCCAATTGAAATGAACACTCAACCTAAATAAAAAATTTTCTATTATTATAAAAGCAAACTCTCCACGCCACTCACACAGTGACACAATATTTTATTACTAGACTTCTATGCCTACGGTGATTGGTGAAGACTCCCTTCCTCCGTATTCTCTGCTTTTCTCTACACCCACCAAGGTGCCAAGCACGGTTTCACACGCTCGCTTAAGGCTGCGCATGACAACTTGCCAAACAGTATTTGATTCTGTTCTTTTATTCCCAGAATCAGTTTGGGAACAGAAATGCGTTTGTTTAATTTTTTGATTAAGGCACAATTTTGTCAAAAATTGTTCCAATCGATTTTCAAGAATAAAAAAAGTAGCTTCTTGATTAGGGAACAATTTTGAGAATCAATTTTTTTTTCTTCTTCATTTTCTTGGTTTTTAATGTAGCTTCTAATGTCCGGCCCGAGGACCGCCCTCGCCGGATCTGACGAGAATAAATATTTTAATAAAAAATATTATTAAAATAAAAAATATTTTACCGGCCATGGCCGGCGACCAGGCCATGGCCAAAAAAAAGAAAAAAATACTTTTAATAAAAATATTATTAATAAAAAAAATATTTTACCGGTCATGGCCGGCGAGCAGGCCATGGCCAAGAAGAAGGAAAAGAAAAAAAGAAAAGAAAAAAAAGAAAGAAATATTAAAATATTTAAAAATATTATTAATAAAAAGAAATTTTGTGGCGTTACCAAACGCATTTCTGTTCTTTTTCTATTCCAGGGATGGAATTTTGGGAGGTTAACAAACGCCTTAAAATGCTCAGAATCAATTCCGGGCACAGAATTAAAAAGAATCATTTCTGAGCAGAATCTGTTCCTGGGTACAGAATCGTTGTCATGCGTAGCCTAAATATGATACTTTGAAATCTCCTTCCTGAATCTTGACATTGTTTGTCAATATGTAAGAGGCAAATACAAAGTCAATTAAACAATGGTGGCGCAACTCGTGTATCACCTAATTTTTTATACCTTGTTTTGGTCATTTGATGTGAAGTGTCTTGGGTTATCAAAATTGCCGTAAACACGTAATAAGTAGTTCAGTTCTTCATAAATTTAGTATTCCTTTCAAGTCATTCAACTAAACTCATGTTTGAGGAAAAATTGGTATGTATAGGCAATGAAGAAAACAGCTCGGTACGTTTGATTCGACTAGACTAGACATCGGTTTCATTCCGATAATCGCTCCATGCAGGCATACATAACCCTAACCCAAACGTAAAATCCGCCTTCTAAGCTTTTCCTATTAAATAAAAAGGAGTGTTAACAAGATGTGCACTACATAATGCATCGCCTTCTGAGCTTTTCCTATATAAGCCCAAGAATGTGCCCAGTGTCACGGGCCAGACATTGTAAGGCCCAATGGGCCGAGAAAGAAAGTGGGCCTAGCTTCTAGAGTTTTAAGGTTCGTTGACTACTTTAGAATATTCCTGGGGAAACAAGGGAAATGTATATATGGGTACTATAGAATATTCCTGGGGGCGATATGGAAAACGTACGCGCGTATTCTACTTCTAGAATAATTAGCCGATAAAAAATATTTTCATTGTCAATAATAATTTATGCCTAAATATTTTCGCAGGTGATGTATTTTTCATTTGTTTAATTATGTAAGTGAAATAAGCAATCATTTTCAGGAAAATGTTTTTTAAATCGTTCATTTTCTGCGAAACGAACATATCTTGTAACCTTCTCCAGAAAATCATTTGCCTTCTTTTTCTTCATATCAATTAATAAAAGTTTGAACATTTGGCTCTCCTAGACATATGTATATGAACCGTCCTATCCGTGTTTATCAATCTAACATATTCATTTTTTCTTGCATGATCGAGGACAAGCCTCCATGGCAACTAACAAGTTGAAACACCTCGTGAGCCTTCCCTAACTCGACTGTTACTCAAAATAGTATGGCAAATTGTATCCTCACGACCAACCATAATACACCAAACACATAGATCACTTCAATGCAACGGATAAACCCCGTTTGGTCACTATTTGTATTTTTCAATTCCGTTAAACATTTAGTCATTGTATTTTCATTTGCCGAGAAATTTCAGTAATCTTCTCTTTGAAGTAATTGAATTAGGGGATCTAGGTAAAAGAACGTGTTGATCTCGTGTTTCATAGACGAGGATCTGAGCCCAATCCACAATCACATAAAATGAAAACAAGCAACGAGTTTTGATCCTTTAAAATGATATTTTCAATGTCAGGAAATTCATCATCATAAAATTATTTGCCAACATCTCATCAGTGGAACAAAAAATGACCTCATTCATGCGGTTCTCGAACTCGAATGGAGAATTATACTCAGCAGCGCTGTGTCACGCTGTCACTCGACGGCGTCTCCTAAGAGCGCTACTTCCATTTCCCTCAAGCGCCTCGAGGCTCTTATCCAAAGGAGAGACTAGGGCAGGGATGTTGGAGTCGTCCATGGAACCGCCGGACCTCTCGACGGCAGCATAGCTACGACGGCCGGGCAACTTCTCAGGATGGACCTGGTCAGAGAGAGGCGGGTTAGCTCGCCCATGGACGGGAATATGTTCCACTAAAACCGGGATTGTCATGTCCAATTTGGCTCCTTGCTTGTTGTTGCCTTGGATGCAGGAGAAGAGAGTTGCTAAAAAAATTTGTTTTACGTGGGTAGCTGCAATATAATTTCTTTTGATGAAAGATCTACCTCTTTAGTTTACACAAGATTCAACATTACAATGACAATGTCTTCGTTTGAAACTATCAAACAAAGATAACACGATCGTGACCTGTGCCGGCAATACAGGAGTATTATATTACCACCCATTTTAAAAACATTTATCAATGATAGTTGGAAGATGCTAATTAATTGGCAGTTTAAATCCTAGAAAATCTCGTCAAATTAAGAAAAAAAAAACAAAGACAACAATAAACAACAGATCTTCGCTAGTCCCGATGCGAGAGTTAAGGAAACATGTAAGAAAGCAAGGCAAAAAGCAGCAGATGGGAGAGGAGAATCTAATCATCATATGGGAACAAAAAGCCTGAGCAGAACATATCATTGCTTCCACATGTTGCTCTCTAATCCTTCCCCCCGATAATCTAAATAGATAGATTAAAATAGATAATTTAATTGATTGATAATCACTTTCTACTGGATGACAGTTATGTTCCTTGTCGTCCAGACAATGCTCCCTCTCTCTTGTTGTCCCAGTACCAAGATATAAAAAAAAAAAAGCACCTTTTTCTCTTAAATTCATCACCACCCTGGCAAAGTTGTTTACCCCTCCTTCCACGATGTCCATCAACATGAAACCCATGTCTTATTCTTACACAAGTAGGTTAATCTCGCGCCAAATGTTTCCCTCGCCGCATTAAGCAAAGATGGGAACCAAAATCCGAACGACTATAACCTTAAATGTTAAATCCTATATGCGGTGACGCGAGACTCGGTAGCAGTTTTGTTTAATGATTTCGACTTTCGGAGATAGTTCATTATTATGTTCGCACCCGTGAGCTGGTCCTGCAGCATATCACGCGAAAGCAAAGGTGTTTCATCACCCTTTTGTGGTCCTTGTCCGGGAGAAAAAAAGAGAGAGAGAGTGAGTTGTTACTGAGATGGTGTACAGGAGGAAGAGATGGAACTTCCACCTGCCCTCCACATGCCATGCGATGGCCTTCCCTGATCTGTACCACCTTACGCTGATTCAGACATGCATGCAATGAATTGGAGAGAATTCAGTCGTTAATGGAACTATTTACGCACGTATGGTAGAATTGATGTCTGATCTGGGAATGATAATTTGACAAGGACGACAACCGATTTCGAAAGAAGCGCGAGCTTCCAAATGGCCACGATCAGAGGCAAGAAAGACAGGAGAACACAGCAGGGGAAAGGTTTCGGAGGAGGTATCTTCGACGAAAATTCGATGTTTTCGTCCTTTCTTGGTTCGAATTTCGAATGGTGGAGTCGTACGTGGGTGATTTGTATGTGAAGAATGATGGGTTGTCACTTTTATGGACTGGGACAACGAGAACTCTGATGTTTCTTGTCCCTTCTCCCCTTTGCTTCGAAACCTAGCTGTGTAGTATGTGGATATACATTATAGGGTTAATGCCTCCCAAAATTCTAAACCGATATACACGTAACAAATTTACCAAAAATTATTTTTCTTATCACAAAAAATCTAAAATTGGTACACCTGTGACAATTTTACTCTGAACTATCTTTTTGACCACCAAAAACCCTACAATGATACACCTATGATAATTTTACCTCAAACTATTTTTTTGACCACCAAAAATCCCAAACTGGTACACCTGTGATAAATTTACCCTCCGTTAATTTCCGTTAAATTTTACTGTCGAATTGTTAAGTTTGATGATACGTGGTAGTTGACGGGTGTACCGGTTTGGAGTTTTATCCCTATGTTTGTCACAAGTTTACCAATTTGTAGTTTTTCATGATATTAATCCAATTTAACGGACACTAACGGAGGATAAATTTGCCACAGATGTACCAGTTTGGGATTTTTAGTAGTCAAAAAATTAGTTTGGGGTAAAATTATGACAGGTGTACCAGTTTGGGGTTTTTGGTAGTCAAAAAATTAGTTCGGGGTAAAATTGTCACAAGTATACCAATGTGGGGGTTTTTTGTGGTCAAAAAAATAGTTCAGGGTAAATTTGTCACAGATATACCAGTTTTGAGTTTTTGATGGTCAAAAAATTAATTCGGGGTAAAATTATCACAGATGTACTAGTTTGAGATTTTTCGTGGTATTAACCCTACATTCTATTACTTGATTTTCTTTTTTTTTTTTCTAATAAAATGAAATAATGTAGGTTTCGTTGAAGAGGGGCGACCACGACTTGAGCCAAAACAATTGCTCGCGAACCTAAAAGCTAGATTAGGGATGGATCTAAGCCTAAACTCGAGATAAATAAGCTTGTCGCGACCATGCCAAATTACTTTTTCCACGGATGTGTTCTCTCTTTTGGGTTTCTTTTTACCCACGCGAGTAAGAAATTTATAGGCAAATTTGGGTACTAATCAAGAGGGTTTCTTTACCATTTACATGCTTGCCCGTGTGATTAATTTTATGTACTTGTTGTCCTCTCACGAACGTCTCGTCTCTTTCACAAGTTCAAAAAAGTCGATCCTAACAACATGCATGTTAGGCCCTCGACATACATCATGTCTTAATCTTATTAATGCCCATAGACAACAGAAAAAATTTATATCAATCAGCAACCCTCTCGTAAGATCTTGAGAATAACACTTGTCAGGACTACAAAACCGATAAATTTTTTGCAATTGCAACATGTGTCGACTCTTCTCGTATCTTAACAAAAATCCTAACCTCAATAAAAAATATTATTGGAGTTATTGCAATTTTCTAGCTAAGGATCACATCTGAAGAGTCGGTTCACTTATATTTGTCTGACTAGCAAAATGAGAGTAAATAATTAAAATCTTAGCAAGAAAAAAGAGAGATTAGATTAAATAAATAAATATCATTCTGGCAAGTCTCTGTAGATGAGATGGAGACACTCTCTTTCTCTCTCTAGAAAAGCAAAAGAAAGAGCAGAGCAGAGGAACTGAAAATCGGATCTGGCTCCTGCCACTTTACCCCTACCTATACAATGCTTCATGATTGGCTCATCCGGAACGCCGGACACCGTGCAGCCACTCATCTCTCGACACGTCGACGCCACGGGGCTCGCGCGCTCATCTCGGTGCCCCTTCACCAAACTTTTCCGGCCACTGGTCGCGAGACGCGTGTCCAGCGACCCCAGATCGAGTCCACCGTATGGGCCGAAGGCCAGCGTGTAGGATTACCTAACCCTGTTGCCGTGAGGGCATATGTAAAAAAACAAAAGAGAAAATTCCCACGTTATTTTTGCCTACCTGATCGGACAAAAAAGAAACCGCTTTTTTCTCCGTACATAACCATTTTGTTTTTTTGGGTCAAAATACATGACCAGCTGAAAATCGCCGTTAATCAGGTGAAGTCTTTTTCTTTTTTCCCTTTTCTTAGAATTCTGGTTGCCACGATATTATTTTGTAGGAAAAATGACACAGACAATTCTTGAATTTTGGCTCAATGTACAATGTAGTCCCTGAACTTTAACTTAATGTGTAATGTGATCCCCAAACTTTTAATTCGTTTAATATCGTCCATAGACTTTTGGTATATGTTCAATTTAGTTATTGATCTATATGAAAATATTCAATGTAGTCATTTCGTTAATTTTAGTTCAGGGACTAAATTTTTCATATAATTTAGAAATCACATTAAACATCCACCAAAGGTCCAAGGATCACATTGAACAAACGTTAAGCTAAAATTCAAGGACTATATTAAATAAATTAAAAGTTCAGCGACCACATTGTACATCGGACCAAAATTCATGAACTGTTTGTGCTATTATCCCTAATTTGCTCTATCAAAGCTCATAAGTAAAAACAATCGGAGCAATACCCGACTCGCTACAATTCTCAACCATCAAACAAAGAATGTGCAACTTTGACTTTTTATTACTGACGAATTACGCATCGAATCGATGTTATCAACTGCCATAATTCCGGATTACTTCAATTTATGAATGTGGGGTTAGTTACAATATGATAAAAACGAAAGTGGCCCAACATACATACATACATACCGTGTGAAGATTTTAGGGTTATAAATATATCTTTGCATCTAAAAACATAATTGCAGCCGTTTTTTAATTATCGAATGCATAATTAATCACTTCAACCCATAATTTATTTTACTACAAAGGCACGTCATACTATAGTGGCATAATGCGCGATGCATCACACTCTACACATTTGTTTACAACTTCATCAATGCAAAGACGGTCTTGTTAATGAAAAAGGAAAATGACACAAACAGTTTCTGAACTTTGACTCGTTATGCAATTTGGTCCATGAACATTTAATTTATTCAAAATAGTTCACAAACTTTAGCTCAATGTTCAATGCGGTCCATGAACTTTTAATTTGTTCAATGTGATTTCTAAACTTTTGGTACATATTCAATATATTCCCTGAACTTTATAAAAATGTTAAATGTAGTCATTTCATTTATTCAAGTTGATGGACTATATTGTATATTTTCATATAGTTCAGGGACTAAATTGAACATGTACCAAAAGTTCAGGGACCTCATTGAACAAACCGAAAGTTCGGGGATCACATTGAACATTAGACTAAAATTCAGGGACTATATTAAACAAATTAAAAGTTCAAGGACCAAATTACATATTGAACAAAAGTTTAGGGACCGTTTGTATCACTATCCCTAATGAAAATGAATTCTTCGGATCACAACCACTGAACATATTTAACGGGAAATGATTACACATAACACGAGAGAATCCGAATTTTTCGCCAAAAAATCAAAAAGAGGGGGGGCAACCAAAAACGTCAACCCGTTCCCCAAACTACCTACCCGAATTTCACCTAAACGGGGGCAGCCGTGCCCGATGGTCGCAGGGGCGAGAGGGTAAATTCCCCCGCCACCCCACCCCTCCCTAACGCCATATTATAACTAACTTACCTCCAACCTCCGCTGCTTTGCCCGTGCCAGCGTGGATTTTGTTCGGACAGGGAAGATATCTGTTAATCCACGCAACCGGAAAAAAAAAAATTCGCAAAAAAGCAAAAAAGACTCCCTCTCTCTCTCTCTCTCTCGCTCGCCTTCAGTAATATAGCTGCGACCCACCCTCGACGCAGTCGCGACTTGACGCCGTTAAACAGTTAACGGCGACCCTCCCTCCCCCCCCCCTCTCTCTCTCTCTCTCTCTCTCTCTCTCTCTCGCGTTTATAGGGGTCGGGTCCGGTCCAAAACAACACCGTCTTGCAGTTTCTCCGTTCGTTCAAAATCACGGGAAAAGGAAAAACAAAGGAACCCAATCACACACACACTCTCTCTCTCTGTGGCGAGTGTTCGGAGTCTCGCCGGAGACTTTCCGATCGTCCGGAATTTGAGCTGCGGGGAAGACTCGAGGCGGGAGGAGGGGAGGAGGCGACGGTGCCGTCCGTTCGCGGGGGGGAATTCCGACGGATTTCCTCCTTCGGTCGGAGGAGATCATGTGCTGGAAGGAAAGGAAATGCCGAGGTTAACGTGCAATGCGGGGAAAAGGGAGGGGAGATTTTCGGCAGAGGAAGAGGGAGGAGGGCGGGGTTAAGCGTTGGAGGATCTTGCACGGCAAAGATGCTGAGGTGATCCGATGTTCGCTTCAGCTCTCTCCTTGCCTTATGCCGTAATTTATTCCTTTTCCTCATCCGCTGTCTACCTCCATCTCTCCCTCTCTCTCTCTCTCCTCTTCTCTTGCTGCGCTTAAATTGCTCTCGCTCCTCCCCTGGCTCCTCGCAATTCGGCTCCGGTCTCGAGTCAAGGTGCGTGCTCGCTCGGCCGGCGTCGTCGTGGTCGATGTTTGGTGTTCGGCTGTTTGCTGACTTGAATGCTTGATTTGGCGATGTGTGGTGCGCTTTTGGTTCTTCGATCAGTGCCGTTCTGGGGCTCGCGAGCGTGGATTTCGCTCCGATTTGGCAGCTCCTGTGGGCGACTGTGCTATCGGCAGCTGAATTTTAGGTTTTTTTTTTCTGTTTTTTTGTTTTGGGAGCTTCGGGGGTTTAGTTGTTGGTTCTCACAGTGAGCTGATTAGGCTTTCGTGAGATGTTCTGATACCTCCTCTCTCCCTGTTTCTCTTGGTTTGTTCTCTGATCTTGCTGATCTGCTTCTGAATTGCTTGCTGAGGCCACAAATTAGCAGGAAATGACGGGTCGTTCTTTACTGTAGTTGAGAGTAGTTCGGATATCGCTACTTCCCGACGATTGATCTGAGGCTCGTTTGTCTGTAGAATGCTTTACCTGCTAGATCATCAGGTCCGCAAATTCTGTGCTTTCTGGCTCCGGTGATGGCAAGGGTTTAATTACGTGTTATTTTTTTTACCTTTGCAGTTAGAAGAAAGGAGAGTTTGTTTCACTGCACATGATTTCAAGTGATTCATGCTATATATATGTTCTACAGATTTTGGTGGATGCTCAGCGTTTGAATTTCTCTGCCAAGTTTATTGAGCGAGCGCGAGGTGATACGATCTGAGGATGGCCTCCCTTTAAAGTTCCCGAGGCACTGTAGATTCTAGCTTTTGCCATGCCGTCTCCAATGATGGACTCAAGGGGGGGATTGTCAACATGTTCGTGCTTCACTAAAGATTCGAATTTTCCCAACGAGGTGTCAACAGCAGCTTTTATCATAACTTTTTTCCTTTACTTGAATTGCTCCTTCGCCATAGCTGCATTGTTCGAAACGTACATCTTTCAATGAACATGATTGTTGAAAATTGGTAATCTCTATGTTTTATTTCTAGTCCCGGGGCCCATTAACATTCATGCAGAGTCAAGCCAACTGTTGCAATTCCATTCTATGCCTGATCTATATGGTCAGTCACTCTGAGTCTGATTCTTTCTTTGCATTGTCATCTTAACAATTAAAGACACGGTGCCAGTTAGGGGTTCAGTTTGCCAAAACACAGCTGGTCAGTGGGCCATAGATCTCATTAGCTTGCGCACCCTGGTGCAGAAGTCAATTCAGGTCTGCCATTCAATTCAAAACTATGAATTTGTGCCTTCTTAGTTTTAGCCC
This sequence comes from Syzygium oleosum, assembly GCF_021117445.2. Lineage (NCBI taxonomy): Eukaryota > Viridiplantae > Streptophyta > Magnoliopsida > Myrtales > Myrtaceae > Syzygium > Syzygium oleosum. The sequence continues at coordinate 19,163,447 of NW_026607487.1, forward strand.
CTTCAGACTTGTATCTTATGGAAATCTTGGCAATGTTATCATGTCCATTGAAAAATTTGGCAAGGAGGGTAAATCAACTTCCTGGCAGTTTCCAGAATTAATCTAATGGTATCGGAATTAATGAAGCAGGTGCATAGATTTAGTAAACTACAAGCTCAAGCTCGTGCTCGTTTCTATGCTTTGTGATACATGTGCAACAACTCTGAGACAGCAGTGGTGTTGTCTTTTTGTGATCATTTTAGTAGCGAGCAGGACTTTGAAATGAACATGCCTTCATTCTTCTTGGAAGTTTGATTGGTCGGATAGAGGGAGATGGAGAGGCATAGTGTATCTTTGGATATTTTTCTTTGAAACTTTAGACTCTGTCAATTGCTTTTGCTCTTACAAAAGATTAACTTGCCTTAGAATGATTCAGCACGTAAGTTTGATCAGTCTAGATAGAAAGAAAAAGTTTTGGCTTTGGATATTATTCTTTGAAGGCTTAAACTTTCTAGATGGCTGTTGTTTCTTTCGAACAAATTAAACTCTTTAAACCTTTTCGCTACCTTTTTCGTTATGCTGGAGATAATGCATTTGAGCATCCTACTTCAGAGAGATTGCTTTGTATCTTATTAACCTAACTGTGCGTATCAAAGCTACCATTTACCATAACGTGGAGCAAGTGGTGTTTCGGGTTAAACTTCGAATTATTATTGATGCCTTCTTCTAATTAACCACCTAGTCTTTTCTAGGTTAGCAACTTAATATTACCATAACTTCTTAGAATACTCGGCAGGTTTATCTGCCATATCTGGGCTATACAGCTGGTATTTTTCTGAGTGATGTATATCCAGTATTTTTTATAGGAGGTGCTGGTCTCTTTGTTAGGGGCACTTGCAACATCACTGAGGACTATGGTGAATGTGTATGAGCTAGGTTATTTAGGTGATGGTTAACTATCCATCCACAATGTTGAAGTTTCTATCCTAAAGGGTTTTCTTCTGAGATAAGCTTATGATATTTCTGGTGTTTCTTCCCACATGACACAAAAAAGATAAACGAGAAAGAAACTCTGATGTGGTACAGATCTTCCGTTTGCTTTCAGCATGTAATCCACCAAGTGACTTTAACTGTTCATCCAATGGAAAAGTGATTCGACAAGATTTGCTGTAGCTCTCACAATGATAGCCTGCATTAATATTTGGAAATAAAAAAAGTGAAAAGTGAGCTCCCAAAGAACTATTTGGGATGTAAAAGATGTAATATGACATGGGGAGTGCATTGAATAAGGATATGGCAAATGATAATAGTAGAATTCTGCGAGGAGAACCAGACAAGACCGAGACACATACATAAACATGTTGAATTTCAGAAACGCCATAGTAAACATTGAAGGGCTTAACGGAAACAAGTCTATTCGAGAACTTGCCTATTCGAGGATAGTTTTCTCTCCTTGGAAGTAATTACTCTTAGATAACCAAGGTGTACTAGTTATGGCACCATTTTGATGTGGACAGTCCATGATGCTAGGACCCTATGTTGGCCCTGTAAAAATTATTGGTACAATTGCATCTTTCTTTTTGGGAATTTTTTAATTCATACTACTACTCTCAGTTGCTACTTCGGAAAAGTAATCCGTTTCTCTTTGTTTTCATAGTACTTCTACCAAAAAAAAAGAAAAAAAGAATTTGTGGCTCTGTGGCCTTATAGCAAATGATCATGTTGAGTAAGTCCATGATTATTTTCATCAATCCTAGATTGAGTCATGTCAAAGATTTCTTAGTAATGGCATTATCATATGATTGTCTCTAAATTTTACTAAGAAGTAAGCTTTTATGGTCTCAGGAACAGACATGAGGGAGCCATTTACTTTATCAGCCTCAGAAGAAGTTAAACCAAGGAAATCTCAGACAACCAAGTCTCTGGGCCATTTTGAATCTTTCATAGTGCATGACCAGAAAAACAATTTCGGGGTGGACAGGCATGCGGTAGGGGCAGGAGCTGTCACTCAATTTCCAGCTTTGGCAAGACCCAATGGACAACATTCCAGGATCACAATCTAATTTGAATCCACAACCAGCATCATACGCAACACATGACCGTTATTGCATTAATGTGATGGGAGCTAACCATGAGAATAGTCTTTTCTCCAGTTCGTTCTCTGAGCTATTTAGCCGGAAGAGTAAGCCTCTCCGCTCCCTCTACTTGGGTTACTCTGTGGATGGTTTGTTTACTTATGCTTATATGCATCACTTGGCCATGAGTTTGAACTGTTTAAATATCAGAACATGCTTTATTGAGCTGATCCTGTATTCTCCTTGTGGAAAAATGTTGCTGGCTGTTTAAATGTTTTCATATATGGACTCAATTTTTTGATGTTGGATTGTGATTTTCACATTACCAGTGATGTTGTCATCGCACAATGCACCATATGGCCATTCTGTTGGTACTATTTCCTCCCACTATGAGGAAGAGGAGCCATTTGTTTCTTCACATGAAGTTGAAGCCCAGACAATAGGAAATCTGCTTCCTGATGACGATGAGTTGCTTTCTGGAGTAACTGATGGGCTGGATTTTGTTCCACAGCCTACTAGTGAGGATGTTGAGGAGTTGGATTTTTTTAGTAATGTTGGGGGAATGGATTTAGAAGACGAGGCTTCCTCTGTTGGACAAAAGTATTTTGAATATCCAGGTGGAATTTCTAATGTCCAGTCAGGAGGTAATGGCTTGGTAGCTGGTGAACACCCTCATGGTGAATATCCTTCTAGAACCTTGTTTGTGAGAAATACAAGTAGTAATGTCGAAGATTCTGAGCTCCAATCTATTTTCAAGGTTTGTTTTTCTGTATTTTCTGCATCATTGTGTATGTTTTTTAGTATCTTCTATTTGAAAAAGCTGATGTAATTGTCCTTCTGGATGAATGGACAGTCATATGGAGATATCCGCACCCTTTATACAGCATGCAAGCACCGTGGTTTTGTAATTATATCATATTATGACATTAGAGCAGCCCATAAAGCAATGCAAGCACTCCAAGGCAAACCGCTAAGGCGTAGGAAACTGGACATACATTATTCAGTTCCAAAGGTTAGCAATGGTGTTTACATGTTTCATCTCGTTTGATTCATTCTAACTTCCATGCAGATGGTCAGCCTCATTTGTGGATTCTGATCATTTTTAGCTGTCTTTTTCAATTCTCAGGTCATAAAATTTTCTATTAGCATCTACATGGGTCTTATAGCATGACTCTTGATTATGTCTCAGGAAAACCCTTCAGAGGAAGATGTCAATCAGGGCACAGTTGCAGTATCGAATCTTGATTCTTCTGTTTCAAATGAAGAACTTTGCCATATTTTTGGCAGCTATGGAGAAATCAAACAGGTGGTTCTTTTGCTTTTTTTTTTTTCGAGAAAGAAAAACTGCTTTGCTCAATGCTTGTTTTAGATCGATTAATGCTTTAATGCTTTACTTGATTCCAGATCCGTGAAGCCCGGCATGGAGGCCATAACAAATATATTGAATTTTATGATATTAGAGCGGCAGAGGCAGCTCATCGAGCCTTGAACAAGAGTGAGATTTCTGGAAAGAGGATTACAGTCGAGACAAGTGGTCCTGGAGAAACGAAAGGGTAAGTTAGCGAAACAACAACCTCTGTTTGTGTTCGAAAATTTTACATATTCAATCTGCTTTTATTGTTCATGTTTTCTAAAAAGAAAGTCAAATTTGGCAAGGACAGTAGTTCATTGCTTTTCTTTTCAGTTTTTTTGTTTGGCTGAGCATTAAATTTTTATAAAATATTCAAAGGTTAATTGTTGCCAGAAATAAAGCGTTTGCTAAGTACATGCCAGTCCTTGACTGTTTGCCTCTTAAATTTATTCTTCTGTGTTTGCTCTCTGAATTTGACTGAATTGCTAGTCTGAAGTTTACTCTGAATGGTTGTGGTTGACTTCTGGTCCTTGACTCGTTACTAAATTCCTCCAACTGGCTGCAGTTTGGTGCAATCCCCTCTGAAGGTGGAGCACAATGAATATGACCTCTTTCTTCAGCAGAATACTCCTCAAAATCACTCAACTGCTACACTTTCTGGTAGCTTTTGCTTAAAAGATATTCTGTTTAAAGCCTATTTTCTTATCTGCAAACATTGTCTAAATAAGTGCGACTTACAGGACCTATTCCAGTGGGGGCACTAATTTCCAATGGCATGGGTAATGGAACTGTCTTCGGTCTGCACCCTGTAATACGGGGCCCACTTCTTGAAAGCACTTTTCACCATGGTATTTCTTCTAGTGTTCCAAGTAGCTTGCCTTCTCTGGTGGGAGTTGGGTCAGTTGGCAAACAATCTATTCAATCGCAAGGACAATTGAATCTTGATATGCGGGCATCCCCAAATATTCATCCCCATTCACTTCCAGACTGTCAAGATGGTTATAGTGCAGCTCATTTAGTGCCTCCTAATACTGTCGGTACAACCGTCAATTCCAGACCACTAGAAGCAATTGATAGCTGGCAGTTATGCAGGGTTGGATCCAACGGACACTCTTTGGACAGCAATCAAGGCGGTAAGTAAGGCGCAAAGAATATGATTATGTCAAATTGAGCTGATTTTTGCATTTAATACACTCTCCCTCGTACATAACATATTTACGTTAAAGGTTATGCCAGTGTTTGTGTACCTACACAGAACCAAACCATGCTGAACAACTTAATTAGGGGTGCACACGAACATAAGAACTCAATCACTTTTGAAAGACTTGCTTGTCACTCATTTTAAACGAATGTCTTAACTATCAGATAGTTTCTCAAGTTTATCTAATTTTGAGTGTGTTAATGTTCCTCTTATTACACAAAGTCATTTGAGCTCTCTTTTCTCAGTTTTTGGGTCTGCTGGTAATGGAAGCAGCCCTATCCCTGGGCGTCATTACACCTGGGGTAACTCCTATCACCCTCAACCTCCAGGCATGGTGTGGCCAAACTCGCCATCGTTTGCTAATGGAATGTGTGCTGCCCATCCTGTGCCAAGGCTGCATGGTTTTCCTAGGGGACCGTCTCAGTTGCTAAATGCGGGCATACCTCGAAATATTCACCATGTTGGATCGGCGCCAGCTGTCAATTTAACCATTTGGGACAGGCAACAAGCCTACGCTGGGGAATCTCCTGAGTCTTCTAGTTTACATCCGGGATCTTTGGGGAATGCAAGAATTTCTGATAACTCACTCACTTCAATGGAGTTTGTTCCCAATAATGTCTTTCCACCCAGTGGCAGCTGCATGGACCTGCCAATTCCCCCTAAAATCATTGGATTCCAATCCCCTCAACAGAGGTGCATGATATTTCCAGGCAGAAGTCAAATGATGCCAGTATTAAATTCATTTGATTTTCCAAATGAACGGGTTAGAAGCCGTAGAAATGAAGCTGCTTCTAATCAAGCTGACAACAAAAAGCAATTTGAACTTGACATTGACCGCATACTTCGAGGGGAAGACAGCAGGACAACCCTTATGATCAAGAATATCCCTAACAAGTATGTCTCTCCTAATTTCAGCTCCAAGGACCTACAGTTAGAATTGTGTGTTTTAATTCTCGCACAGTATCAATTCATGCACTAATATTCGTAGCATCTTAAATTAGAGGTGATTGTGTTCCTGGTGACCTGACCAGCCCGCCCATAATTCAAGTGTCCTCGGACAATGCATTTTGGCTCGATGGACAGGCATGGTCTGGGCCCGATTTATTTTTTGAATTATGAGGCAGGGGTAAATAGTTCTCTTGGTCCCGTACAACCCTTCTAGTCCTGATGAGTTTTTAGGTATATTTCTAATCATTGGCAAGCTTGGTAGAGGTTTTTAGGCCTGATGCCTTACCTAGCCTAGCCCACCTACGCTCAACTTCCCTTTTCTACACGAGCTCGGCCCAAACCCATCCAGGTTTGTTAATAAATGAGGTCTACCTCAAAGTTAGGTGCAAATAGTAGAACCCTGGTAATTGGAATAGATACTCTGCCAATGTGTTTGTGTTTCAAAGCACGTTCTCGCAAAAGTGTTTGCTAATTGCTCCAGCTAAATCATGTGACTTGTATATATTGACAGCTTCCTGTACTTGTTTCAGAAGGATAAATCATAAACATTCACAGATACTGGGAAATGGAGAAATGTGAATTAATAGCTTTAGTAAATTACTCTCCCATTTGCTTGCTGGTGTTTTGGCTGTCCATGCTATTCTCTCTTTAGCATAATTTTCTCGTAGTCCGATTTCAGTCCTTCAAATAATTGCACGCCAAATGGGTGATACGGAGTTCTCTTTTGAAGGCGCATCTAATGCTGCTAGCATTGTGGGTTATTCTTGAGCATTACTTCCCTTGTGCTGGCATTATGACAGGTTAAAACGGTTATTATTTGCCTACGAGCTCCCTCTAGTATTTGGAGCAGCTTGCTTTAACTTGTTTCTACCTTAAGAGGTTGAGCTGATCTAGGAGTACACTTCCTGTCTTATTAGTTGAGGTTACTTGGGAGTTATCATTCTTGTGCAATATGTTTTCTTGCTGATCTTAAGGAAAAAATGTAGTTTTTACGTCATTTACATTTTGATGCAATGAAAAATGTATTTAGTTGTTTGTAGGGCCATCTTTTCTCTCTGCAGTAATTGATGCTTCTATTGTTGCTATGGCAGGTATACCTCAAAGATGCTTTTGGCTGCAATTGACGAGCGCCACCGAGGAACTTATGATTTCCTTTATCTACCAATCGACTTCAAGGCAAGCACTTTACTCTTGAACATGTCTTATAACATGCACAGGCCTTGGTTTGAGGAATAATTTGACATAGTGCACATTTTACTTCATTGTTTGTTGATGATACAATTGTTTGATCTAAACATCTTTTGCAGAACAAGTGCAATGTAGGATATGCTTTCATCAATATGACCGAGCCAGGTCAAATCGTCACCTTTTATAAGGTTTGTTGTTGTGAGCTTAATAATTTTCAGAAGAATGAATGACAATGTACCTTAAAGGTGTATCTATATCTGCCAGGCGTTTAATGGGAAAAAGTGGGAAAAGTTCAACAGCGAGAAGGTTGCTTCTCTTGCATATGCCCGTATACAAGGCAAAGCTGCTCTCATTGCACATTTTCAAAATTCAAGCTTGATGAATGAGGATAAACGATGCCGGCCTATCCTCTTCAACACTGAAGGGCCTAATGCTGGTGATCAGGTACTGACAGGATAATCTAACACATGATTAATTACTCTGCCGGTTCACGATGGTGTTGAAAATTTAACCCAAACTCGATATTTCAGCCTTTAATCCCATCCCTGAATTAGCCAATACACTAAAACCCGGAGAGGATTCTGTGAGCAGCAGTGATAATGAGATTTGGGATAATATACAACAATCGAAAGTTAAAAAGGAAATAAGTAACTGATGCACAAGAACATAACCAACAAGAGAAAAAAAAACGCAAGAAAACAGTTTCATTCCCTATGGGAATACTCAAATTTGCAGGTTCCCTTTCCGGTGGGTTCTAATGTCCGTACTAGACCTGGAAGAGCTCGAAGCAGCACTCTTGAGGAGAGCCATCAGGGAAGTCCACCCACATTGTCAAATGGAGTAGAATTTGGTAACGGGGACTCATCTATAAGTCTCGGAAAAGATTCAGATTAAGCAAAGCCACTTATCTTTTCAAGGTGCTAACCTCATAACTGAGTAAGTTATGGTCACTTCCACCCCGCAACCTTTTACATGTGTTGGGGTCAGATGGAGAAGGAGAAGAAGAATTGAACTGTTTAAAAATATATCGGTTCGTTTTAGAAGCCTTGGAAATTTAGAGAAGAAAGCCAGACGACATGAGGTGGTTTTGACTTTTCTTCGGCATAATTAGTAACTACAATGCTGTGGGAGAAGGGAGAAGGGAGAAACAGCAGGCTGTGGAGCTTCCTAATTTTGGTGATTGTCCATTTTCTTTATGTACAGGAGTTGCCTGAGCGATGGCGAAAATTTTGAGGCGGTTTAAGGAGGCTTCTGTGTTTCACTTAAATGCCTCCCTTCTTGGATTATTTCTTTTCCTTGAGTTTCAAGTCGCACTTGCCTTGTGGCGCTAGAGAAACATGTAATTCCTCAGAGATAAAAGGGTCACAGAGGGCCCTGTGAAAAAATTTTGATTTGATTTTGACTGACCTAATGATTGGTCTGAATGACCGTAGAGAGATGTTTGGATCTGCTTCCACAAGCTATCATCTACTTTACGAATGTGGAAGTTTATCTTTGTTATCCTATCTACACATATGTGGGTGTCTTCGTGCCCTTTTGACTCCAAAGCACGCATACCAGGAACCCGCAGAATCCTGATCTCGCAGAATGTTTCGTCCAACGTCTTCTGTAAATGGCACTCTCTGAGCGACCTAATACGTGATGGTGGATAAAGAGACTATTTCGAGACTGCCTTTTCTTCCGATTCACCTGTGAAGTTTTATAGAATTTTTTTAGGCCAATCGATGTAGATATGGCGCTCTTGTATATTTCTCTTTTCTTTGTCATATGCCTCCCGACAGATCCTCCTTGAGTTGGCTGGGATCCCGCCATTTGCAATGACGGTCGGGCACTTTTTCACTTGATTTTTAGAGAGAACATGAAGCCTCGGCCTTTGGACGTATGATGGGGAAGTTGCATAGCGCAAGTAGTCAATTTGATGGAGATTTGATTCACCTAACATTTATTTCAACTCCCTTCCCTACCATATACATGGTCTAAATCTAGCCCGCATATGAAACAAAGAATTGACAGACAGACCCTAACGGTGCATTTATTTTGCAAAAAACTTAATGATAAAAGAAAATGTTTTCCGAAATTTTTTTTTTCAGGAAAACGCTTAGTTTTCCTTTGTTTGGTGAGACACGATGAAAATCATTTTCTAATGTTTGGATTTCATTAGAAAATGATTTCAATCATATGACTTTATTTCAGGCAAAAAAATTTATTTTTATTTTTTTAAAAAAAATCGAATTTTTAATTTTTTTAATTTCTCTTTTTATTTTTTCTTTTCTTTTATTGAAAAAATTGGAATTTTAATTATTTTTAATTTTTCTTTTATTTTCTTTTTCCACCTTCCTCCCCCACGACCTGCCGACGATGGCCACAGGCGAGTTCGAGCTCGCCGGCCTCGCCCGAGCTGCAAGCTCGCTTGGATCGGCCGAGCTCGGGCTCATCGCCAAATGCCGCCGTGAGCTCGCCGATTGTCGCCGTGGCCGGCAAACGGCCTGAGGAAGAAGAAAAAGAAAAAAGAAAAGAAAAGAAAAGAATAAATAATAAATAATTAGATTTTTTTAAAAAAAATATAATAAATGATTTTTAAAAATAAATAAATAAAAATTCGATTTTTTTAATTAAATATTTTTATAAAAACAATCGTTTCATTAATTAAGGACAAGAGCTCAAGCGCCAAGGACTTGCGCACGGCCTTTGTGAATTCGAGCCAGAGGGTCGGGACTAGAGCTTGAGTATTGGGGACCTGAGCATGGCCTTTATGGACCTGAGTTCGGGTGTCAGAGCATTAGGTATGGGCACCAAGGGTTCAAGCTTAGCCTTGATAGACTCGAGCATGGGTGCTGGGGGCCTGGGCCTTGGACACCGAGGTCTCGAGCCCGGCTGCCGAGACCTGGTCCTCAATGTTAGGACTCAGGAACCAATGTTGGGGTTTTCGTGCTCAAGCGTAAAGTTTTGGAACCAAGTGTTGATAGCTAATCATATTTTGAAAAACGTTTTCCGATTCTTTCAAAGGAGAAATCATTTTCCTGAATTTAAGCTTTGGTAAGGAAACATTTTCAGTTGACTAGGAGAACACTCTCCGTTGACTCATTTTCCTAAGCAAACCAAACGCCGGAAAATGAAAAAAGTGTTTTCCTGAAAAATGTTTTCCGCAAAACAAACACACCCTAAGGCTGTGTTCGTTTGCGGAAAAATATTTTTCCGGAAAATGTTTTCCATGGGAAAACATTTTCTTTCCCCACCCCCAAATCCTTCATTGTTTTGAGGAAAATGATTTCCTCTTTTCACAAAGAGGAAATCATTTTCCCCCAAATTGAAGGCAAAATTGCCCATGGGAGGGAAAATATTTTCCGTGGGAGAGGAAGTTGATCGCCGGTCACCACCGTTGCCCGCCGGTCGCGGCCGCCCGCCGCCACCGTCGGCCGCCCGCTGCCGCCGGTCGCCGGTCTCCGCCGCCGCCGTCGCGGTTGCCGGTGAAAAATATTTTCCGAAACTTTTTCATATTGGTCGCCGAACACCGGAAAATTATGTTCGGGAAAATATTTTCCAGGAAAATGACTTCCAGGGAAAATATTTTCCAAAAGGAGAATATTTTCCGCCAAACGAACTGAGCCTAAGTTCAACCAGATAAATAGTTCAACAACCATGTCGGTCAAGAACTCTGAACATGCTAATTGCATTCGACACATAGGCAAACACGAACGAGAGCACATGAGGCACTAAAATGTTTAGTGCAACACAACAGTTAGGCCGAACAAGAATGAACACGTTGTGGACAGTATCTGGAATATTTCCTTTCAGGTATTGCATTTTCAGTGACTTGTCACTGACAGGAGAAGGAAACTTGTGAAATGTGAAGCTGAAACAAGAGTACGACTGCATTTCTTTCTTTTTTTTTTTGGCTAGAGAGTAGGTTGAAAATTGGGGATCGGATATTTCTGCATTCAATCCAAGTCCCGATCTTTTGAAGCATGAAAAAGTTAGAATTACAAGTTCACGCAGCAGGGAAACAGTTTGTGTGCGTGCCCATGAGACAGAAATATCATGTCAAACTGTCTATTTCAGTGGCCATTCAGAGGAAGACACTTCCCAGATCTACCTTTCCAGAAAGCTAAGTGGGTCGTTTCGGATAGAGCATATCATAGTGACCCGGGCGATACAGCAAAGTGATGGAAGGCTCACCAGCGCCAGAACTGCTGGAAGAGACGTTAGGAATGAAATCGTGGTGATTTACGCTGACACCACCCTTATCACATGAGCTGCGGTCTAGATACACAACGCGAATCGGCACGCCCAGCGCATCGGATATAGCTATAATGTGCACATGATCACTTTCTTCACCCATAGGCTCCACGGAGGACTTGCAAAACTGCGATACAAGACCAAAAAATATCAACCACCGGGACCAAATATGCGTAATCAGATGCAGTACTCAACACGAAACTGCGGTCTATGAGGGATACAACTACGTGAAACTTGTCATACACAACCAGCACAGAGAATTAAGAGTTAAAGAAGCACAGCGCGGCACCCCTTTCCAATCACATGTTGACTTCCTAAAATAAGTAGCACTAATATTCACAGAGAATGCCATGTCCAAATTGTTTCAATTTGGACGAAATGAATTAAAAAAGATAATGCAATTTAAAATCAGAATCTGGGCAAGTTTGTTAATAACCTGCTAAAAAAAAATATCTGAAAAAAAGGGAAAAAAGAGCATTCTTTGAATAAATTCAACTTGTCACAATCAAACTTAACAATTACTCACTTACCAACTAAAACTACCCCTCCCCCAGAGAGAGAGAGAGAGAGAGAGAGAGAGAGATTCATGCATCCATGAACAATTCAGAAAAAAGTGAATAAATATAATCAAACCTGCTCCACAGTTGTATTTGCTAATCCCATAATGAAGGGTTCAAAGAACTCCGACCGCTTGCGTATCTCAGCAGAGGTAACAAATCTGAAGAACATCACCACTGGCCAACCAAATACATCAAGAGATAAATCAAATGCCAATTGGTTTAATACCTCAATTTTCTCAAAACTCACCATAGTCCGATACCGACTGATCTCGACTCCTAAGAAGCAGTTCATCATGACTGAAACAAAAAGCACAACATGCACTTGCTTATACTTTTTAACATATGTGTAAGTCCATCATTAAATTCTTTTCTTCCTAGATGAAATCAAAATGTTCAACAAAAAGATAAGGCCACCTTATTGAAGTTTCATTTCCTTGAAGAACACTTTCCAACTGTTCCAAGAATAGCTGAAACAATTTCATATCAAACATTCAGCCACAACATGGTAAAGATAAAAAAGAGACATCCAAGATACTCTGCTTGATATCAATTCGACACATGATTTAGATGAATAAAGATGTCAACTTTCTCATGTACTAAAACTAAGCATCTTCCACAAAAGGTGACGTCCACCAACCTCAGCATCAAAATTCAAGTCTAAAGTTAGTAACTTAATACTACTGAAAATATTTATCTTCATTTCTACAATAAGTGCATAATGAATATAAAAAATCGTTATTATAAGTGCACTGTACGCAATAATTTTCTGCTAAGCTAGGATATATCTGAAGAAAGGATCATCTAATGGTCAATTACAATGGAGACAAGAACCCGCCTATTCAGTTTTCCTTCAGAAGTAGTGACAGGCCCTAAAAATGTTACAGTGGCTTGCATTCAGCACTAGAAGTAAAGATTTAGAATCTGAATTTGGTTAAGAGCTAACAATCTGATCTATTAGGGGGAAACTTTGGAGGAGAAATGGGTAACAAAACTAAAATATTAGAGATTGTGCTACCTAGAAATATGCTCTTTAATGGAACTTTCGATGTAGTTGGCCGAGAGCAAGAAACAAAAGGTTTCCCAGCCCAACCAATACAGAGTAATCAGTAATCACCACCACTACGATGCCTCCGTCACTGCCACTCCAAATTATCCATCATCTATACCACCACTTCCATTACTTTTGAAGCTTCGCTGCCACCACCACGCCACAGCCACTTTCCATCACTACCACCACCATCAACACTCCATAACTGCCCAACAACCACTTTGCAGATGCAAAAATGCCAAAACCCCAACAATTGGGCATCAATGCTTGGCTTTTGACCCACAGCTGATGTTTTAAACTGACTAAATAAAAAGAATCATGTTGACTCATCATGTTCTAACACCATCACTATTTTCTCATTGAGCTTATCCTCATGCTTGTATATCACCCATAATGTCATGGATTGACAAACCAGCGAAAGACGCGATAGACGCATTATAAACTGTTTCAAGACTATTTGAGTTACCCATTTTCCTGGAACCAGCAAACTTGAGTTAAGAAATAGGTCCATTCTTACCCAAAAAAAAAGGTCCATCACAAATCTTGCTGCCTCTAAGTTTAAGTATAGAGAATCTCAAAACAAAGATTTTTAAAAGCTACAGAATATTAACTAAACCTTGTTTCTATGGAAAAATGTCTAATCACAATACTTCCAAGACAGGCTTTCAGACAGTGATTCAGGAAACAGCAATGCACAATTAGAGCAAAACGGTTGCAGTTCAAACTATATGTGTCCATAAACAGAATCTAGGTTTCTTGATAGGCATGTTTCACGTTGGCAAAGAAATCGTCATTCCACCTTCCCACGAACAGAATACTTGCTGGAACTTCTCCACGTCATCCCTTACTGTGGATACTAGCCAACTCCTTATACTGACTCCATGTTGTTGAAAGGTGGACTCAATTAAAAGGTAAAACTTACAAGTTTTCTTTCATTGTCATTCTATAACAGCCTAGTAAAATCAGCAGACCAACAGAACCCAAACAGCAATACATAACCATTTTCAAGCCACAGACTAGATTTATTAGCGTCCAAAGCTGGCTCACAGTTTGCAATGGTATGCATGTATATGAAAATTGGAGAGATCACCAGAACTTACATCATGCATAATGTACAAATTGCAAGGGCAATTGAATTACCGCAAAAAAATCCTCAAAAGTGAAGTCCACATAACCCAAGCTTTGAAGAGTTCTTCTACACTCTTCAACATTAGCTTTAATACGATCCACCTCAGATTTGTCTTGTGTTTCCAAAATATGCTCCTGAAACATCCAATTAGGAATGAATATATAAAACAAAAGGCACAATCCAATCCACTTTCCTAAAACATCAATTGATTAAAAGCCATTACAGAAACAAAAAATCCTCAAGAGCTATACTGAGACTTACAAGATACGAGAACATAAAGCTTCTAAAGAAACAGTTTCCATCTCCTCGTGTTCTCCTGATGGCAGCATATTGTTCATCAAGCACCTGCATTTAAGGATATAAAAGTTCAAGGAAAAATTAAAATAAGGAACAAGATTCTACAAGAATACCACGGAAACCTTTATCTTCTCCAGCAAAATAGGGCTCCCTGATTGATACTCAGCTGCTAAAGCAGAAAGTGGTTCCTGCAGATTAATACCAATAAACTTATTTATGAGCATACAAGAATAGTACCAGACAAATCAACGCAAAGGTTAGCAGACAACCAACACTCCATGGACATGATGGGCCATGAAGGGTTAGGTCTGCAGTCCACAGTGTAAGTGTGTCACCAAGCACAGAAGATATTTATATCGCAATCACACTTAGGTGGAACATATGCTGTTAGTCAACATATGCGGACTACTGCAGTGTCATCAATACTTGAGTCAGTCTAGACTATTAGGCGCAGTTGGCAGTTAATTTCAACAATGCCATGAAGTTCAAAACTAACTTAATCATTGAAATGTTGAATTCTCCACAATCCACAAAGGAAAGAGCAAGGTAGCAACTGCATATATAGCAAAACTTGCATGAAACAACAGGAGAAGAGCAACAAATAACCCATGACCTGGACAGGACAGAGATATTTACAGAAGGAAAGGTCGCTTGAGCGCAGGTGATATTATATTTGGTGGCCACAGAATCACCAAATGACTGTTAAGAAGATCGTCAGAGTGTGAGGACCAAAAATTGATGGATACAAGCGTGCAAAAATTGCATGACAAATAGGAAAGCCACGACGAATAACTGCATGGCCTCGATTAAAGAATAATGTTACTGCTACAAAGTCCACATGAACAGGACAACCAATCAATCATAAGAGAACATGAATTGCCAATGTAGTTACGGCAATATAAAAAGAACTCACAAAAGATAAATCCAGCGATTAAGGAATACAATAGCTGCACAAAACAATAGGAAGCAATCGGCAATAATTGCACGACCGAGATAAAGCGAGAACATCATCGAAACAAAGCTCACACGAGCAAGAGTATAGTTGTGACACAAAGAACCAGAACCGCCAATCTACTATGTAGCAGTAACAAGACAATCTGTTAAATACAGGTATTCAGCGATCAAAGGATGCACATATAACAAAGGTGACGTTTCAAAAGTGCTAAGGCTGGTCACACCTTGTCGCCCACATACGGAGTTTTCTCAGCTTCCACGGCATGGATTTCATTCTTCTGATGCATGATGTCCTCGTCAGCGAAATTCGACCACGCGAAACTGTCGGACGGCGGAACTTCCACGGACGAGTCCGCCTCGTCATCGCGACCGTGTCCTTCCGGATTCGTCATTGTATCCCTACACGTCGAAGCCAAGAAACAAGTTCCCGATCCGATCAAAAATCACTTCAAACAACAAGCCGAGACACCACACGGGCGTCGCGACGGCCTCAGCAATCTCGGACTCGCGCTTCCGATACACAATCAACAATCTAGCATCATGACTTCACTCCACAGTGGAATCAGACTACCGAAACTGCGGACTTCCGATCCGAGAAACGACGAGGACGCACGAGCGGCGGCGAAGGCCCTCGCCGGAGGCTCG
Organism: Syzygium oleosum; assembly: GCF_021117445.2. NCBI lineage: Eukaryota > Viridiplantae > Streptophyta > Magnoliopsida > Myrtales > Myrtaceae > Syzygium > Syzygium oleosum. Next base: position 19,179,058 of record NW_026607487.1, read on the forward strand.
AATCGCGATTCTCCGGCGGGAAATTCCGCCGCGAGCGGGCGGGCGGGCGAAATCGAAAGCGGAAAACGAGAGGGCGCGAATCGTGTGCTCCAACCTGTGCGGTGAAGACGGATGCGAGATCGCCGCAGCTTCTCTCCCTCTGGATTGCGCCTGCTTCGGCGACGGATCGAGCGAGAAATGGAGCGCGAGATCTCGAATTCGAGAGCACGGAGCACCAGAGAGAGCTTGGAGGTTCTGGGGTTTTTTTTCTTCTTTTTCCTTTTTTTTTTTTTTGGGGGAAATTTCGGATTTTTATGAGTGCGACCTGAGAGCGAACTTGGCTTTTGAAGAGGATGACGGGAATTTCCTCATTTTTTCGCCTATCTTCCGGGGGGATTGGTGCTTCGCGCGTGCGCTGCACTCGCGCTGGAGCGCGTGGGATCCAGGTAGCACCGATGGGGTGCAACGCGGTAACTGCCCCCGATATTACCAGCAACGGCATTCGTTTCTTATGAAGATGGATTTACGCAAAAGGGATTTTTCTATTTGTATTCTTTTTTCCTCCTAAAATTTCATGAGTAATGGTATTAATTTTTGAAATTATCTTAAAAAATTATGCAGATTACATACAATTATGTCCAGATCAAAGTGTGGGTACCGCAAATACGATAAGTTAAAAAGTAAAAAAAAGTTACGCATTGGATTTTTGTTGAAATGATTTAGAAATCTATATATTTCAGTGCATTGGATATCCTGTGTTATTGGGTAATTCGTATTTTGAATATAAATATTTTTTTTTGTTAAGTATGTTCTGATGAGTATAGTACTGGTATGGACACTTGGTAGCAGTGCGCTTGCTAAAAAAATACCTAAAAAATTGTTTTCCGAGCATTTTAATACAAGCATTTTGCTTATTAATGCAAGTATTGATATTTCCAAGCATTTTACTTGGAAAATTAAGATATTTTTCTAATTTGAATAGTGAAGAAATATTTAAAGAACGTGTGTAATCAAATTCATTGCAAAAATGATTATTTTGAATCTAACTTGAATGACAGAGATCCAATTCATCCAAGTTTTGATAGTACAAGGAATATACGATTCATCACGACGGTGAAATGATAACGATGAAAAGACAATGGCCATAAGAGAGAGAAATGATTGATGAATTGGAAAAATTAAGAGGACAACATGAAAAGTAGCGGATTGGTCCACATGCAAGTTGATCTATCAACTTTAATTTTGTTATTTTCTTCCTTGTTTTAAGTCGAACGATTTGATCCATGTGGTCGAGTTAGTTCCGCCTGCATTTATAGTGGCGATTCGAGGCAATCGTAAGATTTGCATTTATCAATATGGCTATCGACAAACGTTGGAAATTTTTTATGAAAACGAGAAATTTATCTAGAGAACAGTGCAAGAAGAAAAGAGGGAGGAGCACGTCCAAATTACTCATAGTGTGATATCCAACGTAATGAAAAGTCGTCGAAATTAAGTACAAAAATATGGGGACATGCCGTAAAATTGTTTTACGGTTTTTTTTTTTTTCGGTCGGAAAATTGTTTTTACGACTTCGCAAATGCAAAAACAACATTAACTCAAGCCCAAGTTCTCTTTGACCAAAAAAAAAAAAGAAGCCCAAGTTCTCCAAGTGGGCAGTCAAGATGAACATTGGTATGGCAGAGCCCATTAGCGAGCCTACAAACACTGATCTTTTCATCAATTTTCCAACGCAGGACTTGTTCCAAATGCCTTTAACGTTACGAACTACACTAACAAAAGAGACATGTAACCTCGTCCCGCAAAAAACGAAAACGCAATGCATTGCTCAGCAGCACTTCTTTCAGTATATATGTCCGTGTAAAAACGCACACAGCACGTCTGAAACCATCACTTTTGCCATGCGAAGCATTACATCATCGGATGATCGGAACCCGGACTTGATGTGATTCAAGATTGAGGTGGGGGTAGGATTGCATGATCATGGTGGAGCGAACATTATCTCGCGGTGTTTGTGATTTCGTCTCTTCACTTTTCAACGAACTTAAAACTCAGAGACATCCTTCTGTTTATGTTGCATGTGCGGTTCAATAACCTTGAAAAAGCAAGTTTATCCACAAGGGTCTTGATCCTTCGGATTCCAACGAAAGAATATCCACTATTGGATTGGATCAAACTAGAAAACTGATTGAACGAATTAACAGGTAATTTGCTAAGCTCAGCCGAAAGTTATTGTTCCCAATATAAACTTACCCAACGATATAATCACAAGTTAATGCTTACTGATAAGTACAAATCGCCGTTATAATGGAAACTTTATTAATCGCAGTTAAGATAGCAATGCATTATTTGTATTGGGTGTACGAGTCTGATGGGCCCGTGTTGGCCCATTCCATGGCCCAAATTTGGGTTGATACCATGAGTTGTTACTTCACATTCGGACCATTTGAGCATGCATTGTGAAATGTTCCAAAGGCCTCCCTCTACGAGTTTTGTAATTTGAATTGTTAATTAATCTCCCAAAATTATGACTAGTCATTTCAACATTGATAAATGTGGCTTGGTTGAAAAATACGTCTCTTGTATATCATAGAGTAATTTCTTTTATTATTACTCGAAAAGAAAATTTGCTTGGTTTTTCTCCCCTCATTTCTCGGTGAGAGCGACGATATTTTGTTTTGGGGATTATGTGTAATTGGATATCATTGAAAGATACAAATGTTGAGACCGATCGAGTATGTTTAACTTGAAAAACATGACTTACCATCTATTTATGTCTAGATTCATTTATTTATTCCGTTTTGATCACTCTATTGAAAATGAAACAACAATAGCTATGGGACGAGCAAAAGAAGACAATTTTATAGTAATTTGATTTTTTTGTGCCGCTTAGAAAAGTGGGCGAGAACCGCAAAGAATGGAATTTTAAATGAATAATTCTAGGGATAAAAATTGATTTATATTAATTTTGTACTTTTACTTTTTACACCAAAAGCTAAGGTATTAATTTTCTTGCCAAAAATTAACTACTATTCAAAATATAAATTTCGAAAAACTTAATATGAGTATAAACATAGATAATCATATGCATAGTATTGAGATGCATGTGTAGGTTGTGTTAAAAAAACCCATTACGGAGAATTGATGTGATGTAGAAAGATGAATATATCCTAGTTGCCTCATAACTCAATGACTTAAGTTTTTGAGTGAAGGTGGTCCAATCAAATATACTAATGGGTTCGGATTTGGGCACCCTCTTGGTGATCTCCTCGAATGAAGGTATCGGGCTTCTGTTGCACGCTCACAACAAATGATATCAGAGCTTATGGTAGATTGGTGGGCCCCCAATGGCAAACTTCATGGTTCGGTCTTCCGCTGCGCGGTTTAATAAATGATATTAGAGCCGATGGTAAATTAATGGGTCTCAATGGCAGACTTCATGGTTTGGTTTCTAGTGATGATGTTGGGCATTGATGGATATTCAAGTTGAGATAGCTTGATACAAAATGATACCACTTGATCTGTCTAATGGCAGACTTAATAATGTTGGACATTGATGGAGATTCAAGTTGAGATATTTTGGAGAAAGAGATTAGAGATGATGTTGGGCATTAATGAGTTGAGATATTTTGATACAAAAGGAGACCGCTCGGTCTGCCTGATGGCAGACTTCATGGTTTGGTATTGACAAAGAGGCTAGGAATGGAGTTGGGCAGAAAGAGTTTTACGTGATTTGGTCAAAGTGTCGGTACTTACTCCACACAGAGAGATAGCCACAAATTATCCACTAGCTAAATCGGACAATTTCAGAGGTATAACCACTCACATGTTCAAGTGTTCCACACTTAAAATACACCAAAATTTACGGTGTTTAGCCTCACAGAGATAAAATCTGATTCCACACTTAAAATACACCGAAACTTACGGTGTTTAGCCTCACAGAGATAAAATCTGATACTCCTATGATTTGCTCTAGTGTATTTGATATATATAATTCCTATCAGAAAAGGAAACCCCCTTTTTTTAGGAAATCCGCTCAAGCTAAAGATACATTCTCAACACATTGGCATCCGAACATTCAATCAATAAATATAAACCGAATTCAGATGCCAATAAAAAAAAAAAGGTAGAGATAAAAGATACTCCGAGCAAGCAAAACTGCGAGGCGATGGGGAAGCCTTCTGTCGCGTCCGCGAAGCTGAACACGAAACCCATGTAAATACCACGTTATTAATTAAATCAAGTACTCAATAGCGAAAGAGATTGAGCTGATGATGTCATTCATTACGTGGAAATCGTTCATAGCAAGGGCGACCAGCGCTCTGGGGCCACGCAATCCGCGAAAGGCAGAGATGTGTTTGGCGGTTCGGCACAGCGACGCTGGGTCAATTTTTCCTCCGAGTAATCTTCGGATTGCCTTAATTTTCAACACAGCCCATGTCAGCAAATGTTAGAACAGGCTTCATATAAGAAAGGGCTTCCATAAACGAAGAAAAGTGCAGAACCTTAACGATAGACTTTTCTTTTCGGAGAGAGAGAGATTTATAGGTTATGTGGTGTAAATACTCATAAAGGGTGAAGACACAGAGTTAGGTTACAAGATTAGTATGTAAAAGTACTTAAAGAGCGTAAGGGCAGTTTTGTCATTTTCCACCGAGGGGTTCATTTCCTATGGCCTTTTGATAAGTTAAAAGAGGGAGGCGTAGTTGCGATCTCCAATGGGTGTTATCATAAGGGTCCCAATGCCTGCTACGAAACGTTCGGATTGCAATTCACGTCCTTCAATAAAATAGCTGCTGGAGTGTGTATAAACAAGAGCTAGGGGCATCTTTATCGAGCGGCGGCCGCCACATAGATGCCAACAAGATCTAAATCAGAAAACATGTGTGGGGAATAAGAGGAACGAACTGGGACGATATCGCATCTATCGAAAGCGCATAAGATGTGGGGTGTGACAAAATTAAGGTCGAAAGAAGAGAACTATCGGACATGCCCCGCCCTCGATTAGTCAGTCACATGTTACTACTCCTATAAAACAATATATTTTCACATTCTTTTGGTAACCAAACCTTTTGTATTTCGTGAATTTCTATAACAAGATTAGTTTCAGCTGTTGAAATTCGAAATAGCACTAACAACAGCTTTCTTCATGCCACTACTCTCGAGCTCCACATATAGGCAGCGGATTGTCTAGTTGTCTCAAGCAGCCGGATGAGAGGAAAATTGTCCAAAAATGACCTAAATTTATTGTATGGATGCTAATTCAGTCATAAATCTTTTAATTATGCCAATTTAGTGATGATTTGCCAATTTAGTCCCAAACCTAATGAAGATTTGCCAATTTAGTCATTCCGGCTAAATATCCAAATAATAGGTTTATGACTAAATTAGCAAATCTTCAAAAGTTTAGGACTAAATTGACACAAAAAAAGGTTTATGACTAAATTGAGAAACTGTCAATATGTTTATGACTAAATTGGCACAATTGAAAGGTTTAAAACTGAATTGGCTGCCGTACAATAAGTTTAAGACTAATCGGACAATTATCCCCTCGATGAGTGTTGTCTACAATGGCGCTTGTTATTGGTCAAGCATTTTCAAGGAGTGTGTTATATACATTTAGACCTATCAAACAGTGGGTCAGGTCATAAATAATCCAACCAAAATCAACCAATTAACCCATTTGTTCGTAAAGCAAATTTCTCAACCCATATCTGATCCGATCCATATTACGAAAACATTTTCATATTTAACCAAATCTATGAAAATTTATTTATTATGATTTTTAAAAAAAATTATATTATTATGTAATACAAATCTAGTGGACAACATTTAAATTTTTAAATTAAAAATTGAATTTTTTATATTTTCTTTTCTTTTATATTTTCATTTTTTTCTTCTACGTCCGGCCAGGGTCCCGACCCTCACCCAGCGTTCGGATGAGGGTCAAGGCCTTCACCAGTGACGGGCGAGGTCTTCGTGGTGTGTCAGCGAGGGTTGGCTAGCCCTCGCCAAATTTCGTAGAAAAAAGAAATAAAGAAAAATATAAAATTGTAATAACAAATTTTAAAATTTATAATTTATAATAAAATAAAAATAACCTGTTTATGATTTACTTAACCTTATTAATTAACCCATCTAAAACCCTTTAAGACCCATTAAGTTGTTAGGTAACTCATTTATGACTCACTTAAGTTTGTTTTTAAAACTTAAAGCAAGTCATTTATGACCCACACCATTCAATATTAGTTAAAATATGACTTCTAGATCCATTTTGCCATCTCTATATACATCAGATGGACTTATATAGAGTACACCGGAGGTGTAAAGAATATTATGACATAAGCGGGATTTAGGTGCTGATGCGTATATAATTTCTAATTTTGGCAATCATATTGATTCCATTAGTAATTGAGCAACATTCGAAGTCCCATATCAATAGGGAGAGGTCTTATTAAATGATGCATAAGTCAACACTCACCCTCATATGATCATAACCTCGTGTGGTTACGTACTTTTTTTGGAGGCTTGGCCCACATAAACCATATTATTACAGATAGTATCAAAGTAAAGCATTCTCCAGTATATACGTGGTGTGTGGATCAACTAGACCCATACTCGATCCAACATGGGTGCGCAGTGCTTGTCGAAGCAAGAGGGCTGGACAAGATGCAAATTCTAGGATGACGAAGGAGAACGGAACAAACCACACATCGAATAGAGAGAGTATTTGCAAGGTGGCACGACCCAAAACTAACGAGAACGTCAATTGTTTAAGCGTGAGAGTTTGCAACCTCCCCAAATATGACATCGATTAGGAGAGACCGTGTCGAGTGATTGGTCCATCGCCATTTCGACTACTCCTTTTGGGGGCTCATGTAGGCTCCGCCAAATTCGACGGTTTAGATGCGCGTAATACATATAACACACTCACAAATTAATTTCCCCGCTTATTATCACGCAAGTAAATATCATCATGGCATACATGTAAGGTGCTCGGACGGTTGTATGTAAACGTTTTCATCAGCCTAGCAGAAGCGAGAAGTGGGGAAGGAGACGAGCAGAATTCCATACTTTGAACCCCAAAAAAATATTAAAAAAATAGCATCTCTCAATAGTATGTATAAACAAATGGAAGAAGGGAGAGTGTATATATATATAGGAAAACCGATGACTAAAGCTTCCCTCCCCATTTCGAACCCCTATATTCCTCTTCCCTCGACCCAAAGCCCTATTCACTTTTTGGCAAATTGCGGTCTCTCCAAAATCACCCAACTAGCTAACTTGCACCATCAATATCACCTCCAGGCTCCAACCTTTGTCCTCACACCTAGCACTGATTCCTGCGTTGTCATTTAGTCCATGTCTTGATCTATCCACCGGACGCAGCACGATCTCTCGTCGGCTATCCTCAAGCTCGTGGAAAGGTGGATCGGAGACATGGAAAGCGGCCGCTTCCCCTTGAAGCATCATCGCAGGAAAAGGAGAGGGAGGACGATTTCGCCTCCTACGAGTCCTCTCTCTCCGAGATCGACGTCTCGGCAATGGTCTCGGCTCTGAGCCGGGTCATTTCGACCAGCGACGACACCCCGAGCTCGGCCGAATACCCGGCAGCGCCAGTGCAAGAGGAGCATCGGGACCCCCCTCAGCAAGCTCGTCCAGATCAAGGTCAGGCTGTCGCAAAAACCTAAACTCCAGTTGACCCTCTCTGGGGGGTTTATAATCTTGTTTTTCTACCTTTCTTGCGACGAGTCCACTATCAAATCTATCTGAAAAGCTGAGTGCACTATTAAAGAATGGTTAAGGGTTTGTTCAATCGATTGCCACATATATCATTCGCTTTTTTTTGCTAAATCTGGTAAGAAAAGGGAAGATCTGCTGTAAATCTGCTGTTTGGTCTCTATGTTGCTTTAGATTATTTAACTTATTTTTCCCCCACAAAAAAAGAAAAGAAAAGGCTAGCTTGAATGTTACTCTTAGATCGGCCTAACTTGATGGGCTGAGAGTGGGAATATAAAGACCGAGATAACCTAAGAATCAATATAGCTGCGCATGATGTGCTTGTCAAATTTCAGGTCAAGTTCATTGTATTATTCTCACTTTCCGCCAAAATGTCTCTCTCTCTCTCTCTCTCTTTGGGAGATCTTCAATCTTTAGCCCTAAGTTAATCTACTATAGTTTATATGTTTAATTTTCTTCTGCATTATACAAAGCAAGGCGACGAGCGTAGGTGTCTCAGTCCAACAGGCGTTTCTCGTTGCCCACGTTCGCAATTTTGATTGTTGCCGTTGAACGTCCAAAGATGTCCCTTACCTACCAAGCTGTCGTGCTTGGCGCTTGTTGGGGGTGTTCTTGTTGTCTGAAAGTTCGGATTACGTGAGTCACTTCAATTCCATTTTGGACAGCACAGGCCTCGACCTACGCCCTATCGATTCTCTTGTCCATTTCCTAATCTTGCTTATAAAAACTTTGTCCCAAGACTTCGAAGGGGGGAGGTAGGTTAGGCGTTGCCGGTGATGGTGCATACGCGCTTATATCGTGTCTAGTCCATGGTTTCAATGCTGCATATGTAGGTCATACATGGATAGCGATTTCTTGGCCGACCCTCTTAATCTTATCTATTCTCCTCCATAATTAAAACATGCGTATGGAATTTGAATGCCACAATCAATGTCCACTTTTACTTGGATACCCCCGCTTTGAGATTTCATTTTCCCATTTGTCACATCCAAATTACTCTAAATTTCGATATATAAACAGACCATAGTTAGACGAATGTTTTGAGTAAAAAAGATTGTAATGATCTTTGCCATGGGACGTAGATTGGCGTGGTTGTGTCAAGATATGAACCCAAAATTTCGGAGTGTTGGTTATTTATTTGTAGCACAGTTTTTTTGTTAAGCATTTTATGATGATATGTACTTATCAAAATTCATCTTAACTTTATTGTGTCTCGTTCATCATGATTAACATGAAATTCTTTCTATTCCTCACTCGTTCACTCAAGAATTCTTGCTAGATCTACCTTCAGTGCAAAATCTTTCACCCGCTACATTGATTTCATGATAAGCGTCAATCCCCTCGTCGTAACAAACTTCTTACATATATTATGTCATGGTGTCAAACGATACTTGCAAACTAATTAATTTCCTACCCTAACGTTAGACTTTGTACAAGTCTTGCATCTAGTTACAACCGAGTTATTAAGTAATACACATGAAACTTGGTGATGATCATAAGCTTGGTGTGCTCGTTACAAAAATCAAACCACGCTTATACGACCAACCAAATTCATTTTCGAAGGATGGAGGTTCATGCATCAACATTGGGGTCATCATGTATGTCATCGCATGTCAACATGAATGCAACATTGGGATGAATTTTGTGCCTAATTGATATTGATTTCGATATAGCATGCTCTCAAATAAAGCTGTTTGGAAGAAGACGTGAAGTAGTCTCTTTTCCAGTCTAGCCCCATAGATCATTGATATTTTGTACAGTGTGATAGACAAAGCTATGAGAAAGTATCTGCAATATAGGACGGCGCTTTGATCAGTGTTTCAAGCACTCTTCAAGGAAGTGACATATGATCATACACAAATAGTGGTCATAACTCGTTATTTACATGCATGTATCTACATCTTCTCTTTGATGGCTTTGATTTTGCTTATTTTTGCACAGAGAGTGTTAGAAAAAAACACTATAGAGGAGTAAGACAAAGGCCATGGGGAAAATGGGCAGCGGAAATACGCGACCCCAAGAAAGCAGCCCGTGTTTGGCTCGGCACTTTCGAGACCGCCGAGGACGCGGCCTTGGCATATGATAGGGCAGCTCTCAAGTTCAAAGGCACCAAGGCTAAGCTCAATTTCCCCGAACGAGTTCAAGGCAACCCCGAGTACGCCTCATACTCTAATCCAAGTTGCCAAAACTCGGGCGTCAATGTTTTGCCTGAACAAATCAATCCTCAGCCGACGCCTTTTACTCAATATCCACAGGCGGCTTTTCCAGACCTGGCTCAATATGCACAACTTCTATCGAGTACCGACGCTGAATTTCCTTATTATGTGTCAAATCTCTACGGTCAGGAACCTTTTGGTTCGCAACAATCTTCATCGACGTCGTCTTCATCAATTAGCTCATCGTCCTATCACTACAACCAGCAACAACAACAGGAGCCGCAAAATGAGCCGCCAAGGACTTCTTCTTCCTACTTTGGATGGTCACCGTCCAATTATGATTTTCAAGGATATCGAGATGGATTTGATCCAAGAAATCAAGGGCAATAGCATCATCCTCAAGCTCTTTGCCTTATATTTTTTCAAGATTGTAATATTGAGCCTTATATTATAAATAGGGCACCATGGGATTTTGGAAGACCCAGTTAATGTAAGAGCTTCTAAGAGTGTTTTTTTTATTAAATTTTGGAAGCTCTATATATGTATTGGATTTGGAGCTTATTGGGAGGGTTTCCCAGCTGAAGTTATTTGTGATGATCTGGGAGATGATCTTATGTCCCATATGCACATTTGAGACATGTGAGAGATTGTAATTTATCCTTCATATGTTAGTCAATCCTCAACTACATGTTTGGATTAAGTGATATACTTAACCGATTATTGCCACATTTTATTGAAGTGCAATGATTTACCCATTATAGGTATGAGAGAGAGAGAGAGAGAGAGAGAGAGAGAGAGAGTTGAATTTTGGATATTCTCAATGATCTATCATTTCGCGGTTTGTTTTCATTTATTTAGCTAGTTCCTCAAACAGTCTATTGTGCGCGTCAACTTTCTTATCGTAGGCTTTAGAGTTGCCTAATTGATAATTTTCTTGTTAACATTCTTTGTTTGATAGTATATGTATGCTTGTGCACTTAACCCCATTTATTAGCTCTTAACTCTTTAATATGGTCAATTTAGCTAAAAAAAAACTCTTTAATATGGTCATACGCGCACGTCATTGGAGTCCAAATGCCATACGAAGAATCCACATTAGGAGCGTCCCCCACACGTACGACACAGCTAAATATTCAGCATGAGAGGTCCTTTCTCTCTCTCTTTTTCCTTCTCTTTCATGGCCAAAGCACGAGAGATCTTGAAACACAAGTAGATTCAGAGATCTTTTATGACAGAATCTAAAGATCAATCCTTTTCAGGAGTCGTATCTCCTAGGCTTCGTTAGGTCTCCTTGAGACCCCCCCGCAAGGGATCGTGAGAACTTGACAGTGACAGTGACTATCCACCGTTTTCCCTTTTAATGGCTCACCATGTGTTTCAAAGTCTGCTAAGTGAGGCGAAACGCGAGCATTCGACTTCTGAAATTGGACGGTCATAGCGGTCTCCGTCAAATGGTTGGCTCATTCTCGAGAAACTGAAACTCTACACGTGATCTACCTATCACGTTTCAATTGGCACCACCATTTTTTCAAATCATTCGGCTTTCAAGAACGTGCTGATTTGTCACTTTCACACCCCACACACACCCACCGAAAGATGGCAAAAAGAATGATAAGCAAAATATAACGCATGCAAACGAAACGAGCTGGCTACATAATCGAACGGGTGCCGACAGGTTAGACTTTGATCCGGTCAAGTCAAAAAGATGGACGAACTGGATTGTAAGCACATAGCAAAATTTCGGACCGGAAGAATTTAAGAAACGCCAGCGAATGACCGCGCTCCTCGAAGGTGTTCCATCCGACAACCGAGTGGGAAACACGGATGACCGATGAAGGACGCTGATACCATGCACCTTTACTGTTACTTTATTTAGGTTTATGCACGATGGTGCTTTTAGTTCACATGAAATGAAATGAAATGATTAGCGACCGAAACCTTTTAGAACCAAAGGTGGGACATTTCATAACCTTTCCGAGCTCGAAATGACGCCAATCTCGTCTCTCTGCCCCGTCTCTTTCAGATGCCACGCTTGGTCTGGTTGGAATTTTTGGCGTCCTTTCAACTTTCCAAGGATTGAAATCGCGCATGCACAGACTACATATGTCGTGGGCCATTGGAAATACTACAAAGCACCGGGAAAAGGGGCGATTTACTTCTGCAGGATCAGAGCGAAGGATAAGGAAGCTCGTATTTATCTGAACTCTAAAGATTTTTCACTTTGGAGAAAATAAACACTTTATGAAGTTCTATCAATATAGAAAGAAAAAAAATACTCCCAGACATCATTAATAAAAGGATGCGCGTGATATGGCGAAAAAACAAGGGTGCTCGTGAATATTTAATTTAACAAGAAATTATTCTTTTGATGATATAAGTTATTTATAGGGAAAACTATCAAAAAATTCCTAAATCTATTGCACTTGTGCTAATTCATTCCTAAACTTTTCAATTGTGCCAATTTACATCTAAACATTTTTACGTTTTGCCATTTGATCCATCCGGCCAATTTAGGCCGGAAATCGCTACCGCGGATGCCGTTCGTCTTACGTTGCATGACCAGCGCTGACGTTGACAGTTTTAAATAATTTTTTTGAGTTTTTTTAAAAAAAAAATTTGGTTTTCTTTTCTTTTCCTTTTTCTGACGGCTAGGACGCAGGCTGGTGAGAACAGCGAGCCTCGTCGGCCCTCGCCTGTGGTAGGCGAGGGTCAGCTGCGACCCTTGCCAGCCCTTAGTCTAAACGAAAAAAGAGTAAAGAAAAGAAAAGAAAAGAAAGAAGACCGAAAAAATTATTAAAAAAATTCACGCCAACGCCAGCCGTGCTATGTAGGAGTGCCAACATTCACGTCAGTAATTTTCCACCCAAATTGACTGGATGGACTCAATTGACAAAACGTGAAAATGTTTAGGACTAAATTGACACAATTAAAAAGTTTAAGACTGAATTGGCACGAGTGCAATATGTTTCGGGACTTTCGAATTGAGTAACTTTCGATATGGATGGACATAGACCACGTCGTTCGCACGCATCAGGTAAAACTGCATCCACAAAGTGATGGGTGCGTGGCAAGAAGCGCTATATGTTATCTGAATTCGTCGTGTCCCCTATCCGGGAGAATCCGATCGGCCAATCAATTCGTGGCAAAGTTACTTGGGATCTCGTTAGGGAACCTTGCGAGAAAGCAAGACCGACTTTAGACACTTTCAAAATGCAAATATTTGTTCCCCTCAAACGCGGAAAAAAGGAAAAAAAAAGGAAAAAAAAAAGAAGGGAAAAAGAAACGGAGGGAGAAGGAGCAGCTCGCGTGAGGACAAAGGGAATAGGAAGCTTCTTTCGGTCATGTGACCGGCCACGTAGGCGGGGCGTGAACGCTGACGTGGTCACTACCTCCGAGGCAGGCGTGCGTGGGGACCACCGGCGTCCTTTGTCCGATGTGGGACGCGGGCTTTCGGTCGCGGACGTCAAATTTTGCGGCTGGTTGGGTGCGGGGCGGTGGTGGGGCCTGGTCTGGTCTGGTCTGGGAAGCGAATCATGGCGGATCCGGAAACGAGCGATGGGGGGCGGGCGGGCGGGCGGGCGAGAGAGAGGCCATGCGGCGTCTGCACTTGATCGCGGCCTGCCAAGAATCAGCCGCTTTTTCCAGCTCGAATTCGATCTTTTTGACGAAGCACGCCTCCTTTCGCAGACAAAAAAGCCCTCCCCCCCTCTCTCTCTCTCTCTCTCTCTCTCTCGCTTTTTGTTAGTCGTGGTATGGATCGTATTCTCCCACTTGGACGGCTTGAAGAGATTCGTGGGTCCATTGTCAATCGACGAAAGCGATGGATACGTTCGCTCCACGAGCGAATTGAATCGGAAGCAGCAGGCATTTGGGCCCCTTTTCGGCATTATGCATTTGGCCTTTTATGTCCCCAAAATACCTCCGTGGGTCGTCCCTGCGCGATCCGAAGGGATAAAAACCTCGAGGGAAAAGCTCTCTTGGAGCCATCGAAAAAGCTGAGTGCGTGGGGTAAAAATATACCTTGCAATCTCTTTGATTTGAGCCTGTGAGGCTATACCGGTGTAATTAGCGGTAATTGTCCCAACATTTTCTACCGTCACACATCATTGACACGGCTTAACTCACGTAGACCCTAAAGTCGAGCTTAAATTACCGGCCGGGCCGGCTCATCTAAAGAGGAAATGCTTAGTTTTTGGGCTAAGTCGAGCTTTTGAACCGGATGATATTGTCCTAACCCTTCCGGTACCGGCACTCGAACTCATTTGGCTCGGCAACTAGGCTTGATTTTTCGAGCTAATGTGCTCTTAACCCGGGCATTTTACACCCTAACTTCAGAGGATTCACATCTAAGATGAGAGCTACAAAGACGGCCTGCCCGATCATTCGTCGCCGAGGAAATGGAAGAGAAGAAATTGATAAGTGAATCTTATGAAATAACCGTCGTATTAAGGCCCGGTTTAAGCATGGAACGATTATTACTTAGTTGAGGGGAGGCAATCCGATTCTTTTTGCGCAGAATCATCTATTTTTCTATCTTCCTCCCCTGCTGATCTCCTTTTTACTAGGCATTTATCAGCAGGGGAGTAAATAGAAAAGAAAAGAAGAGAGAAGTTGTGCTGTTGTTTGGTCGCTGACAAGGAAGCAGAGTAGAAAATAAAGTATTATGACAGATATTTTGTTAGGTACTTAGGATCAAAGATAAAACGAGGGTGTCGACAAAAAAATTTAATCGGGATAAAAGCTTGTTTAATTAATGCACAGATGACCGATTTTAAAAACGTGCCTAAAATCGGCTGTGTTAATACCTCGTAATCTCTTCCAATCCATCCTCACTTTACCCACCCGTCTTTTTCTCTCTATCCAAACAAGAGTACGTACTTAGAGTTGTTGCGATCCCCTCCAACTAGGTCCTATCAAACGTAATGCGGAATGTTTGATGATATGCTTCTTATGTCCTAAAACAGTAACGGAACAACAGAACAGGGATTCCATGCGGAGGAACCATGTTACGTGAAATGTGACTTTCGATTCAACGTCCCAGACCAGAGAGGCAGCGGAACGAATTTGTAATTGCGGCCCACATGGACTTTGTTACATCTGTTGGGCCACGTTCGCCACATCAAGCCCATTTTTATCACTAGGCAACAAATTTTTGGCCCATGAATCACCGGGGAAAATGGGCACGAGCCCAACAGGTCTTCCTTTTAGGACGGGGCGAGATAGTGATAAAGGGGTTTGGGTCACTGCTACTCTATCTGCTCGGAACCCGGAGGTTCGAGATTAATGAACCCGCCATGGAACTTCTACACATGTAGCAAGGTACAAGATGAACAAAAAGGTTTGGTCGCGTCATGTGCCGAACACGGGGAACCAAAGTCATCCTCTTACATCCGGCGGTACGTCAATTCTAACTACTCCGATGTTTTTCTTCTTCTTGGTTGCGTCTTGATATGTAACAGGAGTCGACTTACACTTCCTCGGTCCAATCAAATAAAGGCCTTCATTAGGCCCATAAAGGATCGTGCTTTGGGTCCGAGCCCAATCCTCTACTGACCACAGAATTCACATCTCCAACACTCCAAGAAAACAGCTACAGTGTCATGATATCTCTATATGTCTGTCTAGCGTCCGTATCGTTCTTTCCTGGAGCTCAAGTTCTGGTCTTGCTCGCGTTTGAGTTCATCGGACATGGCGTCGAGAGCGATGCCCGCCGCTCTCTTGCACACCCCTCTTCCGCCGAAACCAAAGCCACTTGCTTCCGCGAGAACTGGGAAAGTTCGACATGGGTCCGTGACGTGCAAGGCGCTCAGCGACAGCTCGCCCAATCCGACGGTCTATCGGGGCGTTTACGGTCCCTGGACCGTCGATCCCGCCGACGTCAGAGAGGTGCTTGAACCCCTTTCCTGCTCTTCTTCGTCTTTAACTCGTATGCGGGTCATCAATCAGTTCGTGAAATTTCGGTCTGTTCGTCCGGACATGTGTTGGTCCCCCGTGGTGTTCTTAGCTGACGGGATTAGTATGTGATTTCGCTTTGACTAATTTGTTTGTTCATATTGGAATGTCTTGTATTAGTTTGAGCTTCATGGTTCTTGTTGGGTGTTCTTAGCTGATGCTAGTAGTCTGGGATTTTGCTTCGACTCATTATTAGTTGTGAATGTCCTGCATTAGTTTGAGCTTAGTGGTGTTTTGGGCTCAAGAAGCTGTTGGGAAGCTTAGCTGATAATCTGTTTTGGTGGCTGATGCTCCCACTGAAATCTCATCTTTTCTTTATCATCTGGCACTTTCCGAATTCATTTGGGACGGGAAATTGGTGAAGAAATTTTATTGAAGAGAGTTGGAGACAATACATGCGGCTTGGCTTGTCCAGCCGGTGCCATCTTATTTGTTTGCACAAAGCAGGAAGTTAATTTATTTTTTCTGTCTGGAGGAAGTTAATTGAATTGTTCACCTTTTCCTTTATTGAGTTCTCTTTGGAATTTCCTACAGGACCTGTGATTTTCACGAAGCAAGAAAAAATTGCAAATACTAGTCCTGTGGCTGTCCCATGATAATAATGAATAATAAGAGGTTGTTCTCTGGTTTTCACTTCTAAGGCAACTTAATTGTAATCCACGAAAAGGAGGTTTAGTTGCCTTTGAATTTCAAATCACTTGTCATTTTAGCCTGTTATGTTAGTCAATTGCAATCATTCCCAGCTGTTTCGATAAGGTCATAAAGATGAGCAGCCATTGGCACCCCGAATTATTTTCAGATTCCTAAGTTTGACCTAGAGTTAGCTGAGAGTTGATCGTAATCTGGCCGATTATATACAAGGCTCGAATAATATTTTAAACATTAAAAATGAGATTGTAAGGTCGAAAGACAAAAAGTTGTGTTCTCAGCAGAATGGTCAGAATTTTCAATGCATATGTCCGGGGGCGGATCTGGGCCATTTATCGGCAGAGCTTTCTACTAAAAGTGCATGTACATAATCATTTAATATTTGAGAAGATATGCATAAAATGTCAAAAGCATGTGCAAAATTCTAAGCAAGAGTATCAAGAATTATGGAGGCTCAACAAATAAAATATCATGGCTACAGTTGAGTCTTTTGCTACATTAAGGAAATAAATCATATAGTCGTACCCTTTTTAACAATCCTCAACTTCTATTTATGTCTTCAATGCATTTTGGTGTGGTTGATGAACTTGCACTTGTCTCGATGAATATAAATGACCAAACAATCATTTATTAGTTGATTTTGCAATGGATATGGAGATGATTCGTCATATTAGTCATAGCTAAAAATATTCTTTTCGTTTTGTACACTGGTGTAAGAACTTGCAAAATTCGTGTGGGCTTTATAGTTGTCAATTGTCTGCTAAAACTTGAGCTTTACAGTCCCTAATGACATCAATATAGTGCTGCCAGAAACATGGAAGGGCCAATAATGACTTCTAGCTCATGCTTACTTAGAAAATCAATAGAAATACAGGAGGAGAAGTTAATTAAGGGGCACTTGCTGTTTGTGAACAGACTTACCAGAAAGGAGAGTTCAAATATCAAAGAAGTTTTCTCAAGTCAATTATAGGGGCAGCCCCCGCATTCATCCATGAATATTACATTATAACTCTGATAAATACTTATACTTATCTAGCCCCATCTATATAAGGATTGTACAACCTAGCTAGGCAAAGTTTTGTGCCTGTTTTTCTTGTACTTCGATCTGCACCCAAGATTTTCAGTACCCCATTGATTTCTATCAGGTGATATTGTACAGATCTGGGTTGGTGACCGCTGCCACATCCTTTGTGACTGCTTCTTCGACTATGTTTTTACCTGAAGATTCTTGGGTGAGTGAGATACTCAGGCAGAATCTTGATTTACTCTATACCCTTGGAGCTGGTGGATTGGGCTTATCATTGCTGTTGATTCACATCTATGTTACTGAGATTAAACGCACTCTTCAAGCTCTATGGGCACTTGGTGTCGTCAGTTCTTTGGCAACATATGTGTGCCTCGCTCAACCATCTGGAGAGAGCTTGGTACAATATGTTGCCGATAATCCAACAGCAGTATGGTTTGTTGGTCCTCTCTTTGCTGCTCTCACGGGACTTGTTTTTAAGGAAGGTAACATCAAGGTTGCGTGCTGTTCTTTTCCAATTACTTATCTCTTATTTAGTTCAGATTCCATGGGGTAGTGTAAATTACTGAGGGTCCGTTCATACTTACCGTCAAGTTTCCCTAATTTCAGATAGTTAACAGAAAAAGGGAAAATTAAGGATTTCTCCAGATAATGGCAGTGGCAAAAGGAGAAAGGTCATTTGAAAATAATAAATTGATGTCCTACTTCCTGCGTACAGTAGATTGACATGATTGCCATAACTTACCACTCCTTCATATAAAATGATTATGTGAATATCCGCGTCCCCATCCTGATCCACCAGCTGGTGGCTTCTCTTGACAAGCAATGATGTTTTTGACACACCTTCTCTAATCTTAGCACTACTTCCTCCAATTTATGTTTCACGGAGCATTTGAAAAATCTGAGACGTATATGAAATCGTAATCATCCTTACATCGTGATTTATTTTTCACGCATTGACATCAGTCTTCTATGAAGCACAGCTCAAGGTTGAGTAAAATTGAGACATGAGGTAGCATTCAAATAGAAAGCGTAAATAGTCGAAATATAATTTTTAGAATTTGTAGTTATCATCTTAAGATGATACCTTTTGATGTGTTAACTCTGTGTATTGATTATTCATATTCAAATGTAGGCCTCTGCTATGGAAAGCTGGAAGCTGGCATTCTCACATTCATTATTCCAACTGTTCTTCTTGGCCATCTGGTAACTCCTCTTAAGTTTAGATGCAGATATTTGGCTTTCTTTCTTTCATGTCAGTCATTACTATAATGCAGCATGAAAATCCTGCTGAAAATTGGTCCGGTTGCAAAATGGAACTTAGTCATCATTTTCTTCTTCTGGGTGCATGAGGGACTGACCTCACTTTTTGTCAATTCCTGTCTAAAACTTCCCATTTGTGCAGAATGCCTAGTTAGAGCATTCGGTCCTCATTTATGTACGTACATATGTGCAATGACATCATTAACATGTCTTTTGTGCTTTTATCAACTAGAAAAGGCAGGAGAAAAATATAATGATAGAGTATCTGGCATATAAATGTTGTTTATTGCCATGGCGTGGCATCACTACTATAATACGGGTCTTGTAAACATGTGTCCTGAGAGTACTAGTTAAGAGAAAACCACTTAAACTAGTAAGGGTGCGTGTTGACGCACTTGGAAAAGAAAGTCGCCCACCTCAAATAGAATAAATTAGATTTTCCAAAGCATTGTCAATGACTCTTAACGTGTGTCCAAGGGCACTCTTCAAGATTTTTCCTTATAAGATATATGGAGATTTACTTTTATTAGGATTTGGACAGATATTCAGACAATACGTTTTCGTGAAATTTACAGACCGGTTTGATGGATGATGGAGTAAAGGCGACTTTGTTGGGTTTCTGGATAGCCCTTTTCGTGATCTTTGCTGGAAGAAAGTTCACTCAGCCTATAAAGGTACGATCTAGTCAAAAACCATAATGGTGATGGGCGTACCTATTAGGAGTCTTCTGATATGTTTTCGGTATGTGTAGGATGACATTGGTGATAAATCTATCTTCATGTTCAACTCTCTTCCTGAAGATGAAAAGCAAGCTCTGGTCAAGAACTTGGAGCTGGAAAAGAATCGTAACTAGAGGGGCGGAGCGCGAAAATTGAAACCTATCCTCAAGTTTTGGCAACAATAGGGTACATAAGAATCAAGATGAATAACATGGACAAGAAGTTGGACTGCTCACAGAAATGTTTTGAAGATGTCTGCAATTAGTAGTTACGTCGTGCTTATACTGTAAGTCAGTGTCTTCCAGTACCATTTTGTTGGCTGGAAAAAGGAACAAAGCACTTAGGAAAAATGATGCACAATGTCAGTGTGGCTATATGTTTTGTTGAAATGATTAGTAGTGTCATCGTTTGCAATAAAATTTCTCTCCTTGCTCTTTTCGAGATCGATGAACTCTTCTTAAAGAGGAACGTCCTCAATGGTGTATTTCAATTCCTTACATTTTTTTCTTTTCCTTTTGTAGTTGTAGTGTTACTCTAATCACCTTCCCCTTGAACCAATGTCTGGGCTGCCAGAAAAGAAGGGGCATTGGTATTTCTAAGTTTCACCATGGGATCCATCGCCTATTGGTCTCTGTCTTCATGCAAAGCACAGTCCTTGCCGTAAAAACATTGTTGTCGACTTGCTATCAATGGAGGTTGAAGGTATGAGAAGGAGAACAACCAGTCACTCGTGCAATATTCCTGATTTCCCAGTAAAATAACACCCCTGCTATTCTTTTACATGCCTGCTACTGTCAAGGGTGAGTTTGGGTGTTCAAGCAGATGGCACGACAGTGACTACAATGTTTTGCGCCTCATGCCAATGCCAGATTCAGCATTGGCATAGCTGAACCGGACTTAATCTGTACTTCGATAGTGTGCGTAAAAAATTTGAAGTGTACTAAATAGATCTCGATCCTTGATTTTGGTGGGTCTTCCGGGAAAATGAAACCTGCATCGTAACACTACGGCTCACAGAGCGGCGGGTCTCCTGTGAAAGTGAAACCTAGAGATACTACAATGCAGACATGTACTTCGTACATTCAATGATGGCTTGAGCCTCCAGCGTGCACGGGCGCCTGGGCTCTGCACGTAAACTCTCTCATTTCCCTTGATCTTTTACTGACAAACGAGGACACTACACCATAATTCGCACAAAAATACCACACCGGAGAATTAGAACTTCGAAGTGCCCCCTCCTCAAACGGGGAGATTGCCTCAAATAAACCAACCGAGACATTCGACAATTCTAGTTATCCTCTCTCTTCTATCCCTTTAAATTCCTTTTGGCCATGAAGTTGCTCGGTCGGTACTACTTTACTCTCGGTCTCCTCAATCTTTTGCCACTTGTGAAGACATCAAAAAGGAGGCATTAGAGGAGGAGACACTACAAAAGTATGAACGACTCTTTGGATAGCTCACATTTTTGTCGATGAAATTCGAATTGAATTTCATTCGTGAAGAGTTAAGATATCATTTTGCTCTTTGAAATTCACGAACTTGTCCATCGATCATTTTTTACCTTAACCGGTAGAAAATGTTCGAGTTATAAAGCTGCACGACTTCATGCATCAATTGGCCGCCCGAAGGACAGAAATTGGCTCGGTCAGAAGGCTAAAGAAGCCTGACGAGAGAAGTTCAATTTGTACCAATACAAACTTGGCTTTTGCAGTACAATGGAATCCCATGCTGGAATGGCACCACCAAGCGAAATTTAGAAAACAACAAGAGAAGTTTCATCTGAGGCATCATTGATTAGGACTAAAATCATGGAGCAAAAACAAATGCGGGGGCCTGAGTCGCAAAGCGACCGGACTAGGAAATTGGGCTAACCGCGTTATTTACTACGTCACAACCCCTTATCCAACCGATGTAGGACTCCGTTTCATATAAAAAAAATTGTAGTCTCGAGTGCACCGGACCGATCAAGAGTCCATGTATACTTGAGACCACCGTATGCAGAGGCTCAAATTATTCGAACAGTTAATCGATATATCTGCTTCAGTGATTGACGGAGATCCATTCCAAGAGAAAATCTTCTACCATAAAGCACAAAGACAAAACAGCTCTTGACCCGTTAAAGGAAATGTCACTGCACACACGCAAAATCCACTGATTCCCTATTTTTGCAAAGCGAAAAGGCACTTTTGTATTGAAAATGATGTAATCTCTAGCTTGACAAGAATATCACCAGCACCTAAACAAGACTCTGTAGCCCACATTCTTGCCTTCAAAACAGGAAATAAACTTTTTATAGGAACCACCAAAAACAACAAAACACTAAGGTCCCTATACCTTTCATGATTTGTTCTTCACTATCCTGTCCTTAGACCACCCAAAGAAAGTAAGATCTAAAAGCATGATCAAGCTGTGCTTGGACCAATGAGGAGAGACATCTACAAACAATAAGTAAAAATATCCAACATGTTCAGATTCAAGGATAGGGAATTTGACCACAGCTAAAAATCAATTTGCTGCCGCCATTTTGACCCTCTTGCTCTTGGTTGCGACTCCAGCATCCAACTTCCCTGGACTAACTACATCATTGCAGTTCTTCCGTTTTCGGAGCAGCCTGGCATTACTCTCTGCCACAGCCATATTCGCCTCTTCATCTTCAGCATCTTCTTGCTGATTGAGGTCAACCTGAAGTTCAGCATCTGCAGCATCAGATTGGACAAGATCTGAAATGCAATTGCCAGGATTTTCAGCCTTCTGCTTGCAGGCTTCCTGCTTTTCAGTTTCAGCCTCCGGTTTCAACAGTATCTCAGTTTCCTCAGAGATTTCATCTTCTGCATCATCATTTTCCATATCTTCAGCATCATTTTCAACATCTTCAGCATCATTTTCCAAATTGTTCCGAGTGCCATCAGCTTCCTCACTTGACTCGGAGTTTTCATCCTCCTCCTCCTCCTCCTCCTCCTCCTCAAGTGCCTGTCGCTGAAGTGTTTCTATCACACCCATTAGCTCTCTGTTTACCTGTCATGGATGTCAAAGCCTCGTGAGCCTACCAACACAACAAAACAAATAAACCAGACACAGTGATAACGTAGAAATGCTTCAACCATTCCCATCCACTTGGTCATCAATTGGCTTTTAAACCTTTTCCTGTGGATGATCATTGATTCTGAAGCACATTTTAGGGCCTTCAAAATTTTAAAGCCATCCTATTATACAAGCTCCAATGTGAAAATGCCAAATGACACCATAGAAGTCACCCATCTCAAATAGGATAATGAAATCCTGAGAAAATAATTGCGCCGTACCTGTGGATTTTGAAGAAAATCAGAAATGTCAATTGAACATGATGGGCATTTCATTATATTCTTCTGCGCACGTAGCGTCCTTCTGCCTTCACAAGTCCTCTGTCTCATGAAACTTTGTCCAGCAAAGGCTCCCTCTAGACATGCTTTGCAGAAGTTATGCGCACATGGCGTAGTCAGAGGTAAATTCATCACATTCCGACATATTTGACAGCTAAATTCTGCATCATTGACCATCAATATATAAGTTTTCAATGAAGTAGGAATGAGTAAAGTATTATCACAAGTAATTCTCCAAAAACTGAAAAAACCATCAAATTTTACCTTTGAGGAGCTTCTCTCTGACTGACTTATGTGAGTGCTTCCTGCTTCTCCTCAGTCCCTTCCCATCCTCCATTCCCCAATTATAACTTTTCCTACTCCTAGGGGGAGGCTTCTTCCACATCCAGCAGCCCTTTTCCGCCTAAGAACAAAAATTCTCCATTTTACAGTCGACAAAACAAGCCAAAGAATGTGTATGAAAGTGAACAGACTTACATCATAATCCCAGGATGGAGGTTCTTTCCTCTCAGTAACATCTTTGGCACCTTTCAACTCCTTAACAATCGGGAGTGGCCTTGGTCGATCCCCATGATCATCACTTCACATCGATTTTGAAAACACAAATGTGTTATGGGAGGATGAAAACAAAGAAGGAAGAGAGAGTGCAAGATACTAACCTCGTCCAAGGGGCAGGATCATTATCACATCGTACAAAAAGATACCTGCATACCACGCGACCCTGGGACATAATAACTATCTGTTAACAATGAGACTAAAACAAAGCAATGTGTATTATGCAACAAGATCAATGTGCCAATAATCATACTTGGATCCCCACTTTACGCCAGCACTTCTCAATTCTGTATATACCATCATATCGCACCCCTGTTTCTGGAGCATAAGCAGAACGTTTTTCTTTGTGTGACCTGCCATCAAGGGAAATGTTAACCCATAGTGCAGCAAAACACTTCTTGAACAATACTGGGAAATGGAGAATTAACTCTAACATTCTCCTTCTTCAGAATGCAGTGTACTTTATGCAATGCAACAACTATCGAATTGGATTAGCCAAGGTAATGATTATGGAAGTTATGCAAACACATTAATGCTAATCCAAACATGGCTGTTCTTGTATATTGTGTCATTTAATACGAAAGATAGTCCTTTGCAGCAGATAAAATTCAAGGCAATGTCACAGAATCTATCCATATATGATCACCTCCATACAACCTGGTTCTTTCCTACCTGAAAACCTTAACCTATTATATCCACATATCAAACCATCTTTGGCCAAAAAAAAAATATCAATTATACAAAGGAATAACTGTGAATGTAAGTGCATTTCTATCCTTCATTAGCACTACAAAAAGCTGACATAAAATAACCAGTAAGGATCATGCACATCACCAATTTGCACAACATTTCTGGCAACGGCTAGTCCAGTAAGAAGAATCTGTCACTTTAGCAAGAATTAATGATGTGAACTCACCTCACTACTCGGACAGGATACCCTTTCTTGCAACTTACTCGTAATGCCTCATTCAACTTTTCGAACTTCTGATCCTTACATTGTTCCTTATTTGTTCTCCTGTTGCCAGTAAGGTCTCTTCCACCGCTATAAAGCAATCAAAATTATGGTCATCCATCATTGACACATTAATGGAAGATAGGAATAACAATCACTACAACATTACTCAAACAGGAAACAAATTGAGGGTGTGGTGCTTTCTCATCAGTGTCTGCTCAAGTTTCATTTTAGCGATCATGCAGTAAAAAAATATTTGCTAGTAAATAAATGTGTGTCAAAAGCAAAACCCTCACTAGGATTTCCTAAGCAATGAGCCCCAGCCACAACCTGGAACCCATCATTAGATTATTGATATTAAATTAAGTAAAAGCCAATAACTTCAGATAAAAAAAAAAAGGACTAGTCAACAAATGACAGACAGAGAGATTTGCTTCTCAGTGGTGGCCTAAGATTCTTAAACACTTTCCCTCATTGGGATGCAAGACAAGCTAGCAAATAGTCCAAAGAATAAAAAAAAAACAGCGGAAATGAAATACCTCCCTGTGTAGAGGAACCACTCGCCGTGATCCTCATCGTCTTGATAGCCCCCCGAAAGAGCCACAGACTGCGCACCATGCGTCGACTGCCCCGCAATCCCTGCAACATGAGGAAGGTGCACACCCCATTGTCTGCATTCCATCCTATCTTCCCAAGTCTCTCCAACCAACACACCCTGGTTTCTCTCTGGATCATTATCTGCAAGGATTGGACCAAAGTGATCCGGAGCAACGGTAACAAAGATCTTTCCACTACAAGCGTTGGCCTTTCCGGCCCTCTTTGCCCTCTCAGTAGTGAATGCCTTGTCAGGCCGGTTCTGGTTGTGGATAAAATGATAGACCTTGGCCTGTGCACTCTCACTGTTTGATTTTGACATCTTCGCCATTCTGATGGCTATAACAAGTGCAGAATTGATTCGAGGCTGGCTCGCCATCTTCGCCGGAATTTCATGGCGACAATTCGCGCAGGTGCGCTTCCCCTGCCCAATCCATTTCTGGAAACACTTCAAGCAGAAGTTGTGCCCGCAAGGCGTCTGTAACAGGATACAGAAAGCAGATTTTAGCATCAAATGGAACATGGTGTCCCTTTTTTTCTGATGGGTAAAACCAAGTCTCATTCATTACAAAATGACTGGGCTAAATTTGTTCGGCAACAAGTGCGACTCGTAAACAATGATCTTCAACGCTAACTTGCAACAATATGAGGTTAAAATTAGCCCAACAAACACGAGTGTGACTTGTTTAGTTGTACATAGAAAGGCGCCTGGCAATAGGCGAAATGTAAGCTACTACGGACAAGATTCAACCAACAGATTAGAGCAGTAGCACAAAACGACAAGGTCCTAAAACGACTGGAACTATAACCGATGCAGGAGAGTGAAAGAAATGGTGACTCGTGGGAATACAAAAAATAAAAAAGCCATCGATAGCTGAGAATCCGATGTTCGCCATTTACTGTACTCGATTGAGATGTAAAATCAATCCGCTAAAACACCTGGGCAACGAATAAACAACTACTTGTGAACGGATGCAACTTCAGATTAAACTGCTTAAGATAAAGCCAAAGACCAAAAAGAAAAAAAGAAAATGAAACGAAGCGAAACGGACTTCCGCGAGATATCGGTAACCGCAATGAACAACCAGAAACAACTCCATTGAGCTTCACGAAGCGATAAGATCAAACAGACTGGGAAAAAAGAGGCTCACCGTGACCGGCCTCTCCGGCAGCTGCATGCAAAACGAGCAGTTCAAGCTCCCGTCGAGAATGTCGAGCACGCCATTGCCCTTCTCCTTCCGGTCCTCGCCCTCGGCGGCCCCCGCGCCGCCGCTCAGGAGCTCCTGCCGACGCTTCGCCTTCTCCAGCTCGCTCAGCGAATCGTCCGTCTCGATCGCGCGGATCGCCGCCAGCAGATCGCCGGAGGCCCCCGCCCCGGCCGCGATCGCGACGGGCTTCGGGGGCTCGGGCCCGGCGACGAGCAGGAGGGAGCAGTCGGGGCACTCCCACTGGACGGCGTCAGCCATGGTCGGGGGCCGTGAGGAGAGGCAGGCGACGTGCCAGGGCGTCGCGCAGGTCCTGCACGTGAGGGCTTCGTCGGCCGACGGCTTCCCCTTGCAGACCATGCAAATGCCGTCGCCGTCGCAGGGGAGGTCGCTAACGTGCGCCATGGCCAGCGGGGAGCAGGATAAGCCGGAGGCGAGACGGAGGTTTTTTGAAGTTCGAACGAGAGAGAGAGAGAGAGAGAGAGAGAGAGAGGAAGAGGGAGAGAGAGAAACGGGAGGGGGGCAAATCAGAGAGCGACAGAGTATGAAGCGGTTGAGTAAGGAGAGGAGAGGATTGGTCATGGGGTCAAGTGAAAGTGGAGGCAATATTTAAAGGAGAGAGACGGACAGTGGGAAGGCGATGGTGATCCGAAAAATAGCAAATTATTAAATGCCCCGAAATTAATTAAAAACCCAAAAAAAAAGAAAAATCGAAATTCATTCGGGGAAATAAAAATCGGGCGGGGTTCCTCGAAATTCAGAATTCGCGGAGGACCGATTTTGAATTTTTCCCTCTTACGGCCCCCCTCACGCCCTGTATGGGAAAACCATTTTTTTCTTTTTCTGCCGTTTCCCAAAATGCAAGCTCCTCCTCCTCCTGTTTTGGGGAGGTGGGTTTTTTTTTTGCTCTTTTTACTGAAAATGACCCGTGGCAGGAAAATGTATGGGAAATTCCATAAATTCGGCGGACAAAAATATGGAAACACGAGAAATGGGGCAGAAAAGTCTAAGCTCATCATTACATGCTAATTCATAGGTTGCAGGGCTGAGATACTAATTTCCTTTTTCTTTTTTCTTTTTTTGTTTTTTTTACTTTATTGGTCTTGCGAATTGGTCTCGTTGCAGGGGAAAGTCATTAGTAATTATGGATGGGCGTTCGTAGTTTCATTAATTTTTGGATTTTGTGAACCATCTCGCGCAAATCCTGCTGGTCAGATAGGGACTTTACCATTAGAATCCAGCTCCTTTTGTGCCAGATTTTCTTACTGTGTATGGATTGGGCCACAACGTGGCACGGCCCGGTATAGATCACGTCCTTAATTTTCTTCCTGGATTTCTTTCTTTTTCGTGCTCTTTGTATTTATGAGGAGATAAGGCTGCTATAGTGCTCCTCATTGTCATGTTGTTTACTTAGATTTTGCGAGGGACGGCACTAAAAATATTGATTCGGCAATCTAACTACATCATTTATAGGTGAATGTCGTTTGTTTCGATTTAGGGATACACTCGCTGCCGGCAAAGACGATGTTTCCACAAATAAGACCGATAAAAGAAAAAGGTCATAACATTTTACGTATGTTATCAGTACTAGAAAGTGGTAGAGCATTAAAGGAACCCGACAACATTGCTTCTCGTGCGTAAATGATTCGACATGGCACGCGGCAAGTCTATCTTGCCAATAAAATAACGAACTTGTGCAAAAATAGAAATGAGCGATTTCAGAAGAGATATCTTATAATAAATTGATGAGATTAACAGGTACTTTTAAATACGGTATGGTGGATGAGAAAGAAATATTTGACTATCGAGAAGTTAATATCTTTACTTTCCGCGTGCAAGTTAGAAATAATATAGGAGGAACGAAATGATGCACTTTAAAAGGTAGTGTCTAGTTTCTTAAGAAATCCTTTAGCTATAATGGAAAAGAAGTATTGATTATATTGATCATAGGAAAATCCATACTCTGGGGTAAATTTTTTGTTCGTTTATTTGGATATACTCATTTAGATCTAGATAATAACCTTTGAAGTATCAACGATAATGAAAATATTATGTACATTTCCGTATATGTTTTTCATACTATAAAGTGGTTTCGCATTAATGAAGAAAAACCGTCACCCTTTACATATGTTAGAATTTAGTGTGTTGCGTGGAAAATTTCACTATCTGTTAAATAAGCTAAGCAACAACAACAATTGTCATGACTAATGACATAGATGTACTCCTTATTACCATTACTATGTTAGTTATTTACTCAGATTTCGCGGGTAACTACATTATTTATAGGTGAATGTTGTTTGTTTCGATTTAGGGATTAGCTTGGCGACGGAGACAATGATTCCGCAAATAAGATCAATAAAAGGAAAAAATTGCAACATTTTGTGTTGGTTATCTGTACTGGAAAGTGGTGAAGCATTAAAGGAATCCGAAAAATGTTGTTTCTTGTGCGCAAAGGATTCGACGCAGTATGTGGCGAGTCGATCTTGCCCATAAAATAACGAACTCGTGCAAAATTGTTTCTTGTGCACAAAGGATTTGACGTGGTATGTGGCAAGTCGATCTTGCCGAGAAAATAATGAACTCGTGCAAAATTAGAAACGAGTAGTTTCGGGAGAGATATTTGAATAAATTGATGAGATTCACAGGTGAGAAAGAAAGATTTGAGCATCGGGAAAATGATATCTAGAGTTTGAAGATGTGAATCCCTATTTATATAGGAATCCTTCAAATTACGGTCGTTGATCTCAAACTCAATCTTACGATTGAGATTTATGAAAAGTCTCTAGAATACTAGTATGTTTCCCGTTTTCCATCTTAAAATTACTCCGGATCAACCTTGTGTAACTTTCCCATATTACCCTCAAGAATGTTCTGGAGAAATCAAGAAAGGTTCTTAAAAGTTTCAAGGCTTACCAGGCTATCTTGAATAATTTCTCGCAACATTTTACCTTAGAAACCTCTGGACCCTTACACTATGCATATCACCCTTCTAATTCACTGAAGAGGTGCTCTTATTGTTGTATAAACGGTTGATTAAAAATTTCGATGTATTGTGCCACCGGTTTCTCTCAGCGCTAGTACGATAAACTTGTCCAAAAATAACAATGAATGGTTTGGGAAATTTAAATAGCATTCATGGTCGTTACATAATGGTCTATTCTAAAGTGTTTATCATAAAATTGGAACAATTGCTCTTGGCCGTTAAATAACGGTATAATCTAAAAAATTTATCATAAATTGCTCTTGATCTTTTTATAATGTCATGATCGAGGAATTTACTAAAGAGGTGCTCTTGCTGTTTTGCGATGTATTGGGCCACTAATTTCTCTCAGAAATAGTACGATGAACTTGTCTTAAAATAACAATGAATGGTTTAGGAAATTTAAATAGCATTTTTGGTCGTTACATAATGATCTATTTTAAAAAGTTTACCATAAAATGCAAACAATTGGTATCGGTCGTTACATAACAGTCTAATCTTAGAAATTTATTATAGAACGTAGGCAGTTGCTCTCGAAAATTACATAATACCACGATCGAGGAATTTAATGCAACACTTTGCAGACAGTTGCTCTCGAGTATAAAGCAACGACAAAAAATTAGTTATGCATGCGAATGATTGCCCATTTGTACATGGTACTGTTCGTGAAACGAACAAGGAAAGTTATAAAAAAATATCTTCCATCAAACATGCTTGATAAAGCAAGATATTCACAATTCCTTTCGATGTTAATAAATTCGCATTTTTATCACCGCGAAACTTTAATATAATATTCACTGTAAATTAGGGTAAAACTAACTTTATTTGATAGGTAAGATGTAGCAAAATATGAATACATAAAGATTCGCTAGAGTTATAAATTATGCACCTTTTCGCCAAAACGTAAGATTAAATTCAAATTTCATGATTATTTGACAAAATCATCGCCGTCTGTGGGAATCGAACCCACGACCACATGGTTAAAAGCCATGCGCTCTACCGGCTGAGCTAAGACGGCACACGTTGACTTGATTAACGCTAAAAACTTAAAGCTTCTAATCTCCCCCATCCTCTCCGACAGAACCATTTTTCGCATGCAAAGGGAAGAATAAAGAAGAGATCCTTCCCAAACCCTATCAATCATTCAGAAAGCAAGGAGCAGAGAAGGGGACGAGGAGGACCAAGGCGAAGAAATGCTGAGAATCGCGGGGAGGAGGCTCTCTTCTCTATCCTGGAGGCCGTCGC
Source organism: Syzygium oleosum (assembly GCF_021117445.2). NCBI lineage: Eukaryota > Viridiplantae > Streptophyta > Magnoliopsida > Myrtales > Myrtaceae > Syzygium > Syzygium oleosum. The sequence continues at coordinate 19,209,429 of NW_026607487.1, forward strand.
AGTCGTCGCCGGCAGCTGCCTCTCTCTCTCGAAGCCATGACCTCGGCTCCGATTTCTCTTCCAGATCCGAACCGTCCCAGAACCCGTCGCCTTCTCTGCCCCCGCAGTTCCGGTTTCCGATCAGAGGTCAGATTGCTTGCATCCCCAATGAGCGCTCAAGATTTGGTTTTTTAAGCGCGGTTCGTCTCCCAAGCCATGGGATTCTAAATTCGGGAAGCTTCGTCCGTTCCTTTGAGTGGGGGAATGAATTTGGGTAGACCAGCGGTTTTGATTAGTATATGGGTCCTCTGAGCGGTGCTCATGCTTAGGCTCTAACTGGTCCATCCAGCAAAGGCAAATTTGAGAATTTGACGAAGATTGAAATCGATGCGTCTGTGGAGTGGGAGAGTTGTAAGGAGATCAATAAGCCCAATGGGAGGAGCTTACAGTGGGAATTTGGAGCAATCTTCGTGGGACTCAGCAGTTTAGATTGCACCTCCTATGCCTCCGCATTGCGGTGGGAAGGCTATGAAATCTTAATTTTTTTTGGCGACATATTTCAGGTGTTAGGATATATTGAGATCGGATCTATGGTTTTTTCTAGCTTTGTATTTATGCAGATGTACCCTGGTCCTGTTATCCATTTTTCACTCCTTGGATGGGCTAGTACTTTCTAAGCTCTCAGGGTTAGTGAGTGAGGCATCTTGCACATGTCTACAATCCGAATGCTACATCTTAGGCGCATTTTGTGATATTTAGCTTTGTGCATAGTATTAGGGCTTTTGGATTTAGAAGTCTTGTTGTGTCCCATCGTGACCGCACAAGTTAAGGTGGAGATTTTGGTGAAAAGATATGGTCCACAGTTCTGTAAAGCTATAGCATAATTAGGTTGATGGTTTTGGCGTTCTTTTCCAAATTTGTTCTCGATATCTGTCGAGATAGCTAAAGAATCTATTTACAGGGTGAAGCTTTAATCATGACCCCTAAGAGTAATGTTCATCCACTTAGCAACCTCGTGCATATAACTATGTCCTTGAGTTATGTTCTTGCATGCAGATAAGCCACGTGTCCTTCACGATGCAATTTCATGCAAGACATTGACCATTTTGACTTGAATCAATTATTTGTCCTTTTAACCATCGTCAAGTTTCTAAACCGAAAATGGCAACCATTTACTTAATCTAATTTAGTCGCTAAGTAAAGTTTGGGTTGTCACATAGCAACTTGATTGGGAGACTGAGTTGGGTACAAGGGGTTAAAATTTTGTTGCATCAGGTTCCATTTGTCGAGTCTAGCTAAAATTTGAGTTCTGACATCTTGCACACCTGCATACCTTGGGCTTGCTTATAGCTTCGCGAGTTTAGGTTGCATTTCCTTGTGCTCCAAGGATTTCTATGATATTAGCTTTCCATGGTTAGCGGGCATCTTATTGTCATTGCACATAATAGTTTTTCCTCGATCAAATAGTGATGAATGCTTCATTGTACTCTACCCTTATACCATGTTCATGATTGCTAAGAAGGTGTTTAAGTGGGCAAAAAAACATACTCCTTGTCCTTAAGTTAAGCAAAGAAATTTGTTCTTCATTATAACATTCCCTATTAAGATTCTTCCCCTCTTGCAGGGATGGTCTGTGGGGAAAAAAAATACTAGGAGAATTTTTTTCAGATGTCTAAGATCTTTGTCTTGACATTGGTGTTGTAAGTGGGTTCTTTGCTGTCTCAGGATTTTCTTCTGAGGCCTTGACACCAGCACATGATATGGGTATGGTCGCAGACCTTCCAGCCACCGTGGCAGCTGTGAAGAACCCAACATCAAAGATTGTGTATGATGAGTATAATCATGAGCGATATCCACCAGGTGATCCTAGCAAGCGTGCTTTTGCATACTTTGTGTTGTCAGGTGGTAGGTTCGTCTATGCATCCTTGATCCGTCTTCTGGTCCTCAAGTTTGTCCTGAGTATGTCAGCGAGTAAGGATGTCCTTGCCCTTGCTTCCCTCGAGGTTGACTTATCCAGCATTGAGCCTGGGACGACTGTTACTGTTAAATGGCGTGGTAAGCCGGTGTTCATCAGGCGCCGTACTGAAGAGGACATTCAGCTGGCCAACACTGTTGATTTGGCTTCCCTCCGTGACCCACAAGAGGACTCTGCAAGAGTTAAGAACCCAGAGTGGCTTATTTTAGTTGGAGTTTGTACTCATTTGGGGTGTATCCCATTGCCAAATGCTGGTGATTTTGGTGGTTGGTTTTGCCCTTGCCATGGTTCACACTATGACATTTCTGGCAGGATTCGCAAGGGACCGGCGCCATACAATTTGGAGGTGCCTACTTACAGCTTCTTGGAGGAGCATAAGTTACTGATCGGTTAAGAAATGCTGATGCTGACTGTATGTTGAAGGCTGTTTTTACTGCTGAAATGCATGCTTATTCTTTTTGTTCTTGTAGCAAGCAAAAATAAAGACGAGTGTCTTGCTTTTTCGGCTTTCATTTCATCTTGCAATTGGACCTGTTCGATTTGCATTACGATTCTGGATACTGGATCTTTGCTGCCAGTTCTGGTTAGCATCTTTTTGGAATAATGGAACTGGATTACGCTAGTTTATTTAGTTCGGAATGTACTGTCTCTAATTTTATCTTGATTAACCTGCCTGAGTAGTGTGGATCTCATTCACAATCTTAATTCTTAGTAAGACTATTAAGACTTCTGTTTAGCTCCCTCGCAATTGCTTGTGCCTTTACCTTTATTTCCTGGAGTCATGTATAGTTAAATATTCCATCTGATGTAATGTTGTCTAGCCGATAAAGCTTCTGGCAGTGTGACAATGTGGTCAAGCTTTTTTTAAAGGTCGACTTGACTATAAATTCAGATGAGCTTGTGAAGTTCCCTTGGTATCATGCACGTCTGTATACGGGTAGGCCCTTGGTATCATGCACGTCTGTATACGGGTAGGCACGTACACAGCTGTTGAGGCTTCTTAATTTGCTGTTGAGGCTTCAAACTGGTAGGCACGTCTGTGTACGGGTCGGCTGGAGGTGTTTGCATAGTGAGGGTTCTGCATGCTGTCATCAGCTGATTTTCTTCTCAGCTACAGGAAGGTGGCGCGTCTGGATATTTGTTGGATTTCTTTTGCGTAATCATAGAGTTGGCATTTATGATGTGGTGAGGATCAGTTGGGAGTCGGGTTTTTGCTCCGGACATGTTTTACTCCGTCTTTTCATAGAAGGCAATCGTTGAAAAGCTGAACTGCGTGCTTTGATTTTGTAAGGATGGTCGATGGCTCTATTATCTGCTATCCTAGGCTTATGGTTTGTGCTTATTATTGAGTCGCGAGTAGATGAACGGGATTAGGCTTCATAGACAAGAAAAGGAGAAATCCTATGGTTCTTTATTGAATTGTAAAATACCCCAGCTCAAATTGTGAAATTTGCATGTCCTTGCTTAGCCAAAATGCCAATCAATTATGTACCTATGACGTAGGGCATCTGGTATGAGCCTGAACTTGAGCGAGACCAATACTAATGCATCAGGCACATGAGTGTGAATACGGAGACTTATTGGGGACTTTGGAGCCCGTGGGGCATGGTTCGTGATTTGTCGTGATCGCTTTAGATCAGTTTATTACGCATGCCATGTACTCGCCTGCGGTGCGTGATAGGGTTTCACTTGCACTTTATTGAGATGCATTCCCTGATAAGGATCCTCCAAAACATGAAAGCACACATTGATCGGCCAACATTATGTCTGCTCACCTATATCGCCAGTTTTGTGCTGCCTCCAATGCCGCAGTACAGAGCCGTGGGTATTCCACTTCATTCTTATGATCGTTAAAATGAGGCTCTAACTTTTAAGCATGCACTTGAAAGTGATTCAGGGCAAGTGGGCCAAGTGCAACATTACATTATCCATTATCCAGCTTTCCCACCGCTCATTAACTCGAGGCCATGCTAGGGTAGTAGAACTGCAACCGATTTTGATATCTGGATGTTTCTAGGAGAGAAATAATGATGGCAAGTTGATGAAAAAGTTCGTTGCTCTAAAAAGTAATCAACACATATGCAGCAACCCAATCTCGAGCAACTAATAACTGAAACATGACGAGCTCTGGTCTTAAGCTACAATAGTCACAAACAAGCTGAAGCTAAAACTCCCTAATTTCAACACAAACAGAAACACCAGAAGCTAAAAAAGGAGCAAGGCTGTCTCTAGGGGCATGAAAGAAGACGATGACGGCTTTACGACCAAGGCCTCTGTAAGGCCTCTCTTCTACACAGAGAGCTGACGGCGCTTGTACCTCACCATAACTTTATCCTTGACACCCACCACCATGGCATTCCAGTCGATCTCTGGGAAAGGTGAAACCAACTCCAGCTCGAAGTTTCTCAACAGGTGAGTCCATATTGCTTTAATTTGCAAGTAGGCAAATGGTTCACCAAGGCACCCATGCCTACCGCCTCCAAAAGAAATATAAGAAAATGCGCCTGCCACCTTGTCTTCTTCTCTGCCCACTCCAAATCTGTCTGGATCATATTTGTTTGGATCCTGATAAACGTGCGGAAGCCTATTAGCAAAAGCAGGCGAAGTAGCCACGATGTGGCCCTTTGGGATGTCATATTCCTTGCCATCCCGTGTTTTGACACTGAAATCACTGTGCGAGCTTCGGAGCAGCATAATTAGAGGCGGGTGAAGTCTCAGTGCTTCCTTGATGCACCGATAAAGGACATCCATTTCAGACAGAACATCGTGATCAACATTGTTCCCATGCTCCTCCATCAGGTGCTTCTGTTCATCCAAGACACTAGAGAGGTACTTCTTGTTGGTGAGGAGGTAGGCCCCAGTCCAGGTGGAAGTGATAGAACTGGTGTGCTGCCCTGCAAAGAGAGCAGCAATAAGCAGGCCAGTGACCTCGGCTTCAGTTGTCGGGCGACCATTTTTGTACTTTGAGTCAATGAAGCACTGCAACATGTCTTCTTCTGATTTGCCAGCAGATTTGCGTGAAGAAATGATGCTTGCGAAAATCTCAGAGAGCCTCTTCCGGGCCCGATCACGACGACGGTGAGCTGGGATGGGCAGGTAGGGGAAGACGACACTGATGGGCAGCATTCCATTGTCAAGGTCGTGGAATAGGGCTGACACGTCGTCAAAGAGCTTCTCACGAACCTCTCGACCCAAAAGACATCTGCTCGCTGTCAATATGGTCAAATGCTCAAGCTCATACTTTAGGTCCACCTCACCACTATCTCCCCATTTTGAGAAGTAGTCCTGCAGAGTTTTACATACTAAGCAAGAGGCTAACATAAAGCTTCAAATAAGAAAGGAGAGTAAAACTATAAGAATGTGTATCGATAGGGGGAAACAGTAAAAAGCATGATATACTTATTGTTGCAATATTTGCCTCTTCGTATTTTCTTGTTTTTTTTTTAAAGGAAGTGAACGGGGCTCGACCTATGGCTACTGACACATTTATGGCGCTGTCCCCCATACTTATGAACCCTTCAGCTCAAGCTAACCTTGACATAGAGTATGAACAGTCCTTCGGCTTAACTACTTACATCCGGATAGCTCTAGAGGTACTGAAAAAAAATTTCCTCTGTCTTTCAATCTGACAGTACATTACTCGGAGCTAACAGCCGTCACCTGACAAGTTCAAGATCTGTTCGTTTCCTCATACACTGAACATCAATGCCCCAAATTTTAAAGTATAAACAGTGAGATGAGTTTACGCAAACCTAACCCACATGAACCAAGTAATATAACAGATAAATAAGTAACTTTCAACCATCAGCTCACCTCTGCTTCCAAAACCATCTGATTGACATACCCCTTAAGCTTATTAATCCTCAAAGCCTCGGTGAAAAACCGAAACTGCTCTTGCCTTATGGTGTAATTGACATCGAAGACAACTCCAGGTCCGAAAGTCGGCACATTGAACTGGTACACTTCTTGCTGGCTCAAATCAGACTCGGAAGCCTTGAAGAAGTGCGCAGACACCTCGGGGCCAATAAAGAACGTAATTTTCTTGTTCAACAGATTAAGAGTGAATACACTCCCGAGCTTGGGGTACTCTTCCCGTAGCATCACAATCGGACCCTTCAAGAACCGGAGCAGCCCGCCAATCGCCGGCCATGTCCTAACAACAGGGGGGAGGCGCTTTCCGGATCTCGGAATTAGCAATGCCGAGATTAGCTTGGCCACAATGAGAGTGGCCACAAGCAAGACACCCACATTGAAGAACTTGTTGTCCGTGTCCATCTGATCCGAATTCAATCAGTTCAGCTGAAACAAAACCCCACATGAGCTCACACAATCCGCAGCCATTTAGACAAAAAATCTAGAACGCGACTCCTCAGTACGGAGCAACATAACGTAAATTTGGGCCATACCCGCGAAAATACCTCCTACCCACAACCCATTACACTCATCAGATCGAAAATCCACCGTAAAAGGGTCAAGAAAGACGCAACTGGGAAACCTTAAAAGAGAGTTGCTTAAAGAAAACACAGATGGCTGAGATTGACGCAAGGCAAGGGTGGTGAGCATGTCAACCCTGCCATTAATCAGTCCGAATCGACTTAGTTCAACAGGCAAGAGGGTTCTCTGATCTCCACCAAGAATTGAGCCTGGCCAATCTACACGAGGACGATGCGGCGGGGGCAAAAAAAACAAAATGACGACGCGGACATGGAAAAGAACCATCGATTTCTACGAATTCCACGAGAACGATGACAAAGGATCGAGGGACGGAGCTAAGAGATTGAAGGCGTCGAACCTGCCAGCCGGAGCGCGAGCGAGAGAGACAGAGAGAGAGACGAGATGAAAAGGCTTGTCTTTCAGAAAAGTGAATCCATATGTAATCTGCTGCCCCCGACGAGACTGAGAGTGACAGTAAGCGCTCCAGTGCCCAGCGTCTATATATAAAGCGGGGTTCCAAAACCGAGCCGAGCCGAGCCGAGCCGTTGAAGATGGGGGGCATAAGACGACGGATGGTTTAGAGGTCCAGGTGCAAAAGGATCTCTGGCCTCAAATCACGGGGTTGTTACTGTTAGCTGGATTTTGGGCAAAAAAAATTTAAACACAAAATAAATGGTCCATCGCTAATACTCCCTCCTCGTTGTGATCCAAAACTAATTCCTTTTATCATGGACTAATACCACAAATTTTTTTTTTCTAAACTACATCTTCCACTAACATCAATGCCCCAAACTTTCAATTTATGTCACATTGGTACGAATTTTTGGAGTATTGGTGGCACAAAAAAAAGATTTACACAATGAGCAAAGTTCAAAATTCCTTGTGATGGACATATTATTTTTATTACGTCAGTATGAGCTCGAAGGTTTAGCGACCAAAAAAAGAAATTTCGATGCATTGGTGCCACCGGGAATTTAATCTGGCAATATCGGTGGTAACACGGATGGGACACATGAACTGTTCAAGGGGCCCGACCGGACTTCACAAAAGAGAGTGGCTGAGAGACCGACCCCGCTATTGTTCTTGCGTACATTGATTTTTTGATATCAAAGAAATGTTCTGTCGATATAATAATCTTTATTTAATAAACAATTCACGAGCAACTCATTAACAAAAAGTCTTTTATTAGAGATAATAATGTGGGCTTCGATGGGGGGCAAAAAATAAAAAACTGTGGGACTTAAGCCGAGGAGGACCAAGGTGGTATTGTCGTGGGACGTGGCTTTGCGGGGGAATTTTCTGTTTTTTGTTTTTTGTTTTTTCAAAATGAAAAGAAGCGCTGTAAAAACATGTGGAGGAGCGGCAAGTTGGGCTCGTGCGAGCAGGGACGACGACGACAAAAGCAAAAGCACCCCACACGAGGCCCCGCCCCTCGGCTCCGCGCCAGCCTATAGCCTATAGCTCGAGTCGAGTCGAGTCGAGCCGACTCAGTTTGGGTTTCATGGTCGAGTCGTTTTGGGATTATTCAATAAAATTAAATCAAAAATAAAAATCGAGATCTGGTTAGGCTCAGATCAGTGGGCGGAGATCTCAGAGATTCTTAAAATAAACTAGAAAATAATAAAAATAATAATAATAAAAGAAGAATATCGAGCACATACGCTCTTGAGTCGGTCAATTTTGTAAAATCCCGTGATAAAATGAAAGCTCAGAATTTGCAAAATTGGTGGAATGATGCTGCCTAGAACGCTTTATAGAGGAGTTAAGTTAGGAAAACTTGAATTTATTCGAAGGTTTAGTTATTTAGGACGTGACAAAATCTATTTTGCGTCTTTGCGCAAATTCATTTGTCGAATGATACGAATTTCGACCGCCATTTGAAAACGAAAATTTGAATGTTTGAGAAAGGATCGGACTAGCATAAATATATATTTTTAAGTTTTTTTTTATTTACTTTTTAAAATTTTTGAAAAAATAGAAAGTTTAATCTAACTATTGTCTAAAAATTCCCATTATCGGATTTATTCTTTAACATTTCGTAAGTGAATATTTGGTCCAATTGAAATCATTTTGACCGATACAAATGGTCCGTTAAACGGGCCTATGGTCCCAAGATAAATGGTCGACCCAAATTGACCCATTAATGGGTTAGACCCATTTATTCATAGGTAAATATCTCGACCCATACCCGACCCGGTCCATACCCAACCCATCCGATATTCAGTTAATGGGTCAATTTGGGTTGGACCATTTAAGACCCGACCCACCCGTTCGGGCCTATTTGTAACTGCAAAAATTAACATAATCTAGAATACTTGTTTCTTATGATTTTTTCAATTATATTGATAAAATCCCGTGATAAAATGAAAGCTCAAAATTTACAAAATTGGTGGAATGATGCTGCCTAGAACGCTTTATAAAAAGAGTTACAAGAAATTAAAAAAACTTGAATTTATTCGAAGGTTTAGTTATTTAGGACGTGACAAAATCTATTTTGCGTCTTTGCGCAAATTAATTTGTCAAATGATATGAATTTCGATCGCCATTTGAAAACGAAAATTTGAATGTTTGAGAAAGGACCGGAGACTAGCATTCTTTCGAATTGGTGTGGATCGTCTTGTGTAGGCCAGTTTTTAAACTTGTTTGCATTACCAAGGCTCTACTGGAAAATGCAGTTCCAAAAAACGATCGTTTTTGATAAAAAAAAAAGAAAAAGAAAAAGAAATTATTAGTCGAAAATAAAAATATTTCTATTATCAGAAAGAGGGATTTATTTTTGAAACATTTTCGTATCGACTTTAATTGAATATTTTCGTTCGTTCCTTATTTTTTTTTGCAGATACATAGAATCATTTTTCGGAAAATATTTTCCAAATTCATTCATTTTCCTCGAAAATGGATGGATCCCTAAACATTTTCCAAGTACTTAAACCGACTAATTCATGTTGTTTAACGAAAAAATTCGAAAGTGATGCGCATGACAAAATTCAGACCCGGACTGCATGGCACGTAGGTGTAGGTTTGAAGAGTCATTCGTAGTGGAGAACATGATCATTCAATAGTCATGAGATACAGAACGTTAATCGGAGCATTGTACAGATATGGAACTCGCTGCCTGTTCTTCTGTCACTTTTCTAAGCCCTGATTTTGAGCCTCCTCATTTCAATTACTCCAAATTGAACTGCCAAACACTGGACGTGATTAAACATGACCTTGCATACCCCAATTCCCAATCCCCCTGAATTCCTCACCCTATCCCGTCGAAAAAAATGAGCATGTCGAAACGCGGCCAAAATAGTCGATTCGAGCGGTCACGCGCCTCTGTATTGCATTTCCGAGGAATTGAAAGACAAGATGCGAAGTGGGCGAACCACCGTCTGTAGAGTGGCGTTCTGCAACTCTTTGTGATTCTGTAGTCTCTGTCCACTGTCCAGTGCTCTTGCATTTTTTGGTATCCTTTCATAGTCACTCCGATAGTTTGTACATCAACGTCATTGCACCAAACTACATCATATTAAACAACACTGAGAGAGACTGAGATAGAGAGAGAGAGGGTATTTGTTCAGCAGCCACAAATGACCAGTGTTTTTTGCTTCTTTAGGCAACCATCTAGTTATTCTTTACAATCTCAACGTTAGATGAAAATCGCTATTACTGAGTTATCCGTTGATCCCGTGACAGTTCTGGTTCGATTTGGCATTAGTTTAAATCGGCAGACCGATACATAAGTAAAGAAGATAGAGCATCATTCATATCAGGAATAACATGTGATGTACAATCCAGAGACCACCATTTCCTCCCCACAGCCCATTTCATACGGGGGCAAGAGAACCTTTATTTACAGAACACAAACCCAACTAATCTGTGTATATTTTTAGATCTTTGTGATAACCAGTGGTTTCATGATACGGCGCTAAGGGCTTTCACAAAACTCCATTTCCTGAGATTCAAGAAAGAAGAGCGGTGAGATAAGGATTCAATGGAGATGATAAACTCGATAGAGCAAAAGATGCGTCTCAAGAAAAGACCACAAAAATGTCGCAAGCAAAGATGAAGCCGACGATGATGATACATATATAAGCTCTACACATGCCGAGGAAAAGAGGGACCCGATTTCATTACTCAAATGAGAGAGTAGGCAACCGTTTTTGAAGCTTTATATACCATGCATTGATCACATGTGTACGAACTTCAAAAGAAAAGAAAAGAAAAGAAATACATATATGCAGGAACTTAAAATAGAAAAGAAAAAGAAGAAAGACATTAGACAAGAGACTTCACGTGCTCATCCAATTCAAATGAACATTTATTTCATACTCACATGTTCCAAAATTAAAAAATTCAGATCTCATACAAGGCATATTTCCAAAGCTTAGGAATGAGTCATAGAAATTTGTTTCCTATTTCTCCTAAATACTCTATAAATGGGGACGAAGAAAAAAGGTGTCGCTGCACCGCGTGAGAAGTAACTGGGATGAGAATGGTGCATACCTTGCCACAAATAGGACAACTATCGCTTCTTTCCATCCATTCATAAATACAACCAAGATGATAATGGTGAGAGCATCGTGCTGTAATTTTAGGATTTTCAGGAGTATATTCTGCAGGAATCAGCAATTGCAAATGTTATGCAAAAACAGCTGCAACAGTTTTTCCATCGCAACTACCAACGGCAATGCATGAGAAGAAAGTATGCACAATAACTCACAAGCGGATTAACGCGATGGAAAATGCCCAATCCAGATTACCAGATTACATTACCTTCAAGACATGTGGGACAGACGTCTTCATCTTCTAAAGAAAGTTGAGTCGAATTTAATCCCTTCGCAGATTTGTTTGTTGACAACTTCTCCATAGGTTCTAAATCAAGTTTAGACTCTTCTTCCGGATCAACACTACTCCATTTCTTCTCAAACTCCACTGACTCTGTACCAGAACTACTCACGTTTATTCTGAGTGGTTGTGACTCTTCTTGGAAATGGGTCATGGACTTCTCTCGCCTAGACACCAAGCCATCACGTGGCAAGCGGGAATATCTCTGCTCAACCTCATATGGAACGGGTCTGGGATTTGCAAGGTGAATGTCAGTCGTGGAATTGTCTGGTGATGATCCAGTGATCCCTGATGAAGCCAAAGAAGTGGAGACCGGAGCCGTGGCAGTCATAGACCGTCCTTGAGGTCTCTGGAACACGGCACTGTACTGTATTGGGAGACAAAATAACAAAAGGTCGGTGCGGTTATTATACTTGAAAGAGGTTAACAACTATGGAAACCTAAAATCTCCAAACTGTGGATAAATTATGAGAGAACCCATGCTGAATATGGATTAAGGTGGATTGCGACAAATTATTGAGAATAGCAGGACCTATCTCCAACTCCGTGTGAATCTGGTCAAGTTCCACATACCACCCATGCAAGTCACTTTCAGAAAAATAAATTTCCCTATTCGAATTGGGAAGGCTGTAAAAGCAAAAAGGACTTTCCCGCACCGACACTAACAACAGCCAGAGGACACATACTGAAATTCTCCGTTAATATTAAATATCAAAGCTTCTGATATGTTTGGTGTAAGCCTACCCCGGTAAAAAGCTGGTGGAAGAAAAATCTTAAGCATAAGCACTGTCCATATATAGTATTGCTTGGACAAGTATACTCTTCAATATCATCTGTGCGTGGACAGCAGCAAATAGCACCCATCTTGATGCTTCCCAGAAAATGTTCTAAGTCCTGGTGGTGGACAATGAAATCTGGCAGATCATGGAGAAGATCCAAACTACCAAGATTGTCGAAAATCAAATGGGAAAGTTCTTCTGATAAATGAGGAGAAACCTATAGGAAACCTGATGGTCCAAAACAGCAAGAGTGAAACCTGCAAAGTGGCAAACCATTGGCATTATCAAGAATTTTAAGAAAGATAAAATCAATGAAGCTAAACAAAAGGAGAAGCAACTGAACATGGAATATGGATATCATTCCAATGATATGTGCCAGTTGCTTCTACACTCTCAAACATCCTCCCATCAGACAATTGACTCACACTCCAAGAGCATAAATAACACATTCCTCGAGATCATCTCTGAATACCATCATTTGTAACCAGAAATAATGTCGCCTTGCTCATGTCATCAACTGGCAAATGCTATGTCCCAGAACAATGCATTCATTTCTTTGTCTCAAACCATCACTCCTATGAGGATGGCCATAGGTTTGACTTTTTCATTAAAAAGTTCACGTCTAGCTTTTGTTCTGATTGACACTTTCAGAAACCCATCAGTGATTACCTCAACAACCTGCAAATCGAGCTTATGAAAACTACTATGAACCAACAGAACCACAACATGCCTCGACAACCACCCCAAGGATAACAACTAAGAACAGATGCTTCGCACATATAACAAAGTGGCATTCTCGTCACCGACAATGCACACTAACCAATGATCACCGAAAAGAATGGTTAAGTACTGCGATAAGCAACAGTCAGATCATCATCAGCAGCAAAGAATGTGATCACATTAACCAGCCTAGCAAATCTAACCAAAGAGGACACGTGACGACTCAATTTCTGCCTCAGACAAGTTCAAAGAGTCAGATTTCACCTAATTCCACGTTTCTCCAATGATTGGCCCAACAAACCATTCGAGAACCAAATCAAACCCAGCTTCTTCGTAACACCCCAGCAGATCTTCGGGCAATCAACACAGACCCAACACAATGAGAAGTCAAATCAGACCATCCGAGTAATCAAAACAACCCCTTTAACGAGAAAAAGCTAAAAAAACAAGAAAAAAAAGAACAATTGACGAACACTCGACAGATCTCCACGAAAACCCACCTTCAAAATTAAACAAGAACGAACAAATTCTTCACGTTTCACCGGAATTAAGCTGCGCACAGCAGCAGCACACACGATCGGCCTACCTCGGGAGGCAGCGAAACGGAGGGGGACGCGGGTGGATCGCGCCGAATCCAACGCTTGCTCCGGGAGCAGAGACTTGGAGTCAACCAAAGGCAGAAATACGGAAGGAGTCGCAAAAACAGCGCGACGGCAATACAAAATGCCACGCACCGCACCGCCTACTTTGACGATGCTTGATGTTCAGCCTCCCAGAAAAAGGATTGGCACAAAAAAAGAAAAAGAGATTATATCGCGAAAGATTAAAACTTTATTCTCCGCCGATTGATATGAACATGGAATTATCGAGAAAGTGGTTGGATTATGGATTTGGTGTGGGGGTTGTGGACCGTGCGCTCATTGATGATGAAGCTCCGACACCTCGCGCGTGGGGTCTTAGAAATTGGAATTTGCGGTGCACGCACCGGGCGCGATGCGGCGGCGGTGGTGTCGATCGTGCGACCGGGCCTTTGTCTGCTTGATGGGCCGGTCCGGTCGGAGCCCACTGATACCCCGAATCTCTGAATTTTCTCATCGCCACCTCCACCGTCAACTTCTTCTGAAACGCGAATGGGTCCATATCATATCGTAAAGAGTGTTCGAGCGTATGAGCGAAATCGATTTACAAAACTGATGCACTGAGAGTCTGTTTGTTTTAGAGAAAAATGCGATATTTGTGGAAAATGTCTTTTGGCAAAATGACAATATTTTCCGGTGTTTGGCTCAAACTTGATAATGAGCTAGAAAATATTTGATTTTCCTCTTTGTGTACTCTTTTTAACAATTTTTTTCTTTTTCGTTCTTCTTCGATTGGCCGTCATGGCAACGGCCGACGAGGCTTGAGCTCACCCGATTCCGACATGCCGAGCCTCGCCATCTCTCCCGAGGCCTACAAGGTTCAAGCTCAAGCCTCACTGGCTTTGCACGAGCTCGCCCCTCGCCTGTGGCTAGTCGTCGGCCATCTCTGTGGCCGGCAACCGACTGAAGGAGGAGGAAAAAGCAAAAGGAAGAAAAGACAAAAATGACAAAAAGAAAAGGACAAGTAAAAAGAAAATAATTAAAAAATCTATTAAAAAAGAAAAAAGAAGAAAAAAGAAGGAGAAAATACAAAATTATTAAAAGGATTGCACGGAGGAGAGTGTGCTTGGTCTAGGTGAAAGAAAAATAAAGAAAAATGATTTTCTCTTTTCAAAATAGTGCTTCGCTCCGATTAAAGCGTTAATTATGCAAATCGATCTTAATATAAGTAGTATTAGCCTTATTGAAAAAAAATAATCCCGATTCTCCTGAATTTAGATGTTCACTGGGAAAAAAAGGGGGGGGGGGGGGGGGTTATGAAAGTCTCTAACGAAGTACTTAGACCGTATCCAATCCAAAACATATAAAAGAAAATTGAATTGAATCAAATCAATCAAGTCGAAAATTTAATTCTAGTCGAGGATAACAGATTTTCTTTGTGGTACGCAAATTTGGTATTCTTAATCTTATACAAGTCATGCTTATCGCAATTGATTTTGATAGTTAATTAATCTCTAATAACAGAGCTACTGCGTGTATTAAAGATGATCTTAAAGGTGGTTTGTGTAAAAAAAAAAGAAGCTATACGATCTGTATACCAAAAATCGATTATAACAGAATATTCTTTCTTTATATAATCAAGTGAGTATCCTCGCATTATCAGAAATGGATCGTGGCTTCTCCATACTCGCTTGTCACTAATTTTGACCCCTCTCTCTCTCTCTCTCTCCTTTTTTCTTCTCGTACAAATTCGCAATTCTCATCATTTTCAGCCACGATTTTTCTTCCGCGCTTCTTCAACCATTTCCAAGCACAATCGTTTTTTTTTTTTTATATGAACAAATTGGAGGAAGCGCGCTCAAATATATCGGGACAGGTCGAGAGCTCACGTAGCCCGGCACGAGTTCCAAAAGAGCCAATCTTAGGAACCGCGATTCCAAGTTTTAACCATAAGCTTACGAGGTCACAGTTTTGCGCTTGGGATGTAACTACAAAAATGAGGTTCCATCACCTCCAGCCCTTAAGCGGAGGTTGGGCTAGCAGTCCTAATGGGCCTTATGAAGTCCATCTTCTGTCGTAAAGGACCTTGGAAAGCGTTAACTTGGAATATTTCCCCCGTTTGATCCAATAGGACATAATGGCATGATTTCAATGACACAATGCACTAAAATTTCATTTTATTTCCCCTTTAGGCACTTTGACTGAAACTGGGTAATGTTTCCTTCGAGGTGCTGATGTTACCGACACATTGGCGATGGCTATTGCTTGATTATAAAACTCACTAAAGTTAATCGACCACTTACCATTGATGCAAATTCACCCGAGAAAACGTTATGTTACTATTTATTTCAAAGCCGTTCTTATTTTATTGGTGGAATGGTAAGTATTGCCCAAAGAAGAAGTAAATTGAAGGGAGGGATTAAGGTCTTATTGAGCATCAAAAGGGTAAATTGGAACCACGAAATTATATAGGAAGGAGGAATATGCTGGTTGGTCCAAATTGTGAATCCCATGACTCTCCAGTTCCAAGACACGAAACGAGACAGATTCGATGGTAGAACAAGTCAAAGCAATCTCTCTCTCTCTCTCTCTCTCTCTCTCTCTCTCTCTCTCTCTCGCAATGGCAAGATGAGTGATAGCTACATGAAAAAAGATGGCAATCTCATAGTTCCTCTCCGGATGCCTTATTTTTCCAGCACTTTCAGGACGAGTATCTGGATGCTCCCCTTTTCTCGTGCCGAGCAAAAACTTTGGCATAGATTCATCTCCCCCCTTTTCCCGTGCCATTTGCCAATTACTCCACACCAATTTTATCTTAACTCGAGAATCTCCACCTTGATGAAGGGTGTGTTACTCTCAACGGGAATTCAGTGATGCTAGAGGGCTTTTATAATTTGAGCCTGTATTTTATTGATAATTTAGGCTTGAGTTCATGAATAATTATTGAGTGAGGAATGTAACAAAGAGATGAGAGACCTAATTTAAGGGTAAACCATTTGCTCTCTATTTCGTTATGTTTGTGCAACTAATCTAAGAAGCCTGGTATCTTTGCTTTAGATAGATCGCCAAGAGAGAGCCCAAGTTTGAGTCCATCAATATATCCAGTTTGATCCATATTCATTCAAAAGTTTAAACCAATAAATTATGAGCTAATTAAAATATATTAATTACTCCATGCCACATCAATTTCCTAACGTGGGATTTCTAACACAACTCATACATACATCTTAACCTTGGCTCGACCAAATTTGGTAGATGTTGGTGACAATAACATCTACCTTTCATACTCCACCTCAATCGCCTTGGCCCATAAGCTTGGTAGAAAGCAAGGGGATACCGTAATTATTAGTTGACTCTAATATCATCTTGTTAGAGGCGTGCGGCAAAAACCTTGGTCAACATTACTGGTGGATCAATCTTTGTTTTAAAAGTTTAAAGTAATGAGTTATTGATCAACTAAGATATATTAATTACTCAACATTTCATCACGTCCTCGACGTGGGTTTTCTTTTACCTAATACCCCCACATGCACTCTTCATAAGATAAAATCCTTGAACCCTTGATAAAGAAGATAGAAGAAGAGAATTACCGCTTTGGTTCATTTGACTCGACTTTCCGTCTGGTTTGCGACTTGATTACAACCAACCTATTACTTTCCAGAAGTCTCAATCCGATTTTGTCCCTTCTCCTCAAAATTTTATAATTGTCTCAAACTTCCATTTTGCTCGAACTGATCCTTCAACGGATCAAAACCATTCATAATTTATGTCCATCACATCGCTTCAATTTTCATGGAAACGTTCACTGAGTGCAAGCACTTGTTCCGAATGTCATTTGAGAAGATATTCCATGTATTACAAGTAACATAGCACGCGAGAAAGTTTCCTATTGAACTCGAAATCACTTCGATCGAAATCTTAATGTAACCGTTACTGAGAATACTTTTCTTGTCGTGCGATGTCCGTACTTTTTTTCCCTTTTGAAGGATCGTCGATGGGAACCATGCACGGAGGTAATGGGAAATCATGGGAATTACTCGTCTGCCGATCAACTTGGGGCAAGTGGGAAAAGCATACGTGAAAAGTCCGAAAGCGATCGCAGACTTCAAAAAGCAACCCCTCTCCACCATTGTCAATGGGGGCACGCCTTCTCTTGTGCATTGTTTGTGTTAAGAATGGATTCTCAGTCCTCGTCCGAGTTAATTATAGTTACGAAATTCGAGAAAAGAAATCAAGATGGATCGATGTTCGAGGGAGCGTGCATTGCCCTTTCTTTTATAATTACAAAAAGAAATTGAATGTTTTACTACTTTGACGCGTTGAATAGCATGGTTTTTCCCGGAATTTGAGGTTTGACTCGATGGAAGTGGTGGTCGTGTTTCTTCTCGATAGGGGTGATCTCTACTTGTTCAAGGCCAGTGTTTGGGGATTGTCAATATGTCAAAGCGTCTCCATTCACCTACTTTCCTATTCCCCAAAAATATTAAGCCTGTGTTAGTCTTTTGTATCCTTGCGTTTGGTAATTTTGTCGAGAGACTCTTGACCAGTGATGCAAGCCGAGTTCTTGTCTCGTCTGACTTTGTGCGTCGATCTTATGCTACCAAGAAAAAACGCGTAAAAATCAAGGATCTTGTTAATGAGCGCATTTGATTGACATACTCGTCAGTAGACTTCGATAAAGAAATATTTTCGTTTTCGATGCATTGAATGTGCATAACACGAAAAAGATAACGCTTCGAAAATGAAAAACCTTCTGATCTAGTGCATTCAGGATACATGTTAACAAAATCTTGAAATTAATTTGGAAATACATATCAACTATTCATCGGTCATACCGTCTGACTTTTCACTTAGGAGCTATAGCCGAGGATCATGTTGTCCGACATACCTATCTTGAGGTTAATATTGGGAGCCACATGCATGCCGTAACAGGCTTCAGTTTTCTCAAAGCCCTTGTGCCGATTCTTGTCCTCACTTCCTTTGTTTTATTATTGTTTCCAAGAAGACACTGACCAAAGTTGGACTAGAAGCATAGAAATCTTAAACCCATGACTCATGGACTTCTCCATTATAGACTAGCCTTGATTTGTTTATTGTAAGACCTAACTCCTATACTTTATTGATGCAGAAAATATTTCCCTCGATACCATTATTTGCACAAATTAATTTTGACGACCGAATCTCGATACATGTATGATATTAAGTTAAAAAAAAAAGTTTTTCTCAACTTTCGTTGGACTTAATTATAATGCCTTTGCTTGAAAAATTAGGTGGGAAAAGCTTTGGTCAGACATAAGTCACCAGACACCAAATCATAGTAAACGCCCTCACGAAAATAGGGGGTTATAATACTATTTTGCATGACCCATGTAATGGAATAGTTTAAATATGAGGAGATAAAGCCATCCTTTGCCAATTTCTATAACCCTACTCTCTCTCTCTCTCTCTCTCTCTCTCTCTCTCTCTCTCTCTCTCTCTCTCTCTCTCTCTCTCTCTCTCTAATTTCTATATATGTTTACTGTGATTTAGGTTAGGGATCAGCAAGGGGCAGGTTTTCTTTGCCTTCCCAATGGAGTAGTTTATTCTTCATATACCATTATACATCGGTCCTGAGTAGGACCTTAAAAGGCTTAAGAAGGATAAGGGGAGGGATAACCTTAGTGGAGGTGGGAAGTTTGTGACTTCTTACCTCTACTGAGGTTAGCTTTCTCAAATTCCTTCGTATTTCCTTTATCCAGGGAAGAAAAAGATTTGGAGGGAACTTGGGGCTTCCTGAGCAGAGAGGGTATACCCCGCGTTTGCTTTTACGGGCTACTTTCTGAGTAGGCTGGTATAATAGCCACCCGCGCCCGGAGGTGACAGGAAGGGAGTTTCGACTCCTGTAGGCAGTTCGCTAACGCGAAAGTGACCCACAGAACTACCTGTACCCCAATTACTTTTGATCAAGCTGAGACACCCTTTTATTTCTTGTTTATTTAATGAAGCGGAGCAATCATGAATTTCCACTATTTTTCATGTGCTTGCACATGAGGGTGGGGAGAGAGAGTAATCTTGGACTTTAAGTAACAGCAAAAGAAGGATTCTCTTTTTTGTGCTAGTCCTTGTTGAAGACTTATGTTGAGAAGGGTTTGAATTTGTCCTTCAATCTATCAAATGCCAATGAATGATTATAGAAAAACAATCTGCACTACCTTTTTGACTTCCCATTGTAGAAATACTGTGAAATCTCTGTAAGTCCAACTGAAAGCTCAGATTTGAATATAAGCTACGTAGTGTTATCCATTTTTTCTTTTTATAATAAGAAAGCTCTCCTGAAGTTAAGTAAATTCTAAAATCGTGAGATACCCAATTGACCTCATAAACTAGGTAAAATGCGAGCCGAGACTCGGATAGGTGACCCCAACATGAAATGGCTCGCACTCAGTGGTATGTAAGGAATCATACTTGTGTCGTGCACCTCATCTACACACATTCCTTATCCTCTAAACTAATCCCATAAAGTTATATATTAGGCACGGGAATGTCCTAACCTATATCTCTAGAATACATGCTCTAATCTTCAGTCAAAGTAGTCAAAACTATCTTGTTTGTTTTCCCCAAGTAAATTTGAAGCAACCAAATTGTGAAAACCACTACACTTTCCTCCATCGCTATCTCCAATCGCGTCTCTAATTGATAAGTTATAAGATGGGCATCACCCACGTGCAAACTTAACAAAATGTATACTTCGAGTGATATTAATATTCCCTATCCACCAATCCGTCCGGTTGAAGAAGGGTTTGAGGAAAACAACGCACATCTTGAAGAGACGCATCATTTTGTTTCTTACTACTTCTCTCTTTTTCGTCAAAGGCCTCGACCACTCTTCTAGTCTTTGCTTTTACTCCGTAGGTCGTCTTACCTAGAATTTTGCTTACTTCAATAAAGAAAGCTTTCCCTATGTGTCCCTCTCTCACATGCAGCCCAACATAAATTTTGCCCTCGAGCGTCTCTATCCTTTCCATGCTAACGTGCAACTAAGAAGGTCCAAAATCCACTAAACAATCAAAGAGGGAAAAGCCACCCTCATGGCGATTAAAAAAAAAAAATACAAAAATCGATCAAAAAGCGAACTTTGGGTTAAAAAGCAGCGAGAGCCCTTGTGGAACATATCATCATCTGTATTTGGGTCGAAATGGACGCACATGGCTGAGATAATTATATTCCTTCGTGTGAGCTCAAGACTCTTTCGAGTCTCTCTAATGTGCATTGAATATAGGGTAACGTGAGCTTTTTTATTCACAGGAGTGAGGGCAGACGCACTCATTTGAGAAGTCATAGCTCTCGAACTGTGCTTTGAAAAAGAATAAAAAGGAAGAGAGCTTGGAAAGAGAAATCTACTTCTGTACCGATCTTAGATGTTCAAAGAATGGGAGACTGAATAGTCGGTGGGAAAATGTAGGGTTTTAATATAAACAAGGGATGATGGGGGGTGCTGGATTCTTCTGACAGTTGATTTAATCATCTGACAATATGGGATTGATGATTGGATTGCTGCAGGCATGAATTGAGCAATCATAAGGTGCAGAAGAATCCTCTAAGTCGTTTTGAT
Organism: Syzygium oleosum; assembly: GCF_021117445.2. Classification (NCBI taxonomy): domain Eukaryota; kingdom Viridiplantae; phylum Streptophyta; class Magnoliopsida; order Myrtales; family Myrtaceae; genus Syzygium; species Syzygium oleosum. The sequence continues at coordinate 19,230,318 of NW_026607487.1, forward strand.
GGCCTTTTGGGATAAAAGCTTTGGGTCGTTTCGTTTTCATGATAAGCATGCAGGGGCTCATCATGGCATTGATTTGGTTCAGTACGCTCTATGATTGGGAATGAATTGAGAGAGAGAGAGAGACGGACACACACACACTTCTGCACTCATACACTATATCTCTGGTGATCACATGTTAGGGGCTTTTTGGATTAGGTGAGTAAATGATTAGAGCAGGATATAAGCCTGGACCATGCGTTTGAATTTTTTCATATGTAGATTTTCAAGACAGCTTTCCTTTGACATTAAGACATCTGTGACTAGTGTAACGTGTGAGGTGTTCAATGTGAACTCTGGATTTGACCCATTATCTTTTTCCGCATGATGATATTCCCCACATCATACTGAAAGGACCTCATGACTTCACTCAGATTTTGCCAATGCATTCAAAGCCAAGGGTCCTAAAAGATTTGCAGATTTTAGTTTGCGAGTAAGACTACAACAGGTCACGGGAGAAGAGAAGACGGAACGCCGAGACTGACATTCAAAGCCAGTCATTTTGATCTCAATGGCTATGAGATCGACCTCAAGAGGCACTTTAAAATGTTGACATCAAAGCAAAGTATAAATGCTCAAGTCATTTATGTGAGTGATTTCTCAAAACCACTAACTCTCTTCATCAGCGCCCGTTTAATGCGTGTCTAACGGCTTCTGCTAGAAGTGTCTGGCCACAGTCCCCAAAACACAAATATTTCAGCGCAACGATTTCAATTTTTTTTTCATTTTCTATTTTGGCCACAGTGCAACACAAAGCCAGTAATATTAGTGGGTATTGAACTTTTTTCAGGGAAAAAAAAAGATTAATTTGATTGTTAAACATCATCACTGATGCAAAAGTAATAGGGATTGGAATGCAATTAACAACTTGGTTAACGACAATTATTGCAAACGGACGTGGGTCTATATAACAGCACCTCCTCCTTATTTAAACCCCTCAATCCATGCAGAGCCCTTAAACCCAAGTCACAGCCACAACACAACTTGTTCTGAAACTCCTCGACACAACCTGGGAAACCCCACACACTTTCTCTCTCTGCATGATCATATAGGCATTGCCACTAGTTCACTCATCATGGATCACTTGAACTTCACCAACTCGTCATCACCGGTCAACTCACCATCACCTTCAAAGCCCAAAAGAAAGCATCAGCAGCAGCAACCGTCGCCCCCCCTCCAAACCCACCAAGACGACGGGGCGGCCCCAGCGAGATTCCTTGGGGTGAGGCGGCGGCCATGGGGCCGGTACGCGGCTGAGATACGGGACCCCACCACCAAGGAGCGGCACTGGCTCGGGACCTTCGACACGGCCGAGGAGGCCGCCCTCGCCTACGACCGGGCCGCCCGGTCCATGCGGGGCGCTAAGGCTCGGACTAACTTCGTCTACTCCGACATGCCCCCGGGCTCCTCGGTCACCTCCCTCGTCTCCCCCGATGAGGCCCACAGCGACATCGCCGCGCTCTTCATCTCTCAGCATCATCATCAACAACAAGAACAACATCATCAAAATAACAAGAACAACAACAACCCCACTCATCAGCTCTTTTACTCGCCGGGCTCCATGAGCGCCTGCAACGTGGACTTCACGTCCGGGCTGCCAGCCCAAAACGGGTGGGCCGACGGGTCCCTCGGCGGTGGTCCCTACGATCCGGTGACGGGCATTGCCGACTTCGGGCACGCGGCCCGCCCGCAGTCCTACGACGAGACCGAGCTCCCGCCATTTCCGCCCGACATGTCCAGCTGCTACGGGTCGGGCTTGGATATGGGCCACGGCGGTTGGGCCGATATGGGCTATTTGGGGCTGCAAGAGCAGGGCCTGAGCAGCAACGTGCCTGGGCCGTCAAACGGGCCGTACATGGGCTTTGACCCGAACGAGTTCGTGGAGCAACCAGGCCCACTCTTCGGGAGGATGCCGCAGGTCTCGGATAAGGGCGTGGACGGGTTCGATTTGGGCTCGTCATCTGCGTACTATTTTTAGCCTTAATCAATAATTTCTATTCTCTGTAAATCTTAAAAAGTAATTTTTGCTGTTTGCCGTCTTGGAGTTATTATATTTTATCCTTATTTTTAATTTTTAATTTTTTTTTCTGATTTTTGGGGGGTTGAAGGGTTCTGGGTGATGGGGTTTGTGTTGGGCTAAAGAAGTGAAATCTATTGGCCCTCCCATTTGCGTGTATTTTGATTTTCTCTTTTTTAATTTTTTCTTTTGCTTATTTTTCGGTTGAAGAGCATAAAAAAAAGAGAGGAAGCTGTGTCTAATGATCATGTAAAAGCAAGGGATCGGAATTAATTATCATGATATTACATCTTGTTTTTGCAACTTAGTGGGACGCGCATCGACCGTGTCAAACCTTCAAAGGATTAAAGAATGCTGACCAAAAACAAGGGATTAAGGGCGTTTAAGATAATTACAAATGGTGCGAGTTAGGGGGTGTTTACCTGCAAATAAGACAAGATTTAGAAACTCTTACTTTTTCTTTTCTTTTTATGAAAATAAATCCCTCCATAAAAATTATTTCCAAATTGAATCTCTCTCGAAGCTAATTCCTAGACTTGATTTCTCGTCGCTAACACGCCGTGCTTGAAAATCGGCCTAGTCATCGCCCTTTCTTGTTCTCAGTTCAAATTATGAGAATGAATTTTAGTGTCTAAATCTACCGTGAATAATTAAAGCCTAAGAAATATTGCACGCATTTAACGACCCAGTTTTGATTTTTATTGATTTTTCCTGCTCCATAAGTTCAAAATATAGATAAGAAATATTTTGATATACAGTTTAAGATGGAAATTTGCATTATAATCCAACAAATGTGAAAAGAAGATTATATTAAGTGATAAAAGAGAGTTTGTCAATCTCTTTTCTTATTGTTACACGATATCACTTCCGGATGTCCTTCGCTAGCTTTTAAACAGATTAATAGACTACTCAATCCACAGAAATGACTTCTTTCTTTTGTTCAACAATTCTCCTAATCCTACGGTAACACCGAAAGATCGTCTTTCGCTTTGCGATCGGGTACCCAACCGCACTGGTTATCGGCTTGGAAAAAGCATAAATTAAACGAAGAATTTCACATCAATGGCCACTCTTTTGAGTCTGAGATGAACTTGTTTAAACCACCCTGAAGCTAAGTGACAACGAGTCCTTGACAAGCACATATGCTCCAAACGTTTGATGGTGGCATCCAAAGGATGATCACAGAAGCAGGTCTTCACATTCACTTTCAAGACTTAAACAAACCACACCAGAAGGCTACTTCTTGTCTCTTCACACGGATCTCTCCTTTGTCACTCTCTTTTGTGTCCCTTTTCTTATTGTCTTCATGTCCTCAAAATCATATTTATCTCACGGTCTTCATACCGAGACAGGTACGGCAACGCTTTTATAAAGTAAATGATTATTCAGATCGATCTCAAGCCGAACCACTAAAATTTACACGGAATGAACTATTCGTTGCACTCATTCATGAACTCTTCATTCTTGCCACTAAAATATAAAGGGTCGGTCCAAAAAATGAGCTGACTTCTGCTTACTACAACCAAACAGGACAAGCAGATCCCAAGTTCTACAGTTTCAATCTGAATGGTACTTGGTTTTACCAGGAAGCATTATTGACATGAAGATGCTGTCATCACGGAATTTCTTAATTAGACTATAATATTACTTTCGTGGACCATGCAATTTCCATCGAGTTTGGCTCGGAATTTTTTCTTCCTTTTGTCGGCAAAACCCGAGTTCTACGTTGTCCATCGCGTATTTATATTCAGTTCCCCACCTTCCAACACTGGGAGATAATAACCGAAGCACCATTTCAAATATGTCAAACTATGTTCAGGGTTTTGAAGATGATGAACAGTTTCAGAGTGCCAATAACTTCTCGCAGTCCTCCAATGGAAGCCCTGTCATGATTGAGAACAGCAGCGATGCTGTCACTCCTCCACCCCCGACAGCATCGAAAAAGAAGCGGAACCTTCCAGGAAACCCCGGTAAGTACAGGTGTTTCATTTATTTGCACCATAAGAATGCATGGTACTCGTAACAAGAAGTCGAATTAAGAAGAAAAAGTTCTCGTTAGTGGGTCAAACTTAACATAGTATTAAAAGCTGTTGAGGGAACTACTTTAGAGTACAACGTTGCAAAGATGAATGCTATAATTCAAACTAGGCTTCTGACGGTGGACTCTTCCATCAAAATCACGATAGTTTTCAGTCAAAGCACACGTGTAATCTTGACAACCCGTTTGTTGACTATAAGCCTCTGGGCCTCTGCCATTACAAGAATCTGTGGGAGTCTTTCAACATCATTAATGACTGCTTAAAAAATGGGAATGAGCTGATATCTACAACTAATACCTTTGAGAAAGGACAGGGAGGAAGATTATTTCCTGTTAAATAGTCCTCAGTTAAATTTAGCTGCAGAGATTACAGCATTTATGTTTTGTGAAACTAAGATCCTTTCTTTCGTTGTATGACAAAATATTGCAGACCCGGATGCAGAAGTTGTAGCCCTATCTCCAAGGACTCTAATGGCGACCAACAGGTACATCTGTGAGGTGTGCCATAAAGGATTTCAGAGAGATCAAAACCTCCAGCTTCACAGGAGAGGCCACAACTTGCCCTGGAAGCTAAAGCAGAGGTCAAGCACACAGGCCAAGAAGAGAGTTTATATTTGCCCCGAGCCGAACTGTGTGCACCACGACCCCAGTCGGGCTCTCGGCGATTTGACTGGCATAAAGAAGCACTACTGCAGAAAGCACGGAGAAAAGAAATGGAAGTGCGACAAGTGCTTGAAAAGGTATGCCGTCCAATCAGATTGGAAGGCGCATACCAAAATCTGTGGTACGAGAGAGTATCGTTGCGAGTGCGGAACAATTTTCTCAAGGTAAAACATTCCTAGTCGCAGTTCTCTATGATCCATAGAACACTCTTCAACGTACAAGTTTCTCTTCCAAGAATTTCCTAGGCCAACTTTGACTTTCAGTTCAATAGGATTGGGAAAAACAATAATTACTGAAATAAGTTATTGTTATCAACACCAATTCACAGGAAAGACAGCTTCGTCACGCATAGAGCCTTCTGCGATGCATCGACAGAAGAAAATGACAGAATGAATCAGAACCTCACAGCTTTTGGAGGAGGAATGTCACAAAACCAAACTCAAGAGGCCTTAAACCCCTTGCTGCCAGGCGATTCCTCCTCAAACATAGACTCTATGATGAACTTGTCCTTTAATAATGAGGACATGGACACCTCGCTGAGGCCACTGGCTCTCAACTCAGCAGGGGTTGTGATACCGACTATTGTGGATCCTTTCAATAACGCGAGAGCTTCCCGAGCATGTATGGCCTCGATTGGCGGATCGAACAGCCTTGCCTCTCTCAGCATGGCCTCTGCTTACACATCCGCAACAGCCTTGCTTCAGAAGGCTACTGAAATGGGTGCAAAAATAAGTGATAACACGATCTCTCCGATACTATACAGAGGATTTTCTGGTTACTCAGCTGGCGGCTCAGTGAACTCATCTGGGTCAGTGCAGGATGGAAGTTTTGTAGTTAACAACACGGAGCTGAGGCAATGTGTCGGAAAACATAATGCATTGATGGAAGTGGAGAATCAGAGCACCGGTCCTGTTCCACAGGTTGGATTGGCCGACTCGGCATTTTTTATGCATGACAATAGGAATGTTGGCAACATACTTGGTGGAGAATACTACACAGGAGGAGGTGAAAAAATGACAGTTGATTTCTTAGGGGTTGATCCGGCTGGGCAATCAAGGACTGGGGTTAAGAGAAGTCACGACGGCAGTATGATAGGGTTAGGACAATTGACTGCACCTGAAGGCCTGCAGAATTTGCATCCAGATTGGTGATGGTGACTAATCTACTTTAGGGTCAAAACTTTGTTCACTGCGTTTATGTGTTCTCTCTTTGCCTTACTTTCCCTAGAAATTGCGTTCCTTGCTTATGTTCCGATATTGAATTATCGGTCCCATCTTCCAGAGATACACTGCTACTGACTACTGAGCATCTGTTCTTTTGAAAAATAAGAGATGAGTCATTTTTACTTAGCTAAATGAATCGTCCTGAATGATCTGTAACCGCCTAAGTATAGATGGTTTATTAGGAACTCCATGCTGGAGAGGATACTATATGAACTCACTTCAACGGTTACTAACACGTTGGAGTAATCTAAGATACAAAACCAAGCATGTCTGAACAGCAGACTGATCAATAAAACCACCAAATGGTTATTCTCCAATACCCTCAAGTCTTTCAGAGAAACCCAGACCAAACTGAGTTTGTCTCGTTGGTAGGCTGTGATATATACCAGTAGCTTGGTTGACATTGTTGGCTGGCCCGTATGGCTCGGCCGAGCGCCCTAGGATCACCATAGCGAGATATTAACGGTACGGTAAAAGGATGGATAGAATTTGTGCACCTGATTTGGATTCCATCAGTAGCTTGGTTGACATTGTTGGCCGGCCCGTATGGCTCGGCCGAGCGCCCTAGGATCACCATAGCGAGATATTAACGGTACAGTAAAAGGATGGATAGAATTTGTGCACCTGATTTGGATTCCATCGGCCTGGATGCGGAAATGACGATGAACCAGTGCCGTAGGTCTTCTTCCCTGTCACCCCCGAAGTCCCGGCGCTATGAGACTGCCTCAGCCAACTCACGGAAGCCTTAGGTGAGTTTGAGAGCGTTTGAGAGAGATTGGAGAGAGTTAGGTGCAGAGGAGGGACCTGCATCTCTATTTATAGAGTTTCCAGCCAGGCCCTCTCATAACGGGCTGGGCCGAACTCGGCCCACACAAGCCGAGCCCATATCCGACCAATTAAGAAACTTTATATCCAAACTTATTAGACCAAACCCGTAAGCAGGTAATAACAATCTCAATTAATGTAACCTACATTAGGAAAACGTTACATTCTCCCACTTGGGCTATATTAATTGAAATCGTACCTTATGTGCACCTTTATTTGGTCTATGGATAATTCTTAATAGTCAATCCGATTCCATAAAGTTTCAAACATCGAATTATGGCGGTAACTGCATGTAATCACGCAGAGCCTTCCATGGTCACAAGCGTCTTAGACTTTACTGATATGGATTCGATATGGTTGTGTGGCAAACGGATGACACCTCATAAAGAGTGATACCTCATGTGTCATCCCCTTTGTCAGTCCTCATTCTCTTTCTTTAAGTGTCACAAAAACCTGATGTGTCACTAGAGAATATCTTTATGGTTCCAATGAACCTACATATGTCTTATCCTTATTGTTAACATTACTTTATGTGTTATAAGACATATCCTTAAGGCCAATAACTGAATGCCCATAGCCTTTACTCAAGGTTTACATAGTACCTTAAGAATGTCACCTTATATGTGTATTTAACATGACAACAATGCATTCAGAAACACCTTATTGAATGCAAATGGGTTGATACACATCCAAAATGTTACAAAGAGTAACAGAACACAGATGTAAACTTTATTAAAGCATAAATTAAAAAATAGCTCCCACTAAACAACAGTATCCCATGATACTCCTAAGCCCATGCTAACGACATGTCGTTCAAAAATACAAGGGCGAAGGCCTTTAGTTAGTGGATCTGCTACCATATCATCTGTGGAAATGTGCTCTACTATAATGTCACCATCCCTGACTTTTTCTTTTATGGTCAAGTACTTGACCTCCATATGCTTAGACCCTTTGAGACCTCTGTTGTTGTTAACAAACAACACTGCAGAGTTATTGTTACAATACAACTGTATGGGCCGATCCACAAAATCAAATACGGTCAACTCCCTAATGAGGTTCCGGGAGCCAAATTGCCTGAGTAGCGGCCGAAAAGCATGCTACAAACTCCGCTTGCATGGTAGAGGATGTCATTGATTTCTGTTTCTCACTTTTCCATGATACTGCACCTCTTGCTAACTTAAAGATGTAACCCGTTGTCGACTTCCTTTCATCCTGACAGCCAGCACGGTCTGAATCCGAATACCCTACCAGCTGAAGGTTTTGAACATGTTTGTAGATCAGCATATAGTCTTTTATCCTCTTTAAGTACCTCAAAACCTTCTTGGCAGCAACCCAGTGATCGTGTCCTGGATTTGACTGATATCTGCCTAGAAGTCCTGTTGCAAAAGCAATGTCTGGCTTAGTGCAAATTTGAGCATACATGATACTTCCGAGTGCACTAGCATAAGGAACATCATTCATTTGGATTTTCTCAACATCCGTATGAGAACACTGTTACAGACTCAGTTTATCACCCTTTATGACAGGAGCAATTCCTGGCTTGCAGTCCTGCATACTGAATCTTTCCAAAATACGATTAACATATGTTCTCTGAGACAAACCCAATACTTGGCGAGAACGATCCCTATGGATCTCAATGCCTAAGACAAAAGACGCCTTATCAAGGTCCTTCATGTCAAAATCCTTCGACAACATTCGCTTTGTCTCATGTAGTAATCAAATATCACTACTCGCAAGCAGGATGCCATCTACATAAAGTATGAGAAAAATAAATTTCCTCCCACTGACCTTGCTGTATATACACTGATCCAACTTGTTCTCAACAAAACCTAATGAAGTGACAACACTATGAAACTTCAAATACCATTGTCTAGAAGCTTGCTTAAGGCCATAAATAGATTTCTTCAATCTACACACAAGCTCACCTGAATCATCAGCTGCAAAACCTTCGGGTTGCACCATATAGACTTCCTCATCAATGGCTCCATTTAAAAAGGCAGTCTTAACATCCATCTGGTGTAATTCCATATCAAAATGAGCTACCAATGCCATGATCACTCTGAAAGAATCCTTAGAAGATACTGGTGAAAAAGTCGCCTCATAGTCTACTCCTTCTCTTTGAGTGAAACCCTTGGCTACCAGTCTGGCTTTGAATTTCTTAATCTTTCCTTTGGAGTCTCTTTTAGTCTTGTATACCCATTTGCAACCAATGGGCTTGTAACCTTTAGGTAATTCAACAAGCTCCCAAACACCATTATATCGCATAGACTGAATCTCGTTTTTTATTGCATCCACCCACATATCTGATTGAGGACAAGAAATTACATCTGAATGAGTTACTGGATCAACCACGCAGCCTATATCGTAGTCATGCTCTCCCAGATAGACCATATAATCCGGTGGTATAGCCGATCATTTCTGCCTGATAGATCTCCTGAGTGGAGCTACTACTTCCTCATCCTGCACCTGAGGGGTTTGAAGTACTTCATTAAGAGCTATTTCAATAATAGGATCCTGAACCACAACAGGCTCAGTCTGTGGTGTAGGGGTCTCCATTATCGTCTGTACAGGTAGAGAAATCGACACTGTAGTACCTACCATATTATTATCCTCAATGGTCTGTGAGCAACTACCCTTCTCGGCTACATCAAATTCTAGAAATTTCGCTGTCTGTGATTCGACAATTCTTGTGCCTCCATGGGGACTGCAAAATCGATACCCCTTCGAATGATCTGGATAAGATACGAAGTAACATCGAGTAGTTCTGGATTCCAATTTGCTCAATGTTGGATTGTATAACCTTACTTCTGCAGGACACCCCCAAACTTTAAGATGATTTAGGCTAGGTTTACGTCCAGTCCATAATTCAAAAGGAGTCTTTGGAACAACCTTGGTAGGAACACGATTTAGAATGTAGAGAGCTGTTCTCAAGGCTTCACCCCATAGAAAATCAGGTAAGTTCGTCCTGCTAATCATACTCCTCATCATGTCCATAAGGGTGCGATTCCGTCTTTCGGCCACACCGTTTTGTTCAGGACTCCCGGGCATAGTAAATTGAGCCACTATTCCAGAATCTTCCAAGTATTTGGCAAATGGCCCTTTCAGCTGTCCAGCATCGCCATGCCTGCCATAATACTCACCACCTCGGTCAGACCTGACAACCTTTATGACTTTTCCCAGCTGTTTCTCGACTTCAGTCCGAAAAATCTTGAACTTGTCAAGAGACTCAGACTTCTCCTTAATCAAGAACGGATAACCATATCGGGAATAGTCGTCTGTAAATGTGATGAAATAGAAATTTCTACACAATGTTGCTGTAAAGGGTCCATCAATGTCAGTGTGAATGACTTCCAACAGGTCAGAACTACGGACTGCGGTTTTCTTCTTTATCTTGGTCATCTTACCCCTACAACAGTCTACACAAGTATCTAGGTCACTTTCAAGAGTAGGCAAGATGTTTGTCTTTATCAGCCTTTCCACTCTTTCTTTAGAAATGTGACCAAGTCGTTTATGCCACAATGCATAAGACTGTTCTTTAGGTAGAGGTCTTTTGAAAACAACCCTTTCAGCTGCATAAGCGACGTATATATCATTGGGAGATAAACACAATCTATACAATCCATTCGATATGTTGCAGCACCCAACCTTATTTGAATCAAAGAACATAGAAACCATATTGTTCTTTATTTCAAAAGAGTAGCCACAAACATCCAAACTTGATACGGAAACTAAGTTCCGTCTGAAGGAAGGCACATAAAAGGTGTTTCTTAACATCATATTAAAATCAGAATCCAAAATTAATATGACATCTCCCACGAACTCGACGTCGACTCTCTTGTTGTTTCCTACAGTGAGCTTTAATTCATCCTGATTTGGCTTCCTTTTGTTTGTGAATCCCTGTATGGTATACGTAACATGATTAGTTGCACCGCTATCTAGCCACCAAGAATTGGATGGAGCTTCTAATAGGTTGGATTCACAAACAAGTGCCAAATAATTAATACCTGACTGCTCACGCTTGGATAACCAAGTTTTATATCTATTGCAGTCTTTCTTCATGTGACCCTTCCTCCTACAAAAGTAGCAGTGAACACCATTCTTCTTCAAGGGTGTTTTCTCAGGACCCAGATGGTCTAAATGACCGGTGGTTTCAGGAGTTCCTTTCTGAGTACGATTCTTGAACTTACTACTCTTCCTGCTACTGGAACTAGAGGCATAGAAAGCAAGATTCCCTTTATCTTTCTTTAGTTTCTCTTCTCTACCACAACCCTAACTATCAGGTCATTGACCGACCACTTTTCATCTTGGAAATTATAGTTGGTCTTTATAATTCCAAACTCAGTAGGAAGGGTGTTCAGGGCTTGATGCACAATGTAAGCATCAGAAAGGATAATCTCATGAACCTTTAGTTTTGTCTGGAGGTCTACCATCCTAAGGACGTAATCCCTAACCCCACTTGAACCATCATACCTCATATTATTGAGTAACTGCATGTATGTCCCAGCCTCAGCATTAGACGAGTCACGGTTTCTTGCTTGCAAGGTTTCCATCATTTCTTTAGCAGTGCAGTCAGCTGGCAAACTACTCTTCAAGTGGTCCTTAATGGATCGCTTCATCAGTAACAAGCAAATCCTATTGCTCTTTTCCCAGGCGGCACTCAGTGCCTTTTCTATGTCCGTACTTTCAGCAGTGACATCTGCTGGCTTATCCTCAGTAAGAGCAATATGAATATCTGCCAGTTCCATACCAAACATAAAATCCTCTTTCCATTTCTTAAAGTTTGAACCAGTAAGAACCTCAATACTTATGGAGTTGCCGTTCAGGGAGAAGGTGACTGTTAAAAACAAGCAATGTCTATAATCAACATCATGTGAGTACTTTTCTTGAGAGTTACACACATCATCATATAATCACCTTTGGGCAGAATACATGATATGCAATTGTATACCCTCTACATTACAACCGCCATGAGAATATATTCCAATCTTTTATGAATTCACCACCTTTGGGTGTATGAACCATTAGGATCAGTCATTCCTCACGCAAACTGTATATGCATCCCTCCATGAACCAATACATAATCACCTCCTTTGGGAGTATAATAACACATTAGAACATGAGACATCCTAACAATACGAGACTGATATTTCTCAAACTCAATCAAGTGTGCCACTTTGGCGGTCACTACCAAATTGAATCATTGAAACTCTCTCATACTAAGGATATAAACTTTATGTCTCACATATACTTTATAATGTAATTCTAGACTGGAAGACATGGGCAATGTCTCTAAAATTACATACCATGCTAAATACATTGCTCTATACATTGATATATGTCGAACCTTATACATACTATCAATGAAACATGATCTACACGTCCTTAAGTCATCATATACATGTAAGATTTAATCTGTATCTCTTAAACCATAAAGAAATACAGGAAGATACGAAAATATACCCTAAAAATATGCGTATATAGGGTTCCATATGTATTTTCACATCCTTAAAAGTATCAAACATGTAAAATAAATATACCAAAGTGTAGAGAATCTTTATACGAGCACGCCGGTACCTTGCACGCCCCAATCGGAGGTCGGACGCGCCCTCACGCGCCTCCTGAAGGTGCAGCGCGTGGGCCTCACGCGCCGGCGCCTAAGTCGGCCAAAAAGGGCCGGTCCGACCGGTCTGACCGCCGACCGGTCCGACCGGTCTGACCGCCGACCGGTCTGACCGCTTACCGGTCCGACCGGTTGACCGGTTTGGTCAACAGGTCTGGTCCGGGTCGGGTCAACGGGTCGGACCCTGGGTCGGGTCAACGGGTCGGACCCTGGGTCGGGTCAACGGGTCGGGTCTTGGTCGGGTCAACCGGATCGACCCGGCTCGCGGAAACCCTAGCGCGTGCGTTGCACGGGCCTGGGAACACCCGCGTGTGGCCGTGCATGTGCCACCGGAGCTCTCCGACGCCCCGGCGCGTGGCGGCGCGTGTGGCCGTTTCCGGCGGCCCCTGGTGGCCGGCGACCACTCATTTTTCTCGTCTCTCGACTATCTATCCATCTATGTGATTTATTCTAACATTCAACGGATGAAAAAATCAAAACCACCTACGAACAGTACCGGCATGTTTCTCGACTATGGTGGCTCTGATACCACATGTTGGCCGGCCCGTATGGCTCGGCCGAGCGCCCTAGGATCACCATAGCGAGATATTAACGGTACGGTAAAAGGATGGATAGAATTTGTGCACATGATTTGGATTCCATCCGCCTGGATGTGGAAATGACGATGAACCGGTGCCGTAGGTCTTCTCCGCTGTCACCCCCGAAGTCCCGGCGCTATGAGACCGCCTCAGCCAACTCACGGAAGCCTTAGGTGAGTTTGAGAGCGTTTGAGAGAGATTGGAGAGAGTTAGGTACAGAGGAGGGACCTGCAGCTCTATTTATAGAGTTTCCAGCCAGGCCCTCTCATAACGGGCCGGGCAGAACTCGGCCCACACAAGCCGGGCCCATATCCGACCAATTAAGAAATCTTATATCCAAACTTATTAGACCAAACCCGTAAGCGGGTAATAACAATCTCAATTAATGTAATCCACGTTAGGAAAATGTTACAGACATTTTTCTCTGCATCTAGCGTTGACAAGTAAAGGCATCTATTCTTGCTGCATTATTGCCACACAGTGTGGAAATAGAAAGCTAATGGTGGAGGAACGAGGTTCTCAAACCGATTTAGTAGCCGAAACTTCTTATTCAGTAATATAAAAAGCATTGCCTCTCAGAAATGGGGTTTTGAAGGAGGGGAACAGGTCAAGTCCAGTTAATTCAACAGTTATCGCGTTTTTCCCGTAAGTCAACTCAAGAATATCATCTTTATCCCGGCAAGAAAACCAAACTTCGACAAACTTAGGAAAATTGTTTGGAGCTATGACTCCCTTTTGCCTCCAATCCATATTGTATTCGGCATCAATTCAGGCATCAAATCTGAGAAAGCAAAACCTTATCCCGGGCACTATCTTTGAGATGGAAGAATCTTGCCAAGTAGTTGACATACCCATCTTTGGTGGGTGGCACTGGAGGTAACTCATTCATGTGTATCATGGATTAATGGATTCCGTATATATGTAACTTGTTTATGTGGCGCAATTCGAGTCCATGGAGACAAGTGCCTTGTGGATAAAGAAGGTGATAAGGGATTCGAGTTCAAATGCCTCCTCTTTGTCCCGCTTTTGCTCCTATATAAAATCCGTGAGTGTTGGTATGGTTTGGCCAAGCCGAGTTGAAAGAAACTTTGAAGTGAAAGGATGATCTTCAATCTCCCTCGAAGGCTTCCAATTTTCTGACTCGTTTTGAATGCAACAGGCAAAAAACCGGAGGCCTGAGAGGGAGGTTGACGGCCCATTCCTTTTAACATAGAATATGGGTGAGTGTTCACGCCAAAAAGCTACGTGTTTCCCGGATGACTTGCTCAAGAGAGCAAAGGCATCTTGTAATTGTTCTTGATACGATGTTGTTACTTTGTAGTGTAAAAGAAGAAGGGTTTTGTAATGATGAACTAGACTTTATGAGTCACCTAATAAGAGTTCCACAGGACTTCAACTCTGTAAATTGGACGGCAACCTCCTCATCCTGACTGCATCGGTATGTTGTAATTCCGTTCCTGCTAAGATGGTTGTTTTTGTCCAAGTTGCTTGGTTAGAAACGAGTCGGGAAGGTATCGATCTCTGAATTCGAGTCTTTTATGAATACGTCGTGAGTTCATTGCCCAGAGAACAAATCATTATACATGTGGTTCATGTAATTGTCTAGCGAGAGCACTAAGCATTGCTTGACAAACAGGTGCATCCTCGTGGTCGACCGAAGAACATATTGGAAAGATCGTGAGCGGATGAGATAGAATTCTGTTGAGATGGCTACATTAGATGCATAAGTAAAGAAATGAAACGCGATAGATGAATGAATTACGAGCAAAGTTCACATTCCGTGATGGCTATCTCTGAAGTAACATATATATTGGCAAGAGTAGCAATGAGTCGGGTCGCTCTTTGTCTACGTATTCAGAAGGAATTTTTCTTTCTATCAAATGACATACTTAACCGGAACAAACTAATGTCGACAACCAAACCAGCACTTTGAATAGTGAATAGTAGATTTCCTACGACAGACAAGAAAGAACACGGAATTTGAGAAGAACGGAGATGCACAAAGCCCCTTCCGACGTCGAAAGTAACGAGATCGTATAGCACCATCCCGGTTTTCCAATCATGATTTTCATGCTCCACAAGAAGCAAAACTACTTTTTAGAGGCCAATATGCATCTCGGTAAGTGCAATCTGTTGTTGATGAAAGAATGCATTTCAACGGCAAGTAAGGCCTCATAATCACATGCTTTACAGGTACTAAGTACGATGAAGCTTCACCGTTATCTATCAAAAAATGAAAAAAGTATGAATGAAGCCATGCTCCTCCCCATGAATTATCCATCTTTGTTGCACGTGATTCAAAAAAGATACCTTGATTGATCTACACATGATCGCTACAATAAGTTGCAGGCTTCAGGTACCTCGAAAGAAAATGATGCAAGGAGAATTACTCCAAGCCACCACTGTAACAATCATGCAGCGGCACCTTCTATTCCCAGCATCATTTGTATCCTCTTCAACAATCATATGATTACTAAGAAAGGACTTAGGATTAAAAACTTGAAGGTGCCAAGATTGTCCAACAGATTGCAAGCAGAGACATCTAAAAAAATCTTAAAAAGCTAAAGCACTATGGTACAATGAGTTCATGGAGTTCGATGAGCATTTAACCCCTTGGCTTAAGACAGATCACTCTCAGACAAATTTTCAAGTGGTAAGGATCCATTACCAAATCTCACTTAAAGTTTGCCAATTTGTTGAATATAATTTCTAATTAAGCAGAAATCTGTACTGGTACAAGATAATAACAAACCCTATTCCTAAAATCAGGAGTTCGACTAGAAAAGCTATTGGTCACCATGAATTTTCTCTCTTTCAGTTGGGCTCGGACCATATTGCATTCCAAACTCAGCAGCTAACATCCTCATGTCAGGTGTGATCTCCCAATTGTTCTTTTGATCCCACTTTGTATGAGGGGGTAGAGTTCCGCATCTCTCAAGTCCACCGACACTATCAATCTGGCTCTGTATATCTTCCAAATCCTCAGCAGCAACCGCTTGCCTTTTCCCCATCTCCACATCAAAGCTTGTTTTGGGCATCTCCGGACTCATGGTTGGCCCTGCCGAAACCGAATTGTAAACAGAAGATGCCTCCCCCTTAACCTTTGCCCTGAAATTATTTTTGGAAGGAGGTATTTTGGAGAAAAATATCTCCCAAAGATTGCCTGCGCAACCCCGGTTATAAGGATTCATCTTGCAATCATATCGATATCGGAAATTCTCATAAGTTGTCTGCACAAAAAAAGTGATTATTCCGTAATCAGATGTAAAGAGGAAAGCTAAAGCAAGGCCAAACATCTGTAAGCATAGAGAGAAAGGAACCTGATTGGTTATGATCAAATAAAGATGAAATCCGGTGAGGCCTCCAACGAACCATGCAGCTATGAATGTGTAGATTATGAGAACTCCTGACGTAGGAGACTTAACAAGAGCTCTCCAAAGATCACACTGATATTCATCCATTATCTTGCTGATGTTCACCCAGCAGAAAGCAAAGACATACAGGCAGAGCATTGTTGTCGAAGAAATGAACATAAAAAAGAATCTGTAGTTCCTCTGCAGAAAAAAGCAGTTGATATGTCAGTTATACTAAAAGAACAAAGGCATCTCAAATGCGGAGAGCTAGCAGAATACCATAAGAAAATAATTTCACAAACCACCTAAACTAATCATCAACCTGATTTCTATCATGAAACTTAACCATTGGAGGGCACAAGTGCACTCTTTCACCATAAATTCATTCTCTTTGCTTAGTTTCATTTGTCTAATTCAAAAGAGTGAAAGAATTGAACAACAACTTCCAAATAAAGCGTACCTTCCCAATGCATTGTCCCACCCACGGACAGTGGTGATCAAACCGTTCAACACAGTTATTACATATTGAGCAGTGAGAGCATCTTGGTGGACGATATAGCATGCATGTTTGACAGTATTTGACTTTGACTACCATTCCCCTGACAGTAACATCTTTTGTGGGTGGCAGATTAGGACCACCGATCCTACTTACAGGCCAATCTGCAGATAGATTGGAGCCATCAGCTTCATCCTCTGGATCTGGAGGGTGTAGATTACGAGGAATAATGCCCGGATCTCTTCCTGATGTGAGGAAAAGGAGGATGACAATCTGCAGTTTAACAAGTCGATCAAATGCTGAAAAGTATTAAATAATGAAAATATAGGCCATTTCAGTTATGAGAGCATATTCAGTAAGAGAATCTGTAAGATGACCCATTCCATCCATCATCTAGTTAAACTAAATATGATCCTCATTTAGTAATTATCAAACTAATGAACGTTATTCTTAAGTTTCAGCGAGCCTTACTGGTGTCATCTTGAGATTTCATATTCAAAAATTACTCTTACTGTCATTCAATTGCCAACAAAATGAAATTTCATGGAAGAATTTCAATGTTGATCTTTCTTGCAAAATGGACCTGAAAATATCCGGCTTCATATTCAAAGGAGAGCAAGCAATGAATTCAGTGCATAAGTACTCACGTATAGTGTGAAGATGGCACTTATAGCCACGATTAAATAGCCTATGTGGTCATCGAACTCGTGAAAGAGCCTTTGCGAGACAAAGGTGCAAAACAGAATAACTGGAGTCACAATTAAGAGCACCGTCAGGAATAGTGACCTTGCATCTGGGCCAAATATAAGTCTGCCTCCACAGCAAAATCTCTGCAAAACATCTAAGTGAAGCAGTTAAACTTTTGGCTTGAGAATCATGTGGATGTGTTTGATGCACAGCCGCCAAGTATCTCCAAGAGCGAAATAAATAAAAGGACTCAGAGTGAAAGTAGCCAACGGAAAATATTCGCATCCTTGTGTTGTCTCACTAATTTTTCAGGTCCTATGATCATTAAATTATCAATTAAAAAAAGTCGAGTATTATAGTTTATGCAATCATATGAATATTCTATCTGGAGTTCCCGCTAAAGATAAGTAAAATTAGGAGTAATGCCAAAAGCCTCGTTGTAATCCTGAGATGCAGCTATAAAAATTTAATGCGGAACGTATATATCATTACTGAATTGTAGCTTGAAGCAACAGTTGTGGAGGCCAAATTAAAACTACTCCATGAATTACACGGGATGGCAAACCATATATGGATCGACTGGTCTAGCCAGTCAGGCATTATCTTCCGATCTTCTGTGCCACCTGGCACAGCACCGAAGTTTCTGTGGGTACGGCTAATAAATAATTCAGAGTTACTATCCTCCGAGTTATAATTCTTTCCGTACCACCATTTAAGGAAACAAGGATACAATTCCATGATGGTTACATGAAGATAACATAAACTGCCTATGCTTTATCGACAAAATTCCACTTTCCAAACCTCTAATTGTTGAAAAACATGCCAGAGATGGAAAAGAAGACCCACGTGCACCGTGAATTGATAAGTTTTCTTCTCAAAAACACTCTCCGGGCTCCCGAAGACGAATACTCCAAGTTACCATAACAACAGAGTACTATTGAACTGCTTTTGCAGGTTCGAAAACTAAAAGTTCCTCACTTCCTCCATAATTGCCAGCACAGTTCAACAGAGGTTTCGTTTCGTCAACATGCAGAAGCCCCTATAATTATAGAAATAATATACGATGGCAGGTAATAGAGCACAAACTATTGTCTACCAAAGTGCAGATAACGAGACTTCAGAAGCAAATTCAACAAAATAGCATGGAGGATGAGCTCACATTGCTTCCATTCCAAGTTTGATACACACGTAACGACGGCCCGCCGTCGATGATCCGCCGATCAGAATCGGAAACATGAGGAGGCAACGCGTTGGCATACATTCTATCCTGCATTATGTCCACCGCATTCGATCTCCTCCTCCTACCTTTGTCTTTCCTCCCCCCTCTCTTACGCGCGCCGCCCGCCGCGCACTCGGCAACCGAATGCGTCCTCAGGAACACGCTCCGCGCAGAGTTTCCGGACGCGCTCCGCCTCCTTTCCGATCTACAAAAACGCGCGCCGGAATCGAAAGAAGCTCCCGACGTCAGCCGCAATCCGCACCGCAGCCGCGTCCTCGAAAGCAGAGATCTAAAGCGCCGAAACGGAACGAATCGAAAGCAGAGCCTCACACCGCCGCGTTACCTGGAGGTCCAAAAGGAGGAGGAGGGCGGGATGAAGAGAGAAAGGAATCGAGGACGCGTCAATCGCCGCGGCGATGGAGAAGTTCGTCCTCCGATGGCACGGATCGAGAGAGCTCGACCGGAAATGGAAATAGAAGGAGCTTCTCTCGATCTCTCTCTCTCTCTCTCTGTGATCTTCGGGCTGCGGGGAAAGGGACACCGGGGAGGGCAGGGCGAATGTTGGACGAGACGGCACCCGAGGAATGGCAAAGATGCGGCCCGAGCCGTGGCGCGATTCACAGCGAAGCAGCAGCTCGGGATCGCCGATGTTTGTCTCTCGCTCTCGTTGCCTTTCCTTTTTCGCTCTTTTCTCGGCGAGGGGAGGGTGCGCTGCTGGAGAGTCGGAGGACAGGTGGACGAGCTCTCTCTCTCTCTCTGTCTCTCTTCTCTCTCTATTTTTCTCTGCGTGCGTAATTTACAGTGAAGCTGTTTGAGGTGACGAGGGTGGAGGACAAGAACTGACACTGGTACGGACGTACAGGCTCCAATTGTCTCGCTCCCTGTGCTTCTGGCGATGTTGATGGTCTCGTTATTTTTATTTTTATTTTGGGAAAATAACAAACAGTCCCTAATCCAATAATCCATAAATTTATAATTTATTTAACATAATCCCTGAATTTTGGTCTAATGCATAATATAATTTTTGAAATTTTAATTTGTTAAATTACTACATGTTCAATATAGTCACTGAACTAATGTAGTCATTGAACTTTAATTAATGGATAGTTCAGGGACTAAATTGAAAATGTACAAAAAATGTAAGGATCATATTGAATAAATTAAAAATTCAAGAACCAAAGCGAAAATTCAGGGACTATTCATGTTATTATCCCTTTCATTTTCTCTTTTTTTTTTTTTTACATTTGGCTTTTCTCTTTTTAGCCTACGAAATTTATATTTCCTCTTTCTTTTTAGACTTATTAACAAGCGAGTCTTGTCCAATAAAAAAAATCAAGGAAAAATTTAATGCAGAATTTTTTTAATGGTGTGTGATAATGAATGTTATAGAAAATGATGATATTTTTTTTATTATATATGCTAAGTGTGTAATATATTGAGTGACCCTCGTTAATAAAAAATCAACGATCCTCGTATTTTAATTTCTTTTCTTTTTTTGATTAAACTCCCGCCCTTTTTTTTCAGCTGTTTTTAGGCTGTCTTCTCGTGGAATGACCCTGATGGTACAACTGGCAAAGTTCGTGGGTCTCGAAAAAGAGAAGAACAAAAAATGCGTGCTGTTTCTTTTTTCGGCTTTGCTTTTCTTTTCCTTTTTTTTCTTAGTTCCCTCTTTTTAGGAAAAATTCTAATTAAGGACCTGAAGTGGGGTCAAATTCTCAAAAAATGATCCAAAGTAGACATAGTATCAAATAAGAGTCTGAAATGCCCAATCAGTCTCAAATAAGGACCCAAAGTCCCAATTAATCTCAAGTAAGGGCTTGGGTTTGCCGGTTGGTCAAATGTTCACCGGTAGGCAAGCACGTTATTGTTCCGATTGCCGGAACAGTAATTTTTAAAATTTTTCAAAATTTTTCTTTTTTATGTTTTTTTCTTTTCCTTTTCTTTTATTTTTTCCTCTCTTCCCTTTGCCGGCCTTAGCCAAGGCTGGCGGAGGCTACCCTCGCCTGGGCTGGGCGGACAAGGGTGACTCTCGCCAGATTCGGCGAGGGCGGCTCTTGCCAAATACCGGTGAGGGTCGCCCTTGCCGGATCTGGCGAGGGTTGCCCTCGCCCGCCTAGCCCAGGCGAGGGTGGCCCTCGCCCGACGTCGGCGAGGGTGACCCAAGGTTGGGCGAGGGTCGCCCGACGCTAGTGAGGGCAACCCTCACCAGCCCAGGCAAGGGCGGCCCTTGCTCGATGCCGGCGAGGGCAGCCTCCGCCTGAGGCTGATGACCTCCGCCTGTCCCGGCTATGGTCGGCGGAGGGAAGAGAGGAAAAAATAAAAGAAAAGGAAAAGGAAAAGAAAAAAAAAAAAACAGAAAAAGGAAAAAAAAAAGAAAAAAATTTTAAAATTTTAAAAAAATTACTGTTCCGGTGATCAAAACAGTAACGTGCTTATCGACAGTTGAACATTTGACCAGCCGGCGAACCTAAGCCCTTACTTGAGACTAATTAGGGACTTCAGGCCCTTATTTAACACTATGTCCACTTTGGATCCTTTTTTGAGAATTTGACCCCATTTTGGGTCCTTAATTGAAAATTTCCCCTCTTTTTATGCATGGATTGGTTTTGCTAAATGAGATTTCATCCACGAAGCATGAATAAAAACTAAAAACGAAGTCCATTCGTTTTGGTTTTATTTTAAAATTAAAATGAAAACATCATTTTGAATTCTATAAAAATATCGGAAAAATTTTACCTAACTTCAGTCGGTATCTATTTCTATACTTATTCTTGAGATTTGCTTAGTCAAATCTAATTATCAAAATTCTAAAGTCAAAAGCAAAAGTCATTGCAAACGCATCGGAATAAGCAAGCCTTTTCTTTCATTGCTCCTACGAAAATTCTCACCTTTTTACGTGTTGTTTCCTCGATAATCCTATGATTGGAAAGAAGAGAAAAGGGTTAGTTCTAATGGTAAGGAATGGCTTTTTTCCAATTAACGGGTGTTTTAAGGGCATTATTAAACTCGATAAAAACGAGGCATATCACCACATATTGGAAATTAAAAGATTGACACTTTAAAAAAAAACTCACTGATTCCAAATATAAAAAAATTAAATTTAAGAAAAAAAACAAAACTAATGAATCCTAACAAGTGTTCTGCTCTCCTTAAAATTTTCCTTGCCGTTTCTTTGGGGCTCAATTTGCTGAGCAGACATTGCACCCATAAATTTGCACTGTTAAACAATGATGATGTCGTCTTCTTCATCTTCTTTTCCTTCGGATGCGCAAAAACAGGCGCCTTTTTCTCCACTCGAAACGACCGAAACGGCGTCGTTTTTGTCCGCTGCAAAAGCGCGGGAGGGAAAAAAATGGCGAGATTTTCCAGGTCGGATGGGCCAAAAAAAAGAAGAAGAAGAAGAAGAAGAAATGAGCTGCTGAAAAAAGAAAAAGACAAAAGGAGAAACAAAAGAAGCGTGAGGAGTCCAAAAGAGGGTCAAAAGCAGTTTCACGAAAGCTACTGGAGATGACCATCCCCCCAAAAAAGAAATAAAAAAGAAAGCGACCGGAGATGCGATATCCGGCGCGCCGCTTTCGAGAATGTCGCCGTCCAAACAAAGGGCACTGTCGCGCCGAATGTGAAGAGAACATGGGAATTTGTTAAGCCCAGAAATTTAGGGAAAGGCCCATTATCCAAGTGGGCTTGCGAATGGGCCCACTATGAGCAATTCACCGGGCCCAAAATCCTAAAAGCTCTAAATATAATTTAATGTTAGAACTATTACCACGAAAAAAACCCCAAAGAAATAGTAAATTTTGCTTCACAAAAAATCTCAAATTGGTACAATTATAATAACCAGTACACCCGTGTCAGATTTACCTCAAACCGATATATCTGTACCACATTTACCCAAATATTTGAGATTTTTTGTGATACGGAAATTAATTTAGGATTAATGGGGCATGGGTGTACCGGTTTGGGTTTTTTGTGACACGAAAATTGGTTTTGGGTGCATATGTCACGAGTGTACCAGTTTGAGATTTTTTATGGTATTAATACTTTAATCTAGTATCTAATGTAGTAAAATTGACTACTATATATTGAGTGCAGAAACGAGACAATTGATTTGTTTCTTCACGCAAAAAATTTCAAAGAGATAGATACATATGTAATTATATCGTATTTATGAAGTCAATCGTATCCTTGGCTTTTCACATACAATGCACCAAGTGCTCGGATCAAGTCATTGCTTCATATGATGTGACTTAGGTTGCTTCTTTAAAAGGGTAATGAAGAAGCTGTTTATTTACATTTTTAACTTATAAACTACATGCAATCGCAAAAGCGAAGTAATATTTTTTGTTATATCTTCTGTCAAATTTCATTCAAACAAATTAAAGCGAACCAAAATAAATAAAAAAATTTGTAAAAACATATATGTAGATAAATCGAATCTATCTTTTACCAGTCTCCCGGGGTTGCTCGAACAAATTTTTGTTATGAATGCTTGTGGGAGGGAGCCGTCGATGTAGCCCAAAAGATCATAACCCACGAGCAAGGACATGAACTGGGTACTCCATGAAGTGTAGTTGGATGGCGAGCGCTTGACGGGGAGTTGAACGGCTGCATTGATGGCAATTAGTGTCGAGCTTTTGGCATTAGTCGAGGGAGAAAGCAAGTTTTCTGTTTTTAGAAACAGTTTTGGAACAGAAACCCGTTTGGTAACGCAATATCATTTTTCTATTTCCGGGACAACTTTTTGTTCCAGAACCGATTCTGAACCAGAAATTAGAATAAAAAAAAAAGTAGGTTTTTTATTTCTAGACCAAAAATGAGAATCATTTTTTAGAGAACTCTTTCTTCAAAACACATGTTTATCTAGAAGTCACGATCTTTGAGGTGGGAAAAAAAAGCAAAAAATCAAAATTTTCAAAACTTCACAGAATGGTTTAGAATCTGTGGCTACCCACTTTGAGCGAAATTTAAATTTTTTTAGGTGCCGAAAGAAATAAAAAAAATAAAAAATAAAAAATAAAAAATTTCACAAAATGGCTTAAAATACCTAAGGCCACCCACTTTGAGCGAAATTTAATTTTTTTTAGATGAAAAAAATAATAAAAAATAATCAAAAAATCTAAAATTTTAAAACTTCACAGAATGTCTTAGAATACCTGTGGCCACCCAATTTGAGCGAAATTTAATTTTTTTAGGTGAAAAAAAAACTAAAAAAGCAAAAAATAAAAAATTTCAAAACTTCACGTAATGTCTTAGAATACTTGGCCATCCACTTTGAGCGAAATTTAATTTTTTTAGGTGCGAAAAAATAAAAAAATAAAAAATTTCAAAATTTCACAGAATGGCTTAGAATATCTGTGGCCACCTACTTTGAGCGAAATTTAATTTTTTTTAGATGACAAATAAAATAAAAATAAGCAAAAAAGTAAAAATTTCAAAACTTCACAAAATGGCTTAAAATACCTGTGGCCACCCACTTTGAGCGAAATTTAATTTTTTTTAGGTCGAAAAAAATTTAAAAAGTAAAAATAAAAATTTCAAAACTTCACGAATGGCTTAGAATACTTGTGGCCATTTACTTTGAGTGAAATTTAAATTTTTTAGGTGCCGAAAAAATAAAAAAATAAAAAATTCAAAACTTCACAGAATGGCTTAGAATACATGTGGTCACCCACTTTGAGCGAAATTTAATTTTTTTTAGATGCCAAAAAAAATAAAAATAAGTAAAAAAGAAAAAATTTCAAAACTTCACAGAATGGCTTAAAATACCTGTGGCCACCCACTTTGAGCGAAATTTTATTTTTTTTAGGTGCCGAAAAAAAGAAAATAAAGCAAAAAATAAAAAATTTCAAAACTTCACAGAATAGCTTAGAATACGTGTGGCCATCCACTTTGAGAGAAATTTAAATTTTTTTAGGTGCCGAAAAAATTAAAAAAAAATTTCAAAACTTCACAGAATTGCTTAGAATATGTGGCCACCCACTTTGAGCGAAATTTAATTTTTTAGGTGCAAAAAAAATAAAAATAAGAAAAAAAGCAAAAATTTCAAAACTTCACAGAATGGCTTAAAATACCTGTGGCCACCCACTTTGAGCGAAATTTTTTTTTAGGTGCCCAAAAAAATAAAAAAAGCAAAAAATCAAAAATTTCAAAACTTCACAGAATGGCTTAGAATACATGTGGCCATCCACTTTGAGTGAAATTTAATTTTCTTTAGGTGCCGAAAAAAAAATTAAAAAATTAAAAATAAAAAAATACCATTTGGGCACCTAAAAAAAATTAAATTTCACTCAAAGTGGGTGGCTAGAGGCATTCTAAGTCATTCTGTGAAATTTTGAAATTTTTGATTATTTTTATTTTTATTTTTTTTTGGCACATAAAAAAATTAAAATTTCGCTCAAAGTGGGTGGCCACAAATATTCTAAGTCATTTTGTGAAATTTTGAAATTTTTGATTTTTTGCTTTTTTTTTCACCTCAAAAATTAAAATTTCACTCAAAGCACACAATGTGTATTCTGCCCATTTTGTAAAGTTTTGAAATTTTGAGTTTTTGAATTTTTTTGGGCACCTTAAAAATTTAAATTTCACTTAAAGTGGGTGGCCACATGTATTCTAAACTATTCCGTTAAGTTTTGAAATTTTTGATTTTTGATTTTTTTTGGGCACCTAAAAAATTTAAATTTCACTAAAAGTGGGTGGCCACAGTGTATTTTAAGTCATTCTATGAAGTTTTGAATTTTTTGATTTTTTTTGAAAAAATTCAACAAATTTCCTATTTTCCCGAAATCTGAATTTTTTTAATTTTTTGAAAATTGTGATGAATTTTTCTAGAATTTTTCAATTTTTTTGAATTTTTTTGAATTTTTAGGAATATTTTGGATTTTCTAATTATTTTTATTCCATTTCTAAAAAAATAGATTTTTGTTCCTGGAAATAGAATTTTGTGTTGTTTATCAAACGGGTTTTTGTTTTAAGAAATAGAAATTTTGTGCTGTTATCAAACGGGTTTCTGTTCCAGAAATAGAAATTTTTGATCTTTATCAAATGGGTTTCTTTTCTCAGAAACTCATTCTGGAACCAGAAATAGAAAAATTTATTTCTGTTTCAGGAACTCATTCTGAAACAGAATGGTTATCATGCGCACCCTTAGTGTCGGCCTTTTGGCATTAGTGGAGGGAGAAAGCAAGAAAGTTTACCTGAGTAATATTTTCGGCTATGATGGGATCGTTACTCACTTGAGTATTTTGGATGCTCTAATTCCATATAACGAAGATCAACTGCAAAGTTGAAAGGATGAGTGGAGTTTCATTGAATTGCCAATTGTTCCAAACCTCTCACGTGTAGGCTCTAGGCTGAACTTTGACCAAAACTTAAAGTGATAGGGGCTTTGAAAGATTTAAACTCGAGATCTTATGCTCCGATGCCATGTGAGATTTTGTGGGATCACTGTCAACAGTTCTAAAAATTTAAACTATTAGATAAAAGTATGATTTAATATTTAAATATTCTAACAATATGCATGCACATGTGTCTGTTTACAGAATGAAAACAAAATAAGAGATAATAAAAAACAAATAAATTAAATATATGTGATTGAGTTTAGTGAGTTGTTAGCTCAATCTTAGAAATCACAATTTTTGAATTGGGAATTCCATCTTTGTATTAGAACTTAGGTGGTTCAGTATCTTATTTAAGAAGACAATGCATTGGGTGGATAATTTAATTAACAGCCGGGATATGCCACATTAAATTTACTTTACTTTTGTAGCATTTCATTTCTTATTAAGAGCAACCGCCACTAATACTCGCACTTGCGATTGCTTAGCATGATGACTCTATCGCCACCATGACCACTACCTCTATCGCTTTCATTTGGAGAGAGAGGGAGTGTTGTGGGAATCGCACACCAATTTTAGAAAAAAAAACACAAGTAAAGAATCCACTTAGGCAGAATATAATAATAAAATAACAAAATTGGAAAAACACACTAGAGAATTTGTTATTGAAGTTTATCCAAACCCGGGCTACGTTTCCGTGCAGAAGCACTCTGCAATTCCACTAGACTTCGAAAAAAGTAAGAGTATAATGGCAATCTTCTCTCAAGATCAGAGCACAAAAAGATTGAGAACACTCACAAAGAAAAACTCACTTTTTCTTCTCTATTTTCTTTTCTCTCTATTTTCTTCTCAGCGCTTGATGATTAGCATATATCAATAGCTGATATAAAATGTAGCCTTCAACCTAAAAGCAAAATTAATAGAAAAGAAAAAAAACCCTTAATAAAAGAAATTTGGCTTCACCCGTGTCAATGGTGGTGACTAAAAGAGAGTTGGTCTAAGGCTGGTGTCGACACGATGAATAGTGGTGGGAGCAAATACTAAATGGGTTTTTCTTTTTGGGATAAAATTGGTAAGTGTATGATAGACACAGCAATCTCTCGCGAAGAGTAAGTTTACGAAATTCACCACATGAATTGAAAGGGTCTCGACAATGTAAATACGAATTAGTTGCAACGAGCGCGATGTTGGAAGCGCGCAGAAGAAGCCCGATACCTTCATTTTGGAGACTGTCAACAGGGAGCCCATGTCCGAGCCCATCAACATATCCAGTTAGATCCACTTTCACTCAAAAGATTAAACCAATGAGTTATGAGCTAACTAGGATAAATACATTAACTGCTCAACACCATACTAACTTTTCGATGCTCTAACACTGAGTTTACGCGTGCATGTGCACCAACATATCTCAATTTGAATTTCCATCAACACCCATCTTCATCCCTAGTCTCTTTCTCTAGACCGAACCATGAAGACTGTTATCAGAACCGCGTTGCTACACCACAACGCCCACCGCTCGAAAACCAGGTTCCTTCACCAGAAGAGGCCAAAAGGGAGCCCAAGTCCAAGCTCGTCAACATATCCAGTCGGACCTATTTTCGCTCAAAAGTTTAAGTTAATGAATTATAAGCCAACTAGGATATATTAACTGCTCAATATCATACAAATTCTCCGATGTGGGACTTCTTTAACAGTTAGCTCACGTGAGAAATCTACACCAACATTTCTCAATTTGAATGTCCATCAATGCCCACCTTCAACCCTAATCTCTTTCTCCATATTCTCCATATTGAACCATGAAGGCCGCCCTGCCCTCCCACTTTTTCTCTAGATTGAACCATGAAGGCCCAGAGGCTCTATCGTCTTAGGGCGCCACTTACTAACGCATCTTCTTTAATCTGTTATGATACAAATGCAAGTGGAAGGCAATGTCCCTTGCAAAGCATATATGACACGAATTATGCAATTAGACATAATTTTGTAATTTACAAAGGATCCCGATTAAGAAGTATATTAACATCATTCCTTTATATCTCCTGGGAGGGTAAGTACAAGCCATTTATACATCAACTACACATAAGAGGCCAAAAGGTGCCATCCACTCATATTTCTAGTGTAGTTAGCCAAAAGCCCTTCTCACGGTCGTCCCCGAAAAGAAATGACCATACCACCAAAAATGGACAAAATGGACCGACTGTACAGCTACTCATCCTATCACTACTCTCCCCTACGCACTGCCACTGTTGTCGTCACTGCTACTGTCAGGTGGGTACGGTATCGAGCCCAAAAGACGCTCGTCAAGCCTCACGAATACTGCCACAAAACGATAGGCAATACTCTCCGAAACTTGCCCTACATCAACCCACAAAACTAACATACACTTCGTAAAAATGATATTAGGGAAAGCGGTATCATTGAAATCATCAAACAAGCTCTCAAAATTTATAGATACTCCATATCGAGCAATAGACATAGCAGGCAAAGCAGCCATGACTAGCTATCTGAGAAAAAAAAATTTCAACAACAAGGGAGCAAAGCTCAGCAATGAAAGTTCTAACTTATAGACTACCTGATCCACCTATTATTTGATTCTAGAACGGCCTAACATGCAAGGTAGTCATGAAAAGTCAAGCACAATATATAACATGAGCGCAGCATTCAATGAATATATGTATATGCAATGTCAAGTGCACATACATTTCACAAGTTCATTTTAATGTTCTTCATGTCATTTAATCCACAACCCATCTCACTCTTCAACCAGTATACTGTCTGGGCTGTGTGGGTCACTTCCGGTTTATTGATCGGACTTCTGTGATTCACTAGTCATAGGCAGCTCACTTCGAGGCATCCCAGACACACAGCACAAGGGCATCCCAACTCCTCCGGGGCATCATTGGCGCAAAGACCGATGGACATTTCTTATGGTAGCTTCATATCAAACAACTCATGCACTTTCTTTTATACATGCACAACAAAATCATTTCACACCATGCGATTCATCATATCTCACAGGAACAATGAATAACATATGCCAAAAAAACAATTTAACATCTAACTATCACACACTAGGCATTTATGACCAATATTTTCAGAATCTGGCATCACATAGGTGATCCTATTTGCCTCATCATTTGACCTCATATCAAGACTGTTCACACCTCATTGGAAAGCTCAAAGTGTGTATGTTTTATCTCCAGAAGACATCAAATCAAGTTTTGAACGTTTTCACATAGAAGATAGTGTATCTTTGTAATTGGGTAAATCTGCGCAGTCTTGCATAGTAGCCAAAATCCATTCTAAAAATATAGTAAATGAACCCCAAAAATTCTGAAATTTAAGTATGTTATAGGAAATACTTTGATAAAAATTTATTATGCGTAACACAAAGCCTAGTTCATTTTTTAATCATGTCTTTTTGTTACTCAAAAACAGACCAAAATCAGTCCGCTAGAACAGATATCACTTAAAAGATACTCATTTCGCAAGTCATACCTTCTCCAAAAGCTTTGAAATTTTTTTATGTTGTAGAAATGGATGTATTTAACAACTTTTGTGAAGGAAGTATACCAGGATTCGAATTGGAGAATTTTTAAGAAAATCAGAATTAAGTAAAGGTCGTAGCTTATCCTGTAGTGACCCAGTAAAAACCAGTAATACTCAAGGGCAACGTACTGACCAATTCTACTCCAAAATTCTGAAATTAAAATATGTTATTGTTCAAGATGTTGAGCACAACTCTCATGAAGGAAGTGTCTCAAAATTCGGAACATAAAGAACCACACAAAATAGTAAACAACAATGATCAGGCAGCTTCGAATTCAGAACAGCAGTTCAGATGTTCTCAGTTCATCCCGATTCAGACTTTCCGAAGATACCATCCTCATAAATCAACCAATCCAAGAAGGAACATCAATATTCATGTGCTCAGGACAACAGTCTTATGTTTTCTAAGCGATTTAAGCACTGAACTACACCGTAATTTCATCGAACCGTCTTTAATTCGGTTGGCCGTGAACTACTACTTCTACAAATCCTAGAACCGAGCCACAAGAAGATCAAGGAGTCTAGAAATTAGAGTTTCACTTGCTTGAAAGTCGAACCGTACGAGAATTTGCCGCGGGTCCTATTGAATCTCCTTGGCACCAACAGACTTGCCGTAAAAAACAAGAGAATTCTGGTGCTCTCTTGAAATGGAGTAACCGTGAGTGAGAGGGTGAGGGGGAAAGTCTGCCAAGAGAGAGAGAGGAAGAGAGAGGGATCTTTAATCTTCAGCAGCCCTTCATGCATGAGATCCCAATTGTGACTTGGTTGAGGTGACATGTGTCCAAGCTTGGATGACAATGGTGGGCTGGTGGTGCCCTTTGGCATGGCGGTAGGGAAACATGTGGCGTGGCATGTGGCGGTGGGGAAACATGCGGCGTTGTGGCGTTCTCGGTCCGATGACCGGCCCTGGTGACAAGTTGGTCCTAACTAGACTCACTTCCATATAAATTGGACTCTAATGATCATACATCGGGATCGCAATTTATCCAGTGAATCATCATATAAATAATCTGTCATGGCAGACGTTCCCGGTTCATCCCGATTCAGACTTTCCGAAGATATCATCCTCATAAATCATCCAATCCAAGAAGGTACATCAATATTCACGTGCCCAGGACAACGATCTCATGTTTTCTAAGCGATTTAAGCACTGAACTACACTGCAATTTCATCGAACCGTCTTCAATTCGGTTGGCCGTGAACTACTACATCTGCAAATCCTCGAACCGAGCCACAAGAAGATCAAGGAGTCTAGAAATTAGAGTTTCACTTGCCTGGAAGTCGAACCGTAAGAGAATTTGCCGCGGGTTCTCTTGAATCTTCTTGCCACCAACAGACTTGTCGAAAAAAACAAGAGAATTATGGTGTTCTCTCTTGAAATGCAGTAATCGGGAGTGAGAGGGTGTGGGGGAAAGTTTGCCGAGAGAGAAGAGAGAGATCTTTAATCTTCAGCAGCCCTTCACGCATGAGGTCCCAATTGTGGCTTGGATGAGGTGACATGTGTCCAAGCTTGGATAACAATGGTGGGCTGGTGGTGCCCTTTGGCATAGCGGTGGGGAAACATGTGGCGTGGCATGCGGCGTTGTGGCATTCCCGGTCTGATGACCAGCCCTGGCGCCAATTTAATTGGTCATAACTAGACTCACTTCCATGTAAATTGGACTCTAATGATCATACATTAGGAGTGCAATTTGTCCAGTGAATCATATAAATAATCTGTAATGGCATGTACTAACAATCGTCACACGCCGCTCGCCCAAAAATCGAGTTCGTCACCAGATTCATTTATTGAGATATTCACCAAACACCGACACACATTGGGAGTGGGCCACCTACCAACCATTGGCTTTGATACCATTTGTTAGGAGCGCACAACAAAAACCCGATACCTTTACCGAGGGAGATCGCCAAGAGGGAGCTTAAATCCGAGCCCGTCAACATATCCAGTTGGACCCATCTTCACTCAAAAGCTTAAGCAAATGAGTTATGATTCAACTAAGATATATTAACTGCCCAACACCATACTAATTCTCCGATGTGGGACTTCTCTAACATTGAGCTCACGCGTGCATCTCAACATGCGACCATTTTCTTTCGTGTAAAATTAGAATTTGGTATAAATTATGTGTCGTATCATATCTTATTTCATGTGAATCTACTTCTTTATTTGAACAAAACAATGGCGAAAAGCGTCGGTGAAATTCTTAGTTCCAGTTAAAAAATTTCTAAAACTAGAAACCAAAGGAATGGAGTGTGCAAGAAAAGTAATCTCGCTAGGAGAATGATTAGTGCATATGTGTAACTTTTAGAATCAATCTTCTGTGATCAAGAATAGGCAGTCAGTCTCACGGTAAATAAATGACGATTACTTAATCATTTCTCTATGTATCTATAGATAGCTACTTCGGGAGCTAATAATGGTTCAACTTGCAATATAATAATGCTACCGCTTGCATTATTAGGCTTAAGACCATCTTTTGCAAGAACGTGCAAACGTCTCAAAAAGCAAACACGGTTTGCCTTCTTTTTGCATCCGAAAGGTGAAGGGAAAAAAGACGAAACAATGGAAATGCGTAGATAGATGCCTGTCTTTTTCCCCTTCATTCATGTTGACTGGGTCCACCTTATGTGGGACCCAGTTAGTATAAAACAAAAACAAAATAAAAAAAGGAGAAAAAGTCAAAACCAAACAAAGAAAGGGGGCTGCTGCTTTGTGCGGTGTGAGGGCGCCACAGGAGAGAGAAAAAGTGAGTTTTTACCGCGAGCTCACCGAGAGAACATGGGGAGGGAAAGGAAGTAAAGGGGCTGAATTTTGCGGTCCCATTTCGAAGGCCCAACAATGTCGAAATTCGCTCAAATTTTAATAAGTTATTCGTGAAATCGAGGGCTACGAGTTGATCGGTTTCGTTCGTTGAAAATCTTCTCCAAATTCTCCAATCGTGATTAGGGTTTTTTCCTACAAAAAAAAACCGATGCTTTAGAATCATCCTAGACATACGCCCAAGATGCTTTAGAATCATCCTAAACCAAAAGAAACCGATGCTTTAGAATCTTGACCCAAATCCGATCCGACCCGACACGACCCGACCCATTTAACTAAATCTAGAAAAACTTATTTCTGATAATTATTTTAAAAAATTGTATTGGTAAAACATTTTCATGCAATACAAATATTTTAAAAAAAATTGAGGCTCCGTTTATTTCGTAGAAAATATAACATTTTTGGAAAATGTCTTTAGGAAAATGACAATATTTTCCGATATTTGGCGAAACGTGAAAATGAACTAGAAAATATTTTTTACCCTCTGGTATGAAAAATCATATTTTCTTTTGTGTACTCATTTTAATATTTTTATTTAAAAAATCATATTTTAATTACTTTTATTTTATTTTTTTTCTTCTTCCCCCACCGGTGGTAGGCCATGACGACGGCCGGCCACACATAGGGGAGGGAAAAGCTCACCGGCCTCTGGTGAGACTCGAGATAGCCAGCCTCGGGGGAGCTCGAGAGGTTGGTGAAGCCTTGCAAAGAATAAAAGAATAAAAGAAAAAAGAATAAAAAGGATATTAAAATTATAAAAATCAAAAATTTTTAAAAAAAATAGAAAATTTCACTTAAGCTTATTGGGGAACCCATTTAAGACCCATTAAGTTAATAAGCAACATATTAATGACCCATTTAAGTCTATTTTTAAAACTAAACCCAACCCATTTATAATCCACAATTATTAAATTTAGGTTAATATATGGGTTCTTGACCCATTTACCACCTCTAACTTCCCCCCACTGTAACCAAGTAATTATCATCAGGGCAGAAAGCCTCTGAAGTAGAGGTTACCATGGCAGCCCGCTTGGCTTGCTTAGGCCTGGCCAGGCTCGACCGACTTCGAAGGGAAACAAAATGGGCACGCTTGGGCAAGTAATTCTCTTTTTGAACCTATCCAGTCTGGGTGGATTTACTCCGGCCAGGCCAATTTTGTATTGGAAAATTAATAGTCTTTGAACTGTGTGTGCATTCTTGACAAGGATAGTTAAGCTCAGTTCCAATCCAACTGCTAATTGATCATGTCTACTCTAGAGGCAATTCCAAGGAAAGCTACCTGGATCGAGACTCAAAATAATGACCAATCTTCCTCAGGCACAATTCAATCTTACATTGAAGCTAACTCAGCTTATTCGAGATTACATTGCAATTACATTATTCGTATATTTTTAGTAAAAGTTCATAGGGAAATGTCTGAGCAAGTGTACTTAAACTCGCACAATTTGCCATGCAGACTAGCTTAACAAATTCGATGATTACCGTTTATCCCAAAAAGTGATGAAAGGAGAGACCACGACACATAGATTTACGAGTGTCTAGCCAGATAGAAAGCTTCTTCATTTTGTTTAGCTCTGTGAAATGATGGTGAACCAATTCGAAGGGATTTCTATTTTCACACAGAGACATGTGAACAAAGAGACTTTTTGCTTCCATCAATGGAGGAAAAACAATTGCACCAGCAGTAAGACTTTCCTAAGACTATTCCACATCAAGGAAGTAGCAAGCCATTAAAGATTCATTGCCTAAAGGTGCAAGATGTTAAGAGATTCACATAGTATAGAGCGAGCCCTCGCATTGGAAACATAAATCTTCCAAAGGAAAATCAAACGTGATAGAAATATAAAGTCTGATTTTAAGTATCTCTCTGATCATAATCTCTCATAATTAGAATAACGAGATTATGATATTTGAGATACTCAGAATCATACAATATATTTCTAACAAAACGTAAGCACTATAATACAGGTCAGGGTTACAGCAAACCAGAACACAAGTGGTTGGTGCATCCGAGTGTTCCCAAGGCCCTATATCTACATTACGGACATTCATTCATTTTTCCATTTATTATATATCAAAAAAATGTAATCGCTAAAATATTGATAACAATTTATGAATCATTTTACTTTAAACTTATTCATATTCTATAATCATTAAAAGAGTCAGTTCGCCTTGTCCCGTGCCATAGTAAATACCCCGCGGGACATTTTTCACGGGAAAAATTTGCCCCATTCGAAGGGAAGGTACCGCTGGGCGCGGATTCCTCGGGCCCATCCTTAGTAGTTTTCAGGTTTATAAAAATTTTCTGTCTTTCTTTTCAGCACCCGAATGGGCCCAATCCGTATTCTAACGGAATATATTTTCGTTTTGCAATCTAATTGCTTATGATCCATGCTTTTAGATCAAAGCAAATCTAGTGAACCCGATACTCATCCGGCGAATGGGTTTATTAATTTGTGTGGCATTCCGTTAGTCGTCATTTTAGTTAGTGACCCTATTTAAGCGTGCAATAAGCATTTGTCACATTGCTCGGCTGATAAATTTAGTAGCCGAGTCATGGTGTGTCTCATATTATTCTCTATGCAATGAGCAATGCTAGGGGTGAAATCATCAACCAATCAATGACATGCGGATTGTCTCGCTGTTTATTACATGAGTCTTAGTAAATATTTAGCCAATGCTTCTAAATTAAAGCGTCAATTTTCTATAAATTTATGGGTCAAAAGTTTTATTTATGTATATACCATCTTTAAAATAGCTTGAACAATGCATAACATATTTGATTTTCCAGGACAAAAATCAATGCATTATGTACAGAAAAGCGAGTTAGGTCATGAGTCCACGTTATCACTGTAGTTTCATATTCAGTTGGCTTTGGTATGAGTACCATCCTTCAAGAGAACAGTTAAAATCTGCACGATTTCTTATTAATCGACCCTCAAATTCTTGATAACTTAATTGGGTGTTTGTAGCATAACGATTGTAATTCAATCCGTATCCACATTCGAGCTTTAACGTACTGTATTACATGTCATAGTCTACTGTATAATTTGTCCTTGGAGTCATATCTTACTACGATAGACCATGTCGGACATTCCGACCGGATGGGATCAATTAATCATATATTTCAATTGATAATAATGACTTGAGAGGTGCTAACCCATATATAGAATTCAGAATATATATTTTTCAATCGAAACACACCTGGTTTAGCTAATCACCGTCGTCGAATCGATCGATATAGAAAACACCATACGAGTCCTAGACTAGGTGTTTCTCTCCTTCTCCTCTCTTTGACTGTTTTGGATGGAAAGTGTTTTGAATGAGGAGGGAAGAGGGGAAGAAAAACTATCAATTCAATCATAAACTTATTGCACGGATTTCAATTCATTCCTAAACTTATTGCACAGATTATAATTCAATCTTAAACTTTTCAGTTTTGCCAATTTAGTTCTAAATATTTACACGAAATTTGGATGTAGTCTTTCCAGCTAATGCCCGTTGGATATTGCTACCACGGCATCCGGTCATCATCGGTCGTCCTACTTGTCACGTTGACATGGACAATTTTACTCGAAAGGACATCCTATGTGTATAGCAACGTCAGAGATTTCTAGCGGCAATTGGCTGAATTGACTCAATTGAAATTTTGGGCAAAGATTTAGGACTTTATTAGTAAAATTGAAAAAATTAGGATTTAATTGGTATATGTACAATATATTTAGGACTGATTTGCTAATTATCCCAGAGAAGGGACTATACCATAATTATTGTTATTACTATATCTAGTATCGTCATGGATTATATTAAGTTAATCACAACCTCTTTTTATTAAACCGAAATATCATGCGAATAATATTTTCCCATATTTATAAAAATTATGAACACATTGACCATAATTAAATATTCGTTCTTTAATCAATTAGTTGAAATTTTCAAAATCTGTTCACTGGACGTTGGGTTTCGGGTTCCACTTGCTGTGTGACATTATAACAATCAAAACTTATACTATGTTTTAATTATTTTCAAGGTTCGTAAGCATATCTTTGGGTACCTTGTAGATTTTTCAAAGAGTGGAATCTGTTGAACTCTTCTCTCCTTTAACGACACTATAGTCAATCGGAGTTGCTCATTTATTTATCAGCTTATAAGACCATTTGGTAATAGCTTTAGCAACTCGAATCATACCCCTTTTATACTAAATTATTGAATTTTCAGGTAAGAACTAAGAATAGTAAGACCTTGAAGGTTTAAATTAAGTTATTCTTAGGTATAGAACGATAAATTATTTTATTTTGGTCCATTTAGGTGTCTTAGTTGGATAATGACATAAATAGTTTCGAAACTGTTCAAGCGACTACTGACTTGCTACTTCCTATCTTCTTCTTCTTGCAACAAGAAGCAAGTTGCTTGACCAGAAACTAACGCAGATTAAGTCGTAAGAGACCACACGTTAATGGTGGAAAATGGAACACAAAAATATTAGGATGTTATAATCGTATGATTAATTTTGCTAATCGTGTGTCATTCTAAGACGAGTCCTCATTATTGTTTTTATTGCTCTGGATCAAGTTAGACTTTATATTGAGATAGCCACTTATGTTTAATCCCGACCCGTTTCACGTAAAATAATCTTAAGGTGTCCCCTGCCGCCGCCTCATGGATGAAATGTCACCCTCGCGAATGAGGTGTACATGACGCTTTGCTTGCCTGTACTTATGAAATTAGGCGAATCCAAAAGTCCGGATATCTTATACTATTAAAAAAATAAGATATTTTTGCCCATTGATTGAGTTCAATTAATTTCAAATTCACACTCCTCATTCAAACTTGGATATGAGCGCAAGGAAGTGGATGCTTGCTTTGGTTCGGTGACCTGATGGATATTAGACAGTTCAACGAGAACGGCCAGGACATTTACGTAAGGATGGGCACATCAGAAGTTGGTACGTGTTCAAACCCTAAGTTATTTTTGACGTGATGACACGAGGAAGAGAATGAGTTCGACATGACAGTCGGATTGTTAGTAACTTCTGTCTTCAATTTATTGTAATGTGTATCAAGGTGGCAGTTTGAGCAAAAATGATGGCGCGAGGAAAAGCATGGCATCATTGTCAGCACTGTGCTGTCTGCGGTGCTTCTTCTCGGCATTGCAGCTGTTTTTACAGAGTATGGGAGAGATGTTAAAGTCGTCACCAGATAATATGGTTTCCAAGCAAGATGTTTTTCTTGATCCACAAGAGTCAATTTTTACTCTTGTTAGCATAGGTTTTAAATGTTGCTGCTCTGCATCAAATGCAAAGTTTCCTCAGATCGTCTCCCTTTAGAAATTTGAATGAACCAAGTGGCGTGAAGAATATGAATCGACCAAATGTGTGTTGCTTTGAATTCTGTTTTGGGATTTTTAAAGCTCAATTATGAGTTCTCTTTATTTGATGAATTCACTCACTTTAATTTCTAGTTGCAGGACAAATCTTTGGATTCTCCCATGAAAGCCGTAGTGAAGATCTAGACTTACCTCTGTTCGACCTCACAACCATAGTGAGCGCAACGAATAACTTCTCTGACGACAACAAACTTGGAGAGGGAGGCTTTGGAGCTGTCTATAAGGTTACTATTCTCATTTTTCGGAATTCTAAATCTGCTCATACATATACAAATGCACAATGGAAAAAAGGAACAAAAAATTTCTATCTTTTAGGGTGTTCTGAAGAGTGGCCAAGAAATTGCTGCGAAGAGGCTGTCGGAAAACTCAGGGCAGGGACAGGCCGAGTTCCAGAATGAGGTCGTCTACATCGTCAAACTTCAACACCGAAACCTCGTCAAGATTCTTGGATGCTGCATTCAAGTAGATGAAAAGATGTTGATCTATGAATTCTTGCCCAACTGGAGCTTGGATTGTTTCATTTTCGGTTTGCTTCGCTCAAGTCTCTACATTTTCATTGCTTTTGTCACAGAAAAGGGCTGAAGAAGCTTCCTTTAATAACCTATAAGGCCAATAATTTGGCAGACCAAGAGAAGGGTGTTTCACTGGATTGGCCTAAGCGCTTCACTATCATCAACGGCATAGCTTCGGGGCTCCTATACCTTCACCGAGACTCAAGATTAAGAATAATTCATCGAGACCTGAAAGCTGAAAACATCCTGCTTGACAACGAAATGAATCCAAAGATATCGGACTTTGGTTTGGCGAGGAGTTTCGGAGGCAATGAGAGCGAAGCGAATACGAAGAGAGCGGTGCGAACATAGTGAGTTCTCTTAACAAGTGATCTTCACTGGATCTGGTCCATTTGCTTCAAAAACTAATCATTCTTTTCGATGGCTTTTTTGCATAGCGGTTACTTGTCACCAGAGTATGCGGTCCACGGGTTATATTCGATAAAATCAGATGTGTTCAGTTTTGGCGTTTTAGTGCTGGAAATCGTGAGCGGGAAAAGAAATCGGGGCTTCACTCATCCTGACAGCCATTTGAGCCTTCTTGGATACGTAAGTCGGAAAATTTATCAGATCTCTTTGTTTATTTATCTTCAGGTTAGTTTTTAGTCTTACTCTAGATAACTGACGTAATCAATTGATCATGCAGGCTCGGACACTGTTCGGA
Organism: Syzygium oleosum; assembly: GCF_021117445.2. Taxonomy (NCBI): domain Eukaryota; kingdom Viridiplantae; phylum Streptophyta; class Magnoliopsida; order Myrtales; family Myrtaceae; genus Syzygium; species Syzygium oleosum. The sequence continues at coordinate 19,269,375 of NW_026607487.1, forward strand.
GATCGAAAGTCTATGGAGCTGGTTGATCCATCGATCACATCCACATTCAATCCCTGTGGAAGTTTTGCGATCGATCCGTGTGTCTTTGCTGTGCGTTCAACAAAATTCGAGAGACAGACTGGAGATGTCATCCGTGGTTATGATGTTGGGCAGTGAGAGCACATTGCCTCATCCTAAACAGCCCAGTTTTTTCAGCGAGGAGTCCGTATCTGAAGCAAGTTCTTCAAGCGGTGGCAAGCACCAAAAATATTCGGCCAACGAAATGACTATTTCAGATGTACAGCCTCGCTGATATATCTGTAATTACAATTTTTTTTTATATTGATCATATATGAATATGAGAAGATCATGGCGTTCGTATTGAGGATCGTCTCTTACTCTAGAATTGCAAGACGTTACAGGGACATACAAAAGACGGCACCTTTTGTCCTTCCAAATTTTGGGGGATGCCAGTCAGAAAGCGAAAAGTGTGTATACGTACCCCGAAAGCATGAAAATTTTCAAGCTCTTTGTTTGTTATGATTTTGTACAAAGAACGCCTTCAATACCTTACTTGAATACGTGCGTCATTCCTTAATGAAGTAAATTCACATTAGTAAATTCACATCAGTATAATCAGTCTGGCGCTTTAATCCAAACAGTGGAAACCAGAAGAAACCGATGCTTTAGAATCATCCTAAACATTCGCCCCGGATGCCTTTGTAGTTTTTGTGCTTGAGGTCAATAGCGCATTTCCTCAGCCTAAACAGGTCAGTTTTTTTGTTGAGGAGATCATACTAGAAGCAAGTTCTTCTATTTGCGCCAAGTGCCCGATATTTTTAGCCCAACGAAGGGCTCATTTCCAATGAAAATCTAGACAGAAAAATTTGCTAGCTCATACTGACCAACCATCATGATTTATAGAACTACAATCTTACGGTGTTCTTACTTCCATTTATTCTGTCAAGAAGATACATCACTGAAAGGACCAGCTTAAATACATCAGTGCTATATGGTTCTTGCACCTGGAATCACATAATATTAGCGTTCCATAGGGTTGCAATTTGAAGAGTCCAAACAGTCTGGAAGCAGAACATGATCGCACATCCATTAGTATAACAGTTTAGGCTGCACTAAAACCCCTTCCAGGCCAGATTTCCCATAGAGAACCCTGCTCTGTTGAAGTTCCGACAGTTCAGGCTGCATTATAACCCCATCCAGGCCCGATTTCCCATTGAGTACGATGCTCTGTTGAAGTTCCAGGAAGTCCTTGTATTTCATCCCGATGTGCACGGCTCGGTTGTTCTTGCCATCCACTAGCTGCTCCACTGGCGTGATGACAGTGTCGGGCGATGGTCCATTAGACAGAGCGATCGATATCCTTGTAGCCTTGTCGTTCACGACAGCTCGATGTAGAACACTCTTGTATTTCCCATTGCTCAGAATCTTGATCAGTTGATCAGTGTCAAGAAAAAAAAATTAGTTGCAATAAGCTTTATTGGTTCGATGGGAAAAAAGTAGTAAATCACAAAGATCCGTATCGACTTTTTAACTGATTATTACCTAGTGAAAGAAAGAAAGTGAAAAGAGTTTGTTTCAGCAAATTTATAGGACAACTATATGAACTACGGTCTTATGTATAATAATAGTGTCCCCTCCATAAAGACATACACTATCTGCATGAATGTTGAAACGTATCGGACCTCTCTTGCAAGACAATGAGGGAGGTTAGAAAGATGGAACATGAATTTCTTTATATGTACCTTTAGGTGATCACCAGTGTTGACCAAAAAGGCGTTCGGAATGGGATCTATTTCGACCCACTTCCCGCCATGGTGCACTTGGAGGCCACCAATTCCATTCTGCAGGACGATGGTCAACAGGCCGTGGTCTGCATGTGGTGGCACGCCCATAGTGAGTTCTGGCTGCGGGCACGGCGGATACAGATTCGCCGCTAATATCTGTAGGCTTGAATCCATGTTCATTGCCTTGTCAATATAGCCCGGTTCGAGTCCTAGGCTTTCCGAAATACCCTTGAGCAGTCCTCTAGCTAATTTCCGGACCGCCCCAGAGTATTCTGTTAAAACTTCACTGCAACAAACATTGCTTTCATTCATCAGAGGAAATGCCATGGTGGTGTTCTTTTCATCTTTATGGATGTCGCAAGTTTGTGTCCCTCAATCTTTTATCTGGTGTGTTGCTAATTGTCCTGCTCTATCAAATTGAATCCTGGATTTGTTGATTTTCTATAGGTGTACAAAATTGTTGTTGTTTGCCATCAAGACGATCCAAAATAATGCAAACCTAGCATAAGAATCGTGTGGTTTCTGTTGCTATGTTTCAAGATTCCCAGATTTCTCGATAAATACAGAGCTATTTTACAAAACTAACAAACCATAACCCAAGATCCTGAAGAGCTTGCGCATCGGACAGATTGAAGTTGTTTCGGTTCAGATCCAATAGGATCAATTTAGTGGTATGCTGCGTCATGTAGAAATGGCAAATTTGGTTTCCAAATCACGACATCTCGAATTTAGGTAACTCTAGAATTCAAGTGCGCCACCGAAGTGGACAGAATTTCATGTATGGACAGATACTGGAAGCAGTCCAGTCGAAGATTTGGATTCCCGTCTTACCAGGGAATAAAATTTTGTTCAAGTTCCTCGTCATGCTTTCTTTTTCTGATATATCTAACAATTATCTGCTGAGTACCATCTTCGCGCGCACGGAGAGAGAGAGAGAGAGAGAGAGAGAGAGAGAGAGAGAGAGAGAGAGAGAGAGAGAGAGAGAGAGAGAAAATGGATACCTGAAGCCTTCTGGTTTGGTGGGGCAATGAAACTTCGGATGCACACTCACCCTTAGAAAATCTCTACTGGAAAACACCTTGTGGACCGAAGCATTGAAGCTCGTCCTGCATCTTATGGGGTCCAACACGTGCTTCCCTTTGAACTCCATCTTCTCTTCCTCGGTCAGATCGAAGAATCCTGTCAGCATGTTGACCATTGCTTTCATTTGGCTCTCGGGAACTCCATGGTTGATCACCTATCCACATAAACCGGGGGCTATAATCAATACATAGCATACAAGACGCTGCCTAATCATTTATGGAGAGTGTGTCATACTGATCAATAATGACTCCAGCTTTGACACCAATTTATGCAAAATAGATTCATAAAAAAAAAAAACAAGGTTTCGGAGTTGATTTACTTGCAACGCCCAATCTCTCGGAGTCAAGGGCATGATAAATAATTTCTCATGAATTTTCTTTAGCTCTGGCGAGAATAAACAATCATCGTTTGAACTAGCCAATTTAATTTAAACTGTTGCTAGTCTTTTCAGTACTCATGACAAGTTTCATAAGCGAAAGCTGATCCAAATTTGCCAACTGTTTGTTTTGCATCTTCGCGACAAATAGAATAAAGAAAAGTTCTATGAAGCAGCTAATGAACTAATGAACCAGCTAGGAACATAAGTACCATGAAGAAGCCCCAGTCTTGACAAGCCTTTGCAAGATTCGAGATGACTTTAGACCGTTGATCGGGATCACTTGAGGAGAGGAGAGAGAAGTCGATGATGGGGATGGAGTCATCGTGGTCAGGATGAACGGCTTGATCACCGGAAGTGGAGTTGGTGAAGGTGCAGTGGGAGGGGATGGAAGTGAGCTTGGAAGATTCAGCTAGAGTCTTAGCACTTCGTATTTTGAGCAGAGAAGTATTAGCTTCTTGGTGGAGCGGAGCAACTGGACAAACAGTAGCCATTTGAGATGAAACTAACTCTCTCTCTCTCTCTCTCTCTCTCTCTCTCGGCCACCAAGAACTTGGCCCTCTTCGTTCCCTCTCTTCCCTTTTATAAGAATAGAACTTGCCCGAAGATAAATCAAGCAACTTCGGCGCTCCTTCGTTCACATGGCCTTTGTCAAAGAAGACAAAAGGCAAGAAGTGAACATACGTAATGCAAGGTGGGCCGTTGTCCTCTTTCCTCCAATCACACGGCATGCATGCACATGACCATGTGCATGCATTAATCAAGGAGCTGAAAATGGACGAACATGAACATGTGCATGCATTAATCATCATGTGCAAACATGTGCATGCATTAATCAAGGAGCTGAAGATGGACGAACATGAATTTCCTTTCCTCTTTCTTTGATTGGGCACTTTTCTTCATGCACACCAACTCCCACCATTTATGACCCACAATCATTAAATATGGGTTAATATATGGGTTCTTGACCCATTTACCAACTCTAACTTCCCCCCACTGTAACCAAGTAATTATCATCAGGGCAGAAAGCCTCTGAAGTACAGGTTACCATGGCAGCCGGCTTGGCTTGCCTAGGCCTGGCTAGGCTCGACCGACTTTGAAGGGAAACAAAATGGGCAAGCTTGAGCAAGTAATTCTCTTTTTGAACCTATCCAGTTTGGGTGGATCTACTCCGGCCAGGTCAATTTCGTATTGGCAAATTAATAATCTTTGAACCGTGTGTGCATTCTTGACAAGGATAGTTCAGCTCGGCTCCAATCCAACTGCTCATTGATCATGTCTACTCTAGAGGCATTTCCAAGGAAAGCTACCTGGATCGAGACTCAAAATAATGACCAATCTTCCTCAGGCACAATTCAATCTTATATTGAAACTAACTTTGCTGATCTGATATTACATTGCAATTACATTGTTCGTATATTTTCAGCAAAAGTTCATAGGGAAACGTCTGAGCAAGTGTACTTAAACTCGCACAATTTGCCATGCAAATTAGCTTAACAAATTCGATGATTACCGTTTGTCCCAAAAAGTGATGAAAGGAGAGACCACGACACATAGATTTACGAGTGTCTAGCCAGATAGAAAGCTTCTTCATTTTGTTTAGCTCTGTGAAATGATGGTGAACCAATTCAAAGGGATTTCTGTTTTCACACAGAGACATGTGAACAAAGAAACCTTTTGCTTCCATCAATGGAGGAAAAACAATTGCACCAGCAGTAAAACTTTCCTAAGACTATTCCACTTCAAGGAAATAGCAAGCCATTGAAGATTCATTGCCTAAAGGTGCAAGATGTTAAGAGATTCACATGGTATAAAGCGAGCCCTCGCGCTGGAAACAGAAATCTTCGAAAGGAAAATCAAACGTGTTAGAAATATATTGTCTGATTTTGAGTATCTCTCTAATCATAATCTCTCATAATCAGAATAACGAGATTATGATACGGGAGATACTCATAATCAGACAATATATTTCTAACAAAGCGTAAGCACTATAATACAGGTCAGGGTTACAGCAAACCAGAACACAAGTGGTTGGTGCATTCGAGTGTTCCCAAGGCCCTATATCTACATTACGGACATTCATTCATTTTTTTTTCCATTTATTATATATCAAAAAAATGTAATCGCTAAAATATTGATAACAATTTATGAATCATTTTACTTTAAACTTATTCATATTCTATAGTCATTAAAAGAGTCAGTCCGCCTTGCCCCGTGCCACAGTAAATACCCCGCGGGACATTTTTCACGGGAAAAATTTGCCCCATTCGAAGGGAAGTTACCGCGGGGCACGGATTCCTCGGGCCCATCCTTAGTAGTTTTCAGGTTTATAAAAATTTTCTGTCTTTCTTTTCAGCACCCGAATGGGCCCAATCCGTATTCTAACGGAATATATTTTCTTTTTGCAATCTAATTGCTTATGATCCATGCTTTTAGATCAAAGCAAATCTAGCGAACCTGATACTCATCCGGCGAATGGGTTTATTAATTCGTGTGGCATTCCGTTAGTCGTCATTTTAGTTAGTGAGCCTATTTAAGCGTGCAATAAGCATTTGTCACATTGCTCGGCCGATGTGTGTCTCGTATTATTCTCTATGCAATGAGCAATGCTAGGGATGAAATCATCAACCAATCAATCCTGAATATTATTGTATAAACGAACGAGATGTAGAAATTCCAATTCGGGGATTCGAGATGTACAAACTCAACAAAATAAAATGCGAACAACGTAAACAAAAATGCCCACTTGATTCTAGTGCAATCTTCGCATCTGGATTGACATAAATGCATTAACTCATGCACGCACTAGCATTCAGGTCAATCAATTCTTAAAAGGAATCAGGCAGTGCCATAGTAACATGTACGTATTACGTTAAACTGCAATCTCGGAGCACATAGATGCACATGTCCAGACATTAAGCAGTACCTGAAGTTCAGAGAGCTCGTCCAAGTACTCGGGAGGGCAGAGATCGGGCCTCGTCGACAGCCCCTGCCCTATCTTAACAAAAGTCGGCCCCAATCTTGTGAAAATCCTTCTCAACTCAGCACCTCGCTTCCTCTTATTTTGATCAATCTGTCCATTGCTTTGATCCACCAACAACTTAATTGCGAAAGAACCTAGAGCAACCACTATCTCCAGCGCTCTCCCCGCCACCTAGCGAGATTTGAATTCCACTTAATCAACCAAATGAACCCCGATTGCAATCTCTCCAGCGAAATTCAAAAATCCATGCACGTAACCTCGCACAATACGCGAATAAGCAAGTAATATACAGCATAAATTACAGCTTAATCACCGGGAGAGAGAGAGAGAGAGACAGACCTTGAGAGGGCGACGGCCGTATCGGCGAGAGAGGAGCTCGGGAGTGTAAACGGTGGCATTGGCGGCGCGCGCCATGGCTCGAGCCTCGGCTTGGATGTCCTCAGCTCGATCGACTCTCAGCACCGGCACGACTGCGCCGCCCCGGCCTCCCCCTCCGCCGCCGCCGCCGTCCCTGACCTCCTGGGGCGGACCTCGAGGCCTCGCTTCGACCAGGGCCGCCCTCGGAGCTGCCAACCTCGCCGCCGCTCTGCCTCCGTTGGCGGGCCGCGGGGCCGGAATCGGACCCCACGACGGCGAGGTCACCGTTAAAGCGCCGGCAGACATGGGGGCTGTTCGGTTCGATGGCGAGCGAAACGACACGGCTGGCAGGACTTTGAGGATTGGACCATTTTCGCGGAAAGGAGATTCGGTTTTCCAGAAGATTTTACAGAGGGGAAAAGAGGGCGAGAGAGGTTTCTTAGTATTTCTGGCTGGTGTTGTGTGTACACATGTCCGCTTTTCAGAGGCTGATGGTATTTTTCCTTTTTTCTAATATTTTTTCTGCGCTAAGTTTATTCAAATAAAAAGTAGACCGTCAAAGCTAGGGGTGTCAAAAATACTTGAACCGAAATTTTCGGATCTCCTCTGATCGGGTTCCTTCCGGTTCGGGTAATAGATAGAAAAATGGGTGCAGGAATAGTTCCGAACCGAATCGAAAACACATTAAACCATGCATTGTCTTCTTTCCGGAGAGCGCCATCCGAGAAAGTTTTCTTCATCGTTACCTTTTGCATCTTGGATCGAGTACTGTACAATTTAGATTGCGAACGCACATGTGCCAAATATGTTCGGGTTGGTTCGAGAATCGTGAAACCCCAAACCGTTGACACCCATTAAACAAGTGGAAATAACAAATCGTTAACTATGTATCCACCGTTTCTTAAAAAAAATTAATTTTAAAGAAATTGTATTTTACATTGAGGGGAGTCTTAGTAAATATTTAGCCATCGCTTCTAAATTAAAGCGTCAATTTTCTATAAATTTATGGGTCAAAAGTTTTATTTATGTATATACCATCTTTAAAATAGCTTGAACAATGCATAACATATTTGATTTTCCAGGACAAAAATCAATGCATTATGTACAGAAGAGCGAGTTAGGTCATGAGTCGACGTTATCACTGTAGTTTCATATTCAGTTGGCTTTGGTATGAGTACCATCCTTCAAGAGAACAGTTAAAAATCTGCATGATTTCTTATTAATCGACCCTCAAATTCTTGATAACTTAATTGGGTGTTTGTAGCAGAACGATTGTAATTCAATCCGCATCCACATTCGAGCTTTAACGTACTGTATTACATGTCATAGTCTACTGTATAATTTGTCCTTGGAGTCATATCTTACTATGATAGACCATGTCGGACATTCCGACCGGATGGGATCAATTAATCATATATTTCAATTGATAGTAATGACTTGAGAGGTGCTAACCCATATATAGAATTCAGAATATATATTTTTCAATCGAAACGCACCTGGTTTAGCTAATCACCGTCGTCGAATCGATCGATATAGATGAGACCATACGAGTCCTAGACTAGGTGTTTCTCTCCTTCTCCTCTCTGACTGTTTGGATGGAAAGTGTTTTGAACGAGGAGGGAAGAGGGGAAGAAAAACTATCAATTCAATCATAAATTTATTGCACGGATTTCAATTTATTCCTAAACTCATTGCACATATTACAATTCAATCTTAAACTTTTCAGTTTTACTAATTTAGTTCTAAATATTTACACGAAATTTGGATGTAGTCTTTCCAGCTAATGCCCGTTGGATATTGCTACCACGGCATCCGGTCATCATCGGTCGTCCTACTTGTCACGTTGACATGGACAATTTTACTCGAAAGGACATCCTATGTGGATAGCAACGTCAGAGATTTCTAGCGGCAATTGGTTGAATTGACTCAAATGAAATTTTGCGCAAAGATTTAGGAATTTATTAGTAAAATTGAAAAAATTAGGATTAAATTGGTATCTGTACAATAGATTTAGGACTGATTTGCTAATTATCCCGGAGAATCGACTGTACCATAATTATTGTTATTACTATATCTAGTATCGTCATGGATTATATTAACTTTGTCACAACCTCTTTTTATTCAACCGAAATATCATGCGAATAATATTTGCCCATATTTATAAAAATTATGAACACATTGACCATAATTAAATATTCGTTCTTTAATCAATTAGTTGAAATTTTCAAAATCTGTTCAGTGGACGTTGGGGTTCGGGTTCCACTTGCTGTGTGACATTATAACAATCCAACTTATATTATGTCTTAATTATTTTCAAGGTTCGTGAGCATATCTTTGGGTATCTTGTAGATTTTTCAAAGAGTGGAATCTGTTGAACTCTTCTCTCCTTCAACGACACTATAGTCAATCGGAGTAGTTCATTTATTTATCAGCTTATAAGACCATTTGGTAATAGCTTTAGCAACTCGAATCATACCCCTTTTATACTAAATTATTGAATTTTCAGGTAAGAACTGAGAATAGTAAGACCTAGAAGGTTTAAATTAAGTTATTCTTAGGTATAGAACGATAAATTATTTTATTTTGGTCCATTTAGGTGTCTTAGTTGGATAATGACATAAATAGTTTTGAAACTGTTCAAGCAACTACTGACTTGCTACTTCCTATCTTCTTCTTCTTGCAACAAGAAGCAAGTTGCTTGACCAAAAATTAACGCAGATTAAGTCGTAGGAGACCACATGTTAATGGTGGAAAATGGAACACAAAAATATTAGGATGTTATAATCCTATGATTAATTTTGGTAATCGTGCGTCATTCTAAGATGAGTCCTCATTATTGTTTTTATTGCTCTGGATCAAGTTAGACTTTATATTGAGATAGCCACTTATGTTTAATCCCGACCCTTTTCACGTAAAATAATCTTAAGGTGGTCCCTGCCGCCACCTCATGGATGAAATGTCACCCTCGCGAAGCAGGTGGACATGACACTTTGCTTGCTTGCGCTTATGAAATTAGGCGAATCCAAAAGTCCGGATATCTTATACTATTAAAAAAATAAGATATTTTTGCCCATTGATTGAGTTCAATTAATTTCAAATTCACACTCCTTATTCAAACTTGGATATGAGCGCAAGGAAGTGGATGCTTGCTTTGGTTCGGTGACCTGATGGATATTAGACAGTTCAACGAGAACGGCCAGGACATTTACGTAAGGATGGGCACATCAGAAGTTGGCACGTGTTCAAACCCTAAGTTATTTTTGACGTGATGACACGAGGAAGAGAATGAGTTCGAAATGACAGTCGGATTGTTAGTAACTTCTGTCTTCAATTTGTTGTAATGTGTATCAAGGTGGCAGTTTGAGCAAAAATGATGGCGCGAGGAAAAGCATGGCTTCATTGTCAGCACTGTGCTGTCTGCGGTGCTTCTTCTCGGCATTGCAGCTGTTTTTACAGGGTATGGGAGAGATGTTAAAGTCGTCATCAGATAATATCGTTTCCAAGCAAGATGTTTTTCTTGATCCACAAGAGTCAATTTTTACTCTTGCTAGCATAGGTTTTAAATGTTGCTGCTCTGCATCAAATGCAAAGTTTCCTCAGATCGTCTCCCATTAGAAATTTGAATGAACCAAGTGGCCTGAAAAATATGAATGAACCAAATTTGTGTTGCTTTGAATTCTGTTTCGGGATTTTTAAAGCTCAATTATGAGTTCTCTTTATTTGATGAATTCACTCACTTTAATTTCTAGTTGCAGGACAAATCTTTGGATTCTCCCATGAAAGCCGTAGTGAAGATCTAGACTTACCTCTGTTCGACCTCACAACCATAGTGAGCGCAACGAATAACTTCTCTGACGACAACAAACTTGGAGAGGGAGGCTTTGGAGCTGTCTATAAGGTTACTATTCTCATTTTTCGGAATTCTAAATCTGCTCATACATATACAAATGCACAATGGAAAAAAGGAACAAAAAATTTCTATCTTTTAGGGTGTTCTGAAGAGTGGCCAAGAAATTGCTGTGAAGAGGCTGTCGGAAAACTCAGGGCAGGAATAGGCCGAGTTCAAGAATGAAGTCGTCTACATCGTCAAACTTCAACACCGAAACCTCGTCAAGATTCTTGGATGCTGCATTCAAGTAGATGAAAAGATGTTGATCTATGAATTCTTGCCGAACCGGAGCTTGGATTGTTTCATTTTCGGTTTGCTGCGCTCAATCTCTACATTTTCATTGCTTTTGTCATAGAAAAGGACCGAAGAAGCTTCCTTTAATAACTTATAAGGCCAATAATTTGGCAGACCAAGAGAAGGGTGTTTCACTGGATTGGCCTAAGCGCTTCACTATCATCAACGGCATAGCTTCGGGGCTCCTATACCTTCACCGAGACTCAAGATTAAGAATAATTCATTGAGACCTGAAAGCTGAAAACATCCTGCTTGACAACGAAATGAATCCAAAGATATCGGACTTTGGTTTGGCGAGGAGTTTCGGAGGTAATGAGAGCGAAGCGAATACGAAGAGAGTGGTGGGAACATAGTGAGTTCTCTTAACAAGTGATCTTCACTGGATCTGGTCCATTTGCTTCAAAAACTAATCATTCTTTTCAATGGCTTTTTTGCATAGCGGTTACTTGTCACCAGAGTATGCGGTCACGGATTATATTCGATAAAATCAGATGTATTCAGTTTTGGCGTTTTAGTGCTGGAAATCGTGAGCGGGAAAAGAAATCGAGGCTTCACTCATCCTGACGGCCATTTGAGCCTTCTTGGATATGTAAGTCGGAAAATTTATCAGATCTCTTTGTTGATTTATCTTCAGGTTAGTTTTTAGTCTTACTCTAGATGACTGACATAATCAATTAATCATGCAGGCCCGGACACTGTTCAGAGATCGAAAGTCCATGGAGTTGGTTGATCCATCGATCACATCCACATTCAATCCCATGGAAGTTTTGCGATCGATCCATGTGTCGTTGCTGCGCGTTCAACAAAATTCGAGAGAAAGACCGGAGATGTCATCTGTGGTTATGATGTTGGGCAGTGAGAGCACATTGCCTCATCCTAAACAGCCCAGTGTTTTTCAGCGAGGAGTCCGTATCTGAAGCAAGTTCTTCAAGCGGTGGCAAGCACCAAAATATTCGGCCAACGAAATGACTATTTCAGACGTACAGCCTCGCTGATATATCTGTAATTACAATTTTTTTTATATTGATCATATATGAATATGAGAAGATCATGGCGTTCGTATTGAGAATCGTCTCTTACTCTAGAATTGCAAGACGTTACAGGGACATACAAAAGACTGCACCTTTTGTCCTTCCAAATTTTGGGGGATGCCATTTAGAAAGCTCGATTTTTCCCATAGAGTACACTGCTATGTTGAAGTTCCGACAATTCAGGCTGTATTATAACCCCATCCAGACCCGATTTCCCATTGAGTACGATGCTCTGTTGAAGTTCCAGGAAGTCCTTGTATTTCATCCCGATGTGCATGGCTCGGTTGTTCTTGCCATCCACCAGCTGCTCCACTGGCGTGATGACAGTGTCAGGCGATGGTCCATTAGACAGAGCGATCGATATCCTTGTAGCCTTGTCGTTCACGACAGCTCGATGTAGAACACTCTTGTATTTCCCATTGCTCAGAATCTTGATCAGTTGATTAGTGTCGAGAAAAAAAATTAGTTGCAATAAGCTTTATTGGTTCGATGGGAAAAAAGTAGTAAATCACAAAGATCCGTATCGACTTTTTAACTGATTATTACCTAGTGAAAGAAACAAAGTGAAAAGAGTTTGTTTCAGCAAATTTATAGGACAACTATATGAACTACGGTCTTATGTATAATAATAGTGTCCCCTCCATAAAGACATACACTATCTGTATGAATGTTGAAATGTATCGGACCTCTCTTGCAAGACAATGAGGGAGGTTAGAAAGATGGAACATGAATTTCTTTACATGTACCTTTAGGTGATCACCGGTGTAGACCAAAAAGGCGTTCGGAATGGGATCTATTTCGACCCACTTCCCGTCATGGTGCACTTGGAGGCCGCCAATTCCATTCTGCAGGACGATGGTCAACAGGCCGTGGTCTGCATGTGGTGGCGCGCCCATAGTGAGTTCTGGCTGCAGGCACGGCGGATACAGATTCGCCGCTAATATCTGTAGGCTTGAATCCATGTTCATTGCCTTGTCAATATAGCCCGGTTCGAGTCCTAGGCTTTCCGAAATACCCTTGAGCAGTCCTCTAGCTAATTTCCGGACCGCCCCAGAGTATTCTGTTAAAACTTCACTACAACAAACATTGCTTTCATTCATCAGAGGAAATGCCATGGTGGTGTTCTTTTCATCTTTATGGATGTCGCAAGTTTGTGTCACTCAATCTTTTATCTGGTGTGTTGCTAATTGTCCTGCTCTGTCAAATTGAATCCTGGATTTGTTGATTTTCTATAGGTGTACAAAATTGTTGTTGTTTGCCATCAAGACGATCCAAAATAATGCAAACCTAGCATAAGAATCGTGTAGTTTCTGTTGCTATGTTTCAAGATTCCCAGATTTCTCGATAAATACAGAGCTATTTTACAAAACTAACAAACCATAACCCAAGATCCTGAAGAGCTTGTGCATCTGACAGATTGAAGTTGTTTCGGTTCAGATCCAATAGGATCAATTGAGTGGTATGCTGCGTCATGTAGAAATGGAAAATTTGGTTTCCAAATCACGACATCTCGAATTTAGGTAACTCTAGAATTCAAGTGCGCCACCGAAGTGGACAGAGTTTCATGTATGGACAGATACCGGAAGGAGTCCAGTTGAAGATTTGGATTCCCGTCTTACCAGGGAATAAAATTTTGTTCAAGTTCCTCATCATGCTTTCTTTTTCTGATATATCTAACAATTATCTGCTGAGTACCATCTTCGAGTGCACGCAAAGAGAGAGAGAGAGAGAGAGAGAGAGAGAGAGAGAGAGAGAGAGAGAGAGAGAGAGAGAGAGAGAGAGAGAGAGAGAGAGAGAGAGAGAGAGTTTGATTTGGATTTGGTTGGCCTGATATATTGGGTTAGGTTAAGGTGTTTGAAAGGTGAGAACTTGTTCATACAGGAGAGAGAGAGAGAGAGAGAGAGAGAGAGAGAGAGAGAGAGAGAGAGAGAGAGAGAGAGAGAGAGAGAGAGAATGGATACCTGAAGCCTTCTGGTTTGGTGGGGCAATGAAACTTCGGATGCACACTCACCCTCAGAAAATCTCTCCTGGAAAACACCTTGTGGACCGAAGCATTGAAGCTCGTCCCGCATCTTATGGGGTCCAACACGTGCTTCCCTTTGAACTCCATCTTCTCTTCCTCGGTCAGATCGAAGAATCCTGTCAGCATGTTGACCATCGCTTTCATTTGGCTCTCGGGGACTCCATGGTTGATCACCTATCCACATAAACCGGGGGCCATGATCAATACATAGCATACAAGACGCTGCCGAATCATTTATGGAGAGTGTCATACTGATCAATAATGACTCCAGCTTTGATACCAATTTGTGCAAAATAGATTCATAAAAAAAAAACAAGGTTTCGGGGTTGATTTACTTGCAGCGCCCAATCTCTCGGAGTCAAGGGCACGATAAATAATTTCTCATGAATTTTCTTTAGCTCTGGCGGGAATAAACAATCATCGGTTGAACTAGCCAATTTAATTTAAACTGTTGCTAGTCTTTTCAGTACTTATGACAAGTTTCATAAGCGAAAGCTGATCCAAATTCGCCAACTGTTTGTTTTGCATCTTCGCAACAAATAGAATAAAGAAAAGTTCTATGAAGGAGCTAATGAACTAATGAACTAGCTAGGAACATAAGTACCATGAAGAAGCCCCAGTCTTGACAAGCCTTTGCAAGATGCGAGACGACTTTAGACCGTTGATCGGGATCACCTGAGGAGAGGAGAGAGAAGTCGATGATGGGGATGGAGTCATCGTGGTCAGGATGAACGGCTTGATCACCGGAAGTGGAGTTGGTGAAGGTGCAGTGGGAGGGGATGGAAGTGAGCTTGGAAGATTCAGCTAGAGTCTTAGCACTTCGTATTTTGAGCAGAGAAGTATTAGCTTCTTGATGGAGCAGAGCAACTGGACAAATAGTAGCCATTTGAGATGAAACTCACTCTCACTCACTCACTCACTCACTCTTTCTCTCTCTCTCTCTCTCTCTCTCTCTCTCTCTCTCTCTCTCTCTCTCTCGGCCACCAAGAAATTGGCGCTCTTCGTTCCCTCTCTTCCCTTTTATAATAATAGAATTTGCCCGAAGACAAATCAAGCAACTTCCGCACTCCTTCGTTCACATGGCCTTTTCAAAGAAGACAAAAGGTAAGAAGTGAACATACGTAATGCAAGGTGGGCCGTTGTCCTCTTTCCTCCAATCACACGACATGCATGCACATCTAATCAAGGAGCTGAAAATGGACGAACATGAACTTCCTTTTCTCTTTCTTTGATTGGGCACTTTTCAAAGAATAGAATTTGCCCGAAGACAAATCAAGCAACTTCCGCGCTCCTTCGTTCACATGGCCTTTGTCAAAGAAGACAAAAGGCAAGAAGTGAACATACGTAATGCAAGGTGGGCGTTGTCCTCTTTCCTCCAATCACACGGCATGCATGCACATGACCATGTGCATGCATTAATCAAGGAGCTGAAAATGGACGAACATGAACTTCCTTTCCTCTTTCTTTGATTGGGCACTTTTCAAAGAATAGAATTTGCCCGAAGACAAATCAAGCAACTTCCGCGCTCCTTCGTTCACATGGCCTTTGTCAAAGAAGACAAAAGGCAAGAAGTGAACATACGTAATGCAATGTGGGCGTTGTCCTCTTTCCTCCAATCACACGGCATACATGCACATGACCATGTGCATGCATTAATCAAGGAGCTGAAAATGGACGAACATGAACTTCCTTTCCTCTTTCTTTGATTGGGCACTTTTCAAAGAATAGAATTTGCCCGAAGACAAATCAAGCAACTTCCGCGCTCCTTCGTTCACATGGCCTTTGTCAAAGAAGACAAAAGGCAAGAAGTGAACATACGTAATGCAAGGTGGGCGTTGTCCTCTTTCCTCCAATCACACAGCATGCATGCACATGACCATGTGCATGCATTAATCAAGGAGCTGAAAATGGACGAACATGAACTTCCTTTCCTCTTTCTTTGATTGGGTATTGGAAAGGCAGCTGTGATCTGCATTTATTTAGGCCGTTTACTTAGGAAGTTTTGTGTGTGCATATCTTTTATTACTTTTTATTGTGTGGTCCTTGTATTTTTAGTAGTTTAGCCTAATTAGGAGTTTGTTTGATAGCTGTATCTTCTTGTAGATATGTTACGTTTCTGTGGCAATGAAGAAGAGAATTCTCATTCCAAAATTCCTCAGTTCTTTTACATGGTATCAGAGCCATGGCTGATGAAAAAAAAGGTGAGGAGAGTTCTGGAACGGACAAGAAAACCTTTAGTCCTTACACACTGAATTCGAATGACAACCCGGGTAACCTGATTACCCAAGTTCAGTTGAAGGGCGAGAATTATGAAGAATGGGTGCGAGCTATGCGGACCACATTACGAGCCAAGAAGAGCAACTGGAGTTGATGGTGGGCGAGGAGTTGTGACGGATTCAGATCGAAAGGGTCTTAGTGGATTGAATGATGAGCAGTGGGCGACTTTGCTGGGAATGTTAAGTTCTCATCAGAATGGTGCCCATGAGAGGTTGATAGATAAGCAGAGTATTTTTCCTTGGATTATTGACACAGGAGCTTCCCACCATATGACAGGAACGTTGGCATTTTTGAGAGAATTGCGTGACATTATGCCATGCTCAGTCGAATTACCTGATGGAGAAAAGACCATGGCAGTGAAAGAAGGAACTGTGTTGCCTGGAGGAGACTTGAAATTGCGACGAGTTCTTTTTGTGCCCAATTTGAAATGCAATATGATTTCTGTATCACAACTTCTTAATGATTCAAATTTGGTTATCCAACTCACTAACAAAATATGTGCTATACAAGACCTAATTTTGAGGAACCTGATTGGAGCAGGTGAGCAACGCGAGGGGCTTTACTTTCTCAAGGGAGTGACTTCGGTACATGCTTGCAAGGTGGATGATATGGAATCCTTTGAGCTTTGGCATAAAAGAATAGGTCATCCTTCTTCTAAGGTGGTGGAGTTAATTCCAGAAGCTGGCAAAATGGTTAGGAAAACCAATAAAACTTGTGAGGTTTGTTTTAGAGCAAAACAAACAAGAGAGATCTTCTTTTCTAGTGACAATAAAGCTAAAGATTGTTTTGAATTGATGCATTGTGATTTGTGGGGACCTTATAGAGTCCCAGCTTCATGTGGAGCAATTTATTTCTTGACAATTGTTGATGATTACTCTTGTACTGTATGGATATATTTGCTGAATGGAAAAAATGAAGTGGCCTGTGTTCTTAGGAAATTTATTGCGATGGTTAAATGCCAATTTGAGAAAAATGTGAAAATCGTTAGAAGTGATAACGCAAGTGAATTTTTGTGTTTGAAAGAATATTTTGATGAACATGGGATATTGCATCAAACTTCTTGTGTTGGAACACCTCAACAAAATGGCTGAGTGGAAAGAAAACATCGCCATATCCTTAATGTTGCAAGAGCTTTGCGTTTCCAAGCAAATTTACCCATAGAATTTTGGGGAGAATGTGTACTCGCAGTTGGGTATTTGATTAACAGGACTCCATCTATATTATTGAATGGTAAAACCCCATATGAGATTATCTTTGGCCAACCTCCTTCTTACAAATATTTTCGGATTTTTGGTTGTTTGTGCTATGCGCATAATCAGAATCGGGATAAAGATAAATTTGCTAGTAGAAGTCGTCGGTGCGTTTTTGTTGGTTATCCGTGTGACATTCCGAATTTCGACCCATTTTTTGGGATTTATAAAACGTGTAATTCCTCAATGTGTTTATAGTAAAATCTCGCCCGGGAACTGATCACTCTTGGTTATTGTTTTTAAAATTGAGATTTCGCTATAATCGCATTCGATCGAAATTGGCCGTTATTTAGAGCCCAAACTTTGGTGTCGAATTTCTCGAAATTTCGGAACGAATTTAATTGGACGGTGTCGATATTATTGTGGCCAACCTCGATATTGCACGGGATATGTGGAAAGTGAGTTTTTTACCGGGTGCGAATTTGGACTGGTAAACCTCTCTCGTGGTGTGTTTTTATTAATACCCTTTGGTCAAATCTTAAATTATTAATTAAGATTTTCGGGAATCGTTAGATCTTTTTTGAATTCGAATCGTGGCGCTGAATCGTGATTATTACGATTTGACTATTCTCTCTCCTCTCCTTTTTCCCCGCCGGTCCCCCTTTTGCGTGTCTGACCTGACACCCCCACTCCCCGCTGACCAACCCCCACCTACTCTTCTCTCTCTCTCTTTTCTTTTCTTTTCCTTTTTCTTCCCTTTTCTTTCTTCCTTCTCCCCCCTTCTCCTCCCCCGACGCCGCAGCTTCTGGCTTCTGCTTCCCCTTGCTGTCCGACCGACGCCGACCGCGCCTCGCCGGCGACCAGCCCAGCCACCGTCGCCCCGACCGAGCCGCGCCGCCGTCGTCACCACTCCTCCTTTCCCCTGTCCGCGCGCGTAGCAGGCTCACCGCCGCTCCTATCACTGCCCGGCGTTGGCCAGCCACCCAGTCAGCCGTCCTACTGGCCCCGCCGCCGCGCGTCGTCCACCTTTGTCGCTCGCTACAGCTGCCTTGGCCGAGCCAGTCGCCGCCACTGTCCCAGCCGCCGGGAACAGCCCAGGCCGCGCCGGAGCAGCCCCACGGCGGCCGTTTCTTCGCCGCGCCCGTTCGCCGCTAGCCGGAGTATTCTGAGGACACCGCGGACCGCCCTCGTCGCCACTGTCGTCCTCGCGTCGTCGCCGTTGTTAGCCAAGTAAGTTAATCCCTAATCCCGTGTTTAGGGTGTTAAACTAGCTTAGGGTAGTTTAGATTAAGCTTAATTAAGATTATGTTTAGTTAATTCGAATTAGGTGATAGGTTATTGTTATTTATTCAATAAGCTATGATTATTGCGTGATAAGCTATCGTCGTGTGGTGATAAGTTATCGATTATTTTATTAAATTATTATTTTCGAAATTAATTATTATTTTATTATTTTCGGATTTAAATATTAATATTTTATTATTAAATAATTAATTTTCGAAAATTAAATAGTAGAATTTTGAATGATTTTCAATACCGAATTGTGATGCCAATGTTGGATTTTATCGTATAAATTGGCATTTTTAGCAAATGATTTGAATGATTTTGATACGAGAAAATATTTCGAATTTTAGAAAATAAATTATTTTCGGATATTATTAAATAATTAATTTCCGAAGTTGTTTATTATTATTTCGGAAAAATCTTGAATCTCAAATTATGATTTCCAGCTTGTATGGTGACGATTATGTCGTGAAATGTTGTATTAAATTGATTAGATGACTAATTGTTTTGAATGGAAGTTTTCAACGAAAATTTATGGGATTTTTGGAATTAAATTATTTTTATGGATATGCCAAGAATGATAGTGGTGCTTTGTGGTTGATAAACGTGTTTGGCATCGAAGCTTGCTAGATTGATTGACTGTTTGCATGTGTGACCACTTGGTTTGTTATGCGGCATCGTGTGAGTACTATTCATGGACGCATGGGCTAATTGAGAAGATAATAATTGGCCGGAATGCTTTTGTGCTCGTGTGGTCACACGTCGAAGCCGTCTCGCTGTGTATCGCTTGACGTTGCCCGATTTATCGGATGCCTGGGGATTATCTGCAGTGCCGATACCCCGGATGCCTTGTCGCGGCCCGAGGCCGGACTTGATGCTCCTTGCGGGATACCATGTTACTGTGTATCGTTTGATGTTGCCGTATTGGAATGCCGTCATCCTGTGTATCATTTGACGTAGCCGTGCCCGACGGGGCGGGACGGAGCCCGGTTATACCGGTAGACTGCCATCTTGCTGCAGATCGCTTGATGTGTAGTGGCCCCGAGGGGGCGTAATAACTGGATACGTGTGATGCATAGTGCTTGATTATGGGGTAGAAACTGCTAGGCATGGTATGGGACGTGTCTAAGTAGGTTTTACCTTATAATCGAGACACACGTGACTGTGATGCATTAATGCATGAAAAAATCTCTTTAAATGCTTCGAGTTTGTGACATGTGCATTTCATCAACGAGTGTCCCAAGGCGAGGTAAGGATGCCTGTGGTTGTTTAATGATGTGCTGTTGATGCTGTATTGCCTGGTTAGGGACCCCCGTGCGAGTTGGCCTCCTAAGCAGGGCTTGGGCCATTAACTTATTGAGACTTTCGTCTCATTTGTTGTTGTTAACCACTTTTCAGGCCCCTAGCATGTTGTTGCACCCAGTTTGGTTCAGGGCGTCTGGTAGTTGGCTTTTTGGGATCGACTTGTTGGTTGAGTAGATTAACCCTAGCCTTTACTCTTTTTGCTAGCTTTTTGTGGTAGCGCTCGAAGTGGGCTTGTAAGAATGTTCCCAGGGATTAATCAAGTGAAAATCAAAATAGTGTTATTTGACTATTGTGTTTTATTTTCCTAGCTATCCCTGTTTATTGTTGTTGTCCGGGGATTGTTGTGATCGTTTTCGCATGCGTAATTAAAAGATAAAATGAAGGGTCGGCGACGAGTCCTGGGACGTCGCATCTCAACGACCATAGCGGGGTGTCGTGCGCCCGCGGGGTTCGGGGTGTGACAATCCGTTGGGAAAGAAAGGGTGGAGATTGTATGATTTAGAAGCTGATGAATACTTTGTATCAAGAGATGTAGTGTTTGCTGAAACAGAATTTCCATATGCTGATGAGAAAACAATAAGTGATGAACTCATTAAAAATAGAGTTATGGAGTGGGGTGATGAAGTTGATGATTTAAAAAGTGACTTGAGGGAGGAATTGATCCACACAAACAATGAGGACGTGGAAAGAAGTGAAGTCGTCGCCAAAAGTGTAGATAGAGAAAATGAAGTGAATCATGAAATGGAGGAATTGATCCACACAAACAATGAGGACGTGGAAAGAAGTGAAGTCGTCGAAGAGCAGCTAGGCAAGGGACAAGGGGTCAAGCTGTATTGTCAAAGAAGACAAAAGGCAAGAAGTGAACATACGTAATGCAAGGTGGGCCGTTGTCCTCTTTCCTCCAATCACACGGCATGCATGCACATGTAATCAAGGAGCTGAAAATGGACGAACATGAACTTCCTTTCCTCTTTTTTTGATTGGGTACTTTTCAAAGAATAGAATTTGCCCGAAGACAAATCAAGCAATTTCCGCGCTCCTTCGTTCACATGGCCTTTGTCAAAGAAGACAAAAGGCAAGAAGTGAACATACGTAATGCAAGGTGGGCCGTTGTCCTCTTTCCTCCAATCACACGGCATGCATGCACATGTAATCAAGGAGCTGAAAATGGACGAACATGAACTTCCTTTCCTCTTTCTTTGATTGGGCACTTTTCAAAGAATAGAATTTGCCCGAAGACAAATCAAGCAACTTCCGCGCTCCTTCGTTCACATGGCCTTTGTCAAAGAAGACAAAAGGCAAGAAGTGAACATACGTAATGCAAGGTGGGCCATTGTCCTATTTCCTCCAATCACACGGCATGCATGCACACGTAATCAAGGAGTTGAAAAGATATGCACACACAAAACTTCCTAAGTAAACGGCCTAAATAAATGCAGATCACAGCTGCCTTTCCAATACCCAATCAAAGAAAGAGGAAAGGAAGTTCATGTTCGTCCATTTTCGGCTCCTTGATTAATGCATGCACATGGTCATGTGCATGCATGCCGTGTGATTGGAAGAAAGAGGACAACGCCCACCTTGCATTACGTATGCTCACTTCTTGCCTTTTGTCTTCTTTGACAAAGGCCATGTGAACGAAGGAGCGCGGAAGTTGCTTGATTTGTCTTCGGGCAAATTCTATTCTTTGAAAAGTGCCCAATCAAAGAAAGAGGAAAGGAAGTTCTTGTTCGTCCATTTTCAGCTCCTTGATTAATGCATGCACATGGTCATGTGCATGCATGCCGTGTGATTGGAGGAAAGAGGGCAACGGCCCACCTTGCATTACGTATGTTCACTTCTTGCCTTTTGTCTTCTTTGACAAAGGCCATGTGAACGAAGGAGCGCGGAAGTTGCTTGATTTGTCTTCGGGCAAATTCTATTCTTTGAAAAGTGCCCAATCAAAGAAAGAGGAAAGGAAGTTCATGTTCGTTCATTTTCAGCTCCTTGATTACATGTGCATGCATGCCGTGTGATTGGAGGAAAGAGGACAACGGCCCACCTTGCATTACGTATGTTCACTTCTTGCCTTTTGTCTTCTTTGACAAAGGCCATGTGAACGAAGGAGCGCGGAGTTCATATTTATAAAAATTATGAACACATTGACCATAATTAAATATTCGTTCTTTAATCAATTAGTTGAAATTTTCAAAATCTGTTCAGTGGACGTTGGGGTTCGGGTTCCACTTGCTGTGTGACATTATAACAATCCAACTTATATTATGTCTTAATTATTTTCAAGGTTCGTGAGCATATCTTTGGGTATCTTGTAGATTTTTCAAAGAGTGGAATCTGTTGAACTCTTCTCTCCTTCAACGACACTATAGTCAATCGGAGTAGTTCATTTATTTATCAGCTTATAAGACCATTTGGTAATAGCTTTAGCAACTCGAATCATACCCCTTTTATACTAAATTATTGAATTTTCAGGTAAGAACTGAGAATAGTAAGACCTAGAAGGTTTAAATTAAGTTATTCTTAGGTATAGAACGATAAATTATTTTATTTTGGTCCATTTAGGTGTCTTAGTTGGATAATGACATAAATAGTTTTGAAACTGTTCAAGCGACTACTGACTTGCTACTTCCTATCTTCTTCTTCTTGCAACAAGAAGCAAGTTGCTTGACCAGAAATTAACGCAGATTAAGTCGTAGGAGACCACATGTTAATGGTGGAAAATGGAACACAAAAATATTAGGATGTTATAATCCTATGATTAATTTTGGTAATCGTGCGTCATTCTAAGATGAGTCCTCATTATTGTTTTTATTGCTCTGGATCAAGTTAGACTTTATATTGAGATAGCCACTTATGTTTAATCCCGACCCTGTTCACGTAAAATAATCTTAAGGTGATCCCTGCCGCCGCCTCATGGATGAAATGTCACCCTCGCGAAGCAGGTGGACATGACGCTTTGCTTGCCTGTGCTTATGAAATTAGGCGAATCCAAAAGTTCGGATATCTTATACTATTAAAAAAATAAGATATTTTTGCCCATTGATTGAGTTCAATTAATTTCAAATTAACACTCCTTATTCAAACTTGGATATTCGAGCGCAAGGAAGTGGATGCTTGCTTTGGTTCGATGACCTGATGGATATTAGACAGTTCAACCAGAATGGCCAGGACATTTACGTAAGGATGGGCACATCAGAAGTTGGTACGTGTTCAAACCCTAAGTTATTTTTGATGTGATGACACGAGGAAGAGAATGAGTTCGAAATGACAGTCGGATTGTTAGTAACTTCTGTCTTCAATTTATTGTAATGTGTATCAAGGTGGCAGCTTGAGCAAAAATGATGGCGCGAGGAAAAGCATGGCTTCATTGTCAGCACTGTGCTGTCTGCGGTGCTTCTTCTCGGCCTTGCAGCTGTTTTTACAGGGTATGGGAGAGATGTTAAAGTCGTCATCAGATAATATCGTTTCCAAGCAAGATGTTTTTCTTGATCCACAAGAGTCAATTTTTACTCTTGCTAGCATAGGTTTTAAATGTTGCTGCTCTGCATCAAATGCAAAGTTTCCTCAGTTCATTTCCCTTTGGAAATATTAATGAACCAAGTCGCCTGAAAAATATGAATGAACCAAATGTGTGTTGCTTTGAGTTCTGTTTTGGGATTTTTAAAGCTCAATTATGAGTTCTCTTTATTTGATGAATTCACTCACTTTAATTTCTAGTTGCAGGACAAATCTTTGGATTCTCCCATCAAAGCCATAGTGAAGATCTAGAATTACCTCTGTTCGACCTTGCAACCATAGTGAGCGCAATGAATAACTTCTCTGACGATAACAAACTCGGAGAGGGAAGCTTTGGAGCTGTCTATAAGGTTACTATTCTCATTTTTCGGAATTCTAAATCTGCTCATACATATACAAATGCACAATGGAAAAAAGGAACAAAAAACCTCATCTTTTAGGGTGTTCTGAAGAGTGACCAAGAAATTGCTGTGAAGAGGCTGTCGGAAAACTCAAGGCAGGGACACGTCAAGTTCAAGAATGAAGTCGTCTACATCGTCAAACTTCAACATCGAAACCTCGTCAAGATTCTTGGATGCTGCATTCAAGTAGATGAAAAGATGTTGATCTATGAATTCTTGCCCAACCGGAGCTTGGATTGTTTCATTTTCGGTTTGCTTCGCTCAAGTCTCTACATTTTCATTGCTTTTGTTATAGAAAAGGACTGAAGAAGCTTCCATTGATAACTTATAAGGCCAATAATTTGGCAGACCAAGAGAAGGGTGTTTCACTGGATTGGCCTAAGCGCTTCACTATCATCAACGGCATAGCTTCGGGGCTCCTATACCTTCACCGAGACTCAAGATTAAGAATAATTCATCGAGACCTGAAAGCCGAAAACATTCTGCTTGACAACGAAATGAATCCAAAGATATCAGACTTTGGTTTGGTGAGGAGTTTCAGAGGTAATGAGAGCGAAGCGAATACGAAGAGAGTGGTGCGAACATAGTGAGTTCTCTTAACAAGTGATCTTCACTGGATCTGGTCCATTTGCTTCAAAAACTAATCATTCCTTTCAATGGCTTTTTTGCATAGCGGTTACTTGTCACCAGAGTATGCGGTCCACGGCCTATATTTGATAAAATCAGATGTATTCAGTTTTGGCGTTTTAGTGCTGGAAATCGTGAGCGGGAAATGAAATCGGGGCTTCACTCATCCTGACAGCCATTTGAGCCTTCTTGGATATGTAAGTCGGAAAATTTATCAGATCTCTTTGTTTATTTATCTTCAGGTTAGTTTTTAGTCTTACTCTAGTTGACCGACATAATCAATTGATCATGCAGGCCCGGACACTGTTCGGAGATCGAAAGTCTATGGAGCTGGTTGATCCATCGATCACATCCACATTCAATCCCCGTGGAAGTTTTGCGATCGATCCATGTGTCTTTGCTGCGCGTTCAACAAAATTCGAGAGACAGACTGGAGATGTCATCCGTGGTTATGATGTTGGGCAGTGAGAGCACATTGCCTCATCCTAAACAGCCCGGTTTTTTCAGCGAGGAGTCTGTATCTGAAGCAAGTTCTTCAAGCGGTGGCAAGCACAAAAAATATTCGGCCAACGAAATGACTATTTCAGATGTACAGCCTCGCTGATATATCTGTAATTACAAATTTTTTTATATTGATCATATATGAATATGAGAAGATCATGGCGTTCGTATTGAGGATCGTCTCTTACTCTAGAATTGTAAGACGTTACAGGGACATACAAAAGACGGCACCTTTTGTCCTTCCAAATTTTGGGGGATGCCAGTCAGAAAGCAAAAAGTGTGTATATGTACCCCGAAAGCATGAAAATCTTCAGGCTCTTTGTTTGTTATGATTTTGTACAAAGAACGTCTTCAATACCGAACTTTTTTTTTTTTGGTTGGAAAAGTGCCTTAATTTCATTGATAACTTGAAAGTAGACCCCAAGAGGGTTCAAAATCATAGTGTAACGACCAAAATTTCTCAGACTAATGGATTATTAAGTCCAAGCTTAGCTCGGGCCCTCCCAAGCCCTACCAATTCGCAACTTAGGGTTTAAGTTTTTTTTTGATATGCAAAAGTTTTTCTTGCTTGGAGTCGCCACTAATCTATTTGTGGTAGGTCGATTAGAAACCTAAATAAAATATAGGGAGATATGTTTTATTCCTACGAACTAGAGATTCTAAGCTCGGGGATTTGATTACGCTAGATCTAGTCTAATGCCCTTTCGGTACCTTTTCTTTTCAAAAAATGTCTATGCAGGCAATCTGAATCCATTTTATTACCTAATCACTAACATGTGAGGTGTTCATGCGGGTGCGCAAACCACTAATTTAACACCCAAGAAAGCAATAAATAAATTACAAGATTAGGAGAATGACGTACCTTAGAGCAACGCAAGCATCTGCATTGTTAGTAGAAAATCACACAGACAATCCTAATATGATTTCTAATTAACAAAGCAAGGCACTCAAGATGTTTTTTAGGGTTTGCGCTTTATTAAAATGCAAACTAACCTATATGCAATGACGTGCAAAAAATGACATGCGATTAATGCAACCTAGCATGCGAACTATATGTCATGCGACGACGTGACCTAATTCTAATGACAAACAAATGATTTATTTTTGGTATTTTTCCAATGAAATTCGAAATTAAAAAAAATGTCTAAAATAAAACGCAATCTAACAACTTCTTCTTTTGATATTTTTTTTATTAAAATTCGAAATTAAAAGTTACTCAAATTAAGAATGCAATCTATCCCAATCTATTCTAAAGTAACTCATTCTTTTGGGATTTTCATGGAAATTCGGAATCTTAAAATAACCTAAATAATCTATTAGGATTAGAATAACACCTAATTTAAATTAGGAAATAAATTATCTCAAGTCCTAATTTAAATTAAATAATTATCCTATCTTCTAGATACATTTAGGGTTCCCTAAACATGCAAAACTTCTAATTTAAATCCTAACTAACATATTTTTGGATTTTCTTTATTTAAAAAAAAATAATCAAACAAAGATAACAACCACATTCAAACAATCCACGCAATCCGCAAGATTCTTCTTATGAAAATTTGAATTAGGAAAAAAAATCAAACTAACGGTCATATCTATAGGGTTATAGATATTGACGGAAAGCTGATTGTTCGAGTTTGGAAAGCGAATAAAATCTATTATCGTATCGTACCTTAGGGATAAGGTCGGATAGTCGTCCAGATACGTTGCCAAATTAGGAATAATTCCTAATTTTGAGTGTTTTAGAATATTGCGGATAGAGCAAACAATATCCCTAAGATTAGCAATCCACCAAATATTCACAGAATATTTAAAACACCTAAACTAGGAATTTAAAATATTCTGAAAAAATATTAGATATCGATCATACCTAATTTGACGGATATTTCCGATTTGAACTTGGATTGGACTCAGGCTTGTGGATCGGGATGGTGACCGACGGCGAGTGACCGGTGACGGGCGGTCAACAGCGGACGTGGCAGTGGCAGCAATGCGGTGCTTCACGGTGTGGTGCTCGACAGCGGAGAAAGAGTTTGGCTATTGAGCTTGGTGAGCTTTGAGCCACCAAGTCAGTTGCGAACTTTTAATGTGCAAATCTCTTCGTGAGTTGATGTGTCTGAGTCTCCAGTGAAAACTTTGACCGAGCAATCCTCTTTGGCCACTTCTATATCTCAATGGAAACAAGAAAGTGGAGTCTTCTGCATCTGAAATTTTTGATGGCTTGTTGGTGTTGTCGGCAACGTAATGAGCAGTGGCTAGTATCAGGAAAGCTCCGCGGGGTTGAGATCTCGGTACAGCAAACGATGCTCTGCGGCTTCGTCGTCAGAGGGCTGGTTCAACGTCGCTGTGCGGGGACTTCTCGGTGGTGCAGGCTTGAACGGAGCACGAGCACCTGCTGCGGCTGTAGTGGAACGGAGCAGATGTGGCAGAGCAGCAGCAGCAGCAAGGTGACGGGCAGTGGCCGCGAGCAGTGCGGAGTCGGCACTGGGGCAGCAGCGCGGCGAAGGGAGGCAACGCAGGAGCACCCGCGGTGGTGGCTGGTGTGACAGCGGGCAGTGGCGGCGTGGCACATGCGGCCGTCTTCTCCTCTCGCTTTCAATCTCACATGTGTCTCTCGTGCTCTCAAGGATTATCTTCTAGGAATTATAAGAGCCCCTTGATTATGACGCATAACGACATATTTATATCGCATACCTAGGTTAATTGACTGGGCTTTCTAATTTTAGTGGGCTTCAGCTTAGGCTTTATCATCTAATTTTATTTTAATTCTGAATGGGTTCAATTAATTTGAGCTTTTCTCTAATTAAGCTCAATGGGCTAATTTAAGCTCAAAATAAGACAATCAAGACCCATTGCCCCATCCTCTGAATGAGCGGAATTTCGTTTGGCACCCGAGCTCGGTTTACACGATGAATTTACAGCTTATTTGCCACCGCTGGTTCGATAAGGAATGCAATTAACCTATATGAACCTAAACTATATGCTAAGCAATTTTAATATTTTTATTTAGGGGTTAAAATTTAATCCCTAATTTTCTATGCAAATTAACATTAAATGGTCAATCAAAATTTAGGTGTCAACACATAGCATAACAAAGACCGAAGAGGATGGGGGGGATCGGAAATCCAATTCGGGCTCCGAGATTTATTTTGGTAGGCCTTCGCAACCCAGTCTGCGGGCTGATTAGGGCCCGTTTGGTAACGTGCCAAATTATTAAAATATTATTTGGGAACAGAAATTTTGTGTAGTTACCAAACGCATTTGTTCTTTTCTACTCTAGGAATAGAAATTTTGGACATTTATCAAACGCCTTCAAATACTCGAAATTGTTTTGGGCACGAATAAAAAAAATCATTTACGTTCGAATAGCGCGCAGGCGCGAGAATGGTATTCATGCGCGCACCCTAGCTTCCCTGGAACAAAAGGCGAGAGACACTCCTGGTATTTGGGTCATAATCTGCTGACAATTCTCAATGATGGACCGGACTACCCATGGACTTTCTACTTGGCCCAAGATATGAAGAGTTGATGATAAGCTATCACTTTCCACTCTCACCTGCAAATCAGTTAAAAATATATCTCGAGTTTGAGCCCAAAATGAAAATCTGAATATTTCGAATTGATATTTTGCGGATGTCCGAAATTGAGCATAACAAAATATGATAACTGTTCTTTGGCAAGTTGAAGTCCGCGAAGAAAGAAAGAAAATATACGCACGAATTGGTTTCTACATTGAAGTCAAAGTTGGAGAAGTCTGATTGTGTCAGAAAAGGAAAGTCACTATTCTGGACTTTGTTTCCTAATCCCAGTTGGCGTGGACTCCTTTAACTAAGCAGCATTGGACTTCTTTACTCGGTGCATATATATACTTTCGCGTTGGTTCCAGAGCAAGAGTTGATCGTGAGTCTTGAAGCGCCCTTTCTAAGTGAGTGCTTGGCAATGGGTTCGTGTTGTTGTTCGTGGAATTACACCAAGAGTTCAAGTGTTTGTAATGATTAAATCTTGTGGTAAGATTTGTGTATAATTCCTTCGCGAGATTGAGAGATTATTTCGTGAGGAATTATAGGGCTAAATACTGTGTGAGTTATTGAGTGTAATTGGGGCTTGAGAAACACTTAGAGTGTTTGAGTGACTCGAGTGTTGTTGTAATTTCCGTTGTATCGCTTGATCTATAGTGGAATTCCGTGCTGCTCTCCTCATGGACGTAGGTCACAATGACCGAATCACGTAAATCTGGTGTCCGATTTATTTTCTTTATTCTGTCAAATTTATTGTTCGTTCGCTTGGTTTCCACAACAATTGGTATCAGAGTTAGACTTGGCTGAGTTGAAGCGAATCGATGGAGATAGAAGAAGGAAAAGTGAAAATCGACAGATTTGATGGGAAAGATTTTGGTTTCTGGAAGATGCAGATTGAGAATCATCTATATCAAATGAAACTGCACTTGCCCTTGTCTGGGGAGAAGCAAGAGACGATGAAGCAAGCTGATTGGGAATTGCTGAATAGACGAGCTTTGGGTGTTATTCGGCTGACGTTGGCACGTAACGTTGCGTTTAAAATCGTGAAAGAGACAACCACTACGGGTTTGATGAAAGCCCTATCGGACATATACGAGAAGCCTTCTGCGATCAACAAGGTTTATTTGATGCGACGTCTGTATAATTTGAAGCTGAGCGAAGATGCGTCAGTTGCTGATCATGTTAATGAATTCAATGTGATCGTTAGTCAATTGAGTTCAGTTGAGATTGACTTTGAAGATGAGGTACGTGCTTTGATTATATTATCCTCATTGCCTGATAGTTGGAATACTACTGTTACTGCGGTTAGTAATTCCTCTGGGTCAACAAGTTTGACGTTTGATGGTGTTCGAGATTTAATTCTGAGTGAAGACATCCGTAGAAGAGAATCTGGCGAACATGTATCTGCTGCTTTAGTAGGTGAAAATAGAGGAAGAAGCTGGTATACGTATTAGCAAGAATAGTATAAACTCAAATAGACGAAGTCGATCTAGGACCTGAGTGGTGTTGTCTATTGAAGTTGTGGTAAGAGGGGGCATCTTAGAAGGGATTGCCTTAAACTGAAAAACGACAAGGGTAAGAGAGTTAGAGTTGATCCTGCGGATGATGTTGCAGCTATAGCTGATGGTATTTCGGATAATGTTGATTATGTCTTGTCTATCACTGATAATTCGTCGTTTGGCGGATGGATTATGGATTCTGGTTGTTCTTTTCACGTTACACCAAACAGGAACTGGTTTACTACTTATCAGTGCACGGATAGTAGTAAAGTGCAGTTGGGGAACAACGCTGAGTGCGATGTTGTAGGTGTTGGTGATGTTAGAATCAGAATGCATGATGATATTGTGTGGTCATTGACTGGAGTGAGGCATGTTCCAGAGTTGAAGAAAAATCTGATTTCCTTGAGTGCCCTGGATTCAGCTGGGTGTCGATATTCTTCAGAATGTAGAGTTCTGAAAGTTGTTCGAGATGCCATGGTGATAATGAAAGGAATCAAGCGTAGTGGCCTGTATGAGCTTCAAGGTGAGACAGTGATGGAATTCGCTACGGAGATGTCGAATGCATCGGTTCGAGAGTCTGAATTGTGGCATATGCGTTTGGGGCATATTAGCGAGAGAAGCCTGAAGGTTTTAAGTGAAAGAAATTTGCTATGTGGTTATGTGGCTAATGAACTGAATATATGCAGGTGCTTTGATTTAGATCAACGGCGGAAAGTGCAGTTCAGTACGGTTGTTTAGGAAACCACGTATATTGCAGAATTAATTCACTTAGATGTTCGCAGGTTGTCGCGATTTCCTTCGAGGAAGAGTGCCAGATTTATGCTAACAGTTGTTGATGACTACTCGAGGAAGACTTGGGTGTTTGTGCTTAGGCACAAGTTTGATACTGTTGTCAGGATCAAGCAGTTAAAAGCTTTGATCGAAAAGGAGACTGGTAAAACGATCAAGCAGGTGCGGACTGACAGTAGTATGGAGTTTTGCTCAGAGCTGTTAAACAAATTCTGCATGAGGGAAGGCATAGTGAAATATTGCATTAGTGCCATTGAACCACAACCGGTTGCAGAGTTGATGAGCAAGATATTACTAGAGACGGCTCATAAAATGCTCTCTAGTGCTGGTATGGTTAGGAGATTTCTGGCGGATGCGCTTAGTATGACGAGCTACCTGAAAAATAGATCCCTATCGACTGCGATTGAATGTCAGACTCCCGAAGAAGTGTGGTCAGGTAACGTTGCTGATTATTCTGTTCTTAGAATATTTGGTTGTCCATGTTTTGTTCGAGTTAGTGATGGTAAGCTCGATGGAAGGACAAGAAAGTGCATGTTCCTAGGTTATGCACAAGGTGAGCGGGGCTATAAGTTGTGGTGCCCGGAATTAAATACACCTGTTGTCAGCAGAGAAGTTACATTTGACGAGTCTCCAGTACTTCTGGCTATGAGTGTTAATAGCAGTGTTTATACGGATCTAGACGGTATTCAGCTTAAGGTGGAGTTGCAACCAGAAACTCCTGAGGTAGCGGGTACTAGTGAAGTAATCGACACGGATGGTGCTTGTAGCGAGGTGGAGCCTATTGAGCCAACGGTTGCTATAACTGCTGATATTGACAAATTGCTATAACTGCTGATATTGACAAGGTGTGTATTCGGTCTCCTTGTAGATATGGATGCAACGATGATTTTGCTTTATCTGCGATTGAGGAGGTTGTGTCGGAAAATCTTTGTGGAGCAGTTAAAGGTGCATGTGAAGTTGGTATTCTGATGAGGTCCACGGCTATGGCGAAGTTCAAGCGAGGCTTGGACTTGAAAGACGTCTGTGGCGGTTGAGCCTATCGAGGGCTGTGGGAGAGTAGTAATGAAATTCGGATTCTATCAAAGCGATTGTGACTTGGCTCAAACGTTGAGCCAATGTGGAGATTGTTAAAAATATATCTCGAGTTTGAGCCCAAAACGAAAATCTGAATATTTCGAATTGATATTTTGCGGACGTCCGAAATTGAGCATAACAAAATACGATAACTGTTCTTTGGCAAGTTGAAGTCCGTGAAGAAAGAAAGAAAATATACGCACGAATTGGTTTCTACATTGAAGTCAAAGTTGGAGAAGTCTGATTGTGTCAGAAAAGGAAAGTCACTATTCTGGACTTTGTTTCCTAATCCCAGTCGGCGTGGACTCCTTTGACTGAGCAACAATGGACTTCTTTACTCGGTGCATATATATATATATATATATATGGCTTTCACGTTGGTTCCAGAGCAAGAGTTGATCGTGAGTCTTGAAGCGCCCTTTCTAAGTGAGTGCTTGGCAGTGGGTTCGTGTTTTTGTTCGTGAAATTACACCAAGAGTTCAAGTGTTTGTAGCGATTAAATCTTGTGGTAAGATTTGTGTATAATTCCTTTGCGAGATTGAGAGATTATTTCGTGAGGAATTGTAGGGCTAAACACTGTGTGAGTTATTGAGTGGAATTCCGTGCTGCTCTCCCCGTGGACATTTCCATCTACTTAAGCACGCAAGAAAAAAGGGTAAGTTTGCAGTCTACAATTGTTTTTACCTGCTGGAAATAACTGCTCTTCCCGAAATGAAAAATGAGTTTAATCACAATCTGCTTAGAAAAGTTGAATTCTGGTTTCCCACATATTTCATAAAAGACAGCAAAAGGAGCACCCACCCCCTTGTCTTTGAATGAGGAGAAAGCCTACTTGATGGGCTCAACTAAATATCCAGGTGTTCTTCTAATAGTTTCAGTACCCACAGGGTTATTAACAGTACATTTTTCGAGAATGTTAATAAATTTTGAAATCCATTTCGTCGTCCAGTATTGAAAACTGTATTTTTGATTGGTATTGTAGTGGCTCTTTGGTTGGGTATTGGAGTAACATTACCTG
Organism: Syzygium oleosum; assembly: GCF_021117445.2. Lineage (NCBI taxonomy): Eukaryota > Viridiplantae > Streptophyta > Magnoliopsida > Myrtales > Myrtaceae > Syzygium > Syzygium oleosum. Next base: position 19,302,188 of record NW_026607487.1, read on the forward strand.
TTGATTCAAAAAATCGCGACTTATAATATTTAGGGAATAGTTGCTTCAAATTGAATTTTCCCTAGATACATCCGTTTAGTTAAATATGGATTCATTCCAAACATATAAATTATCCTAAAGGTGAAATAAAAGCCATTTCGTCTTATTTTTCTTTATAAAAGAAACCAAAAAGGACTATTTCGAATTTATTCTTCGTCAAATGGGTTTTGTGAAAAATGATTTTTCTATTTCTAGGCTGTCCACTAAATGTTTTAAATCTTCTCTGCCAATATCTTCCACTTTCATGTGTGTCCATCAATTAGGGCCCATCTTGGTTTCTACGGAAAATTTTTGTGCAACCAATTGGACCAAGCCAAATTCTTGATCAAAAAATTGGACCTAGCTAGTTTGCTGTCGTTTAGGAGGTCCAGCATTATAATTTAGTCCAATGACCATTTGACATTGGACAAAGCTCTTTTCTGGCCTAACCAAGTTCTGCTTGACTATCAAGCTTGTTCTTTATTTCCAAGATTCCACTGATGTCCATTGTCCCCACCTCTAGACCTAAAGGGAAAAGCTATGTACACCTAGTTTTGTAAGTTGCTAGTTCATGAAGTTGACTTCGGTTATGTCCCTGCATTATACACATATCGCGACGAAATTATTCTCTTTTTAGGATTAGGATCTTCTCAATTTTAGTAAGTAAATTGAACTAAAAGGTGATTCGCATTGCCCTTATTAGAGATCTGACACATCTTACGTGCCCATGTCTTTGAGATAACAGCTACCACTAAGATGAGAGACTAACATATATCGGGTATGTTCAATTGATACGGCACCATCTCGAAAGCAAAATTCTTCTTGACCAAATCTGAAATAGCTTAATTAAGTATACTACTTTTCTTCTTTGACTTTAGTGGATTCAATCTTTATCTCCATATATTCCTATTCTATTCTTTTCCTTTTGCTATTCTGGAGAGAAAATGCCATCGGCAAACGTCGTGATAGGTGAGCAAACTCAACCCCGAGGGTCTCTTTAGTAGTAAGTTTTCCATCCTCTTCATTGAAGAACTGAGTTCGAAACATTGTCTTAATGCATTCTCTTGAAGCCAATCTTGAAAATACTAATCAGTGTGTCTATAATCAGTGTGTCTTCAGTAATTGCAAGTGCGCGCGCAACGGGGGAGGCCATCGTAGCCGAGGAGGATTTACCATATGCTCAAGCAAGCCTCGGACACCCTCTCAATGTTTTCTTTTAAATAAATAAAAAAAGCGAGTAGACTCATCCTTTAAAAAGTGAGAAAATGACACAAATAGTCCTCGAACTTTGGCCCAATGTGCAATTTGATTCCCGAACTTTTAATTTGTTCAATGTAGTCCTTGAACTTTATTCTAATGTTCAATATATTGAATATTTTCATGTAGTTCAGGAACTAAATTGAACATGTACCAAAAGTTTAGAGACGACATTGAACATTAGAATAAAGTTCAGAGGCTACATTAAACAAATTAAAAGTTCAGGGAACAAATTATACATTTGACCAAAGTTTGAAGACTGTTTGTGTCGGTTTTCCTAAAAAAGTAGGTGAGCCTATCTCTAAGATAGTGAAGTTCTAGTCCAAAAGATAAGATGACGAGTGGAAGGGATACGATCAGCAATTAGCTGGCACTAGCAGAGAGTGAAAGAGACCGCCATCGCAGTTTCCATCCAATTAACTCTGTATCCAACTATCCAATATAACATAAGATGATGAGCGGAAGGGATTTGATGAGCAATTAGCAGGCACTAGCAAAGAGTGAAAGAGAGCGTCATCGCAGACTCCATCCATTTGATGAGCAATTAGCAGGCACTAGCAAAGAGTGAAAGAGAGCGTCATCGCAGACTCCATCCAACTAACTTTGTATCCAACTATCTAATATAAAATGAATTTAACGCTCCGTTTATTTTGCAAATAAATAAATGATTTTGAAAATATTTTTTTCTAAAAATGATCACTTATATCACTTATAAAATTGAATGAACGAAAAATATTTTCATCGTTCACGAAAATATTTAGACATAAATTTTTGTCAAAAGCGAAACATTTTCCATTGACTAATTATTATAAGCGATACAAGCAATTGTTTTTAGAAAGTTCAATGATCACATTAAATAATTTAAAAGTTCAGGAACAACGTTGCACATTAGATAAAGTTCAAGAAATATTTGTCATTTTCTCTTTTTTTTTTATACTATCATAATCATATTGATGGAATCTTGATCAAGTAAGAAAACGTTTGATTTCGAAAGTATTGGTTACACATATCACGAAAAGAATTAATTTATTGAAAATCGATCTACTTCCTTATTTAGTTACTTAACAAGTGTCGTCTCGTGGGCATTCATTAACAGAACTCTTATTAAGAAGTGGCCCTTTAAATTTTTTAAACTACTCAAGTAAAAAAGATGTTTGTAAATGTTAAAAATAGTTTGGAGAGTTTCGTTGCCAAAGTAGATTGATCCCTAGTTCAGCTAATCGGACCTCCTGAGTATGAAAATAGATTCACCACCATTTTATGAGCAACGTGCTTAATTCAATGGTCGTACATTACAAATTGAAGATCTATCCAATTTCCTATTTATTTTTTTATGACTAGGAAACCAGAGGTTTCAAGTTCACCAAATACACACTGATTTCATGAAATTCAATAAGACGCGTCACGATTTATGGGGTTGCTTAAGTGATAAGCGTGATTGTCCCCCTCACTTAAAATTTGGGTTCAGACCACCACGCATGCGCATTCTTTTGGCGCAACTCTAGAAGTACAGACCTGTATGTGCGAGACGGGTGGACTGTTGTGCTCAATTAGGGATTAGTTGGGTTCTCAAAAAATCCCGAGAAATCCTTTAAGACGTAGTACGAACTAGAAATTTACTCAATGACATGAGAAATTAAAACGATTTCGATGTCCTACTGTTCACTTGGAAATCCATCAATCTTTTTCTTTTGTTGAACATAAATCAAACTTTGGTAAGTAATTTTGGGCATTGATCTGCAGTCTGTCCTCTCCATATATAAATATTTATACCAGCTTGAGCCAAAACTAATCTGAGAAATAAATATATATATACCCGTTGACTTCCATTTCAGGAATCAAGATTCCCTATCCCAGCGGATTTGCGCGTGATTCCCTCTCCTGGCAACTGAAGGTTGATAGCAAAACAAAATATCATCATATTTAATTTTCTATACCATCACCTCCTAATTAAATGGATATTATTAACAAATTTCCCAAGAACACATGTTAAGCATCTTTATAAAAAAAATTACATCATTTTCAAAGCACTATTTTCTTAGTGCCTCGCACACTCGATGCATTGAAAATGAAATTCTTTACTATTATGTATGGTTAATGAGTGTTTTGAAAATACTCGCTAATAAGATTGTAATTAAATAAACCCGGTGTAAGATCTGAAGACACCTACCATCCGAGTGCCTCGAGACATGTGCTTCACGCAACCCACATCACCAAGTCACTATATTATTATTATTCTTTTGCCTATTAAAGGTTAATAGTAAAGTTAAAAAGACTAGCTATTTTAATTTAGTACACCCCTTATTAATAAACACAAACGCAAAAAATAAGAACCTTTTCAACGGTTTGGTGATACCCACTTAATTTCTTCTTCTTCTGTTTTTTTCACTCGAATATATATATTTTTCGAGTCATTTTATTTTCTTGATTTTTAAAAATCCAAAAACAGTATTGTTCAAAATATTGAACACAAGTGGTCCTTGACATAATAAAAGAGTATAGCTCGAACGGGACTTCAATTTATTAATAATACATTTGGGGTCATGATGAGGAATGAGATGTATTAACAATAATAATATGACAAATGAGTGATTTGGAAAATATTTTCCGAAAAATGATTGTTTATATTGTTTAGAAAAATTAGTCAATGAAAAATGTTTTCATCATCAGTAACAATGTATGTCTAACTATTTTCGTAGGCAATGAAAAAAATCTTCTATTCATTTATTTTTATAAGTGATATAAGCAATTATTTTTTGAAAACTTATTTTCTGTGAAACGAACGCACCCTTAAATCCCAACAAATTTAAGCGACGTGGGATATCGCAACAAGTACCGCGTACTCTTTTAAACGTGCAAAAAATAAGAAGAAAAAGTGAAAAAAGAAAGCGAAGAGATTCAAGATTTACGTGTTTTTTTTTTTTTATTCCTATGACCAAACCGCAGATTCCTGCCCACGAATCGAGCGGGTAAACAAATACCGAGAAATTCAGTAGGAGGAATCTACAAATAATGCACATTGCGAGGGCTTGGTAGCAATAACCCGAAAGTATCGAAGCTATAAGGCGCTTTTTACGTAAGCTCCACGTGGTATGATATCACTGCCTTGCTCCTCTCCTCGTGCGTGCGGGAACGCCGGAGCTCTTCCGGTCGTCGCCGGTGACTGCATCGGCCTCGTTCTCCCTTCGAAATCGAGGTGCGTCCATGGCGTCTCTCTCTGTGTGCGCACGTGCGTGAGCATTGTTCTCTGTTCTTAACCTGCTTCGAATCCGCTCGCGTCGTCGCTAACGTTGCAAGTTGTGGACAGTCACGATTTTCTGCTGTTCCGACTGCGGCAACGTCGACGTGCGGATCTTCTTTAGCTTGTCGCCGGTGGTCTGAAGAATGCTTAGGTTGTTTGCGCGTGTCTGCAAATATTTGAGAGTGCGGTTTGCAGCTAATCGCCAACTTATTTTGTAAAGCGGTGGTGAAATCTCTCAGGCGACGGTTGCAGTGGCCGATTGCCTGAAATTTCTCGAATTTTGTTGGTTTTCTGTCGTCCTGAATCGGTCTGTGAGACAGGATTCGACACTGAAAACATGTTGAATTTAAGTATTGAGGAATCCCATGATGCGATCTTCATGAACGTGGTGCTTGTAGTGCATGGAATAAAGTTAAAAAGACATTTTTTGAATGGGAGGACCTTATTCTTTAATTTAGTATTCTTTCTTGGGAGGATATGATTGTTTAATGGATTGTTCTTTGGTCTTCCTCTGTGGATGATAAAGTTAGGGTGACGCCTGTTTAGGAATGCTCTGGTCTCGTCCCTGTGGACTACTCATTCCTGGGTGAGATTCGAAACGCAGGCCATAGTTGACGTTGAAAGATACCACAGGCACTAGTAACGTGAAATATTTCTTTGATTTTCCGAATAGAAGTAGCATTCTACTGATAACTATTCCTGTTTGACGAGAAATTATTAATTCCAGAGTCCTGATATGAGTCTGTTTTAGATCGACCTGCTTACCGTGATGTTGGCTTGCTGAGTTTTCGGGTGGTTCTTTTGAAGTTACATAGGTTATTCAGAGTTTGATGGACATCATGGCCGAAGAGGATATTTACACAAAAGATGGGAAGGTGACCATCCGTGGTGATCCTGCCGATAAGACGAAAACTGGGAACTGGAAGGCGTGCCGCTTTATTCTGGGTATGGTTCAGAGGCGCTATTTGTCCATCTTTAACATTCCATATGTTGAACTGGTTGTAGGATTCCTCTCTTGTCTGGAACTGCATGACCTTGAGAGTGTTATATTCTAACACAGATTCTTCCATCAGGAAACGAAGGTTGTGAAATGCTGGCATTCTATGGCATGGGCGCCAATTTGGTGAACTATCTCAAAATTCGCCTGAACCAGGGTAGTGTTGCTGCATCAAATAATGTTACCAATTGGTCAGGGACCTGCTACATTACTCCGCTGATCGGAGCCTTTCTAGCGGATTCATACTTGGGACGATATTGGACAATAGCCATCTTTTTAGTGGTTTACGTTCTGGTAAGCATGGCCAAGAATATCAATGCTATTGTGAGTGTTCTCATATGACTGCACTACAAATCGGAAGCATTTCGATGCATGCGTGTCTTTGTCTCAAAATCAACTGGATAATTATGGTACCAATTAGATGTTACAATCATGAATATTTCTTCTGCCCAAAGAAGACCAGGAAGATTTTCTTAGCAAAAGAAAAAAACGACTCTGAGATTTGGTATAGGCCTTGCCGTTAAAACAAAACAGAATCTGATATTGAAGATTTACTCCTAATTCACTCTTTATAGATTATAATGGCTTTTCTTCTTTTCCTTCTGGTTGTATCAAGGTCAATTGAAATGCATCCAGTGTCTGTGATGGTGTCTTTTGATCGAGCATCTCTGCTCCTTTGATGGGGAGAATAACTTGGAATCGCGTTCAGATGGACGGCTAGATTATTTGGGAGACTTGTAGAGATGATGAAAGCTGAGATATATGAAGCATCTTTACGTATTCTTTTTCCCCTTCTTTTGACTGAGTTTTAAAAAAGATGGATCTTCTAAATCTTCTGCAGGGGATGACGCTGTTAACATTATCTGCTTCTGTTCCTGGACTAAAGCCTTCCTGTGAAAATGATAAGTGCCATCCTTCAACATCCCAAACTGCAGCATGCTTTGTGGCACTGTATCTGATTGCTCTTGGCGTTGGTGGAATCAAGCCTTGTGTTTCATCCTTTGGTGCCGATCAATTCGATGAAACGGATGAAGCTGAGAGAAAAAAGAAGAGTTCGTTCTTTACTTGGTTTTATTTGTCAATCAACATCGGCGCACTTATTGCATCATCGGTCTTGGTGTGGATTCAAATGAATGTTGGTTGGGGATGGGGATTTGGAATCCCAGCAGTTGCAGTGGCCATTGCAATGGTATTTTTCTTGTCTGGTACCCGGTTGTACAGGATACAGAAACCCGGAGGCAGTCCCCTCAGAAGGATTGCTCAGGTAATAGTTGCATCCTTCAGAAAAATGAATGTAGAAGTTCCAGCTGACAAGACTCATCTACACGAGACAGCAGATGCAGAATGCACTATCAAAGGAAGTCGCAAGCTTGAGCACACAGACGAGTTGCAGTAAGTGTCTAACTCCCCTGATTTTTTTAGGTTCAAAATATTTCAAAGATTTTCTGGGAATTTGTACACATCGTCATTTATTTATGCCAGATTTACCAGTGGTCTCTGTTAGGATATGTTTCCACGAAATAATGAACGTTGAAGCTTAGTGAGTAGGTTAAATTCCTAGTAGATTTGGATAGTTAATTATGTCCTTGCGAAGGATATGGATTGCACAAGTCAGTCGCTGTTGTTGCATCTTGCTGTCTCCTACCACATGTAGAAGCAAATATCTCTTCTTTATAGTACGTTCCACAGTATACAATTTGATGCTCCTTTTCCGATACCATAGGTGGCGTGAGAAGCTGTTTGGCTCGTCTCGCATAAAAAAAGTTGGGATGTGTTCGTGACTTATGCTTCTGGGCACACTTTTACCTCCTAATTATGCCTTACAATTACAATGCTGAACTATAACTGGGCATTTTAATTTGTAGTAGATTGACACAATCAGCTTTAGCAAGCTTATAACATGCTGACGATTGTAGATAGTTTAACCTGTGGCTGCTAATCAATTTCAAATTGCAGGTTCTTTGATAAGGCTGCTGTTGAGATCCCAACCGATAACATAAGGGGGAACCCAGATCCCTGGTGTCTTTGCACGGTCACACAAGTGGAGGAGCTTAAATCAATCGTCAGGTTGCTTCCAGTATGGGCATCTGGAATAGTCTTTTCGATGGTGTACAGCCAGATGAGCACGATGTTTGTTATTCAAGGCAACACTTTGGACCAGCACATGGGACCACACTTCAAGATCCCATCGGCTTCCCTCTCTCTCTTTAACACTCTGAGTGGCATCTTCTGGGCTCCTGTATATGACCGAGTTATCGTCCCCTATGCCAGGAAATACACTGGCAGGGAACGCGGGTTCAGTCAGCTGCAGCGGATGGGCATAGGCCTCGTAATTTCTATCTTCTCCATGGTTGTTGCGGGGGTTCTGGAAGTCATTCGTCTCGCCATTGTAAAGAGGAACAACTACTACGATCTTGAGTACATCCCCATGACGATATTCTGGCAGGTCCCTCAGTATTTTCTCGTGGGTTGTGCCGAGGTTTTTACTTTTGTCGGGCAGTTGGAGTTTTTCTATGACCAGGCACCGGATGCAATAAGAAGCTTGTGCTCTGCTCTCTCTCTTACAACCGTGGCATTGGGAAATTACCTGAGCACTCTGCTTGTGACCATAGTGACTAAAGTGACCACTCAAAACGGAAAGCTTGGATGGATTCCTGATAATCTGAACCGGGGGCATCTCGACTACTTCTACTGGCTCTTGGCGATTCTGAGCCTGATCAACTTCTTGGTCTTTCTCTGGATTGCAAAGTGGTATACATACAAGAAAGCGATAGGTGTTGCTCATTGACAGAGCCCAGTTTCTGTGATGCTGCACAATTTGGTTATTTATCTTCCCTCTGCTTTGGAGTTATATTTCAGTGTCTTGCGTCTGGCATACATGATGATGTGCTCGTAGTTTGTAAATATGTTGATTCCCTTGGTGTATTTTGGACAGCAAGTTGTTGATTGCTCTATTAGATTCTGCCTTTTCCTTCTCTGACACATATAAGATTACTTTCTCTTGGACATTGTTCATTACTTGGTTGCTCAATTGGCGATCAAGCTTCACTCACGTGTTTGCTCGGAGGTAATGGAGCGCGCAACGCATCTTGATCCTGGCTCCTATTCCGTTTTCCTAACAGCTGTTTGGTAAGATTACCTTATGTTCATGATGACTTCTTCCGTTGGCCGGCTAAATAGAAACTTAGAGAATAATGACATAAGTGGTCTCTGCATCTCACTCGAAATTGAAATTTGTCTTTGCACTTATTTGGTTCAAACAGTCTTTGAACTTCCTTAAATGAAACGAGGGCTTGTGGTGGTAGGACGAGGGGAAAATAGAGATTGGCGCTTGGCGCTTAGATGTGAAATAAAGGCTATTGGAATATTATTACTCTTGGTGTTTTAGCCTAGGATGTTAAGCGGTAGTTTTAGAAATAGAGGATACAAAGCAGTATATCTGTCACTCTTACATTATGTATGGTTAATGAGTGTTTTGAAAATACTCAATAATAAGATCGTAATTAAATTAACCCAGTGTAAGATCTGAAGACACCTACCATCCGAGTGCCTAGAGGCACGTGCTTTGCGCAACACACATCACCAAGTCAATATATTATTATTATTCTTTGGATTAATACAATGAAAAACCTCAAACTAGTACACCCATGACAAATTTATCCCAAACTAACCTCAAACTGGTACACTTGTGACAAATTTACCCTCCATTAGTTTTCGTTAAATTTTACCATCAAATTTATGAATTGGATGACACGTGACAGTTGACTGGTGTACCAGTTTGAGGTTTTACCCTTCCGTTTATCACAGGTTTACCAATTTGTGATTTTTCATGATATTAATCCAATTTAACGGAGGGTAAATTTGTTACGAGTGTACCAATTTGGAATTTTTTATGGTCACAAAATTAGTTTGGGGTAAATTTGTCACAGGTATACCAGTTTGGGATTTTTTGTGGTCAAAAAATTAGTTTGGGGTAAATTTGTCACATGTATACTAATTTGGGGTTTTTCGTGATATTAACCCTTATTCTTTTGCCTATTAAAGGTTAATAGTAAAGTTAAAAAGACTAGCTATTTTAATTTAGTACACCCCTTATTAATAAACACAAACACAAAAAATAAGAACCTTTTCAACGGTTTGGTGATGCCCACTTAACTTCTTCTTCTCCTTTTTTCACTCGAATATAAATATTTCGAGTCATTTTCTCTTCTTGATTTTTAAAAATCCAAAAACAGTATTGTTCAACTGAAAGAGTATAGCTCGAACGGGACATGAATTTATTAATAATACAATTGGGGTCATGATGAGGAATGATATGAATTAACAATAATAATACGACGGCGTAATGTGAATCGTCAATCGCAATCAATTGCTTACATCTCTGCACGAACATAAAATCATCTGCTCCATCAGTTACCCGGGTCAGGCGCGCTCAGGTGTAAATATTCAATCGATTCAAATTCACACGAATCGGCAAAGTGATATTTTTTTTGGGCTCAAAAGTGGTTACCTATATGAATCGCACGCAAATTTCACAAAATTCAACGGCTGTGATTGTACTCAGTCGATGTTCGAAATTCATATATTTCCGCAGTATCTATGTAAAGGAAAAACGCCAGCCGTTTATGCACTGTCGTGGGAAATGCAAATTGTCCAAGAATGTTGTCTTTGACCTAAATTGGTCGGTGTCTGTTTTTCCATGTACAAAAAAAGCCAAAAACGGCATTGAGGATCCGTATAGTGCCAGCTAACAACATACAAGATAGGGGTGATCGGTTCCCGATTTCCAAAATTGGGAACTGGGGACTAGACCGGTTGGTCCTAGGATCGGGAACTAGACCGGACCGTCGATCCGGTCCGGTTCCAGTCCGGTCTAATAGAACCGGTCACTTAGGATTTAGTTTTTTTTTTTGGTCAAACACTTAGGGTTTAGTTCACATTTTAATAATTTTTGTCAATGAATTTATATTAATGAAGTTCACTTCGGGTTTAGTTCACATTTTACTAATTTTTATCAATGAATTTATATCAATGAAGTTCACTTAGGATTTAGTTTACATTTTACTAATTTTTTTTAACAAAAAATATGTCGGTCTGGTCCGGTCGGTCCGGTTCCCCCTTGGAGCCGGGAATCGGATCGCCTAGACACCAGTTTCACTTTTAGGAACCGGGAACCAGATCAACACTCCTCAGAACCAGACGAAACTAGCAGGTCCAATCCGAGCGGTTTCCGGTCCGGGCGATCCGTTTTGCACACCCCTAATATGAGGGCGATAAATCCGACAGATGAGGTGGATTCATGACTGCTCCAGGATGCCCACCTAAATTTGCCAAATCCATACTACTAGTTTTCTCCGAAGGGCTTCTATTCTCTGGTATTTGTGCTTTTGGCCCAACATATTTGCAACAGCCGCCCATAATTCATGACTAGAATATTACGAATTTTGCTCGGAAGTCCAACTCGGAAAGTTTAAATTCATAGGTCGAAAAAGACTGCATGTATATAAAGAGCATATATGCCTCATAGTCAAGCGACGTGAGATATTAGCTGGAGTAGGATTGACGAGTGGAATTTGACGAATGACACGCACGCAAATAAATCGGAGGCAGCACCCGAGATTCAATGTCAGAGAGTCCAGCCCATTTATAGGTGGATGGAGACGACATGTATGAAAAGAATATATAAGGCTTCCGTAGTTTCGCAGAAAATGAATGATTTGAATATTTTTTAAAAAAAATGATTAGTTGTATCACTTGAAATAATTTGTCAACAAAAAATATATTCATTATCAATAACAATTTATGTCTAAATATTTTCGTGAATAATGAAAATAATTTTTCACTTACTCATTTTTTTTGGTGATACAAGCGATTTCTTTAAGGACGATATTCTCCGGATCATTCATTTTTCCGTGAAACGAAAGTACTATTAAATCCCAAAAAATTTAAGCGACGTGGGATATCGGCAACAAATATTGCATACTCAGAGGATATACTCGACCTTTCGACGCGGTGCTCGCACGAGTAGGGGTTGACTTGAACGTGCAAAAAATAAGAAGAAAAAGCAAAAAAGAAAGCGAAAAGATTCAAGATTCACATGTTTTTTTCATGACCAAGCCGCAGATTCCTGCCCCCGAATCGGGCGGGTAAACAAATACCAAATAATTCCGTGGGAGGAATCTGCAAATAACGCACATTGCGAGGGCTGGTAGCTATAACCCAAAAGTATCGAAACTATAAAGACGCTTTTTACGTGAGGTACACACAGTATGAGATCCCTGCCTTGGTTCTCTCCTCGTCGTCGTCGTCTTCCTCTCCTCGTGCGTGGGGAAAACCGGAGCTCTTCCGGTCGTCGCCGGCCACTGAATCGGCCTCACTCTCCGTTCGAAATCGAGGTGCGTCCATGGCGTCTCTGTGTGTGCGGGCGTGTTGTTCTGTGTTCTTTACCTGCTTCGAATACGTCGCGAGAACGGGGGCGTGCTTCCGTTCTCGCGTCGCTGCTAACGTTTGCGAGCCGTGGAAAGTCGTGATTTCCTGCTGTTCTGACCGCGGCGACGTCGATGTGTGGGCGGATGTTCTTTTTGGACAGTTTTAACTTGTCGCCGATCGTCTGAAGAATGCTTAGGTTGTTTTCGCGTGTCTGCCAATATTTGTGGGTGCCGCTTGCGGCTAATCGCCAGCTTATTTTGTAAAGCGGTGGTGACATCTCTCGAGCGAGGGTTGCAGTAGCCGATCGCCTGAAATTTCTCAAATTTTGTTGGTTTTTTTGGTCATGCTGAATCGGTCTGTGGGACAGGATTAAGAATTGAGGAATCCCATGATGCGATCTTCATGAACGTGGTGCTTGTAGTGCATGGAATAAAGTTAAAAAGATGGATCTTCTAACTCATCTGCAGGGGATGACGCTGTTAACATTATCTGCTTCTGTTCCTGGACTAAAGCCTTCCTGTGAAAATGATAAGTGCCATCCTTCAACATCCCAAACTGCAGCATGCTTTGTGGCACTGTATTTGATTGCTCTTGGCACTGGTGGAATCAAGCCTTGTGTTTCATCCTTTGGTGCCGATCAATTCGATGAAACGGATGAAGCTGAGAGGAAAAAGAAGAGTTCGTTCTTTAATTGGTTTTATTTGTCAATCAACATCAGCGCACTTATTGCATCCTCGGTCTTGGTGTGGATTCAAATGAATGTTGGTTGGGGATGGGGATTTGGAATCCCGGCAGTTGCAATGGCCATTGCAATTGTATTTTTCTTCTCTGGTACCCGGTTGTACTGGATACAGAAACCTGGAGGCAGTCCCCTCAGAAGGATTGCTCAAGTAATAGTCGCATCCTTCAGAAAAATGAATGTAGAAGTTCCAGCTGACAAGACTCATCTACACGAGACAGCAGATGCAGAAGGCACTATCAAAGGAAATCGCAAGCTTGAGCACACAGATGAGTTGCGGTAAGTTTCTAACTCCCCTGATTTTTTTGGGTTCAAAATATTTCGAAGATTTTCTGGGAATTTGTATACACAATCATTTATTTATGCCAGATTTACCAGTGGTCTCTGTTAGGATATGTTTCCACAAAATAATGAACGTTGAAGCTTAGCGAGTAGGTTAAATTCCTAATAGATTTGGATAGTTAATTACAGAGAAATGTCCTTGCGAAGGATATGGATTGCACAAGTCAGTCGCTGTTGTTGCATCTTTGCTGTCTCCTACCACACATAGAAGCAAATATCTCTTCTTTAGTACGTTCCACAGTTTACAATTTGATGCTCCTTTTCCAATACCATAGGTGGCGTGAGAAGCTTTTTGGCTTGTCTCGCATAAAAAAAGTTGGGATGTGTTTGTGACTTATGCTTCTGGGCACACTTTTGCCTCCTAATTATGCCTTACAATTACAATGCTGAACTATAACTGGGCATTTTAATTTTGTAGTAGATTGACACAATCGGCTTTAACAGGCTTATAACATGCTGACGATCGTAGATAGTTTAACCCGCGGTTGCTAATCAATTTCAAATTGCAGGTTCTTTGATAAGGCTGCTGTTGAGATCGCAACCGATAACATAAAGGGGAACACAGATCCCTGGCGTCTTTGCACGGTCACACGAGTGGGGGAGCTTAAATCAATCGTCAGGTTGCTTCCAGTACGGGCATCTGGAATAGTCTTTCGACAGTGTACAGCCAGATGAGCACGATGTTTGTTATTCAAGGCAACACTTTGGACCAGCACATGGGACCACACTTCAAGATCCCATCGGCTTCCCTCTCTCTCTTTGACACTTTGAGTGTCATCTTCTGGGCTCCTGTATATGACCGAGTTATCGTCCCCTATGCCGGGAAATTCACTGGCAAGGAACGCGGGTTCAGTCAGCTGCAGCGGATGGGCATCGGCTTTGTAATTTCTATCATCGCCATGCTTATTGCGGGGATTTTGGAAGTCGTTCGTCTCGCCATTGTCAAGAGGAACAACTACTACGATCTTGAGTACATCCCGATGTCGATATTCTGGCAGGTTCCTCAGTACTTTTTCGGGGGTTGTGCCGAGGTTTTTACTTTTATCGGGCAGTTGGAGTTTTTCTATGACCAGGCACCGGATGCAATGAAAAGCTTGTGCTCTGCTCTCTCTCTTACTACCGTGCCATTGGGAAATTACCTGAGCACTTTGCTTGTAACCATCGTGACCAATCAAAACGGAAAGCTTGGATGGATTCCTGATAATCTGAACCGGGGTCAGCTCGACTACTTCTACTGGCTCTTGGCGATTCTGAGCCTGATTAACTTCTTGGTCTATCTCTGGATTGCAACGTGGTATACATACAAGAAAGCAACAGGTGTTGCTCATTGACAGAGCCCGGTTTCTGTGATGCTGCACAATTTGGTTATTTATCTTCCCTCTGCTTTGGAGTTAAATATCTGTGTCTTGCGTCTGGCATACATGATGATGTGCTTGTAGTTTGTAAATATGTTGATTCCGTTGGTGTGTTTTGGACAGCAAGTTGTTGATTCTTCTATTAGATTCTGCCTTTTCCTTCTCTGTCACATATAAGATTACTCTCTCTTGGACATTGTTCATTACTTGGTTGCTCAATTGTCGATCAAGCTTCACCGATTGCGTTTGCTCGGAGGTAATGGAGCGCGCAACGCATCGTGATTCTGGCTCCTATTCCATTTTCCTAACAAATGTTTGGGAAGAGTACCGTATTCATAATGACTTCTTCCGCTGGCCCGCTAAATAGAAATTTAGAGTCTGTTTATTTCGCGAAAAATGAGTTATTTGTAAAATATTTTCCAAAAACTGATAGCTTGTATCAACTAAAATAATAAGTCAACCAAATATATTTTCATTATCGACAATAATTTATCTAAAATTTTTGTAAATGATGAAAAAAGAATTTCGCTTGTCATTTTTGAAAGAGATACAAATGATTATGTTTTGGAAATTTCAAAACGTTTATTTTCCGCGCAATAAACACACCCTTAGAGAGTAACGACATAAGTGGTCTTCGTGACTCTTACTCGAAATTGAAAGTTGTCTTTGCACTTGTTTGGTTCAAACAGTCTTTGAACTTCCTTAAATGACATGAAGGCTTGTGGTGGTAGGACGAGGGGAGATTAGAGATAGGCGCTTGGGGCTTAGATATGAAAGAAGGCTATTGGAATATTATTACTCTTGGTAGCCTAGGATGTTAAGCGGTAGTTTTTGTCACGCACCGACTCCCATAGAGCACGCGACTTACCTTCTATGGTCGATTGATGCGATGTCCCAGGGTATCGCCGACCCAAATTTCTTATCAGAGATTTAAAACGATCAGCGGAAACCTCAAATACCCGGATAATAAAAACTGGGGAATCAGGGAGAATATACATACTCATTTCCATTTACCAAACTTGTATAATATTCACAATTTACAAGCCACCAACATACATTAGCACACCGTGCTATAAATCACCGACAACAAAAAGATCGATGACCTGGATACCCTATCCTCAAAAGTGGTACACTCCCAAAATCTGATCATAACCCCTAGTCTAACCCTTACGCCCTCTGCTTGGCGTCCACTCTGAGTCAGACTCCTCATCATCTGAATCTGAGTCCCCCTGAACAGTCTGCTCCTCCGAGGACTCTGGCTCGGCCTCAATCTCGATTAGGTGATCTATATCGCCCGACTCAGCTGGAATCTCGACCTGTTCCTCCTCGACCAGCTCCTCAAAGAAATCGTCCTCGGGTACAAAATTGGGATCCATCCACTGTTCAAACGGGAGTATATACTCCGGTTCTTCTGCGGACTCAGCGGGTTCATCCTTAGGTTCAACCTCGGGTTCTTCCTCCTCTGGTTCCTCCTCTGGGATCGGCTCAAGATCCACATCCATCGGATCGTACTCCGCCTGCGATCCTTCGGGCTCTGGTTCCTGCTCGGCCCCCAAAGACTCCGGCACTGCTGACGCAGGGTGAAGTCCTGACTGCGCTAGACTAGTCTCCAAGCTAGTCAACTCGCCATCCGGAGGAGGTATAGCAAACGGGTCCCAGTCCCCAACTCCATCAAAGGGGACGTCAAATCCTCGGACGGGACCGAACTCATCTATCCCGTCTCGGAAGAACCACGCGGTATATGTATGGGACTCCCACAGGGGTAATCCTACGTCTACAAAGACTACAGTTGTATGCTTAATGCAGGTCATCTGGTCATCTATAGGAAACTCTACTACACTATGCTCGGTATACATCGGTACTCCAAAACGTTCATGCGGCGGCGGCGGAGGATTCATTGATCAGGCCGGGGTTCTGAAAAATATTGGTTGAAACAACCATGAGATTACATCTCAGTAAGTACACCCCTAAACCCCACCTAGGCTATCACGTACCTCCAGACAATCACAACACACAATCACACACCCAACCATCACATAGCAGGCACATCATTTATTCTTACATGGGCCTATCCTGCGTGCAACCTGTACGTTAGTCACAACCACACCATATGCAATCACATGCATGTTCAAAACTCATTTCACGCATACGTTCGGATTTCATCACATCTTTTCCACAACTCACGCCAGTGACCCGCGTTGAAGTACACGCCTCAGGTCCACTGCGACCAACTCATCACAACACTCCAGGACCCGTGTTACAGTACACGCCTCAGGCTATGTATCTTGCCCGCGTTGAAGTACACGTCTTAGGCTCAACACCTACCACCTACGGCACAACCCGCGTTGAAGTACACGCCTCAGATTGACCGTCCTCCGGTAATACCGGGCATTGTCCCGCGTTGAAGTACACGCATCAAGACGGCACAATTCCCCACGTAATAGTACCGCCTCAGGGATTTCCACAATCACACATATTGCACCACACGCACTTTCTCACTCGTTCACATGCTCAACAATTGGCCATTCACACTTGGCACGTGCACGCATCAAACCACGCATTTCTCATGCTCAATCAACATTCAAACTCAGCCAATTGATAATCAATTCAATTCGGCTCATGCGTGCACATAATCAAGCATATATTAATCAATCAATTACACACCAATGCACCCAATTTCATCACCACAATTCAGCCACATTACAAATACACAATCGACATACAAATTCTCATTTTTCCACTTCCAAACTTCGGCGAATCAATTCCGGCCCTTCACGACATTTTCTCACAATTAATCGCCGAATCCAAATACCCAATTTACGTACCGAACGGCACATCACAGCACACCTATCAGCCCATCACAGCCCACTTTTGGTCTCCAATTTTCCACCAAAGTCTCCCAAATTTAATCCTTAGGCCCGCTAACAATTTCCGTTCCTAAAATCATACAAATCCGCGCCTAATTAGACCCAATCACACCTCTAATTTTGTCCGTCGATACCCGACGTCCTAAATAGGGTTTAGAGCACGACTTACCAAGCTCTAGACTAGCGCGGCTAGAGCGGAAAGCGGCGGCTATCTGCAGGGACGGCGGTGAACGGCGGTACGGCTTGGCGGCGTGGACGGCGCCGGCGATGGTGAGCGGCGGCGATGACCTCCTTGCTGCGGCTCACTCACGGGAGGGAGAGAGAGACGGCGGTTGAGGGCTGGTGGCTCGGCGGTGGCGCGGCACGGCACGGCAGAGGCGGTGGCTGGCGATCGGCGGCGATCGGACGGGCGTGACCGCCGGCAACGGTGATCGACCAAGGGGGGGGGAGAGCTCACGTGAGGGAGAGGGAGAGAGAGAGGGAGTTCTCGGTGGGAGGGGGGAAAACCGTGAGAGAGGAGAGAGAGAATGAGGAGAGAGAGAAAGTGGGTCTTGACTAAATAGTCCAATTTTGACCCATTTTGGCAAATGACAATCTTGCCCATCTCTAACTATCCAAATCGATGGCCCAGATTCGATCTTATCTTGAAACCGACGGCCGAGATCGAATCTTTCCAAAAATATCCAAGGGCAATTTGGGAATTTCATAAAATTCCAAGGGCAAAAATGTCCAATCAAAAAGTTAGGGCAAAATGACCAAAATGCCCTTCCCTCATAAAATATGCCCTTCATAAATTCCCAAGGGTAAAATGGTCACTTTTCCATTTTCTTGCCGAAATTGAATTTTTCCAAAGGATTCGGGACATTCCAAAGTTGCACGTCCCATCCGCAACGTCGTCCTAACGCCCCGTTATGACTTCCAAATTTTCCGATGTCCAATTTGGGCTCAATTAAATAATTAAATTTTATTAAACGTAACTCGAGCGTTTCTCAAACTAACGGGCGGCTTTTTGGGGAAATTCGCATATTCGACCCGTGACTGATTATAAATCGAGTCACGTGTAAGTTTATTCAGGTCGTGACGACTTCGATTGCCACTTAATCGCGAGGATCGATCGCTAGATCCGAGGGGCACGATTGTTTGGTATAGGTTCAGGATCATTCGTCAATTCATTTCGTGGTCCGACGGAATCACCCGCGATCCACTACTATGACAGTGGCGAACTAACTCCTGGCTACCCTTGGATCGGCCAACAGTGGCTCAAAATGTCACCTCGGCGATTTTATGGTCGAAATTCAATTCACGATGGAATTTCCTCTTAGTCGTACGAATTTAAATCCCTAGTGAGCCTTTCCCTAATGGTTAGTATCCCAGGAATGATCAGTTCCGGGCGAGAACTAACTACGAGTACGTTCATAAAACCCAGCATTTCATAATTCCCAAATGGACAAATTTTCAGGATGTCACAGTTTTTGAAATGGAGGATACAAAATAGGGGTGAGTATGGTTCCAGAGTAGAAATTGAAATCTGAAAACCTGACCGATGGAAACCTAACTCACAAAAGGTATGCAAGGTAGGTTCCAGGTTTCATAAATTGCGGAACCTGTTTTGACGGGTAAGTTTCAGATTCTAGGTAGGTGGAACATGGAACCTTTAATAAGATATTTGTGTTTTTTCTTGGTCTATGTCTTCGTGTGATTCTGCGTTGTTCTATGGAATTAGATGATAAATGTATAATCAGGAACCACTAGTCTGAACTTTTATTTTATGACTTGTTAATGTTTCATATTTTTCGTCTCTCTAAATGTAAGTTGTAGTCAGTGGATTGTAACAGTAAGTGATGGTAGGGTGAGCATGGTTCCAAGATAGAACTTGGAATCTAAGAACTTGATCATTGAGAACCTATAGGTTCCAAGTTCCAAGATATACATGGTAGGTTACAGGTTCCAAAAATTGGATAACCTATTTCGACGAGTAGGTTCTAGATTCTAGGTAGGTGGAACCTTAAACCTTAAACCTTAAATAAGATTTTTGTGTTTTTTCTTAGTCTATGTCTTCTTGTGATTCTACGGTGTTCTATGGCGTTAGATAATGAATGTATAATGTGGAACAACTAGTCTGAGCTTTCATTTTATGACATGTTAATGTTTCATATTTTTTGTATGTCTATATATAAATTATGGTAAGTGGATCGTAGCAGCAAGTGATAGTCATTAAAGGTGATGATTCGTTGCAATTGTTCAATTAATAATACAAGTAGAACCTGAATAGATTCCGGAACCGACCTTGGAACCTATGACAGGTAGGTTCTAGGTTCCAAAGTATGTAAGGTAAGTTCCAAGTTCTAAAAAATGAGGAATATGTTCCCATGATTAGGTTTCAGGTTCCAAGTGAAACCTTTACAGAACCTAAAACCACTTATCCCTAATACAAAGTAGTATAACTCTCGCATTGACCGATTCCAATTTCCGAACATTTGAACCTCATATATATAATCGAGTTCACCGTCGTGACTAGTGTTTAGAACCCTTACCTTCTACTAATTAGGTTTTAGATTGTCGTTAGCAAAGGGCAAAAGCCGTCTCTGGCGAGAGTCTCTCTCTGTATTGATGTGAAATTAATCGGGTCAAAAAGCGATATGTCCCATTTGTCAAATTGAGCAATTTGACGGAAGGCCTAAGATATAACGATAATTATCATCGCTCATGAGTTATTATTACTCACCATGTGGACTAATAATAATATTATAACTAGGCAGCATGTAAGAATAAGATAATGCAGCACAAAAACGAGAGGTACAAAAACAGTCCCAGAAAATGACAAAAAAGAAAAATCCCTTCTTCCTCTTCTTCTCATTCTCCTTCTTCTTCCCCATTTTTCAACCAAAGAAAAGATTTTCCAAACGATGATCGCACTCAAAATCCTGCACACCTCCTTCTCCCCCACCGACCCCTCCTCCTTCCTCCCCTCCAACCCCAACCCCAAGAAGAAGCGCCCGGCCCTCTCCCTGTGCAGGTGCAAGCACGACGGCTCCTCCTCCTCCTCCGTCCCCCCTCCCGCCGCCGCCGCCGCCGGAGGGCGACGCCCGGAAGCAGGAGCTGCTGGCCCAGATGGCGATGCTCCAGGCGCAGAAGGTCCGGCTCACCGACTACTTGGACGAGCGGTCGGCGTACCTTACCCAGTTCGGCGAGGAGGCCGGCGACGAGTTCGACAAGATCGGGGAGGACGCTTTCCGAGGCCTCGACGAAGCGGGTAACCGGTTGTGTTCATCCTCATGATTTTTCCAGATCCGATTAGATATTGGGATAGGAGAGTGCGATTGGTCGAAGTGGAAAATATTAAAAAAGAACATTTCGAAATTGGTTTTTTCTCTTTCTAATGCTGCCTTCTAATTTGGGAAATGGCAAAAAGAATATCGGTTGGTACTAAATTTTTGCAGTTTACTTGATATTATGATATTACGCTTGGAATTAATTTATATGCTAAGCATACTACTGTTGCATAATAAACTTTTGGGCTAACGTAAGTAACAATGGTGATCTTTTGCACCCTCCGTCTAGTGAGAAGTATTTTGTATGGCGGATATATCACGTAATAGGAACACGTGGTGTAATCGGCCAATCACAAGTGAGATGTATATACAAGATGCTGTCAAGTATGATAAGATTGATAGCGCGTCGGTAATCGGTAATGTCGATTGGTTGGTTATATCACGTCATAGGTGTCACTTCTAATGTTTTTTTTTCTCATTATGTATGTACATGTATACTTTCTCTGTATTATGTAAATAATATCTTTTTCATTAGTTAGTAATTTAAATATTTATAATAAGTTGATCTTGCAAAATCTTTTAAATGTTAATTTTTTGTATGGACGCAGGTGTGTGCACCTTTTCTAGTAGGGAGATATTTCTTGATATTGCTTTCATTGTGGTACATCATGTTTTACAAGGAGAAACATAATTTTTCGGGTATCTTTTTGAAAGCACATGTATGTCTTCCTTTACACGTATTATTGGCAGATAATGGAGAACATAGAGAGCAGAATGCAAGCATTTGAAGAATCCACGGAGCTCAACAAAATGGAGATCGAGGAGAGCGACAAGAAGTTGGCAGAATTCGAGGGACAGGTCGAGAAGGACCGCAATGAGGGGCTCTTCTTCAAGAGCCTCACCCAGAAGAAGCCGGTCGAGAAGGCGAAAGCCAAGGAGGAGGCGAAGAAGATCCAATACGTCGCAAAATAGAGCGCCGGGTCGAAAACCCGAAGGAACATCTACCTCGTGC
Organism: Syzygium oleosum; assembly: GCF_021117445.2. Lineage (NCBI taxonomy): Eukaryota > Viridiplantae > Streptophyta > Magnoliopsida > Myrtales > Myrtaceae > Syzygium > Syzygium oleosum. Next base: position 19,323,717 of record NW_026607487.1, read on the forward strand.
TGATTGGCATCCTGGTTGCCGGGATCGCTGACTCTTTCATCTCTTCCTTGCCCGATTGGAGAAAAGTTGCGGTCCTTGGGGCGATTCTAGTGGCTTTGATTACTTAGTTCACATACGAGCAAGGGATGCGGTCGGCAACAGAGCAGACGGAGAAAGAGAGATGCGATCGAGAAGATAAGTAAAATTTCGACCTTTTTTTCCCTCCATGATCTAAATGTACATTCTTTGCTCACTGATGACTCGGGCAATAGACAGGATGATGCCATACTATAAAGCAGAGTCCATAGTTTGGTTTTGATATGATATATGAAGTTCGTTCTTTCTTTCCTTCCCTTGACTATGTATTGTCAGGATTAGGATGTTTTAGGATATCTCGTGCATGCATACTCAAACATAGAGATTTTCAAGAGCTCTTCAAAAGGATGGTTGGCCTTGTCGCTCTCCGGGTGAAAATGCTCTGCTTTGCATGGTACTTCCTTCGGTGCCTCAACATATCTCAATAGTTGATAAAAATCTCATCATAAACTAATTGTCGAAATTTATTAAAACAACAAAGATGGTACCGTGCGGGATAAATGATTCACGTCCTTCTCATGTATTCATATTTTTCGTCAAACTGAGTAGCTTTCACAGAAAAGCTTATGTGACATTCTGAATTTCGACTCATTTTCAGGATTTATGAAATTAATATTTATTCAATGCCCATTCAGTTAAATCTCGCTCGGAATTGATCACTCTCGAGTAGACTAACCGTTAGGGAATGGTTAGCTAGAAATCAAGTACGTGGACCTAAGAACTTGGCCATAGATCGACATTTCGACCATAAGAATTGACGAGGGGATATTTTGGGCCGTTATAGGCTAATCCAAAAATGGTTATGGAACGATTCGCAAATGTGTGCAATTGAATCGGGGGTGATTCCGCATAGCCATTGTACGAATTTCGAACGATCCTAAAATTAATCCGAACGATCGCGTCATTCAGAACTAGTGATTGACCCTCGCAATTACATAACAATCGAGGTCGTCATGCTGGCATCAGAGTCCAGATTACCAACAAGTCTAGACTCAACAAGTTCACGGGAGAGATACAGGTTGTTGCTGCCTATGTAGCATCGACACATTGGTATGGCCAACGTGTCTGTGTCCGACACCGACACGAGATCAAACAAGTGTCAGATTTCCGACATGCGGTCAACGCCTCCGACACGCGAGTCTGGAATCTCGACACGCGATTCCGATATGCACGGGGTCAATTTTATAAATTTTCAAAAACTTAGGGGTCAAAATGTAAACTTATAAAAAAAAAAGAAAGAAAGAAAAAATGGAAGAAAAAGGGGCCAAACACACACGCTCTTTCTATTCCCATCTTCTTCGCTTACCCAGACAACCTCCCCCTCTCAAATTCTCTTCTTTCTGTCCTTTCCGTCAACCAACGACCATCGCAAGGCTCTCTCTACGCCACTCGCCGCCGCAGCCAGGTACACCTCTCTCTGCTTCTTCCCCTAATCGTATTGCTCTTCTTCACTCAACCTCCAGTTCTTCGTTGTCCGCCCTTGGGCTCTGTGACTCATTCTGCTTGATGTTAGGTTGCCTCGGCAAGATCCACTGGAAATTGAGCGAGAGAGGCATTCTCCATGATTTTTTATGGATGTGTTTAGTAATTAGAATCTGAAGCTATTTCTATAAGCAACAAGCATGTGCTACCAAACAAATGCAATTGCGTCGGCATCTTATCCGGTATACCCATCTTCTTCGTCCCTTTTGAGCCCAAAAATACCAATTGTTTTTTGGAGGCTGAGCACATTCAATGCTACATTCAATTTTAGGAAGAGGGAATAAGGTGATATCTTAATGAAACACACTCCTTTTCAACACCGTAATTGCATGTAAGTTGATAATGCCGTGAATTTATAATTATAATTGTTTCATCACATCAGTGAGTTTTCTCCTTATGCCCCTCGGACAAGGTCTCTCTACTTCTTCTTGTATGATTGTTTGCAACATTACCATATCAACATCAAGTTTTCCTGAGTCCTAGATGCTTTCAGCCTACGTTTCGTTAGGGTTGGAAGAGGCCAGTGAGGGCCGCCCTTGCCGCTCGCGGCCTGGGTGAGGGTCCAACTCTTGCCAGATCCGGCGAGGGCAGCCATCGCCCAGGCCGCGAGGGTCCAGCCCTCGCCCTCACTTGTGGCCGGCAAGGGCCGCGATGCCCTCGCCGGCCACCGACCACAGGCCAAGAAAGAAAAAGAAAAAAAAAATTTCTCTTCTATTTTTTATTCTTATTCCTGAAATCAAGAATCAACTATTTTTTTATTCTTGATTCTATTTAAAAATTATCCGTGGAACAAAAAATTTACTAAATGAATTTCTGTTTTTTTGTTCCTTAGAATAAAAGAATAGAATCATGCACTATTTGATCGGTTACTAAACAGCCCTTAGACTACTGTGTTTATCTTGTTAAAGCTCCATGTCCGACAGGCACAGAGCTCGAACTTATTTCAATCACACTTGTCCTGACGCAATCTCTCTGATTCTTACGGTCTTTTCTGGCAGCTTTTATGTTGGAAATGATCGAAACTGCCTAAACATTTGAGAAAGATTTTGTTGTTTACACCCAGCTTAATTACCAGCACGTGGACAGTCATGTTCTCCCTTTTGTTGACCATATATCTGTAAATTTACTATAATATAAAGGAGGGTTTTAATATAATGGGCATATATCACGAGGCAGGGTTAGTCTTTTTATTTACTCTTTCTTCTCTATTTTCCTTTTTTTTGCCATCTATTATCTCATTAAGAATGAATGGGATAATTGTTTTTATCAGGAATTTTGAGTAGAGTTTAATTTATGAATTAAGCAATAATTTCATTTCAATTGATTTTATTGTGTAATTGAAATTGATATGAAAATGATCCTTACTTTTGATTTCTACTTTGGAAAAAAAAAACTTGCAATTTTGATTATGTTGATCATATATTATGGTCTGGTCCAAACAAAATTTGATAAAAAGGACATATTTACCAACTCAGTTTCATAGATGAAATGTGCAGATAATTTTGTTGATTTGGCATAGATCAAATTACCTTCTAATAAGGAAAAAGGATATAATAAATACTCCGTGTTCTTAAGAAGGAGAGTCTCTCCATAAAGAGGATCTTTCCCGACATGTGTACAACTTGATTCTCTTGCGCGATTTAAACAAAATGTAGTAATTTTTTCTTATTAGCAATGCAAATAAAAATGAATGAAGGGTTACATCAATGTAAAAAAAATTATTAAGCATCTACAAAAATAAAATTTAAGATAAAAACGATACTTGCTGCAAAACACAGGTTTTTCACTATTTGCACATATATTAAAGTGATTGCGCGATGGATAGTACATTAGTAATCACATGATGTGGCCCTTTGAGAGTTTTCCGATGACTTTTATATTATATTCCAAACAAATTTTCTTTATCTATATAAATTTATATTCGTTCTTTCACCTGACCCTAAAACAACTATGTTTATCCAATATGTTATTATGAATAAGTGGCTGAAATGGTAACGATGGGATCATGTTCTCCTGAGGATTTCTATTTTCTAATGAAGTTCCTCCAATATCACATTCCTGTGGATTCTTACTTTCGAAATGAACTCAAATTAATGCAAAATACAAAAATTTAAATAGTAAGAGATTACGGAGGTGCTGGAAAGTTTCTTAATGAGAGTTTTACTTTCTATAAGATCCACACTTTATTATTTTGTTTTTCTTCTTACTTTTGATTTCGCATTACTTTTGAGCTAACATTATAGTAGTATTTTTGCATGACTCGTGATGCTACGTAATTATGTTATTTTGAGTTCTTCATGTATTTTGCAAGCAATTTTTTTTGTTTTTTGAAGCAAATTCCAATACAAATTGTATGTAGTAATGAGTAAAATTTAATCAGTCCCGTGCATCTCCACGTGTTAGATTCTAATTTTACATTAAATTGGGTAGGGCCAAGTGCGAGTGCTTCCCAATGAAGTTATTAGAAACTTGTCTTTCCCGTTCAATTATTACCTTTTTCTCTAAGTAAAGATGAGTGAAAACTAAGGTGAGAGAGATCAGAGATAGTATAAGGTATTTTATATGTTGATTACACAAACTGACGTGGTATAACCAACCAATCATATTATCTGGGTGATTTGTGTCTCATCTTATTTGGTGCTTAATCTTGAAAACATTCAATTTTAATTGGCTTGATGCATCTCGTGTCGCTGTCATGTGATACATGGTATAGCCATGCGATATCTAAATCCAAGAACCAGCACGGCAGTTTCAAAGATCACTTAACTTTTAGAATCACGAAAAAAGTAAAATATACCTTTGTGCTAGCACAGATATTTGTTATTGGCCTGGCATGCTTTGGAATGGCCTTTTCTTTCTTTCTTTTTTATCTTTCTTTTGTAACTTTTAACAACTTTTTAACAGCCTCTAGCAATTGAATTTTTCCATTTACAGTGCAAAAATCTGTTTGCGTGCCCAGTCGAAAACGTGTGACCAATATAAAAAATTTTAAAGCGTGCAAATGTGTAGCAAATGCGATTCGGAGACGAAATTTCTAGAATGATGAAAAAGGTATAATTCAAAAAGACGAGCGAGGAAGTGGGTTGAGTTTGTTATGGCATGAACAAGCCATAACTTTTAACAAGCCCATCACATCAATTAGGAAAGCTCATTTAAGGTTGCTATACTTTAGCAGAATCCATCATTTTTTGCATATTTGGGGTAACTTCCTATGTTGAGCCCCCTTGTTAGAACTCCTTTGGCCCATTTGTAATCTTTACCATGTTTATAGTTTAGCTGTTTTTCAGGACATATTTTCGTGTTAATTAGGGTTTCCTAGGCTTTTAAAGGTACTCTTATTTGTTTTTGTCTATCTCGGACACTCAATATGGCCTCTTTTCTAAAAATATAAATTGCTCGAGAGTTTCCTCGATTGCGCTTGGGCGTGTTGCGCCTCTCGTGCGTATTTGGTCAAGTGGGAGCCCCAATTCGTGTTTAATCGTTTACATTAGGTCGGAAGGACTCCTGATCTTTCAAGACAAAAAACAACTGTTGGATCCTATTCTTTAATGGTCTTCTCAAAGAGGATATGGAAGAAAAACATTGTAAAATGCATTAATAATTATATTACTGGATTCAACACTCTTCCACCTTGTTTCCACATACTACATGTTATATTACTTATGATGTACAACTGGGTCCTGCCATTGTTTCGAGATGTAGATCTTGATTTGAAATTCTCAATGCAAAAATTGGTTGATTTGTTATTTTATTATACTTGGGAATCAAAGAAACCCTAAAAAAATAGGAGGGCATTATCGTAATATTCTTTGGCGATTGAATATGTATAGGCAAAGCCAAATAATATTGCTTAGAAAAGTTGCATTTGGAAATGTGTAATAATCACGAAACTCGATCACTACGGTGGGGTGGATGGAAAATAATATAGGATACAAACTATACTTGGCGCCCATATTTGTGTACAATGAGCACGTATCATTTAGCTTGGATCAGATTGGAGTTTTTTCTTATGCGTGCTCCAAAACTCAGGCAATGTGAATTAGTCAAAGTACCTTTAAACTCCATTCTATTCTAGTGAGTTATAAGATATATTTTGCACCACATTGAGAATTCGTCTCTTTGAATCTTGATGGCACTGGATCGGCACTCACAGGGTACCAGACCCGTCCCAAATCCTGATAAAGTTTGCGGTTGTAGTTAAGGGTAGCGGGATGAAATTCAGTTACCAAACCCAATAGGGTTTGAGACGGGTTCAGGATTTGTGTTGTCGTTGCCCTGAAACATATACCCCGAGAGCCATTTCACTAAAGTATTTGTATTCTCATGAAGAATATAAGGCCACCTATGTAATTGTATACACCCAAAATAGATCCTACTTGTGCCCATTTACATTCTTATTGCAAACATTCATTGTTTCCACATCATTTTTTATGATTCCTAAAATTTATCGGAGAATTTGAAATTAAAATGGTTGTGAAATTGTGGATTTGCAAGATTACATGTGTAATTATGAGATGGTTTACTAATTATTTTGTGTTAAACCAATTTTTAATAAGAAATTGTATAGGAGAAAATAATAAGCATAGTAGTTCCGAAAACCCGTTGAAAACTCGATGGATACCTGAAAAAACGCAAATAGGACGGGTTTGGGATTTTATTTATAAATTCTATAATAGAGTTTGGGACTGGTTTGAGAAATACCCAATAGTGGGCTAATGAGCTACAGTCTCTCTTTGGGTCCATGGGCCTTCATAACATCTTTTGAAATGAACATGTTGACATCTGTGGATTTTTTTTCTTTTGGTCAGAAGATATATGGGGATTAGTACACATAATTATTCCAGTAAGTACATCTTTGTCCTTGAGAAATTGCGTCCTCATGAGGAACTGATGTGGGAGAAGAGACGCAAGATAAAAGGGAAGAAATACAGAAGAATTTTATTTTATTTTTTCATGATCAGGGCACAAGCGAAAAGATCTGACTATTTGGAAGAAACACAGAAGAAATTTAAAAAAGATAGACAAGAACTTCGGAAGGAGTAACTCAATATCAGTGTAATCTTAATCATACGAATAAATGAAAAGAAAATCCCAGGCTAAACAGTGTATTTGTAGTGTCGACGGCTTGCTTGATAAGAAACGAAAAATGAGAGCAACCAGAAACAAATAAGAATTATGGAATATATCAAATAGGAAAAACCTAGAATAACGGGAAAATTGTTAGGCAAGTGTTAAATCTATTGCATTTATGCCAATTTAGTCTTAAATCTTTTAATTGTGTCAATTTAGTCTTGAACCTTTTGACCTAGAGCCAATTCAGTCCTTTCGGTTAATTTTGGCTGGATATTGCCTATGTGGACACTGACTGGCGCTAACGTGAATAACTTTTAATAATATTTTCATTTTTGATTGATTTATTTATTTTTCCTTTTATTTTCTTTTCTTCCCTTCCTTCTTCCTCCAGCTGGTCGCCAGACCTCAGCAACTGGCTAGAAGCAAGGGCTGGCCTCGCCAGTAGCTGTGCGAGGTACGATCTCACTGGATTTGGCGAGGTTAGGCTGCACCCATGGCCGGCAAGGCTCGCCCCTCGTCAAATCTAGCGAAGGCGAGGCTCACTAGAGGCTGGCGAGGTTGACCTTGCCGGCCCTCTCCTCTAGCCAATCAAAGAGGTCAATGATTGACCGGAGGAAGATGGAAGGGAAGGAAAAAAAAATAAATAAATAAATAAATAAATAATTGAAAAAATATTTAAATATTATTAAAATTTATCCACATTAGTGCCGACTGGCCTACATGACACGACCAGTATCCACGTCAGCAATATCTAGCCAAAATAAGTGGAAAGGACTAAATTGGCTATTGGTCAAAAGATATATGACTAAATTGGAACTATTAAAAGGTTTATGATTAAATTGTCACCAATGAAATAGGTTTAAGACTTTTCTGACACTTTTTCCCTAGAATAACAATCTGACACCCACTTGTTTATTTAGAATTAAGTTGAAGTGAATAATACTTTTATGCTTTGCCGCTAAAAATTTGAAATATAATCCAAATTTTAATTTTTTTTTTAAAGATCTGTATGTGAATTTACGCGTTAATATTTCTGCATGTTTCAAGTGATTAGGATGAAAAAAATTCAAAGTGATGCATCGCAAGATTAAAGTTAAACAAAAGTTAAAAGTTAAAAGTCCATCTAGATACTAACAAAATTATAAGTTTATTCTTTGAGGGGCATGGTGTCGCCCTGATCTTAGGTGCAATTTCGACACTTCATGTGCTCATCAGGAACTGTATAAATTGGCTCCAGTGGTGCTTTAGTTATTGATCTGCTACTCTTATCCTTAATGGTATAAATGACATAATAGTATGTCGCGAGTCAAAATCCAAATGGGTGGTCTCGATATTGGATTTTTTGCAATGCGTAATATAGGGAGTGAAACTTTGTGCCATTGCTTAAGTTAATGTATGTAAATGCACGTCAGTAGGCTTTATGAAGAAAAATTTAAGAGCGCAACGTAAAAAAATCATCGATCCAACGTAATTAAAAATGTTCAATCCAAGATCGGTATATAGATTTAGAACACCTAAATAACAATTCGATAAACAAACACTTGATGAAATCAAATCACACACTGCCGGTCTCATCATGAGAGTTGGCCGTACCCAAAGTCGTTACTTTAATTGCAAGAAGGGGGATGCCGAAGACATGGTCAGTGACTCTGTAGCAAGGTAGTTGTATTTGAACGTGCAGTTTGATCACCTCCTTTTTGGGGAGAGCTAATGTTTGTTGGATATTTAGGTTTGATATTGCTTTACACCCGAAAAGAGGTGAGCTACATTGAGTTCAACTTGCATATGGAAGTTATCTTTCGTTTATGGATGGTGAAGTAAGACCAGGCTCACAAGCCGAGTCCTTATTTGAGACTGATTAGACACTTCATGATTTTATTTGACACTTTGTTTACTTTGGACCCCTGTTTGAGAAAAAGCCTCCACTTGGGGTACCAAAATGAAATTTTCCCATATTTCTTTTCTCCGGCTAAATCATGCATTCAGACGTCATCTCTAGATTCGCCCGCAACCCGATGATCGATCTTGTACGTCGTACGTCTAATTTATGACGACTAGGACCACATCATCATCATCATCAAAAAATTTGTTTTTAGGAATAATTATATAAATAGTCAATCAATTTTGATTCAATATTCAATATCATTATTGTGTTTTAAAATTATTTAATGTGACCCATCAATTTTGATCCAACGTGCAATGTTATCGTTGAATTTTTAATTTATTCAATATAAGGGATACGTATAGAATGCATAAATTGAGTAAGGACACCAACTGCATATGCAAGAGCAGGTTGCACGAAAGAAACTAGCATCTCATCTCATCTAATAAGGAATAGGAACCGATGAACTTTTGTTATATATTCAATTTAGATTAAAACTGTTACGGAAACATTGAATATTTTCATATAGTCGAGAGACAAATTTAAACATATATCACATTAAATAATTTAAAAGTTCAGGAACAACGTTGCACATTAGATAAAGTTCAAGAAATATTTGTGTCATTTTCTCTTTTTTTTTATACTATCATAATCATATTGATGGAATCTTCATCAGGCAAGAGAACGTTTGATTTCGAAAGTATTGGTTACACATATCCCGAAAAGAATTAATGTATTGAAAATCGATATACTTCCTTATTTAGTTACTTAACAAGTGTCGTCTCGTGGGCATTCATTAACAGAACTCTTATTAAGAAGTGGCCCTTTAAATTTTTTAAACTACTCAAGTAAAAAAGAAGTTTGTAAATGTTAAAACTAGTCTGGAGAGTTTCATTGCCAAAGTAGATTGATCCCTAGTTCAGCTAATCGGACCTCCTGAGTATGAAAATAGATTCACCACCATTTTCTGAGCAACGTGCTTAATTCAATGGTCGTACATTACAAATCGAAGATCTATCCAATTTCCTATTTATTTTTTTTATGACTAGGAAACCAAAGGTTTCGAGTTCACCAAATACACACTGATTTTATGAAATTCAATAAGATGCGTCACGATTTATGGGGTTGCTTAAGTGATAAGCGTGATTGTCCCCCTCACTTAAAATTTGGGTTCGGACCATCACGCATGCGCATTCTTTTGGCGCAACTCTAGAAGTACAGACCTGTGTGTGCGAGACGGGTGGACTGTCGTGCTCAATTAGGGATTAGTTGGGTTCTCAAAATATCCCGAGAAATCCTTTAAGACGTAGTACGAACTTGAAATTTACTCAATGACATGAGAAATTGAATCGATTTCGATGTCCTACTGTTCACTTGAAAATCCATCAATCTTTTTTCTTTTTGTTGAACATAAATCAAACTTTGGTAAGTAATTTTGGGCATTGATCTGCAGTCTGTCCTCTGCATATATAAATATTTATACCAGCTTGAGCCAAAAATAATCTGAGAAATAAATATATATATATATATATATATACCCGTTGACTTCCATTTCAGGAATCAAGATTCCCTATCCCAGCGGATTTGCGCGTGATTCCCTCTCCTCGCAACTGAAGGTTGATAGCAAAACAAAATATCATCATATTTAATTTTCTATACCATCACCTCCTAATTAAATGGATATTATTAACAAATTTCCCAAGAACACATGTTAAGCATCTTTATAAAAAAATTACATCATTTTCAAAGCACTATTTTCTTAGTGCCTTGCACACTCGATGCATTGAAAATGAAATTCTTTATTATTATGTATGGTTAATGAGTGTTTTTAAAATACTCGCTAATAAGATTGTAATTAAATAAACCCGGTGTAAGATCCGAAGACACCTACCATCCAAGTGCCTCGAGATATGTGCTTCGCACAACCCACATCACCAAGTCACTATATTATTATTATTCTTTTGCCTATTAAAGGTTAATAGTAAAGTTAAAAAGACTAGCTATTTTAATTTAGTACACCCCTTATTAATAAACACAAACACAAAAAATAAGAATCTTTTCAACGGTTTGGTGATACCCACTTAATTTCTTCTTCTTCTGTTTTTTTCACTCGAATATATATATTTTTCGAGTCATTTTATTTTCTTGATTTTTAAAAATCCAAAAACAGTATTGTTCAAAATATTGGACACAAATGGTCCTTGACATAATAAAAGAGTATAGCTCGAATGGGACTTCAATTTATTAATAATACATTTGGGGTCATGATGAGGAATGAGATGTATTAACAATAATAATATGACAAATGAGTGATTTGAAAAATATTTTCCGAAAAATGATTGCTTATATTGTTTAGAAAAATTATTCAATGGAAAATGTTTTCATCATCAATAACAATGTATGCCTAACTATTTTCGTAGGCAATGAAAAAAATCTTCTATTCATTTATTTTTGTAAGTGATCATATAAGCAATTATTTTTTGAAAATATTTTTCAAATTACTTATTTTCTGTGAAACGAACGCACCTTTAAATGCCAACAAATTTAAGCGACGTGGGATATCGCAACAAGTACCGCGTACTCTTTTAAACGTGCAAAAAATAAGAAGAAAAAGTGAAAAAAGAAGCGAAGAGATTCAAGATTTACGTGTTTTTTTTTTATTCCTATGACCAAACCGCAGATTCCTGCCCCCGAATCGAGCGGGTAAACAAATACCGAGAAATTCAGTAGGAGGAATCTACAAATAATGCACATTGCGAGGGCTTGGTAGCAATAACCCGAAAGTATCGAAGCTCTAAAGGCGCTTTTTACGTGAGCTCCACATGGTATGAGATCACTGCCTTGCTCCTCTCCTCGTGCGTGCAGGTTAGGCAGTTCAATATATAATAATCACGACACGTACGTGGCACACATTATCACATGTACGCCAATCACATGCTCATGCACCGAGTCTCACACACTCGCATGCCAATCCATGCATGTTCACGCATGCAAATGTCGTCGACATGTCACGTGTATTTCCCGACCCACTGGCCCACACTGGCAATCGCCCAATTTATTAATTATTACGACGACTCGAGTCAACAACATTTACGGCCCGGTGCATCTAGCCTGCTTCAAAGTGCATGAGGCGCAGCAACCGATCTGACCCAGTGTCTCTAGCCTGCTTCAAAGTGCATGAGGCGCAACACTGAACTCCTTACAAACCAGAGCCTGCTGCAAAGTGTATGAGGATGGTCGTCTTCCGGACGTACCGGGCATCGTCCTGCTTCAAAGTGCATGAGGACGGTATCGACCCGAAGGTCACGACCCGAAGGCCCTTAGGTGATCACACAACCCATTATTATCTGAACCCAGCGTAACACACATCAGGGTATTTTAGGTGATCACATGCTCATGACAGGCACGCAGTCTCACACAATTTCATCACAAGCCTCATTCTCGGCATTCATAATACGTGCCATGAAATGCAACATGAGCATCCACATAACATAGGCATATGCACACAGTTCAATCAGAGTCATTCCACAGTGCCTAATTCACAAGCCACGTGCTTACTTGGCCTATTAATACCGTGCGGCCCAATTCCAAATACACAATTCAAGCCATCAATTGGTCAATCACACTCCGCACGATTCCGCCACACAAGCACGCAATATGGCATTTCACAATTAAACACAATTGATCACCAATCAATCAACAGCCAACCATTCTGGGTAATCCCGGCCATTCAACTAATAATTCTTGCTGTCCATTATAATCCGGTACATTCCTCAAAATATGGACAGCCGTTATTTCATCAATCCGGGCCCAACAATTATCCGTAATAATCCCACTAATTTCCTCGGATTTTATTTCCACCAAACCATCCTCAATCCAGTCCGAATTACACACTGATACTACCCAAACCTGTCCAAAATACACCGATAATACCTAAGCCAGTTCAGAAAATCGCACTATCAGTCCTAATCCGGGTTTAGGAATTTTACTCACCTAATCCAAGGTCACGACGACGGGGAACGGCGGCTGATCACTGGTGAACAATGAAACCGGCGGCAGAATTCCCGGCGACGGCGTACGGACGGCATGAACAGTACCCCCGTACGGACGCTGAGAACAGTAACCCCTGTACGGACAGGCTGGGAACGGTGGCCGGCGCGACGGCCGTACGGACGCGACCGTACGGCGCTACAGTGCCGACCGTACGGACAGTGCATCTTTATTGGCGTCGTACGAAGGCGTGGGTGGGACGGCGGGCGTTGACGGAGCAGCGATCGGAGCTCCGGCGAAGCTCCGGCGGCCCTATTTGTCGGACGGGAAAGAGAGAAAAAGAGGGAGAAAGAGAGAGAAAGGGAGAGAGAAAGGGGTCGGACAGGGACAAGACTGAGGCTGGGGGATGAGGTGGTCCACGGCGGGGCACGGTGGCCGGCGGTGTGCTCCGGCGAAGCCAAACCAAGAGAGAAAATGAGAGAAAGAGAGGATGATCTGCTGGTGGGGGTGGTCTGGCCGTGAGGGAGGGTGAGGAGAGAGAGAAAGCAGTCCAAGTTGGTCAAATATATCAGCCCACAAGTGCTACGTGTCGCCGATCCGCGAAAAATGACCAAAACGCCCATAATCTAACGGTTCTAAAGAGATAGGCTTAAATAATTGAGGGGCAATTAGGTCTTTGGTGCCAATAATGCAGCTGATAACCTCTGGTAATTATCCCAAAAATATCCCAAAAATTCGGACCCGAAAATAGCCCAGGGGCAAAACCGCCATTTTCCGGTCCCGGGGCGAAATTCCAGTTTTTGCACGTACGTGTTCCATATGTGTGTGGCCAACATAATGTGGTGTCGGAATCGCGAAATTCATCGCGCAAGCCCTCGAAAATTGACTGCAAAGTTCCGGGAATAAAATAATATTATTTTTCCAATTTTTGTTGAAATTCCAATTTTTGGCCAAAACCACTCTAAATGTGCGCGGCCACCCCAAAATGACCTTGGCCACGAAAAATAACCTCAAACGGCCTCCGAATCCAGCTTCGATGCCCACAGGGGCAAAACCGTAATTTCTTAGTTCCGGGTCGAAATTCCATTTTTCAACCGTACTTACCCCAAACATGTGTGGCCAACATAATATGACGTCGGAATCATGAAAATAATCTTTTAAGCCTTCGAAAATCGACACTGAAATTTGGGTCCAATTTCGTGATCAAAACTCGCTAGATTTCAAATTTTAAAGCCTCTGACTAACAGGCGGCTGTTTAGGGTTTACGCGTATCGACCTAGGGTTATCCGAGTCATGACGGTCTCGATTACTCAGAGAATGAGAGGAATTATCGCTAGTTCCAGAGGTCACGATCGTTTGGTACAAGTTCGGGACTGGTTGGCCACGTGCACTTTCGGACTTGCAGAATCACCTGCGATCCGATGGCACATCGTTGGCCTTGGCCAAACCAAATCCGTCACTTTTCCTAAGATCAGCCCGCATTGACCCAAAATATTCCCTCATCATTTCGCGAGATCGGGGTTCGATTCTGGATCGGGTCCCTGGTCCACGTACTATTCTCCTAGTTAGTCATACCCTTTTGGTTAGTATCCCTAGAGTGATCAGCTCTGGGCGAGACTTGCTAAAATGAAATACGAAATATTGTCAGTTTTATTGATCCCGGAATCATATCGAAATTGAGGCTGTTACAAAACGTATGCAGGGTAGGTTTCAGGTTTCATAAATTGCGGAACCTGTTTCGACGGGTAAGTTTCAGATTCTAGGTAGATGGAATATGGAAACCTGTAATAAGATATTTGTGTTTTTTCTTGGTCTATGTCGTCGTGTGATTCTACGTTGTTCTATGGAATTAGATGATGAGTGTATAATCGGGAACCACTAGTCTGAACTTTTATTTTATGACTTGTTAATGTTTCATATTTTTCGTCTCTCTAAATATAAGTTGTGGTCGGTGGATTGTAACAGCAAGTGATGATAGGTTGAGCATAGTTCCAAGATAGAACTTGGAATCTGAGAACTTGATCATTGGGAACTTATAGGTTCCAAGTTCCAAGATATGCATAGTAGGTTCCAGGTTCCAAAAATTAGATAACCTATTTCGACGAGTAGGTTCCAGATTCTAGGTAGGTGGAACCTGAAACCTTAAACCTTAAATAAGATTTTTGTGTTTTTTCTTAGTCTATGTCTTCTTGTGATTCTACGGTGTTCTATGGCGTTAGATGATGAATGTATAATCTGGAACAACTAGTCTGAGCTTTCATTTTATGACATGTTAATGTTTCATATTTTTCGTATGTATATATATAAATTATGGTAAGTGGATCGTAGCAGCAAGTGATAGTCATTAAAGGTGATGACTCGTTGCAATTGTTCAATTAATAATACAAGTAGAACCTGAATAGATCCCGGAACCGACCTTGGAACTTATGACAGGTAGCTTCTAGGTTCAAAAGTATGTAAAGCAAGTTCCAAGTTCTAAAAAATGAAGAATCTGTTCCCATGAGTAGGTTTCAGGTTTCAAGTGAAACATTTACAGAACCTGAAACCACTTATCCCTAATACAAAGTAGTATAACTCTTGCATTGACCGGTTCCAATTTCCGAACATTTGAACCTCATATATATAATCGAGTTCACCGTCGTGACTAGTGTTTAGAACCCTTATCTTCTACTAATTAGGTTTTAGATTGTCGTTAGCAAAGGGCAAAAGCCGTCTCTGGCGAGAGTCTCTCTCTGTATTAATGTGAAATTAATCGTGTCACGCCCCGTACCCCACGAAGCGCGAGCATCCCACCACAGGTCGATTTGTGCGCGACGTCCCAGGAATCGTCGCCGACCCAACGCCCAAATCAAAGAACAAACACAAGGGGAAGCAATTTAAATAATTAAACAAACCCCGACAGATAATAAAGGAGACCAGAGTAACCAAACAGCCACCAAACACTTCAGAAAAATATGCACAATGGTATTGCTATAGAAAACCTTTTTACAACGTACTTCATACAGATCAAAAGATTATAATGAAGACAACAACTTCTAGCAGCCACCAGATCAAAAAGGTATTATGGCTGGGGAAAGGTGGGGTCAACTACAGGGAAGATCGCAGTCAAAAAGGTACTAGATTCCCTATAAAGAGTTGGGATCTAAGCTAGGGCTCCCAATCCGGATCTGACGATTCTGAGGACTCCCATGCTGAACTCTCTTGAGGCTCGGACTCTTCGGAATCCATATCCGATGCTGCTGCCTCTTCGTCTTCCGTATCCGGTTCAAGCTCTGGGTCAAGATAAAGCCCTAACTCATCATCGAGTCCTACTTCTACATCCGATCCTACCTCTGCTACTTCCCCATGGTCTTCATCAGAATCTAGATCCATGTCCTCCAGTTCGTCTTCTTCCTCGGCATCTTGGTCTAGGTCTTCAGCTATCACCTGTGGCTCCCCATCCATAGGTTCATCAACGCCATCTACATCGTAAACATCCTGAGGATTGATCACCTCGCCATCCGCATAAATGGATTCCATCAATCCATTTTGACCGATTGGCGCATCAACAGTCCTATGAGGTTGCCCGAGGTTTCCGTCTGCATTTCGCAAGCACCAAGCCACGTACTCTTGAGTCTGATGAAAATATTCTCTCACGTTCACGAACACTATGGATCGGTATCTTACATACGCTTCCCCGTTCCCTGCGGGGAAGACTCTCATCGTACGATGAATCTGTACAGGGATCCCAAAAAGTGGTGGCGGCGTCGGCATGCTCAGGGCTGGGGGTCTGAAAATGTGGGTTATTACAACCGTGAGACGAATCTCAGCGAGTGTAACCCCTAAACCTAGGCTAGGCTAACATGCATTCTCCTGACAGGGAAAACAATCACACACACTCACAAACAACAATAATGGCCTAGGCCCTCGGGCCCAGGTTGGCCACATTCTTGACCCTGCAGGTTAGACAATTATATAAAATGCCCAAGGCACACACGTGTACTCATTTAGTCACACGTGTACTCATTTAGTCACACGTACGTCAAACGCATGCTCATACTCATAAATGTTCATGTTGCACATCAGTCATCGAATTGCACGTTCTCGCACTCATGCACCCACGTGCCTCTAATATGCCATGCTCATGACTCGGCTCAATATCACACGCTGCCAATATCTCAATTTATTACTCGACCCGCGTAAAACGCATCAAGTCTCTTTCTTAGATCACAACACTCCGTGGCCCGCGTTAAAACGCATCAACTGGCCCAGTGTCTCTAGCCCGGGTCAAAACGCATCAGGCGCAACACCGCTCTCCTTACGAACCAGAGCCCGCGTAAAACGCATCAGGTTGGTCGTCTTCCGGACGTACCGGGCATCGTCCTGCTACAAAGTGCATGAGGACGGCATAACCCGCGTAACACACATCAGGGCGAAATGTGATCACACGTACACACAACTGGTTATTATCTGAACCCCGCGTAAAACGCATCAGGGCATAATTAGGTGACCACATGCTCATGGCAGACACGCATTCTCGCACAATCTCATCACGCGCCTCATTCTCGGCATACACAATGCGTGCCCATGTAATGTCACACCATGCACCATGAGCATCAAACATAACTCAAGCACTCAATTAATTCAATGCCACAAACACGTGGTCGGTTTATAAATAGTATGCTCACTTGGCCAGTTAATACCGTGCGGCCCAATTCCCAATACACAATTTCATACTCAATTCGAGCCGTCAATTGGCCAATCACACTCCGCACGATTCAGCCACACGAGCACACAACATGGCATTTCACAATTAAGCACAATTAATCACCGATCAATCAACAGCCAATCACTCGGGGTAATCCCGGCCATTCAGCTAATAAATCTCGTTGCCCGCCATAATCCAGTATATTCCTCAAATCTATGGACAGCCACTATTTTCCCAATCCGATCCGATAATTATCCATAATAATCCTACCAATTTCCTCGGATTTTATTTCCACCAAACCATCCTCAATCCAGTCCGAATTACACACTGATACTACCCAAGCCTGTCCAAAATACACCGATAATACCTAAGCCAGTCCAGAAAATCGCACTATCAGTCCTAATCCAGGTTTAGGAGGTATACTCACTTAATTCAAGGTCACGACGACGAGGAACGGCGGCCAATCACTGGTGAACAGTGGAACCGGCGGCAGCGTTCCCGGCGACGGTGTACGGACGGCGTGAACAGTGACCGTACGGACGGCGGTGAACAGTGACCGTACGGACGCTGTATGGACGGCGATGAACAGTGACGTACGGACGTCGACAACGTCACAGTGGCAACAGCTCAGCCGATCGGGCTCCGGCGCGGCGGCGGTGAGGCTCCGGCGCGGCGGCGGTGCTAACCCGGGAGAGAAAAAGGGAGAGAAAGGGGTCGGGTGAGGCTGAGGCTGGGGACAGAGGTGGTCGACGGCGAGGCACGGTGGCCGGCGGTGAGCTCCGGCAAAGCCAAGCCGAGAGAGAAAATGGGAGAGAAAGAGTGATCGGGAGGGGAGAGAGAGCTCTGGCCGAGAGTGAGAGTGAGAGGAGAGAGAGAGGATTAAATTCTGGTCAAATAATAGGGGCTAGGGCGCCATGTGTCGCCAATCTAGGCAAAATGACCAAAACGCCCCTAATCTAACGGCCCTAATTAATCCTTATCCAAAAAGTGAAGGGTAAAATGGTCTTTAGCCCCAATAATGCAGCTGATAATCATCAATAATTATCCCAAATAATTTCCTAAAAATTGGGACCCGAAAATAGCCCAGGGGCAAAACCGTCATTTTTCCGATCCCGGGGCGAAGTTCCATTTTTCGCCCGTACCAACCCTCCATGTGCGTGGCCAACATAATGTGGTGTCGGGATCGCGAAAACAGCCCTTTAAGCCTTCAAAAATCGACTGCAAAGTTTCGGGAATAAAATAATATTATTTTTCCAATTTCTGTCAAAATTCCAATTTTTTGCCATAACGACTCCTGGTATGCGTGGCCACCCTAAAATGGTGTCGACCTCGAAAAAATAACCTCATTTGGTCTCTAAATGCAACGCTGGCGTCCCGAGGGGCAAAATCGTAATTTTTCAATCCCGGATCGAAATTCCAATTTTCAACCATACTTACTCAAAATATGCGTGGCCAGCATAATATGACGTCAGATTCCCAAAAATAGTCTCTTAAGCCTTCGAAAATCGGCATTGAAATCCGAGCCCAATTTCGTGATCATAACTCGCTCGATTTCAAATTTCAGGGTCTCTCACTAACGGGCGGCTGTTTAGAGGTTACGCGTATCGACCTAGGGTTATCCGAGTCATGATGGTCCAGATCATTGAGAGAATGAGATATTATCACTAGTCTCAGAGGTCACGATCGTCCGGTTTAAGTTCAGGACTGGTTGGCCACGTGCACTCTCGGTCGTGCAGAATCACCTGCGATCCGATTGTACATCGTTGGCCTTGGCCAAACCAAATCCATTACCTTCCCTAAGATCGGCCCACATTGGTTCATAATATTCTCTCATCATTTCTCGTGATCGGTATCCGCTTCACGATCGGATCCCTGGTCCACGTACCGTTTTTTCCAGTTAGCCATACCCCATTGGTTAGTATCCCGAGAGTGATCAGCTCCGGGCGAGACTTACTAAAATGAAATGCGAATTAATATCAGTTTTATTGATCCCGGAATTACATCGAAATTCGGGCTGTTACAAATCGGGTCAAAAAGCGATATGTCCCATTTGTCAAATTGAGCAATTTGACGGAAGGCCTAAGATATAACGACAATTATCATCGCTCATGAGTTATTATTACTCACCATGTGGACTAATAATAATATTATAACTAGGCAGCATGTAAGAATGAGATAATGCAGCACAAGAACGAGAGGTCCAAAAACAGTCCCAGAAAATGACAAAAAAGAAAAATCCCTTCTTCCTCTTCTTCTCATTCTCCTTCTTCTTCCCCATTTTTCAACCAAAGAAAAGATTTTCGAAACGATGATCGCACTCAAAATCCTGCATGTGGCATCCTCAAATTTCGACCATATTCGGGATGTAATGAAATGATGATTTTAATCGATGCACTATTAGTAATTCTCACTCTGAATTAATCACTCATGAGAGACTAACCGATAGGGAAAGGCTGTTAAGGAATTAAGTATGCACGACCTGAGAACTCGACCAGGGATTGACAATTCGACCATAAAGATTGACGAGGGACAATTTTGAGCCATTATAGACCGATCAAGGGATGGTTATAGAACGATTCGCCAATAGCATACAATCGGATTGCGGGTGATTCCGCTTGACCGTTGTATGTATTGCGAACGATCCTAAACCCATTGACTGATGATCGCGTACTTTGGAACTAGCGATTGATCCCTCGCAATTACATGACAATCGAGATCATCCATGGTTCGAGAAAACATAAATGTGGTTTGATACCGAATCAACCACGGGTCGAATTCGCGTAACTCCTAAAAGCCGCCCGTTAGTTTGAGATATACTAAAGTCGGAATTGATTGATTTTTACCAAGAATTAGAATCCGAATTTGGATGTCGAATCTCCGAGGATTTCAAAACTAAATTATTGGACACCGCCTCATTGATTTGCTCGTTTATCGGTTTGCTCGAAATTCTCGGAAAATGATTTATCGGGCCGAGAATTTGAGCCCACGAGGAAGTGGGCCGGATGAAGGCACATTGGGTCTCAAGCCCAATGTGATTCGGCCACATGAGCCCAAGGCAAACCCAAGTGGCCCAATTTAGCCCATTGAACCCAATTTCAAGCCCAATTTGAATTCAAACCCAAGTTTGAGCCCATTAGCATTTTCAAGTCCATTCATAATCCGTTTGAGCTCAAATTTGATTTATACGAGTTCGTACAAAATTCTAGCTCGTATACGCATATAAATATTTTTATACCTTGTGAAATTACCAAAATACCATTCTAGCTTTTATGACAAAGAAACAAAGGCATTTAAGAGAAAGAAGACTTTTGTGCATTTTTGAATGATGAAAGAGGACTTTGAAGGCTTGCCTTAAATGAGAGAAATATCTCTCTTTTGTCTCTCTTTCCTCACTCTCTCTCATTTCACGTCCACCCCCTTCTCTCTCTTTTCTATCTCTCCATTTTCCTCTCAATTTTCACTCTTCTTCCCCCTTTTCTTCCTTTCTCGACCAAACCAGCAGAACAGCCTTTGGGCTGCTGTTCTTGCTGCCTTACACCACTACTGAACCACCAGCAGCTCGCCGTGTTCTCCTGGAGCCGTACACCGCCCGTTCAAGCCTTTTTCCGCCGCCGGTTCAAGGCCGCCGAGCCAAAAACAGCCGCCCCAAAGCTGCTGTCCAGCCGAGACCCAGTCGTCTTTCCGTGTCAATTCCGGACCGTGCAAAGCGTAGCCCTCGCCGCCGCCGACGCACCGGTGTCTCCGGAATTTTAAGCGGGTGAGTTTTCGCACTAATCCTTTGATTAGTATGTTAAACTTGCTTAGGATTGATTAGTTTAAGTTAATTGTGCTTAGTACTCATTGATTAAGGATTAGTGATAATCTATTTGATTAATTATATTATTATTTTATTAATTTTCGGAAATAAAATAATAATATTTTATTAATTTTCGGAATTAAAAATATTATTATTTTATTAATATTTTTGTGGAAATTCCGAAATTAAATTGTGTTTATTTTAGGCTTAAATTGTGATGCCTAAGCTAGAATTTGCCTTATATATTGGTTTGTATGCCAAATTGAATTGTTTGGTTACGGTGAAATATAAAATTACGGGTATTTAATTAATAAACCCTGAGGTGTCGGGTTTATTTGTTAAGTTTTATGTGAGAAATATGTTGTGGATACTTGAATATAGAAGCATGCCAAGATTGGGAATTTATTGATATGTGCATAATCACGTGTGAATATTTTAGTACATTTTTTTACGTGTGAAAGTTGCAATATTTCAACCTATTAGCACGGATCATGTTTACATCTGCTATTGAAAATTATAATGATGGAACCTGAGTGTTGCTATGTGTGCATGATCACCTAAAGGTTCCTTTCGTGCCCGGTTATACCGGAAAACCGTATACCGGATGACCGCCAACCTAGGGTTTGGCCGTGGCCCTAACGGGTGTCCCCAATTTGGTAATTGGAAGCCGTCGCTGGTAGCAGGGGAGACGTAGTCATTCGCGAATCGGATTCGGAATGAGCCCATTTATGGGATATGCCGTCATTGAGGTTGGTGAGACGATGCCGTGCCCGATGGTTGATGCGTATTCTGATTGCATTATATGCTTATTGGATTATCATGGCATATGGTGAATTATAACGTATAGGGCGTGTGCATGTGCCAAGACAAGGTAAGGCTGCCTGTGATTGTGTTGTGAAGTACCTGTATGTTCTATATTGAGTTGTCTGCCATCGATGTATCGTTGCATGGGTTAGGTACATCAGAGATGAGTTGACCTCCTAGTCGAGGCTTAGGTCGTAAACTCGCTGAGATTTATCTCATCCGTTGTTGTTAACCACTTTTCAGGTCATCCGAAATGAGTACACGTACCGTTTCTTGGGAACCGGCTTTTTGAGGGAGAATACCTTTTGCGATTATCCTCGTAGATAGAGGAGCTAGGTTAACCCCTACCTGTTCTGGTTGTAATCGGGAAGGTTCGCATGGCGGACTTGTAATATATTAACCCGATGTATTGCTGATGATGTTGTTTAAATTGAGGTGTGTTTTCCTTACTATCCCGTTTATTGATTGCTGTTGGGTGAATTAAGTTCGCTTCCGCATGCGTTTAATCGTTAGTAATTCGATTGGGTCGGCGATGCATCCTAGGACATCGCATTTATAACGACCTTGGTGGGATGTTAGTGCGCTCGAGGGTCGGGGCGTGACACTGCACACCTCCTTCTCCCCCACCGACCCCTCCGCCTTCCTCCCCTCCAACCCCAACCCTAAGAAGAAGCGCCCGGCCCTCTCACTGTGCAGGTGCAAGCACGACGGCTCCTCCTCCTCCTCCGGCCCCTCTCCCGCCGCCGCCGCCGCCGGAGGGCGACACCCGGAAGCAGGAGCTGCTGGCCCAGATGGCGATGTTCCAGGCGCAGAAGGTCCGGCTCACCGACTACTTGGACGAGCGGTCGGCGTACCTTACCCAGTTCGGCGAGGAGGCCGGCGACGAGTTCGACAAGATCGGGGAGGACGCTCTCCGAGGCCTTGACGAAGCGGGTAACCGGTTGTGTGCATCCTCATGATTTTTCCAGATCCGATTAGATATTGGGATAGGAGAGTGCGATTGGTCGAAGTGGAAAATATTAAAAAAGAACATTTCGAAATTGGTTTTTTCTCTTTCTAATGCTGCCTTCTAATTTGGGAAATGGCAAAAAGAATATCGGTTGGTACTAAATTTTTGCAGTTTACTTGATATTATGATATTACGCTTGGAATTAATTTATATGCTAAGCATACTACTGTTGCATAATAAACTTTTGGGCTAACGTAAGTAACAATGGTGATCTTTTGCACCCTCCGTCTAGTGAGAAGTATTTTGTATGGCGGATATATCACGTAATAGGAACACGTGGTGTAATCGGCCAATCACAAGTGAGATGTATATACACGATGCTGTCAAGTATGATAAGATTGATAGCGCGTCGGTAATCGGTAATGCCGATTGGTTGGTTATATCACGTCATAGGTGTCACTTCTAATGTTTTTTTTTTCTCTTTATGTATGTACATGTATACTTTCTCTGTATTATGTAAATAATATCTTTTTCATTAGTTAGTAATTTAAATATTTATAATAAGTTGATCTTGCAAAATCTTTTAAATGTTAATTTTTTGTATGCACGCAGGTGTGTGCACCTTTTCTAGTAGGGAGATATTTCTTGATATTGCTTTCATTGTCGTACATCATGTTTACAAGGAGAAACATAATTTTTCGGGTATCTTTTTGAAAGCACATGTATATCTTCCTTTGCACGTATTATTGGCAGATAATGGAGAACATAGAGAGCAGAATGCAAGCATTTGAAGAATCCACGGAGCTCAACAAAATGGAGATCGACGAGAGCGACAAGAAGCTGGCAGAATTCGAGGGACAGGTCGAGAAGGACCGCAATGAGGGGCTCTTCTTCAAGAGCCTCACCCAGAAGAAGCCGGTCGAGAAGGCGAAAGCCAAGGAGGAGGCGAAGAAGATCCAATACGTCGCGAAACAGAGCGCCGGGTCGAAAACCCGAAGGAACATCTACCTCGTGCTGATTGGCATCCTGGTTGCCGGGATCGCTGACTCTTTCATCTCTTCCTTGCCCGATTGGAGAAAAGTTGCGGTCCTTGGGGCGATTCTAGTGGCTTTGATTACTCAGTTCACATACGAGCAAGGGATGCAGTCGGCAACAGAGCAGACGGAGAAAGAGAGATCTGATCGAGAAGATAAGTAAAATTTCGACCTTTTTTTCCCTCCATGATCTAAATGTACATTCTTTGCTCACTGATGACTCTGGCAATAGACAGGATGATGCCATACTATAAAGCAAAGTCCATAGTTTGGTTTTGATATGATATATGAAGTTCGTTCTTTCTTTCCTTCCCTTGACTATGTACTGTCAGGATTAGGATGTTTTAGGATATCTCCTGCATGCATACTCACACATGGAGATTTTCAAGAGCTCTTCAAAAGGATGGTTGGCCTTGTCGCTCTACGGGTGAAAATGCTCTGCTTTGCATGGTACTTCCTTCGGTGCCTCAACATATCTCAATAGTTGATAAAAATCTCATCATAAACTAATTGTCGAAATTTATTAAAACAACAAAGATACCGTGCCGGATAAATGATTCACGTCCTTCTCATGTATTCATATTTTTCGTCAAACTGAGTAGCATTCACAGAAAAGCTTATGTCACATTCTGAATTTCGACTCATTTTCGGGATTTATGAAATGAATATTTATTCAACGTGCTTTCAGTTAAATCTCGCTCGGAATTGATCACTCTCGAGTAGACTAACCGTTAGGAAATGGCTAGCTAGGAATCAAGTACGTGGACCTAAGAACTTGGCCATAGATTGATATTTCGACCATAAGAATTGACGAGGGGATATTTTGGGCCGTTATAGGCCAATCCAAAAATGGTTATGGAACGATTCGCAAATGTATGCAATTGGATCGAGGGTGATTCCGCATGGCCATTGTACGAATTTCGAACGATCCTAAAATTAATCCGAACGACCGCGTCATTCAGAACTAATGATTGACCCTCGCAATTACATGATAATCAAGGTCGCCATGCTAACATCAGAGTCCAAGTTACCAACAAGTCTGGACCCAACAAGTACACGGGAGAGATACAGGTTGTTGCTACCTATGTAGCACCGACACATTGGTATGGCCAACGTGTCTGTGTCGACACCGACACGAGATCAAACAAGTGTCAGATTTCCGACATGCGGTCAATGCCTTCGACACGCGATTCCGACACGCACGGGGTCAATTTTATAAATTTTCAAAAACTTAGGGGTCAAAATGTAAACTTATAAAAAAAGAAAGAAAGAAAAAATGGAAGAAAAAGGGGCCAAACACACACGCTCTTTCTATTCCCATCTTCTTCGCTTACCCAGACAACCTCCCCCTCTCAAATTCTCTTCTTTCTGTCCTTTCCGTCAACCAACGACCATCGCAAGGCTCTCTCTACGCCACTCGCCGCCGCAGCCAGGTACACCTCTCTTTGTTTCTTCCCCTAATCCTATTGCTCTTCTTCACTCAACCTCTAGTTCTTCGCTGTCCGCCCTTGGGCTATGTGACTCATTCTGCTTGATGTTAGGTTGTCTTGGCAAGATTCACTGGAAATTGAGCGAGAGAAGCATTCTTCGTGATATTTTCTAGATGTGTTTAGTAATTAGAATCTGAAGCTATTTCTACAAGCATGTGCTACCAAACAAATGCAATTGAGTTGACATCTTATCCGGTATACCCATCTTCTTCGTCCCTTTTGAGCCCAAAAATACCAATTGTTTTCTCGAGGCTAAGCACATTCAATGCTGATTTCAATTTTAGGAAGAGGGAATAAGGTGATATCTTAATGAAACAAATTCCTTTTCAACACCGTAATTGCATGTAAATTGGTAATGCCATGAATTTATAATTATAATTGTTTCATCACATCAGTGAGTTTTCTCCTTATGCCCCTCGGACAAGAAGGTCTCTCTACTTCTTCTTGTATGATTGTTTACAACATTACCATATCAACATCAAGTTTTCCTGAGTCCTAGATGCTTTCAACCTACGTTTCGATAGGGTTGGAAGAGGCCAGTGAGGGCCGCCCTCGCCACTCGCGGCCTGGGTGAGGGTCCAACCTTTGCCAGATCCAGCAAGGGCAGCCATCGCCCAGGCCGCGAGGGTCCAGCCCTCGGCCTCACTTGTGACCGGCAAGGGCCGCAATGTCCTCGCCGGCCACCGACCACAGGCCAAAAAAGAAGAAGAAAAAAAAATTTTCTTTTCTATTTTTTATTCTTGTTCCTGGAATCAAGAATCAACTTTTTTTTTTATTCTTGATTCTATTCCAAAACTATTTTTGGGAACAAATTTGTTCCTGGGAACAAAAAATTTACTAAATGGATTTCTATTTTTTTTGTTCCTGAGAACAAAATAATAGAATCATGCACTATTTGATCGGTTACTAAATAGGCTCTTAGACTACTGTGTTTATCTTATTAAGCTCCATGTCCGACAGGAACAGAGCTCGAACTTGTTTCAATCACACTTGTCCTGACGCAATCTCTCTGATTCTTACGGTCTTTTCTGGCAGCTTTTATGTTGGAAATGATCGAAACTGCCTAAACATTTGAGAAAGATTTTGTTGTTTACACCCAGCTTAATTACCAGCACGTGGACAGTCATGTTCTCCCTTTTGTTGACCATATATCTGTAAATTTACTATAATATAAAGGAGGGTTTTAATATAATGGGCATATATCACGAGGCAGGGTTAGTCTTTTTATTTACTCTTTCTTCTCTATTTTCCTTTTTTTTGCCATCTATTATCTCATTAAGAATGAATGGGATAATTGTTTTTATCAGGAATTTTGAGTAGAGTTTAATTTATTAATTAAGCAATAATTTCATTTCAATTGATTTTATTGTGTAATTGAAATTGATATGAAAATGATCCTTACTTTTGATTTCTACTTTGGAAAAAAAAACGTGCAATTTTGATTACGTTGATCATATATTATGGTCTGGTCCAGACAAAATTTGATAAAAAGGACATATTTACCAACTCAGTTTCATAGATGAAATGTGCAGATAATTTTGTTGATTTGGCATAGATCAAATTACCTTCTAATAAGGAAAAAGGATATAATAAATACTCCGTGTTCTTAAGAAGGAGAGTCTCTCCATAAAGAGGATCTTTCCCGACATGTGTACAACTTGATTCTCTTGCGTGATTTAAACAAAATGTAGTAATTTTTTCTTATTAGCAATGCAAATAAAAATGAATGAATAGTTACATCAATGTAAAAAAAAATTATTAAGCATCTACAAAAATAAAATTTAAGATAAAAACGATACTCGCTGCAAAACACAGGTTTTTCACTATTTGCACATATATTAAAGTGATTGCACGATGGATAGTAAATTAGTAATCACATGATGTGGTCCTTTGAGAGTTTTCCGATGACTTTTATATTATATTCCAAACAAATTTTCTTTATCTATATAAATTTATATTCGTTCTTTCACCTGACCCTGAAACAACTATGTTTATCCAATATGTTATTATGAATAAGTGGCTGAAATGGTAACGATAGGATCATGTTCTCCTGAGGATTTCTATTTTCTAATGAAGTTCCTCCAAACTCACATTCCTGTGGATTCTTACTTTCGAAATGAACTCAAATCAATGCAAAATACAAAAATTTAAATAGTAAGAGAATACGGAGGTGCTGGAAAGTTTCTTAATCAGAGTTTTTTTTTTTTTTTTTTTTTTGGTAACCCAGGGAACCTCCGCACGGCCAACAGCCAGGGGAGTAAACCCTGGGGGCGACACGTGCTAGCCACCACACACGTGCCACCGGTTAAGTCACTCTGCGGCGCCCGGGATTCGAACATTCAACCTTTTGCGAGAGGAAGAGTGCGCGCTCCAGTAGCGCCACCCAGGCGAGTGGTCTTAATGAGAGTTTTACTTTCTATAAGATCCACACTTTATTATTTTGTTTTTGTTCTTAACTTTTGATTTCGCATTACTTTTGAGCTAACATTATAGTAGTATTTTTTGCATGACTCGTGATGCTACGTAATTATGTTATTTGAGTTCTTCATGTATTTTGCAAGCAATTTTTTTATTTTTTTGAAGCAAATTCCATTACAAATTGTATGTAGTAATGAGTAAAATTTAATCAGTCCCGTGCATCTCCACGTGTTAGATTCTAATTTTACGTTAAATTGGGTAGGGCCAAGTGCAGGTGCTTCCCAATGAAGTTATTAGAAACTTGTCTTTCCCGTTCAATTATTACCTTTTTCTCTAAGTAAAGATGAGTGAAAACTAAGGTGAGAGAGATCAGAGATAGTATAAGGTATTTTATATGTTGATTACACAAACTGGCGTGGTATAACCAACCAATCACATTATCTGGGTGATTTGTGTCTCATCTTATTTGGTGCTTAATCTTGAAAACATTCAATTTTAATTGGCTTGATGCATCTCGTGTCGCTGTCATGTGATACATTGTATAGCCACGCGATACCTAAATCCAAGAACCAGCACGGCAGTTTCAAAGATCACTTAACTTTTAGAATCACGAAAAAAGTAAAATATACCTTTGTGCTAGCACAGATATTTGTTATGGGCCTGGCATGCTTTGGAATGGCCTTTTCTTTCTTTCTTTTTTATCTTTCTTTTGTAACTTTTAACAACTTTTTAACGGCCTCTAGCAATTGAATTTTTCCATTTACAGTGTAAAAATCTGTTTGTGCCCAGTCGAAAACGTGTGACCAATATAAAAAAATTTAAAGCGTGCAAATGTGTAGCAAATGCGATTCGGAGACGAAATTTCTAGAATGATGAAAAAGGTATAATTCAAAAAGACGAGCGAGGAAGTGGGTTGAGTTTGTTATGGCATGAACAAGCCATAACTTTTAACAAGCCCATCACATCAATTAGGAAAGCTCATTTAAGGTTGCTATACTTTAGCAGAATCCATCATTTTTTGCATATTTGGGGTAACTTCCTATGTTGAGCCCCCTTGTTAGAACTCCTTTGGCCCATTTGTAATCTTTACCATGTTTATAGTTTAGCTGTTTTTCAGGACATATTTTCGTGTTAATTAGGGTTTCCTAGGCTTTTAAAGGTACTCTTATTTGTTTTTGTCTATCTCGGACACTCAATATGGCCTCTTTTCTAAAAATATAAATTGCTCGAGAGTTTCCTCGATTGCGCTTGGGCGTGTTGCGCCTCTCGTGCGTATTTGGTCAAGTGGGAGCCCCAATTCGTGTTTAATCGTTTACATTAGGTCGGAAGGACTCCTGATCTTTCAAGACAAAAAACAACTGTTGGATCCTATTCTTTAATGGTCTTCTCAAAGAGGATATGGAAGAAAAACATTGTAAAATGCATTAATAATTATATTACTGGATTCAACACTCTTCCACCTTGTTTCCACATACTACATGTTATATTACTTATGATGTACAACTGGGTCCTGCCATTGTTTCGAGATGTAGATCTTGATTTGAAATTCTCAATGCAAAAATTGGTTGATTTGTTATTTTATTATACTTGGGAATCAAAGAAACCCTAAAAAAATAGGAGGGCATTATCGTAATATTCTTTGGCGATTGAATATGTATAGGCAAAGCCAAATAATATTGCTTAGAAAAGTTGCATTTGGAAATGTGTAATAATCACGAAACTCGATCACTACGGTGGGGTGGATGGAAAATAATATAGGATACAAACTATAATTGGCGCCCATATTTGTGTACAATGAGCACGTATCATTTAGCTTGGATCAGATTGGAGTTTTTTCTTATGCGTGCTCCAAAACTCAGGCAATGTGAATTAGTCAAAGTACCTTTAAACTTCATTCTATTCTAGTGAGTTATAAGATATATTTTGCACCACATTGAGAATTCGTCTCTTTGAATCTTGATGACACTGGATCGGCACTAACAGGGTACCAAACCCGTCCCAAATCCTGATAAAGCTTGCGGTTGTAGTTAAGGGTTGCGGGATGAAATTCAGTTACCAAACCCAATAGGGTTTGAGACGGGTTCAAGATTTGTGTTGTCGTTGCCCTGAAACATATACCCCGAGAGCCATTTCACTAAAGTATTTGTATTCTCATGAAGAATATAAGGCCACCTATGTAATTGTATACACCCAAAATAGATCCTACTTGTGCCCATTTACATTCTTATTGCAAACATTCATAGTTTCCACGTCATTTTTTATGATTCCTAAAATTTATCGGAGAATTTGAAATTAAAATGGTTGTGAAATTGTGGATTTGCAAGATTACATATGTGTAATTGTGAGATGGTTTACTAATTATTTTGTGTTAAACAAATTTTTAATAAAAAATTGTATAGGAGAAAATAATAAGCATAGTAGTTTCGAAAACCCGTTGAACACTCGATGGATACCTGAAAAAACGCAAGTAGGACGGGTTTGGGATTTTATTTATAAATTCTATAATAGGGTTTGGGACTGGTTTGAGAAATACCCAATAGTGGGCTAATGAGCTACAGTCTCTCTTTGGGTCCATGGGCCTTCATAACATCTTTTGAAATGAACATGTTGACATCTGTGGATTTTTTTTCTTTTGGTCAGAAGACATCTGGGGATTAGTACACATAATTATTCCAGTAAGCACATCTTTGTCCTTGAGAAATTGCGTCCTCATGAGGAACTGATGTGGGAGAAGAGACGCAAGATAAAAGGGAAGAAATACAGAAGAATTTTATTTTATTTTTTTCATGATCAGGGCACAAGCGAAAAGATCTGACTATTTGGAAGAAACACAGAAGAAATTTAGAAAAGATAGACAAGAACTTCGGAAGGAGTAACTCAATATCAGTGTAATCTTAATCATACGAATAAATGAAAAGAAAATCCCAGGCTAAACAATGTATTTGTAGTGTCGACGGCTTGCTTGATAAGAAACGAAAAATGCGAGCAACCAGAAACAAATCGGAATTATGGAATATATCAAATAGGAAAAACCTAGAATAACGGGAAAATTGTTAGACAAGTGTTAAATCTATTGCATTTATGCCAATTTAGTCTTAAATCTTTTAATGGTGTCAATTTATTCTTGAACCTTTTGACCTAGAGCCAATTCAGTCCTTCCGATTAATTTTGGCTGGATATTGCCTATGTGGACGCTGACTGGCGCTAACGTTGACAACTTTTAATAATATTTTCATTTTTGATTGATTTATTTATTTTTCCTTTTTTTTTCTTTTTTTCCCTTCCTTCTTCCTCTAGTTGGTCGCCAGACCTCAACAACTGGCCAGAAGCAAGGGCTGGCCTCGCCAGCAGTTGGGCGAGGTATGACCTCACCGGATTTGGCGAGGTTAGGCTGCACCCATGGCCGGCAAGGCTTGCCCCTCGTCAAATCTAGCGAAGGCGAGGCTCACTAGAGGCTGGCGAGGTTGACCTTGCCGGCCCTCGCCTCTAGCCAATCAAAGAGGTCAATGATTGACCGGAGGAAGATGGAAGGAGAGGAAAAAAAAAAAGGAAAAAGAAAAGAAAAAATAAATAAATAATTGAAAAAATATTTAAATATTATTAAAATTTATCCACATTAGTGCCGACTGGCCTACATGACACGACCAGTATCCACGTCAGCAATATCTAACCAAAATAAGTGGAAAGGACTAAATTGGCTATAGGTCAAAAGATGTATGACTAAATTGGCACTATTAAAAGGTTTATGATTAAATTGGCACCAATGGAATAAGTTTAGGACTTTTCTGTTTTCCCTAGAATAACAATCTGACACCCACTTGTTTATTTAGAATTAAGTTGAAGTGAATAATACTTTTATGCTTTGCCGCTAAAAATTTGAAATATTATCCAAATTTTAATTTTTTTAAAAGATCTGTATGTGAATTTACGCGTTAATATTTCTGCATGTTTCAAGTGATTAGGATAAAAAAAATTCAAAGTGATGCATCGCAAGATTAAAGTTAAACAAAAGTTAAAAGTTAAAAGTCCATCTAGATACTAACAAAATTATAAGTTTATTCTTTGAGGGGCATGGTGTCGCCCTGATCTTAGGTGCAATTTCGACACTTCATGTGCTCATCAGGAACTGTATAAATTGGCTCCAGTGGTGCTTTAGTTATTGATCTGCTACTCTTACCCTTAATGGTATAAATGACATAATAGTATGTCGCGAGTCAAAATCCAAATGGGTGGTCTCGATATTGAATTTTTTGCAATGCGTAATATAGGGAGTGAAACTTTGTGCCATTGCTTAAGTTAATGTATGTAAATGCACATCAGTAGGCTTTCTGAAGAAAAATTTAAGAGCGTGATGTAAAAAAATCATCGATCCAACGTAATTAAAAATGTTCAATCCATGATCGGTATATAGATTTAGAACACCTAAATAACAATTCGATAAACAAACACTTGATGAAATCAAATCACACACTGCCGGTCTCATTATGAGAGTTGGCCATACCCAAAGTCGTTACTTTAATTGCAAGAAGGGGGATGCCGAAGACATGGTCAGTGACTCTGTAGCAAGGTAGTTGTATTTGAAGGTGCGGTTGGATCACCTCCTTTTTAGGGAGGGCTAATGTTTGTCGGATATTTAGGTTTGATATTGCTTTACACCTGAAAAGAGGCGAGCTACATTGAGTTCAACTTGCATATGGAAGTTATCTTTCGTTTATGGACGGTGAAGTAAGACCAGGCTCACAAGCTTATTATTTTAGGTCGGAACAAGTTGATAGGATTTCCTTGTAGATATCCCTATGCCCCTCCGGCGTGGCGATATAGGTGCAGAAAGGGAAACAGAGGGATGTGGTTTCTCCTGCTTTTGACATAGCGGGCCTCGGGGAAGGCCCGCACGACAGGCTATTAGTTTAATGGCAAAGAATGCTCCAAATAATTGCATTGTTGTCTCTGTGACGGCTCTTGCCCACATGGATAATTCAATATATGGAATCTAAGGGAATTTGGTTTTGGTCAATCCCTTTTGGGTTCGGTCTTCCTCTCCAATCTAGGACATTTGTGCTAGGAGTGGACTTTAGCTATATATATAACAAAGCCCGATGTGATTTGATCATGTAATTGTATTATGAGTATCTAGTATTGTCTCTAATAAATTTTATTTGCTTTACAACGGCCTTTTTTTTCGCAAAACAAAATATTACCCGATTGATGTTAGCCGACGGCTATAGAATTTCTAATACTTCATCCACAAGTACTACCATCCAGTCTTTTTCCAAGATCGTGTAGCCTCTGTTTTGAGAAACTGGTCAAGAATTTGCAACTTCAGCAAATGGCAGAATCTTTTTCTTATCCAGAAAAAAATTTACAGCACCTCTCTGATTAAAATAATCTCTTACGAAATACCAAAATTGCAATCAAAACAAGGACTTTTCTTTTAAAAAAAAAATTCAACATGCTTGAGCAATAGTCTCCCTACATCTGCTCAAGAAACAATTCCGATCTTCATTGTACTAAGTCAAAACCACCTACATAAGCCATTTCCTTTGTGGTCAGGCTCTCCTTTCTCTTCTCAACACTCTTCATCTCGAGCTGCCGCATACGAATTTTTTCCTTGTGGATCAACACTTCGGAAGATCGCTCGGAGGCGGTAGAAGCGACGGGTTCGGGCCTTTCCCGTTGTCCACCAAGAAGGCCATCTTCAGTCCCCACGTCGTGTGAATTTCCAGATAACAATGCATGAACCAAACGCCTGCACAAAGTTTCAACGACAGGGTTCTGAAAAACTTGCAGAGTAGTTAAATTTATAGTTTAGGCTATAGAGTAACGAGAATAGTACCGGGATTATCTGCTCTGAATCTGATTGCGACCCATCCACCAGACGGTACTCCTATTGTGTTCCTCTCAACAGGATCAACAAGATTGAACTTCTTCTGATCCGCTTTTGGATTATAATTCCCTAATCCCTTCCCGACAGCGAAGAAATTGAACCCGTGAAGATGGATTGGGTGGTTCTCCGGGGCGATGATCCCGGTGTCTTGAAACACAAGCTGGACCGTCGAGTTATAACGCAACCGGTACACCTTGGTCCCGCTTGTGGTCTGCAAATTTGATGGCAGCATCCCCGTGTAGTTGAATTTGGTCGGCAGGTTACCAGGGAAATCGATCGTGAAGACGCCGCTCATGTTGAAGAAATGCGCTTGGAGAAGGGCTGTCTTCGGCATCACGAACGTCACGTTGTTCATGCTTGCCACGACTCTGCTTCCGTTGCCAGCCTTGCACGAAGGGCAAGGGTTGATTCCTAGTCCAATCGTGAAAAGGAGGTTGTGATCGATGGTGAGCGGGACTTTGGCAGGGTAGCTCTTTGAGTTGAGGCTTCGGAGCGAGTTAATGAAATTATTGGCCACCGTGGTGGCATTTTGGGGGGGAGTCTTGGTGAGGGTCGTGGAGGTCGTGGCGAGTGTGCCGGAGTAGTGTAACGTGGCGGTCACAGTCACGTTGTCAACGGCAATCGGGGAGTCCATGAAAGGGGAGGCGGCAACCAAGTACTTGCCCGAGCTCTGGTCAGCGGAGACGAGGGCATTGGTGGTTTGGCCTGGCGCGATCACAATCGTGTCCATCTTGAAAGGCTTGACGTAGGTGGCGTCGACCTCCACGATGGTCAGCTGGTGTTCAGCGATCTTGAAGGAGAGCTCCTCATTGAGCGCAGGGGAAAAGTGCCAAAAAAGTCCTAAACCTTTTGCATTAGTGCCAATTTAGTCCTAAACCTTTTTTTGGTGCCAATTCAGTCCTAAACCTTTTGCATTGGTGCCAATTTAGTCCTAAACCTTTTTTTTGGTGCCAATTAAGTCCTAAACCTTTTAAATTGGTGCCAATTCAGTCCTAAACCTTTTGTTTTTGTGCCAATTTAGTCCTTCCGGCCAATTTAGACCGGAATTTGCCTACGTGGACGCCTGCCGGCCGGCGGCCGGTCACCGGCACCGACGTGGCGCCGACGTGGACAACTTTAATATTTTTTAATATTTTTTTGAATTTTATTTTTTCCTTTTTTTTTTTTTTTTTTCCACTTTTTTTTGGTTGTCTTCCTCCTTACTCGCCGGTCGCCGGTCGCGACCGGCAGTAGGCCGGAGGCCGGCGAGGGCGAGCCTCGCCTTGGTCGGGCGAGGCTCGAGCCCTCGCCGGAGGCCGCAGGCGAGGGCGAGCCTCGCCATGGTCGGGCGAGGCCCGACCTCGCCGGATCCTGGCGAGGTCGAGCGTCGACCAAGGCAAGGCTCGAGCCCTCGCCGGAGGCCGCGGCGAGGCGAGCCTCGCCATGGTCGGGCGAGCCCCGACCTCGCCGGATCCCGCGAACGCTCGACCTCGCCGGATCCAGGCGAGGTCGGGCCTCGCCCGACCATGGCGAGGCTCGCCCTCGCCGCGGCCTCCGGCGAGGTCGGGCCTCGCCATGGTCGGGCGAGGCTCGCCCTCGCCGCAGCCTCCCGGCGAGGGCTCGAGCCTCGCCATGGTCGGGCGAGGCCCGACCTCGCCGGATCCGGCGAGGTCGGGCCTCGCCGACAGCCGGGCGAGGCTCGACCTTGCCGGATCCGGCGAGGTCGAGCCTCGCCCGACCATGGCGAGGCTCGGCCTCGCCGGCGAGGCCGCCCTCCCGGTGGCCGGCGAGGTCGAGCTCGCCGGCCCGCGGCCTCAGCCGGTCGCCGGACCGGCGACCGGCCGAGATGAAGAAGAAACCAAAAAAAAAGTGGAAAAAAAGAAAAAAAGGAAAAAAATAAAAATTCAAAAAAATATTAAAATATTATTTAATTTGTCCACGTCAGCGCCACATCGGCGCCGGTGACCGGCCGCCGGCTGGCAGGCGTCCACGTCAGCAAATTCCGGTCAAAATTGACCGGAAGGACTAAATTGGCACAAAAATAAAAGATTTAGGACTGAATTGGCACCAATTTAAAAGGTTTAGGACTTAATTGGCACCAAAAAAATGTTTAGGACTAAATTGGCACCAATGCAAAAGGTTTAGGACTGAATTGGCACCAAAAAAAGGTTTAGGACTAAATTGGCACTAATGCAAAAGGTTTAGGACTTTTTTGGCACTTTTCCCTTGAGCGCAGCATTGATGATTCGGAGCATGTATCTCTTGCCACTCTCAACAGGCAATGTGAATCCACCCAACATCAGAGTAAATGAAGGTCAGCATCAACTCAGTTTAAACATTAAAAGATTCAGATGTTCTTTTCATGGCAATTTTTGTCGATGGATTGTTACCCTGGGAAGGGCAATTGGAATTTGGCCCTGGATGGCCATTGATGGTGTGAGCATCGGAGAAGTTCAGCGCCAATCCGGACTAGATGGCTTCATTGATCACGGCTTCTGTATCAGACTTCCACCATTCACCTGATTCACAAACCCCAGAAGGGTGAACAAATGTAAAGACAGAAGGGAGAATAATTCAGGGTAAATTCAGATGGTTCTGCCAAAATTGAACATATATTGCCTAGGCTAGAAACGCGGTCGATTGAGCGGTTCGAACTAGCCAAAGGCGACCTTCCACCGCATCAATGCAAAAGGAAACACCGGTTTGGCGGATTCCGTATGGCCTATAAATCCCGACAGTACACACCACTCTTTCTATCGCGGATCGACTCTACACAAGAATTTGTTCAAAATTTCTTATTTTGGTGAAAATTTGGAAAATATGTTTTCTTTGTCTTTTGACCCCTCGTTCAGAACTTGTAATACATGCAGTTGACCTAGCAATGATGGATCTTTCATTCTGGAAGTGAAGTAGATTGGAAGTGAAATGGAGCATACCCAGTACGACAACGACTTCCTTGTGGGGTTTAGGGAAAGGGTATGGAACGCCACGCTTGGGCAAGATGACAATGGCTCCGTGCAGGGTTGCCCTCAGCCAGAGTATGTGGGCATGCCAGAGGAGGGTGCCCCGTTGACCTGTGATGGTGAAATTGTGCACGTAGCTTTGGCCCGTCGGGATCAGGCATTGGGTAATGTACGCCGGCCCGTCGGCCCACCCCGTCCTCAGCTGCCGGACACCGTGCCTGGCCACACATATACACCGAGATCAATATGAAATCTCTCGAAGATGGCGGTTTAATTTTAACGCCCAGTTGAGCTCACCAGTGGATGGTGACATCATATTTGACGCAGTTGGTGACCCTCACCAGCACGGTGTCGTCTTCCCTAGCGTAGAGAGTGGGCCCCGGGAACCTCCCGTTCACGGTCACGATGGGCTTGCTCGAACACAGCCTACTCGTATTCTTCATTACGACCTGCCAATTAGGGGAATAAATACATATCGCACCATGAGCTACGTCCGAACGAGCAAGTTTTACAGAGGAATACTTCATTTATACAATGTTATTACTTAAATTGAATGTGTAGTTCCGAACTCGGCCCTCGACCACGGCCAGAGCGATGAATGCAGCGAGAACAAGGATTTGAAGCCAAGAGTCCATCTCTTTTTAGCTTAATTCGAAGCAAGCTTTGTTCTGGTGATCATCTGATGCAAAATTCGGACACTTAAATAGAGGGGGGACAATCGCCACCAGATTGCTGCTACGTCGTTTTCTTTATCGTTAGGTTGATATGGAGGGGATTCTTACAAATCAAGATTCATTACGAAACGAATTCAGATCACTTCTATGCGATTCGAAATTTATAATGTTCGAAAAATAATTTATTTAGCAAGGACTCGCATAGAGCTAGAACGACCCTCATAAATTGCAAATTCTGATTCGTTAAAAATTAATCGGATCAAAACCATGGCGTCATCGTTTGTTAGAATATGTATCTATCAAACAAATTGTTGGAACTTCTAAAGTTATACGTTAACTAGAAAAATCCTTAATTGTGGGTCTCATAAATCCCTTAATTATCTATCTAGTTTTTTTTTGTTAAATTATTCCAAAGGACTAATGAGGTACATTCCGTTAGAAGAAAGTACCTTAAATTTCGTTTTCAATGTACCATTCGAAGCTTTAGTTGGTTCCAACTTAGGTAAGTTTCGGTGCTTTTTTTTCTTAGGAAAACTCATAACCAACTTGATTGTGAGATTTCGACCAATTTGACAATTCTTGACTAGCATTTGACTTTTTGTTTCTCTCATATCTTACGCATGCTCGAAGGAGGTTCATGATAAGGTTCTTTACTGTTACTTTTTTTGTTCCTCATGCTTGTCGTGCTATGTTTCATGTTCTAGGTTCCATGATTATAATGTGTTAGGGGCTCTGCTGCATGCGCTGCCATCCGCTTGAGGTTAGAACACCTTAAGTGTGCATTTGACCTTGAGATGACATTTTGACCTTCAGTTTCATCTTTCATCCACATAATCTTTTAAAGCTTGGATTTGATGTCAATTAACTCTTAACATGTTACCCAACTTGAGATTGGCCCAGTGGTAAGCGCGTTCTCAGGTTTTTCACTTAGGAACGGATGGATGTGGGTTCGATTCCTACCGTGGGGAACTTGGATTTAAGTGGAGGACCATGAAGGCGAGGTGTTGTACTTAGTTCTTCTCCAGGTAGCCAGTTAATTACGATTGTACCCGTGGATCAGAAAAAAGAAAACTCTTAACATCTTAAATCATCAAACACCTACAGAAGTATTACCACAAAATTTGTTTTTTTTTTTAATTTTTATAAATGAGAATGATTTTCATGCTTTGGTGGGAAATTTATAGGCAAGGTAAAGAAAAAGAACAGACATAAATGGAGACAAAGGAACTCAATAGACATGATCATGAGCTTAACGGTCCTCGGCGCGAAGGCATTTTGGGCGAGCTTGGGCAACGTCATTTAGTGAAAAAAAATAAGCCCAACCCGATTGGGTCCAAGCCCGACTCAGCTCGACTCAGCTCGGCTCGGTTCGATGGTTTGTATATAAAAGTTTGGGCGAGCGTGTAAAATGTTTTATGCCTAACCTGATTGTGTCCGAGCCCAGCTCGTCTTGGCTCGGTTCGGCTCAATGAGCGCGGAAAATATTTTACGCCTAACCTTACGGCACTACTCGAGTCTGCCGAATGATCCTATAGCCCCCCGAGTAGGATCTCAATCAGCGTGTTGCACTAATATTGTCCACGAAATTTCCTGTGCTGTTTCGGAAGATTTGTACGTGATTTTTATATGCTTTCTTTTTGTTAAGAAATATATTATAAATAAATTGTTGACATGTTCTCTAACAGCTTAAATTCAAGGAAAAGTAGTTTGTTTAACCCAGTATCTAAGCGCCCGTTAAGAGTTCAATTTGATGCTCTCAAACTCATTACTCATGGCGAGTTCACAACTTGCTCACACAACATAGGAGCCGTGCCCATTTCATAACATAGAGACGAGTCTTGCATTACAGGGACGAGCTTGCACGCCAGGGAGAGCACTAAGAAATATGTTATAGATACTTTAGTAATACGTTTCTAACGGTTCAAGCTTATGGAAAAAAAAAGTTTGTCCAACACTTCTCTTGACAATTTAAACTTTAGGAGGGAAAAAGTGGTTATTCAATGGGAAGAGGACACTAGATGTGTCATAACTTTCGTACGGTGCTTATTTTAGCACGCCGGATTATTTGAATGCCAAATTCAATTGCCATTGGCTGCGCTGTAGAGGGTGAAATTGAGTTTGCAAGGAAGGTATTCGTTGGAATGACAAAGTTGAACTCTATTTCGAGGAGTTTTTGTTCGAGATAGTGATTCATCTTAGGTCTTCTTCATTGTCCTCAAATCCCCAGAAAATCGCCACTACCGTTGCTTTCTGCCGCGCCCATGGCCATGTCGGGCCAACCTTTGTTCGCCCTTATTTTTGGAAGCCAACTCTGAAAAGCTCATGCTGCGGCTGCCATTGCTTCACTTGTTAAATCCAATCCTCAGAGTTGCTTTCGTGACGCTCTTGTTCTGGTTCAGTCCTTGATTGCTTCAAGTAGTCCTTCTATATTCGATCAATCGTGTTGGCTTCATCAAGTCTTGTCTGAAATAGGGTTTGAAAATTTTGGGGAAATGGCTTGGATTTGTCCAAATTAGGGTTTATATTTAGAGCAAACATGTAAACGACATCGTTTGAAACTATTAATGTTGACTGGCCAAGCCACGTGAGTTGGAAAATTGATGAAAAAATTTCATATCGGATTTCCGGTGTCCCATATCGAAATTGGCATTTAAGTGATCTTTTTTTTTTTCAAAAGTGTTACTGAAATAACCCAACGAAAAATTTTGGCACCAAAATGAGCTCCATGCAAAAGTCGAAATTGTTTCGACCTGCTTCGAAAGCAGTGCTTCCCATAAATATAATTATCTATTTCATGTGGTTATTACATTCACATCTTATGTTCTACATAAGTAGATCAACTCAGAAATATGAGAGTAATGATGAGATAATTGTTATACACTGTATAAGTCACCGACGGCTTAAATTTAAACCTTGCACGGTTGCATTGCATAGACACAATTTGACAATTTTGGTTGACAAGTACCTATCTTCAAGTTTTCTCTTAGGAAGAAGCAGACGTCATCATGAGTTTTGGAATGCAATAAGATGAAACCGAAGGTGGGTGAAGAGGAACCACTCACAGCACTATACCCTCCTCCCCACTGATTGCGTGACCATTTCTGGTCATTTCCATCCACTTAAGCACACAAGAAAAAAGGGTAAGTTTGCAGTCTACAATTGTTTTTACCTGCTGGAAATAACTGCTCTTCCCGAAATGAAAAATGAGTTTAATCACAATCTGCTTAGAAAAGTTGAATTCTGGTTTCCCACATATTTCATAAAAGACAGCAAAAGGAGCACCCACCCCCTTGTCTTTGAATGAGGAGAAAGCCTACTTGATGGGCTCAACTAAATATCCAGGTGTTCTTCTAATAGTTTCGGTACCCACAGGGTTATTAACAGTACATTTTTCGAGAATGTTAATAAATTTTGAAATCCATTTCGTCGTCCAGTACTGAAAACTGTATTTTTTATTGGTATTGTAGTGGCCCTTGGTTGGGTATTGGAGTAACATTACCTGTTGATTCAAAAAATCGCGACTTATAATATTTAGGGAATAGTTGCTTCAAATTGAATTTTCCCTAGATACATCCGTTTAGTTAAATATGGATTCATTCCAAACATATAAATTATCCTAAAGGTGAAATAAAAGCCATTTCGTCTTATTTTTCTTTATAAAAGAAACCAAAAAGGACTATTTCGAATTTATTCTTCGTCAAATGGGTTTTGTGAAAAATGATTTTTCTATTTCTAGGCTGTCCACTAAATGTTTTAAATCTTCTCTGCCAATATCTTCCACTTTCATGTGTGTCCATCAATTAGGGCCCATCTTGGTTTCTACGGAAAATTTTTGTGCAACCAATTGGACCAAGCCAAATTCTTGATCAAAAAATTGGACCTAGCTAGTTTGCTGTCGTTTAGGAGGTCCAGCATTATAATTTAGTCCAATGACCATTTGACATTGGACAAAGCTCTTTTCTGGCCTAACCAAGTTCTGCTTGACTATCAAGCTTGT
Organism: Syzygium oleosum; assembly: GCF_021117445.2. Lineage (NCBI taxonomy): Eukaryota > Viridiplantae > Streptophyta > Magnoliopsida > Myrtales > Myrtaceae > Syzygium > Syzygium oleosum. The sequence goes on from NW_026607487.1 coordinate 19,364,894, forward strand.
TCTTTATTTCCAAGATTCCACTGATGTCCATTGTCCCCACCTCTAGACCTAAAGGGAAAAGCTATGTACACCTAGTTTTGTAAGTTGCTAGTTCATGAAGTTGACTTCGGTTATGTCCCTGCATTATACACAGATCGCGACGAAATTATTCTCTTTTTAGGATTAGGATCTTCTCAATTTTAGTAAGTAAATTGAACTAAAAGGTGATTCGCATTGCCCTTATTAGAGATCTGACACATCTTACGTGCCCATGTCTTTGAGATAACAGCTACTACTAAGATGAGAGACTAACATATATAGGGTATGTTCAATTAATACGGCACCATCTCGAAAGCAAAATTCTTCTTGACCAAATCTGAAATAGCTTAATTAAGTATACTACTTTTCTTCTTTGACTTTAGTGGATTCAATCTTTATCTCCATATATTCCTATTCTATTCTTTTCCTTTTGCTATTCTGGAGAGAAAATACCATCGGCAAACGTCGTGATAGGTGAGCAAACTCAACCCCGAGGGTCTCTTTAGTAGTAAGTTTTCCATCCTCTTCATTGAAGAACTGAGTTCGAAACATTGTCTTAATGCATTCTCTTGAAGCCAATCTTGAAAATACTAATCAGTGTGTCTATAATCAGTGTGTCTTCAGTAATTGCAAGTGCGCGCGTAACGGGGGAGGCCATCGTAGCCGAGGAGGATTTACCGTATGCTCAAGCAAGCCTCGGACACCCTCTCAATGTTTTCTTTTAAATAAATAAAAAAAAGCGAGTAGACTCATCCTTTAAAAAGTGAGAAAATGACACAAATAGTCCTCGAACTTTGGCCAAATGTGCAATTTGGTTCTCGAATTTTTAATTTGTTCAATGTAGTCCCTGAATTTTATTCTAATGTTCAATACATTGAACATTTTCATGTAGTTCAGGAACTAAATTGAACATGTACCAAAAGTTTAGGGACGACATTGAACATTAGAATAAAGTTCATAGGTTGTATTAAATAAATTAAAAGTTCAGGGAACAAATTATATATTTGATCAAAGTTTGAAGATTGTTTGTGTCGGTTTTCCTAAAAAAGTAGGTGAGCCTATCTCTAAGATAGTGAAGTTCTAGTCCAAAAGATAAGATGACGAGTGGAAGGGATACGATCAGCAATTAGCTGGCACTAGCAGAGAGTGAAAGAGAGCGCCATCGCAGTTTCCATCCAATTAACTTTGTATCCAACTATCCAATATAAGATAAGATGATGAGTGGAAGGGATTTGATGAGCAATTAGCAGGCACTAGCAAAGAGTGCAAGAGAGCGTCATCGCAGACTCCATCCAATTAACTTTGTATCCAACTATCTAATATAAAATGAATTTAAGGCTCCGTTTATTTTGCAAATAAATAAATGATTTTGAAAATATTTTTTTCTAAAAATGATCACTTATATCACTTATAAAATTGAATGAACGAAAAATATTTTCATCATTCACGAAAATATTTAGACATAAATTTTTGTCAAAAGCGAAACATTTTCCATTGACTAATTATTATAAGCAATACAAGCAATTGTCTTTAGAAAGTTCAATGATCACATTAAATAATTTAAAAGTTCAGGAACAACGTTGCACATTAGATAAAGTTCAAGAAATACTTGTTATTTTCTCTCTTTTTTTTCTATACTATCATAATCATATTGATGGAATCTTGATCAAGTAAGAAAACGTTTGATTTCGAAAGTATTGGTTACACATATCACGAAAAGAATTAATGTATTGAAAATCGATCTACTTCCTTATTTAGGTACTTAACAAGTGTCGTCTCGTGGGCATTCATTAACAGAACTCTTATTAAGAAGTGGCCCTTTAAATTTTTTAAACTACTCAAGTAAAAAAGATGTTTGTAAATGTTAAAACTAGTTTGGAGAGTTTCATTGCCAAAGTAGATTGATCCCTAGTTCAGCTAATCGGACCTCCTGAGTATGAAAATAGATTCACCACCATTTTATGAGCAACGTGCTTAATTCAATGGTCGTACATTACAAATTGAAGATCTATCCAATTTCCTATTTATTTTTTTTATGACTAGGAAACCAGAGGTTTCAAGTTCACCAAATACACACTGATTTCATGAAATTCAATAAGACGCGTCACGATTTATGGGGTTGCTTAAGTGATAAGCGTGATTGTCCCCCTCACTTAAAATTTGGGTTCGGACCACCACGCATGCGCATTCTTTTGGCGCAACTCTAGAAGTACAGACCTGTGTGTGCGAGACGGGTGGACTGTCGTGCTCAATTAGGGATTAGTTGGGTTCTCAAAAAATCCCAAGAAATCCTTTAAGACGTAGTACGAACTTGAAATTTACTCAATGACATGAGAAATTGAATCGATTTCGATGTCCTACTGTTCACTTGGAAACCCATCAATCTTTTTCTCTTTGTTGAACATAAGTCAAACTTTGGTAAGTAATTTTGGGCATTGATCTGCAGTCTGTCCTCTCCATATATAAATATTTATACCAGCTTGAGCCAAAACTAATCTGAGAAATAAATATATATATACCCGTTGACTTCCATTTCAGGAATCAAGATTCCCTATCCCAGCGGATTTGCGCGTGATTCCCTCTCCTGGCAACTGAAGGTTGATAGCAAAACAAAATATCATCATATTTAATTTTCTATACCATCACCTCCTAATTAAATGGATATTATTAACAAATTTCCCAAGAACACATGTTAAGCATCTTTATAAAAAAAAATTACATCATTTTCAAAGCACTATTTTCTTAGTGCCTCGCACACTCGATGCATTGAAAATGAAATTCTTTACTATTATGTATGGTTATAATGAGTGTTTTGAAAATACTCGCTAATAAGATTGTAATTAAATAAACCCGGTGTAAGATCTGAAGACACCTACCATCCGAGTGCCTCGAGACATGTGCTTCGCGCAACCCACATCACCAAGTCACTATATTATTATTATTCTTTTGCCTATTAAAGGTTAATAGTAAAGTTAAAAAGACTAGCTATTTTAATTTAGTACACCCCTTATTAATAAACACAAACGCAAAAAATAAGAACCTTTTCAACGGTTTGGTGATACCCACTTAATTTCTTCTTCTTCTGTTTTTTTTCACTCGAATATATATATTTTTCGAGTCATTTTATTTTCTTGATTTTTAAAAATCCAAAAACAGTATTGTTCAAAATATTGGACACAAATGGTCCTTGACATAATAAAAGAGTATAGCTCGAACGGGACTTCAATTTATTAATAATACATTTGGGGTCATGATGAGGAATGAGATGTATTAACAATAATAATATGACAAATGAGTGATTTGGAAAATATTTTCCCAAAAATTATTGCTTATATTGTTTAGAAAAATTAGTCAATGGAAAATATTTTCATCATCAATAACAATGTATGCCTAACTATTTTCGTATGCAATGAAAAAAATCTTCTATTCATTTATTTTTGTAAGTGATATAAGCATTTATTTTTTGAAAAATATTTTTCAAATTACTTATTTTCTGTGAAACGAACGCATCCTTAAATCCCAACAAATTTAAGCGACGTGGGATATTGCAACAAGTACCGCGTACTCTTTTAAACGTGCAAAAAATAAGAAGAAAAAGTGAAAAAAGAAAGCGAAGAGATTCAATATTTACGTGTTTTTTTTTTTTTATTCCTATGACCAAACCGCAGATTCCTGCCCCCGAATCGAGCGGGTAAACAAATACGGAGAAATTCAGTAGCAGGAATCTACAAATAATGCACATTGCGAGGGCTTGTAGCAATAACCCGAAAGTATCGAAGCTATAAAGGCGCTATTTACGTGAGCTCCACGTGGTATGAGATCACTGCCTTGCTCCTCTCCTCGTGCGTGCGGGAACGCCGGAGCTCTTCCGGTCGTCGCCGGTGACTGCATCGGCCTCGTTCTCCCTTCGAAATCGAGGTGCGTCCATGGCGTCTCTCTCTGTGTGCGCGCGCGCGTGAGCATTGTTCTCTGTTCTTAACCTGCTTCGAATCCGCTCGCGTCGTCGCTAACGTTGCAAGTTGTGGACAGTCACGATTTTCTGCTGTTCCGACTGCGGCAATGTCGACGTGCGGATCTTCTTTAGCTTGTCGCCGGTGGTCTGAAGAATGCTTAGGTTGTTTGCGCGTGTCTGCAAATATTTGAGAGTGCGGTTTGCAGCTAATCGCCAGCTTATTTTGTAAAGCGGTGGTGAAATCTCTCAGGCGAAGGGTTGCAGTGGCCGATTGCCTGAAATTTCTCGAATTTTGTTGGTTTTCTGTCGTCCTGAATCAGTCTGTGAGACAGGATTCAACACTGAAAACATGTTGAATTTAAGTATTGAGGAATCCCATGATGCGATCTTCATGAACGTGGTGCTTGTAGTGCATGGAATAAAGTTAAAAAGACATTTTTTGAATGGGAGGACCTTATTCTTTAATTTACTATTCTTTCTTGGGAGGATATGATTGTTTAATGGATTGTTCTTTGGTCTTCCTCTGTGGATGATAAAGTTAGGGTGACGCCTGTTTAGGAATGCTCTGGTCTCGTCCCTGTGGACTACTCATTCCTGGGTGAGATTCGAAATGCAGGCCGTAGTTGACGTTGAAAGATACCACAGGCACTAGTAACGTGAAATATTTCTTTGATTTTCCGAATAGAAGTAGCATTCTACTGATAACTATTCCTGTTTGACGAGAAATTATTGATTCCAGAGTCCTGATATGATTCTGTTTTAGATCGACCTGCTTACCGTGATGTTGGCTTGCTGAGTTTTCGGGTGGTTCTTTTGAAGTTACATAGGTTATTGAGAGTTTGATGGACATCATGGCCGAAGAGGATATTTACACAAAAGATGGGAAGGTGACCATCCGTGGTGATCCTGCCGATAAGACGAAAACTGGGAACTGGAAGGCGTGCCGCTTTATTCTGGGTATGGTTCAGAGGCGCTATTTGTCCATCTTTAACATTCCATATGTTGAACTGGTTGTAGGATTCCTCTCTTGTCTGGAACTGCATGACCTTGAGAGTGTTATATTCTAACAGAGATTCTTCCATCAGGAAACGAAGGTTGTGAAATGCTGGCATTCTATGGCATGGGCGCCAATTTGGTGAACTATCTCAAAATTCGCCTGAACCAGGGTAGTGTTGCTGCATCAAATAATGTTACCAATTGGTCAGGGACCTGCTACATTACTCCGCTGATCGGAGCCTTTCTAGCGGATTCATACTTGGGACGATATTGGACAATAGCCATCTTTTTAGTGGTTTACGTTCTGGTAAGCATGGCCAAGAATATCAATGCTATTGTGAGTGTTCTCATATGACTGCACTACAAATCGGAAGCATTTCGATGCATGCGTGTCTTTGTCTCAAAATCAACTGGATAATTATGGTACCAATTAGATGTTACAATCATGAATATTTCTTCTGCCCAAAGAAGACCAGGAAGATTTTCTTAGCAAAAGAAAAAAACAACTCTGAGATTTGGTATAGGCCTTGCCGTTAAAACAAAACAGAATCTGATATTGAAGATTTACTCCTAATTCACTCTTTATAGACTGTAATGGCTTTTCTTCTTTTCCTTCTAGTTGTATCAAGGTCAATTGAAATGCATCCAGTGTCTGTGATGGTGTCTTTTGATCGAGCATCTCTGCTCCTTTGATGGGGAGAATAACTTGGAATCGCGTTCAGATGGACGGCTAGATTATTTGGGAGACTTGTAGAGATGATGAAAGCTGAGATATATGAAGCATCTTTACGTATTCTTTTTCCCCTTCTTTTGACTGAGTTTTAAAAAAGATGGATCTTCTAAATCTTCTGCAGGGGATGACGCTGTTAACATTATCTGCTTCTGTTCCTGGACTAAAGCCTTCCTGTGAAAATGATAAGTGCCATCCTTCAACATCCCAAACTGCAGCATGCTTTGCGGCACTGTATCTGATTGCTCTTGCCGTTGGTGGAATCAAGCCTTGTGTTTCATCCTTTGGTGCCGATCAATTCGATGAAACGGATGAAGCTGAGAGGAAAAAGAAGAGTTCGTTCTTTACTTGGTTTTTTTTGTCAATCAACATCGGCGCACTTATTGCATCATCGGTCTTGGTGTGGATTCAAATGAATGTTGGTTGGGGATGGGGATTTGGAATCCCAGCAGTTGCAGTGGCCATTGCAATGGTATTTTTCTTGTCTGGTACCCGGTTGTACAGGATACAGAAACCTGGAGGCAGTCCCCTCAGAAGGATTGCTCAGGTAATAGTTGCATCCTTCAGAAAAATGAATGTAGAAGTTCCAGCTGACAAGACTCATCTACACGAGACAGCAGATGCAGAATGCACTATCAAAGGAAGTCTCAAGCTTGAGCACACAGACGAGTTGCAGTAAGTGTCTAACTCCCCTGATTTTTTTAGGTTCAAAATATTTCAAAGATTTTCTGGGAATTTGTACACATCGTCATTTATTTATGCCAGATTTACCAGTGGTCTCTGTTAGGATATGTTTCTACGAAATAATGAACGTTGAAGCTTAGTGAGTAGGTTAAATTCCTAGTAGATTTGGATAGTTAATTATGTCCTTGCGAAGGATATGGATTGCACAAGTCAGTCGCTGTTGTTGCATCTTGCTGTCTCCTACCACATGTAGAAGCAAATATCTCTTCTTTATAGTACGTTCCACAGTATACAATTTGATGCTCCTTTTCCGATACCATAGGTGACGTGAGAAGCTGTTTGGCTCGTCTCGCATAAAAAAAGTTGGGATGTGTTTGTGACTTATGCTTCTGGGCACACTTTTACCTCCTAATTATGCCTTATAATTACAATGCTGAACTATAACTGGGCATTTTAATTTGTAGTAGATTGACACAATCGGCTTTAGCAGGCTTATAACATGGTGACGATTGTAGATAGTTTAACCCGTGGCTGCTAATCAATTTCAAATTGCAGGTTCTTTGATAAGGCTGCTGTTGAGATCCCAACCGATAACATAAGGGGGAACCCAGATCCCTGGTGTCTTTGCACGGTCACACAAGTGGAGGAGCTTAAATCAATCGTCAGGTTGCTTCCAGTATGGGCATCTGGAGTAGTCTTTTCGATGGTGTACAGCCAGATGAGCACGATGTTTGTTATTCAAGGCAACACTTTGGACCAGCACATGGGACCACACTTCAAGATCCCATCGGCTTCCCTCTCTCTCTTTAACACTCTGAGTGGCATCTTCTGGGCTCCTGTATATGACCGAGTTATCGTCCCCTATGCCAGGAAATACACTGGCAGGGTACGCGGGTTCAGTCAGCTGCAGCGGATGGGCATAGGCCTCGTAATTTCTATCTTCTCCATGGTTGTTGCGGGGGTTCTGGAACTCATTCGTCTCGCCATTGTAAAGAGGAACAACTACTACGATCTTGAGTACATCCCCATGACGATATTCTGGCAGGTCCCTCAGTATTTTCTCGTGGGTTGTGCCGAGGTTTTTACTTTTGTCGGGCAGTTGGAGTTTTTCTATGACCAGGCACCGGATGCAATAAGAAGCTTGTGCTCTGCTCTCTCTCTTACTACCGTGGCATTGGGAAATTACCTGAGCACTCTTCTTGTGACCATCGTGACTAAAGTGACCACTCAAAACGGAAAGCTTGGATGGATTCCTGATAATCTGAACCGGGGGCATCTCGACTACTTCTACTGGCTCTTGGCGATTCTGAGCCTGATCAACTTCTTGGTCTTTCTCTGGATTGCAAAGTGGTATACATACAAGAAAGCGATAGGTGTTGCTCATTGACAGAGCCCGGTTTCTGTGATGCTGCACAATTTGGTTATTTATCTTCCCTCTGCTTTGGAGTTATATTTCAGTGTCTTGCGTCTGGCATACATGATGATGTGCTCGTAGTTTGTAAATATGTCGATTCCCTTGGTGTATTTTGGACAGCAAGTTGTTGATTGTTCTATTAGATTCTGCCTTTTCCTTCTCTGACACATATAAGATTACTTTCTCTTGGACATTGTTCATTACTTGGTTGCTCAATTGGCGATCAAGCTTCACTCACGTGTTTGCTCGGAGGTAATGGAGCGCGCAACGCATCGTGATCCTGGCTCCTATTCCGTTTTCCTAACAGCTGTTTGGTAAGATTACCTTATGTTCATGATGACTTCTTCCGTTGGCCAGCTAAATAGAAACTTAGAGAATAATGACATAAGTGGTCTCTGCGTCTCTCACTCGAAATTGAAAGTTGTCTTTGCACTTATTTGGTTCAAACAGTCTTTGAACTTCCTTAAATGAAACGAGGGCTTGTGGTGGTAGGACGAGGGGAAAATAGAGATTGGCGCTTGGGGCTTAGATGTGAAATAAAGGCTATTGGAATATTATTACTCTTGGTGTTTTAGCCTAGGATGTTAAGCGGTAGTTTTAGAAATAGAGGATACAAAGCAGTATATCTGAGTTTAGGGATTAAAAGGGTTTTAAACCCCTAAAAAGGATTAGACAAACCAATAAATCATGCTTATTGGTTTTTTCACTTATAACTTGTACTTATAGTTAAATAAAAGATATAGATTTGAATGCAAAAAATTGGGAATAGAAATTTTGTGCGATTCTACCAAATGCATTTTGTTCTTTTTCTATTCCAGGAATAGAAATTTTGTGCGATTACCAAACACATTTCTATTCTAGAAATAGAAATTTTGTGCGATTACCAAACGCATTATTTTGCTCGAAACTCTTCCGGGGAAATAGAAATAGAAAAAACTATTTCTGAAAAGAAATTGTTCCCAGAAATAGAAACGTTACCATACGCACCCTTATTACTCTTGGTGTTTTAGCCTAGGATGTTAAGCGGTAGTTTTAGAAATAGAGGATACAAAGCAGTATATCTGTCACTCTTACATTATGTATGGTTAATGAGTGTTTTGAAAATACTCAATAATAAGATCGTAATTAAATTAACCCAGTGTAAGATCTGAAGACACCTACCATCCGAGTGCCTAGAGACATGTGCTTCGCGCAACACACATCACCAAGTCACTATATTATTATTATTCTTTGGATTAATACCATGAAAAACCTCAAACTAGTACACCCATGACATATTTACTCCAAACTAACTTCAAACTGAAACACCTATGACAAATTTACCCTCCATTAGTTTTCGTTAAATTTGACCATCAAATTTATGAATTGGATGACACGTGACAGTTGACTGGTGTACCAGTTTGAGATTTTACCGTTCCGTTTATCACAGGTTTATCAATTTGTGATTTTTCATGATATTAATCCAATTTAACGGAGGGTAAATTTTGTTACTGAGTGTACCAGTTTGGAATTTTTTATGGTCACAAAATTAGTTTGGGGTAAATTTGTCACAGGTATATCAGTTTGGGATTTTTTGTGGTCAAAAAATTAGTTTGGGATAAATTTGTCACAGGTATATCAATTTTGCGTTTTTCGTGGTATTAACCCTTATTCTTTTGCCTATTCAAGGTTAATAGTAAAGTTAAAAAGACTAGCTATTTTAATTTAGTACACCCCTTATTAATAAACACAAATACAAACACAAACACAAAAAATAAGAACCTCTTCAACGGTTTGGTGATGCCCACTTAACTTCTTCTTCTCCTTTTTTCACTCGAATATAAATATTTCGAGTCATTTTATCTTCTTGATTTTTAAAAATCCAAAAACAGTATTGTTCAACTGAAAGAGTATAGATCGAACGGGATATGAATTTATTAATAATACAATTGGGGTCATGATGAGGAATGATATGAATTAACAATAATAATACGTCACGGCAGTAATGTGAATCATCAATCGCAATCAATTGCTTACATCTCTGCACGAACATACAATCATCTGCTCCATCAGTTACCCGGGTCAAGCGCGCTCAGGTGTAAATATTCAATCGATTCAAATTCACACGAATCGGCAAAGTGATATTTTTTTTGGCCTCAAAAGTGGTTACCTATATGAATCGCACGCAAATTTCACAAAATTCAACGGCTGTGATTGTACTCAGTCGATGTTCCAAAATTCATATATTTCCGCAGTATCTATGTAAAGGAAAAACGCCAGCCGTTTATGCACTGTCGTGGGAAATGCAAATTGTCCAAGAATGTCGTCTTTGACCTAAATTGGTCGGTGTCTGTTTTTCCATGTACCAAAAAAGCCAAAAACGGCATTGAGGATCCGTATAGTGCCAGCTAACAACATACGAGGTAGGGGTGATCGGTTCTTGATTTCCAAATGGAAGTCCGGGACCGGGGGCCTGGTTGGTCCCGGGGTGAACCGGACTAACCATTCTTGATTTTCAAAATTTGAGCCTGGGACGCTTGGTTGGTCCCAGAGGATCGAATCTCGGGACCAATCGACCCGGTCTCGAACTAATAGAACGGTCCCACTTAGGATTTAGTTTTGTTTTTTTGGTCAAACACTTAGGGTTTAGTTCACATTGTATTAATTTTTGTCAATGATTTTATATTAATGAAGTTCACTTAGGGTTTAGTTCACATTTTACTAATTTTTATCAATGAATTTATATCAATGAAGTTCACTTAGGATTTAGTTTACATTTTACTAATTTTTTTGAACAAAAAATATGTCGTACGTCGATTCCCCCGTGGGAGCGGATCTCGCCTAGACACCCGGTTTCCTACTTTTAAGGAACCGGGAACCGAGATCAACACTCTCGGAACCCGGACCAAACCCTACTCGGTCCGGTCCGAAGCGGTTTCCGGTCCGGGCGATCCGTTTTGCACACCCCTAATACGAGGGCGATAAATCCGACAGATGAGGTGGATTAATGACTGCTCCAGGATGCCCACCTAAATTTGCCAAATCCATACTACTAGTTTTCTCCGAAGGGCTTCTATTCTCTGGTATTTGTGCTTTTGGCCCAACATATTTGCAACAGCCGTCCATAATTCATGACTAGAATATTACGAATTTTGCTCGGAAGTCCAACTCGGAAAGTTTAAATTCATAGGTTGAAAAAGACTGCATGTATATAAAGAGCATATATGCCTCATAGTCAAGCGACGTGAGATATTATTGGAGTAGGATTGACGAGTGGAATTTGACGAATGACACGCACGCAAATAAATCGGAGGCAGCACCGGAGATTCAATGTCAGAGAGTCCAATCCATTTATAGGTGGATGGAGACGACATGTATGAAAAGAATATATAAGGCTTCTGTAGTTTCGCAGAAAATGAATGATTTGAATATTTTTTTTAAAAAATGATTAGTTTTATCACTTGAAATAATTTGTCAACAAAAAATATATTCATTATCGATAACAATTTATGTCTAAATATTTTCGTGAATAATGAAAATAATTTTTCGCTTACTCATTTTTTTTGGCGATACAAGCCATTTCTTTAAGGAAGATTTTTTATGGATCATTCATTTTTCCGTGAAACGAAAATACTCTTAAATCCCAAAAAATTTTAGCGACGTGGGATATCGGCAACAAATATTGCGTACTCAGAGGATATGCTCGACCTTTCGACGCGGTGCTTGCACGAGTAGGGGTTGACTTGAACGTGCAAAAAATAAGAAGAAAAAGCAAAAAAGAAAGCGAAAAGATTCAAGATTCACATGTTTTTTTCATGACCAAGCCGCAGATTCCTGCCCCCGAATCGGGCGGGCAAACAAATACCAAATAATTCCGTGGGAGGAATCTGCAAATAACGCACATTGCGAGGGCTTGGTAGCTATAACCCAAAAGTATCGAAACTATAAAGACGCTTTTTACGTGAGGTACACACAGTATGAGATCCCTGCCTTGGTTCTCTCCTCCTCCTCGTCGTCGTCTTCCTCTCCTCGAGCGTGGGGAAAGCCGGAGCACTTCCGGTCGTCGCCGGCCACTGAATCGGCCTCACTCTCCGTTCGAAATCGAGGTGCGTCCATGGCGTCTCTGTGTGTGCGGGCGTGTTGTTCTGTGTTCTTTACCTGCTTCGAATACGTCGCGAGAATGGGGGCGCTTTTCCGTTCTCGCGTCGCTGCTAACGTTTGCGAGCTGTGGAAAGTCGTGATTTCCTGCTGTTCCGACCGCGGCGACATCGACGTGTGGGCGGATGTTCTTTTTGGACAGTTTTAACTTGTCGCCGATCGTCTGAAGAATGCTTAGGTTGTTTGCGCGCGTCTGCCAATATTTGAGGGTGCCGTTTGCGGCTAATCGCCAGCTTATTTTGTAAAGCGGTGGTGACATCTCTCGAGCGAGGGTTGCAGTAGCCGATCGCCTGAAATTTCTCAAATTTTGTTGGTTTTTTTGGTCATGCTGAATCGGTCTGTGGGACAGGATTCGACACTGAAAACACGTTGAATTTAAGAATTGAGGAATCCCATGATGCGATCTTCATGATCCTGGCCCAGGATATAAGAAAAGTTTGGAAGTTCATGTGTTTGAAGGTGGGCTTTGAGAGTTAGAATTGAAACGAGGGGCTTTGATCTTCATAATCAACACAAGGATGACTAATTACATAGTTCCTACCATCTTTTAATCATTTCTCTCCTTCATAGTATTTACAGGCTTTCTACATGCTATTCAATATATGATTTAGGAAAGTAAATGTAGTCAATATGCTATGCTATTGACTGTGAGTTTTATTTTTCACTTTGTTTTTGGTTTTGCTATGATTTACTATAAGATCGCTACAAAGTTTTTATGTTTTCATTGAGTCAATATGACTTAAAAAATCTACACTGTTTTTGTTTTAAGTATTCCTTGCCCAGTCATATTCACTAAGTACATCTAAAACATATTGCTTTAATTGATAGGTTCCATGTAATATTGAAATATAATATCCTCATATATATTAGTGTTGACACTTCAATTTTGGCATCGTATTTAATAATTCATTGCATAGAAAATTATGAATCGACCTTGGTCCCTAAACAAAAAAATCAATTAGTTTGCATATAGATTTTAGGAGCATTTAGCATATAGATAAGCCCATAAATTGCATTTAATTGGACCGGTAGTGGATTAAGGTTCTGAGCTTGATTGAATTATATGGAAGGAGCCCATAAAGACAGCGAAATTTGGCCAAGCCCATGCACACTAGGCTAGTTGAAAAATCACAAGAGAGGGGGGGAATATTGAACTTTAATTGAGGTGTGTTAAGCCAATAAGAGCTTGAATTAATAAAAGGCCTTGAACTTAAAGTTAATAGAGCCCATTGACCCTTAATGAGGCTTGAAATTAAGCCTTTTAATCTGATTAAAGATAGGTTTTTGCTATAAATATGTCATAATCCTCACGAGTGAAAAGAGGTCGGCAATTAGAGAATTAGAGCATACATAGAGAGAAAACACACGAGAGAGATACAGAGAGCAAGAGAGAGAGAGCGCTCGCAATTGAGCTTCATAATCGTGACCCGTCGTCGCCGACCGCGTCACCAGCCTTGTCGAACCCCATGACGTTGCTGCTCTGCTTTTCTTCTCCCACCGACAAATGACGACGCTTGGTGAACTCTCTGTTCCACAAAGACAACGCCACTAGTTGCTTTGCTCCGAGCCCTCCGGCAGCGCTCTTGCTGCTCTGCGTGTCGAATGCGGCCTTGCGACATACGCCTCCCTGCATCCGCGATGAAGGCGTCGTTGCTCCCTCCGGCCAAACGGTTGAGCTGTTGTATCCTCACCGGCGTGACAACGACGCTGCACTTGCGAGCCTTGCACACCTGCTGTAACACGCCCTTGCACTTATTCCTCACGAGCCGGTGGTCCCTCCTCGACTTGGAAAAATTCTCTGTTTTGTAGGCTTGTCGACCACCAAATTGAGAACCCTCACCCACGACGCACCACCAGTCCAAGTGTCCTTTGGCCGAGGTCCCCTGCCGGCTTCCGTCCGAGCTTCACCGTTCATCGGTCCTCGATTTGGAAACAAGATTTACAAACTAGGTAATTATCAATTTCAAATTCGAATTCAACATTTTATTACCTATTTTAATGATACTGTGATCAAACTTTGAATATTTTAGATTTCAAATTGGGCAAACTTTCCTAATTCATAGCGCACGTATAATTGGTAACTCAATCTCTAGGCATTGAGATAGGGTTACTGATTGAATGGGAAATCAATAATGTGATCTTTAGGCCCTAAGATCGGGTTGCTGATTTTTTTTGTTTCCAAATTCGAATTGGATAATGGAACCATTTTTTGAGCTTATCTAGTTTGATCTTATGCTTATCTTATTTGGCTTGGTGTTTATCTTGATTTACCTTATTTGAAAAAAATACAAAAAGATTGCATGCTCGAATAGGATAGTTTTCTAGGTAACATTGCATTTTAGGAAGGTCCTGTTCGGCTCCATCTCCAACAAGATCCGCAGCCTCCTCGGTCACGACGACAAAGACAGCGATGCCGAGGACGACGGAGACATTACTGTAGTCGGCTAAGTTCGTATATCAGAAATTAAAATCAAACGTTAAGAAAAAAACTAATATTGGACAATCGTCTCCAGATAATTGGCTCCAAAAGGTTTAGTATTCGGAGGACTCCAATGAACGGTTTAGGGAGAACAATCGCAAATGACAAAAATGCGTAGGTTTAAAATGAACGCCACACTATATGCAAAACTAAACTTTTTGGCACTCCTTTCCCTATGCTATTGACTGTGAGTTTTATTTTTCACTTTGTTTTTGGTTTTGCTATGATTTACTATAAGATCGCTACAAAGTTTTTATGTTTTCATTGAGTCAATATGACTTAAAAAATCTACACTGTTTTTGTTTTAAGTATTCCTTGCCCAGTCATATTCACTAAGTACATCTAAAACATATTGCTTTAATTGATAGGTTCTATGTAATATTGAAATATAATATCCTCATATATATTAGTGTTGACACCTAAATTTTGGCATCGTATTTAATAATTCATTGCATAGAAAATTATGAATCGACCTTGGTCCCTAAACAAAAAAATCAATTAGTTTGCATATAGATTTTAGAAACATTTAGCATATGGATAAGCCCATAACTTGCATTTAATTGGACCGGTAGTGGATTAAGGTTCTGAGCTTGATTGAATTATATGGACCGAGCCCATAAAGACAGCGAAATTTGGCCAAGCCCATGTACACTAGGCTAGTTGAAAAATCACAAGAGGGGGGGAATATTGAACTTTAATTGAGGTGTGTTAAGCCAATAAGAGCTTGAATTAATAAAAGGCCTTGAACTTAAAGTTAATAGAGCCCATTGACCCTTAATGAGGCTTGAAATTAAGCCTTTTAATCTGATTAAAGATAGGTTTTTGCTATAAATATATTATAATCCTCACGAGTGAAAAGAGGTCGGCAATTAGAGAATTAGAGCATACATAGAGAGAAAACACACGAGAGAGATACAGAGAGCAAGAGAGAGAGAGCGCTCGCAGTTGAGCTTCATAACCGTGACCCGTCGTCGCCGACCGCGTCACCAGCCTTGTCGAACCCCATGACGTTGCTGCTCTGCTTTTCTTCTCCCACCGACAAATGACGACGCAGCTGAACTCTCTGTTCCACAAAGACAACGCCACTAGTTGCTGCTCCAAGCCCCTCCGACGACGCTGCTGCTCCTCTGTGTCGAATGCAGCACTGCGACATACTGCCTCCCTGCATCCGCGATGAAGGCGTCGTTGCTCCCTACTGACCGATGGTTGAGCTGTTGTATCCTCACCGGCGTGACAACGACGCTGCACTGCGAGCCTTGCACCTGCCTGTAACACGCCCCTGCTGCACTTATTCCTCACTGAGCCGGTGGTCCCTCCTCGACTTGGAAAAATTCTCTGTTTTGTAGGCTTGTCGACCACCAAATTGAGAACCCTCACCCACGACGCACCACCAGTCCAAGTGTCCTTTGGCCGAGGTCCCCTGCCGGCTGCCGTCCGAGCTTCACCGTTCATCGGTCCTCGATTTGGAAACAAGATTTACAAACTAGGTAATTATCAATTTCAAATTCGAATTCAACATTTTATTACCTATTTTAATGATACTGTGATCAAACTTTGAATATTTTAGATTTCAAATTGGGCAAACTTTCCTAATTCATAACGCACGTATAATTGGTAACTCAATCTCTAGGCATTGAGATAGGGTTACTGATTGAATGGGAAATCAATAATGTGATCTTTAGGCCCTAAGATCGGGTTGCTGATTTTTTTTGTTTCCAAATTCGAATTGGATAATGGAACCATTTTTTGAGCTTATCTAGTTTGATCTTATGCTTATCTTATTTGGCTTGGTGTTTATCTTGATTTACCTTATTTGAAAAAAATACAAAAAGATTGCATGCTCGAATAGGATAGTTTTCTAGGTAACATTGCATTTTAGGAAGGTCCTGTTCGGCTCCATCTCCAACAAGATCCGCAGCCTCCTCGGTCACGACGACAAAGACAGCGATGCCGAGGACGACGGAGACATTACTGCTGACCAAAGCAGGGCCGTGGTGCTGTACGAGGCCAAGGCCAACGAGACACGGCCAAGCACGAGCAGCACGGAATTTTACGGCGGACATGACGCTGAGGCTGATGATAAGTATCCGGACCTGAGGCACTCGCTCTTCGACGAGGAAGAGGACGACGTCGACTTGGGCGGGTCAGTGATCGACCTGGTCAAGATCGCGAAAGAGGAAGGGGATGAGTTCTGCCTCGAGGATGAGATTGACCACGTCGCGGATCTGTTCATAAGAGGTTCCACAAGCAGATACGGCTGCAGAAGCTGGAGTCGTTCAAGCGGCTCCAAGAGATAATCGCATTACATGTCGGCTCGTGGAGCGACGGGGTGGTGCAAGGTTCAACTAGGTCTTCACTTAGGGAACCAGCTGATCGCTAACCGGCCTCGACTCATCGTGCTTGGGTTTTAGAGGGAAATAATGTTATGTTTCTAATTACCTCGTATTCTACTTCCTAGTCGAGTGGACTGATTGCATATGAGCTCAATGAATCCTGATCATCAGATCACCTAAGATTCATAAAATTAGTAGTTGTGATGTATTAGGTTCATATGAGTCCAATTCGTTTACAAAATCTGTTGATTTCACGAGAAAGGCGACTGGTACATGTGAATTTTCCTTTACGGAAAAAACTCGTGGCATCGTACTATACTTGTAAAGCTAGTAAATCATAATCGGATAAGATACTATAGACCTTTGCTATCTCTAGAAATAATTTGCGTGTATACGAAGTTTTTGCCCGCGACCAATAATGATGTGGGTGTTAATATTGAACACTAAAAAATGCGACTCAAAATTAGCAATAGGTACGACTCAAATTGAACATTTTGCTGTGCATGTAAAACTCTTATTATAATATCCAGGAGCTCACTCATGCCGGTTGCTCCTTCCCACACTTTTAGGTATGACTCAAACCAATAATTGATACCGGTGCTAGTGCCCGAGTCCTCGGTGCCTCGGCCCGTGTCAATTAAGGCCGGGCCCGAGTTTATCAAGGTCTGGCTTGGATCCTCGGTGCTTGTGCTCATATCCATCGAGGCTGAGCCTAGGACCTCAGTGCCTATGCCCGAGACCCTAGTGCTTGGGCTTGTGTCCCAAGTCCATTGAGGTTGAGTCTGGGACGCCGGTGCCTGCCTTAGTCAATCAAAGCAAGCTCGAGACCCCAGTACTAGCGCATAAGTCCATCAAGGGTGAGGCTGTGTCCATCAAGGTCAGGTTGCCGAGATCGGGACTCCGGAGCATCCTTGGCGCTTGGTTCGGGGTCCATCGAGGCTGCACCTAGGAACTTGGTGCTCATACCTAGTTCCGCAGTTGCTTATGTGCAACTTACTAGTGCCCCTCAATAATGTATGTCTTTTATAAAAAAAATCAAATAAGATTTTCCTTACCAAATGTCGAAAAATATTTTCTAGTTCATTTTCAGATTTCAGCCAAATACCGAAAAATATTGTCATTTTCTTGGAAAATATTCTATGGAAATATCACATTTTTCGCGAAACAAACGGAGCCTAAACCTTTTAATTTGGCCAATTGAGTCCTAAACATTTTAACGATTTGTCAATAAAGTTTTTCCGGTCAATTTTGGAGAGAAATCGCTAACATAGACGCCGGCTGTCCTATGTGGAGTGGCCAGAATTGATGTGAACAATTTTTGCAATTTTTTATTTTTTTTTTCCTTTTTTCTTGTGGTCAGTGAAGTGAAGGCCACGCTCACCAGTTGCAGGCGGGGGTCACCCTCGCCGACCACAAGCAAGCCTGAGCGACGATTGCCCAATCGAGGGCGGCTCTCGCCGATCGTTGCCCTTGCAAGATGTGGTGTGGCAAATAGTAGCCCAAATGAGGGCAGCCCTCACCTGTGGTTAGCTGGAAAGGGCAAAGAAAGGAAAGAAAAGGAAAAAAAAATTAAAATATTGTAAAAATTATTTATATTAGCACCCTATGTCATGCAGGATAACTAGCGTCTATATCAGTTATTCGAGCTAAAATTAGCCGAAAGGACTACATTGGTAAATCGGCAAAAGGTTTGGGACTCGATTGGTCAAATTAAAAGGTTTATGACTGAATTGCTAGAAATATAATTTGTTTATGACTTTTTTGATAATTATCCCTGCTTAAATCCATGGGCGAATTTAATAGTTTAGAAATGGTCTTTCATGTATAGCAATTAGGTGCACAACCTAATTTACCCTTTTAACCACTGAACGTAAATAATTCAATATATTTGATGTGCGCTCGGTCTGAACTCAGTCTCACCTAATTCTCGAGGTTATTAGAGCATTTCCTGAGCCTAGAGTTCATTCGCCTAAAATGGATTTTTATTTTTTAATTTATCAAAGAGCGATCATCGTTCCTTTGATATTGTTGCTAGTCACCACCGCGACCAACTAGCTATTGACGCCATGTTTGCCGCCATATCGGCGCTCTTGCAATGTTTGAAGGAAATCTATGTATCGTGAACTAAATCAAATATTGAGAAATGGCCATTGTCAATAAACTGAAAATGCCAACCGATGGAAATCCTTTCGACAGAAACAGAAGATTTGGTATTGTTGCCAATATGAAAGGGTGTCAATGGGTCGGGTCGGGCCAGGTCTTCATGATACCCGACCCGACCCGAAACCCAAGAGTGACGTCCTTGACCCGAATTGACCCGACCCGAGACCCGTTCAGCATATAACCACAGCGACGGGTCGGGTCGGGTCGGTCCGGGTCGAGTTTCGGATTTTTTTTTTTTGGGGGGGTCTCACGGGGTACCTTTAGAAGCAAGTCCAGCAATATATAAAAAGTGATATATATATATATATATATATAAAAAGAATGAAAATTTGTTTACCCACTCAAAGACTGGGCAGAACGAACACGAGGCAACGACCCGAAAAGATCTCACAAAAAATGCAAGAAGAAAGTTCAATGACTCGGGCATTAATTTATTGAGCAAATCAATAGACAAAAGAAAAAGAAGATATCAGCATACCCATTCTTGATCCGTCACTATCAGCAACAGCATCAACATCCCACTTCTACTTGAATATACAATATAAATTTACAAAAAAAAAAAAAAAAAAAAAAAAAAAAAAAAAAAAAAAAAAAAAAAAAAACAAAAAAAAAAACAAAAAAAAAAAAAAAAACATCGAGGCAATGCTCTTGCAATGTTTGAAGGAAATCTATGTATCGTGAACTAAATCAAATATTGAGAAATGGCCATTGTCAATGAACTGAAAATGCCAACCGATGGAAATCCTTTCCACAGAAACAGAAGATTTGGTATTTTTGCCAATATGAACGTTATATGCAATCGGAACTTCGAATGGGCCGGGGCGAAACAGAGCCTTTCGGCCCAAGAGGTAAACAGAGCCCAATAGGCCCAAAGCCCACTTCGTGGACCCACGACCAATCGTCGTCCCCGGCATCGCCACGTCAGCCTAATTGGCGCCAAAAGTTCCCGCCAAAACAGCCTCACCCGCTTCTCCGAGGGATAGAGATTGCCCTAATCCAAGCCAGCGCCACCCAGAACAACCGCTGCAACAAGCACACCGGCGCTTCTCGTTTCTCTCTCTCGGTAAGGAAAACATGGCGAGCGACGGAGACAACTCCGGCAATCCGCCTCCCGGCAACCCGCCCTCTACGCCGGACTCGCCGGCGTTCAACACCGATCAGCTGCCGTTCAACACCAGCCGCACCTCCGAGAACTTCTCCACCGACGACGAGGCCTCCGTCGACCCCGACATCATCCGTGACGAGCCGGAGGAGGTCGAGGAGGAAGAAGAAGGAGAGGATCTTTTCAATGACAATTTCATGGAGTCAGTTCTTCGGATCCCCTAACTTTGCTCTCTAATCGAGTCTGCATCCGTTTACCGGTCTCGTTGACGGAGTTGTTGTCGGCGGTTTCCTCGCTTTGTTTTTGATATGCAGCGATTATCAGAGAATGGAGGAGAACGATCAGTATGAGTCGCTTGGGCTCGACGAGTCGTATGAGGACGAGAGGGACTTGGATCAGATCATGGCCGATCGTAGGGCCGCTGAAGTCGAGCTCGAAGCCCGCGATGGCCGTGTCAATAATCGCAAGCTCCCTCAGCTTCTCCACGACCAAGGTACACATAAACATATTGCGGTCAGATTTCCAAATTTGGCACGGGTTTGGCAATGTTAGCACCAGCTCTGTGTTAACTCAGTACATCGAAGCTTCTGTTTGTGTTGAGATGTAGAGATCTCCCCAAATTCGTGAAAGAATGGAATTTGGCTTGTTCTAGTTTTTTGTTAAAGAATCGAATTTGTCGACGAGTCCCTATGAAATGATTACTACAGAACAACGATATGCAGAAATTCTTGTATCCTGACTTCAATTTGCCGCCACAGATACGGATGATGACACCTATAGACCTTCAAAGAGACATAGAGCTGATTTTAGACGTCCAAATAGGCCGAGAAGCACTGATGATACTGATGGCCCGCCAAGTCCACCAGGAAGATCGCCAGGGGGACACTCAAGGGAGGATGTGCCAATGACTGATCAGACTGATGATCCATACGAGGTGATGGACTGCATCACATATATTCTTGTGTATCAATTTTTTCAATGTGTCTATATCTCGTGCTGTTCTAGGGGTCAAAATAACCTCCCTTTCTCTGAAATGCTGTGAGGTGATTTTGCAGGATGAGGACGATGAGGAAGGGGAGTTTGAGATGTACCGTGTCCAGGGAACACTGAGAGAATGGGTAACCAGGGATGAAGTGCGGCGTTTCATTGCCAAGAAATTTAAGGAATTCCTACTTACATATGTTAATTCCAAAAATGACCGTGGAGAGCCTGAATATGTTCAGCTGATCAATGAGATGGTGTCAGGTAAATCATCTCATCCTACTCGTACTAGTAAAAATGGAGAAGGGAATAGTCAACTGATTCATAGTTGTTCAAGCGGTGGATAATTTTTTCAGTGAATTTGTACTCCAGCTAGTCAGTGTTCCTTTTTCCTCATAGATCGATCCCTTTTTGCAGCCAATAGGTGTAGTCTGGAGATTGACTACAAAGAATTCATATATGTCCATCCAAATATTGCAATCTGGCTGGCAGATGCCCCTCAACCTGTTCTTGAAGTCATGGAAGAAGTAGCCCAGAAAGTTGTATTTGAATTACATGAAAAGTACAGGAACATCCATCAAAAGATCTATGTTCGTATTACGAATCTACCTGTTTATGATCAGATACGTAATATAAGGTAAGAAGGGACTGCAACGATGAGGTAGATGTTTCTTATCCTTCATATACTTCTTCATGACTTATTATTTTCAGGCAGATCCACCTGAATACCATGATTCGAATTGGGGGAGTTGTCACTAGACGTTCCGGAGTCTTTCCTCAGTTGCAGCAGGTAAAGTATGACTGCAACAAGTGTGGGACTATTCTTGGACCATTCTTTCAGAATTCCTATTCCGAAGTGAAGGTTGGTTCTTGCCCCGAATGCCAATCCAAGGGACCTTTCACCGTCAATATTGAGCAGGTAATGATGATCCATGGTCCTGTTTATTTCACCCCAATGTTGCAGATAATGCCAATAGGATTAAGAGTGATTATATTTCACGTTGTGATTGAGGATGCATTATTGCAAAGTCGAGAAAGTAATATAGGGCCTAGTTGATATTGATGATGAATTACGTAACTGAGCTCACATATCCATTATCCTTGCTTGTTCCAGACAATCTACCGGAATTACCAAAAACTTACACTGCAAGAGAGTCCTGGAATTGTTCCTGCTGGTCGGCTTCCCAGATACAAGGAAGTGATACTGCTAAATGATCTCATTGATTGTGCCCGCCCTGGGGAAGAAATTGTACAGTCATCTTCAACTTCTCTCTTGAGCTGGTGATTATACCCTGATTTCTAATGAATTCTATTCTTCCAGGAGGTTACTGGTATTTATACCAATAATTTTGACCTATCTTTGAATACAAAAAATGGATTCCCTGTCTTTGCTACTGTTGTTGAAGCAAACTATGTGGCAAAGAAGCAAGATCTCTTTTCTGCTTACAAGCTCACTCAAGAAGACAAAGAAGAAATTGAAAAGCTGGCTAAAGACCCCAGAGTAGGTGAAAGGGTACGTCATTGTGATCTTCCCTATTCCACTTATCTGATATGTGACTTGGCAGATTATTGTTTTTGCTCATTACATTGCCAAACTAAACTTCCAGATTATTAAATCTATCGCTCCGTCAATATATGGTCACGAGGACATAAAAACTGCGATAGCCCTTGCTATGTTTGGAGGACAAGAAAAAAATGTTGAGGGGAAGCACAGACTGCGTGGAGATATTAACGTACTTCTCCTTGGTGATCCAGGCACCGCAAAATCACAATTTCTCAAGTAGGTATTTTTTGAGGTCAACTATGATTTTTCCAAACTGATACAAATATATACTTCAATTATTTGAGGATTTTGTTGAAGGTATGTGGAGAAGACGGGGCACAGGGCTGTGTACACCACCGGTAAGGGGGCCTCTGCCGTGGGTCTTACTGCAGCAGTACACAAGGATCCAGTCACAAGGGAGTGGACTCTTGAAGGAGGAGCCCTTGTCCTGGCTGACAAAGGAATCTGTCTCATCGATGAATTTGATAAGATGAATGACCAGGACAGGTTTGAGAGGATATATCTGACTTGAAGTTACTGGACCATGTTGTTTTTGCAACACCCTCCTTAAAACATGGACATTTCGCTTTTCAGGGTGAGCATACATGAAGCAATGGAACAGCAGAGCATTAGCATATCGAAGGCTGGTATTGTCACCTCTCTCCAGGCGCGGTGCTCTGTCATTGCCGCTGCAAATCCAATTGGGGGAAGGTATGCTGCAGTTAGTTTACTTAAGTTGGAATAAAAACATCACAGGAAGTGAGCACTAGTCACTAATTCACAATGCCTCGTCTTAATGATTTCATAATCAGATATAATTTTCCAAAAAGCGCATAAAGAGAGAACTGTTTGCCTTCAGAGCAGAGAAACTGTGCACCTTTCAGTGAATTTGTTGTTTATGCAGCTAACTGTATCCCCTCCTTTTCCTTGTGAACCTGATCCATAAATAGGCGTTTAAGTATAAGCTAAAATGATTAACAGTTTACTTGACTGCAGAAATAGAATCAAGCTTCATGTTTGATAGATTACTTGTTATGCAGATATGATTCCTCAAAGAATTTTTCACAAAACGTGGAGTTGACAGATCCTATTGTTTCTCGTTTTGACATTCTCTGTGTTGTAAAGGTTTGTATTTGCAAATGCTGCTGTTCCCTTTTTATGGATTCCGGTATCTAGAGTTATATGCTGACTGGAATTAAATTAACTGGGCAGGATGTGGTCGATCCAGTTATTGATGAGATGCTCGCAAGATTTGTTGTTGATAGTCATTTTAAGTCCCAACCAAAAGGTGCAACTATAGATGATCAGTCTCAGGGGGGATACGAGGAAGATAGTCAAGCCTCTGCTGTACCTCTTGATCCTGAGGTTCTAAACTATTCTCTTGGCATTTTTTAAGTAGTTTATTTTGTTGTTTGTGCTTGTTCACCTTCCTAACCATTTTGATTTCTATATTTTTGTGCAGATACTTCCACAAGATTTGCTGAAGAAGTACATAACTTATGCCAAATTGAATGTTTTTCCAAGATTGCACGACTCTGATATGGACAAGCTTACACATGTTTATGCGGAACTTAGGAGAGAATCCTCGGTAAGTTCTCGCTTGTATGGGATTTACTTTGTCTTTGGGCCTTATTCTCTTGGCAGTAACATGGATGCTCTTATTGTTCTGATATGCAGCACGGGCAAGGAGTCCCAATTGCCGTGCGTCACATAGAGTCAATGATACGTATGTCTGAAGCACATGCGAGGATGCACCTTAGGCAGCATGTCATACAAGAAGATGTGGATATGGCAATTCGTGTCCTACTTGATTCATTTATTTCTACACAAAAATTTGGGGTACAGAAAGCTCTGCAGAAGGTATCAAACAAATTAATAATCAATCTCGTCTAATGCACTTTTTCTTATTTCTCTTGGCATAAGTTGTGGTAATTGAGCTGTTATATCTTTCTTCATGTTTCTTCTCCTTATTTATGAACTCCTTAATTTGTTGTTGTCGTGTGTAATGAATACAGACTGTTGATTCTGCATATAGCATGACCATGAGGGATGCTTTGAGTTGGCAGATACCCATAGTTGAAGAAACTTGTCTCAAAATCTCTAACCAGTGAAGAATGTATAATGGATTTGAATGTTTCATCAGTACTTTGTCCTATTTTTTTTAGCACCGTCTCTAACCTCATTTGTGACTCCCACTGGGCAACTGTGCAATCTCTGCAAACCCAACCCTACATACTTTGCTTGCGGTCTATTTCAGCTTTATATGATTGACACTAGCACTGACATATTGAGTCAAAATTTGGCTGGTAGGCCATAAAAGCTCAAGTTTTTTTGTACCCTTGAAGCTCTTGAGGTGGCTGGCTGACATGATTTGAAATACATCGTTGCAGAGCTTTAGAAAGTATATGACATTCAAGAAGGACTACAACAAACTGCTCCTCCATCTTCTCCGTGAACTTGTGAAGAATGCACTTCATTTTGAAGAAATTGTAAACGGTACTTCTTCAAGGTTCATCACCCAAATTGACATAAAGGTAGAAGAACTGCAGAGCAAGGTAATTGAACCTCCGAATTCACCCATACTTATCATGTGGAGTTTTGGTCTGTAGGTGTTTAGAACCAGACTTACAATTTTTTGCCTCTGACTATATCACAGGCGCAGGAGTACGAAATTTACGATTTGCAACCTTTCTTTTCAAGCTCCCACTTTTCGAGTGCTAATTTTGAGCTTGATGTCGAGAGAGGACTGATCAGGCATCGTCTGCCTGGACCAGATGTTTCCTAATGACTGACAAGTTCTCGGTAACTTGAAGATTGCTTAGACTTCAAGGAGCACGATTGAATATTCTGGCAGTTGGAAGTCGCCATCTAATTTGCTAAAATCCTGTATGGAGATCAAATTCCTGAGTTCAGAATGTATGCAGGTGTCCTTTAAAGGCAGTGCTCAAGAGTGAACTACGATTAGACAGTGAATATCTTAACCCGTGTGATGTAACACCTGAAAGCTCAGCATCAGTGTGATCATGTCTTATACAGACTTTAGCAACTATAAATTAACCTTGTGGTTTATTTCGCGAGCTTGCATGGCAACATTAATGTGCTTCAAGACATTGACCATTATCACTTCTTCGCCACCTCGGACCTTGGACGTTCTTTTGATCAACTTAAGAGCAACTCGCATGAATGAGATGTGGAGACATGAGTATCTACTTCTCCCAACTTCGATGTAATGTAAGTACTCCCTTGCTTGATTCGTCGGAAGTCGAAAATGCCCTTTAACAGGCTAGGTAGATCTTAGTATGTTCAATATAGTTACAATCTATGCGATAACCTGTGAGCATCATCATCTTGACTATGTATATGGTAAATTTAGGTAGTGGTGTCCTGCAATTAGCTACTTTCACATGATTTTCGTAATATTGGTTAGTAATGTTTAGAAATGCTTTCTAAAACTAGTTTATGTAACTCATTTGCAAAGTGACTCTATCGATTGACCCTTCGGGGTAATCAATCACAATTAGTCATATCAATTTTGTAAGCTGATTTTTGCAGACCAACATAATCATATTTAAGTTTTTAGGGGTTTGAATTTCTCTACAAATTAAATGATAAAAATAAAACTACTCGGGTCATGGACAGGAAACATCGAACATCCACCAACTTTCTCGCGTACTAGGATAGGAAGCTGCCCGTGTAAAGCCCGCCTAACGGAAAGTCAACGTCAACGACGACCCGCGCACGACCAAACCACCACCACTCGGTTAAATCCCTCTTCCAGAAGGTTCCCAAGTCACATCAGGACTCGAGGTCTGCCACCAACCAGAAAATTTTAAAATGTCCGCTTTGGCTTAGTTTGGTCATCAACCGCGCCCAGGGATATCTAATCCCATCTCTCAAACACCTCCCTCGAGACGATGACATATCAAAAAATCAATCGATCAAAAATGAATGCAAAAATATAAAATGACAGCGCCCGCAACAATTTAATCGGCCTATCGTATTATATCATCTCAGGAGTGTGATTGTTGCATGAAACGTTATTTTTACTATATTAATTTTAGAAAAATTAATCAATAAAAATGAATGCGCGTCATTTTTCCGTTATGATGCAATTTTGCCATATTTAATTTTTAGAGCATTGATCAGGTAAAGCTCACAATAAAAAGGATAGAGCGGAGGTGTATATGGAGTGTTGTAATACGCCAGTTCTACAACAGTATTGTACTGTACATAACCTCGCACGTGCTGGACGTGTCTCGTGATCAATTGGTTAGTTACACGTCCGTACAAGTATCACTCTTTTTTTCCTTCCCTAAAATGACCCCGGACGGCGGCTTTTGAGAATGCAACGGTGCACTGGCACAGCAATAGCACCAGTCTTTCCTTTCTCTCGCAGTATTTGTACTCGTGAGGTCGAAGTCGTCGTTCGTCTCGAACACCACCGCAAGTCTCTTCCCTGTTGCGTCCCGTTTCCCCCGATTCCGATAGCGAGCGCCGCTCAACGGTAACGACCTCCGGGCTCGTCCTCCGACCTCCGATTCTTTTTAGTAACTGCGTCGAAGCCAGTGCAGTGCTGAGGATCGGGCGTCTCTAGGGTTTCGATTCGGTTTGGTTTCGTTTCGGTCGTCGCTGAAATCGATTCTTGTTGTGCGTTCGCCGTTCTTTTTCCAGCGCCGTTGATGAGGATGGAGGGAAGGAGGCGGATCCCTCGGCTCGCGCCGGCGTTGACGCTGTTGCTGACTGGCTTCGCCTTTCTTCAGATCCGCGCGTCCGAGGTAAAACGCGCGTGCTTCGATTGAGCTGCGCTCTCGAGCTGTATTTGTGTTTGTTCAGCGTGCGGAATCAGGACATGTTTGTGTGCAGCCATGGATTTTCGATTCGAGCTGATCTTTGCTTTGTTGTTGTTGTTGTGGTTGTTGTTATTTTTGGTTGTAGATCTTCTACGAGTCGTTTGAGGAGCCATTCGAGGGAAGGTGGGTTGTGTCTGAGAAGGATGACTACAAAGGTACGGATTTTTGTTGCATCGTCGAGAGTGAGTGCGTGTGCTTGGTGCAATTCGACTAGTAATGTTGACAAAGTTTCTGGTTTCGGGAATGAATATAGTTTTCTCAAGCTAAAATTGCATTTGCCCCTTCTTCAAGCGCATTTAAAGTTGAAGGTGAACAGCCGATTTTGTTATGTAATTGAGAAGCATTCTTGGTAATGTTATTGCCATTTTTGATGTCTAGGTTTTATTGGTTTTTTGTATAGTTTATCTTATCTTATTTCATTGTCCTTTTGATACCGATTTCTTCGTCGGATGTCGTAGATTGCGGGAATCTCCTTTATGCCATATATCTGCCTCACACCAATCTCCTATTGAGCAAGTTTATTTCTAACAAGTGTGTTGTTGGAATGTTTGTGCAATATAATTAACGCACCTTGACTTTAAGGTAACAATCTAACAAGTGGATTTTGCAAGGAAATTCTTTTGACTATCCATGTCTTATGAAGGTTTGATCAATTTGAGGCTTTTACCATTTTGTTACTGATTAAGTACCATTTGAGATGTTTCCTGCTTTCAACTTGAGTTAATTGTGACACGTGGCAATCAATTAAAACAACAAGATTTGGGTCCATAATGGCTCGAGTGATGGTAACATGGTGACATGCTTAAAATAACATCTAAATGAAGGTATAGGGTCTCACTTGCATGCTAGAGAGAACGATATTCTCAAACAGAGCAATGAAGCCTTTCCTCTAATGATTTCTATGTGGCTGTGATGATGGATTTCAAACGATTTCTCAACATGTTAGTACTGCAGTATGCATATGCCTTTGGGCTTCAGAATATAATTTTCGACTAGCATTATCGGGTGGGTTGCTGATTATTATCTTTCACTTTTACTGCATTGATTAGGCTTTTGTTCTCTCTCTCTCTCTCTCTCTCTTCACATCCAACTGCCAATACATTGTCGCATGAATGGCCAGAAATGTCCTGATCGCCGAATATTCAACCCACCATCTGGCTGCTATGTCTATTTTTCCTGCATTTCCTTTCTCTAAATGAGGCGCGTTCTGTCAGTTTTGCCGGCCGGATCATTTTAGGATGCCCATACTATTATGATTTTCATGGTGCAAAGGCATGTAAACTGTTATTCTGTTTGAAGATATCATTTGCTTGCAAAGATGAAGCGTACATGAATGGGAAGATCATTGCATTAGCATCTAGGATTCCCATCCGTAGTTGCCGTGGTGTATCCTGTGGTTCCATTACTCAAAATTATCTGCATGATGCTTCATGCTTTAACGTTTGAATGTGTTATGCAGCATACTAAACGGTTTTCTTTGTCAATTCTGCGGTTAATATATGTATCATATTTGGATTCAGGTGTATGGAAACACTCCAAAAGTGAGGGACATGATGATTATGGTCTTCTTGTCAGTGAGAAAGCAAGGAAGTATGCAATTGTGAAAGAACTTGATGAGATGGTTAGTCTTAAGGATGGAACGATTGTCCTGCAATATGAAGTTCGACTCCAGAATGGGCTCGAGTGTGGTGGTGCATACTTGAAGTATCTCCGACCTCAGGCTGCTGGATGGAAAGTCAAGGAATTTGATAACGAGTCTCCTTATACTATCATGTTTGGACCAGACAAATGCGGTTCAACAAACAAGGTGCATTTCATTTTCAAGCACAAAAACCCCAAAACTGGAGAGTACGTGGAACACCATCTCAAGAACCCTGCATCTGTGCCCAATGACAAACTCTCTCATGTCTACACTGCTGTATTGAAGCCTGATAATGAGCTGAGGATATTGATAGATGGTGAGGAGAAGAAGAAGGCAAATTTCCTCTTGGCTGAAGACTTCGAGCCGGCACTCATCCCACCTAAGACAATTCCCGACCCAGATGATAAGAAGCCAGAGGATTGGGATGAGCGAGCGAAGATCCCAGATCCTGATGCAGTGAAGCCAGATGAATGGGATGAGGATGCCCCGATGGAAATTGTAGATGAAGAGGCAGTGAAGCCCGAAGGTTGGTTGGATGACGAGCCCGAGGAGATTGATGATCCTGAAGCTACAAAGCCTGAGGATTGGGATGACGAGGAAGATGGTGAGTGGGAGGCTCCCAAAATTGACAACCCCAAGTGTGAAACAGCACCTGGTTGCGGTGAGTGGAAGAGGCCAATGCAAAGGAACCCTGCATATAAAGGGAAGTGGCATGCTCCTCTAATTGATAACCCGAACTATAAGGGCATCTGGAAACCTCAAGAGATCCCGAATCCTGACTACTTCGAGCTTGAAAGACCAGACTTTGAGCCGATAGCTGCAATTGGTCTTGAGATTTGGACAATGCAAGATGGAATTTTGTTTGACAATATACTAATCGCAAGTGATGAGAAGGTAGCAGAGACATATAGGGAAACAACATGGAAACCCAAGTTTGAAGTTGAAAAGGAGAAGCAAAAGGAGGAGGATAAAGACGCTGATTCCCATGGTCTCTCAGCCATCCATGTAAGTGTTGATCCCTTTTAGCTTTTGAAGTTTTTTGTTTTCCTATCTTCTTCAATATTATTCTGAAAAGGAGTTTGGGTGATGCTTCCAGAAGAAAGTTTTTGACGTCCTCTACAAGATAGCTGATGTGCCTTTCCTGGAGCCATATAAACCTAAGATCTTGGTATGGCTATCGTGCCTGTACTTTCAATAACCTTGATATCAAATTATCAACAGCTAAATTAAGTCTTTTTTAACTCAACTAATTTTTTGTGCTTGCAGGATCTTATCGAGAAGGCAGAGAAACAGCCGAATATAACGGTCGGCGTGCTGGTTTCCATTGTGGTCATAATTTTGACATTTTTCTTCAAGATCCTTTTTGGTGGGAAAAAACCAGCGGTATGTGCACAACCTGTCTCCATTTTGCTAATTTTAGCCTAAGATATGTTGGAACAGTTAAAGCAATTCTTCTGCTGCCATTTGTGTTTCACCCTCCCCTGCAATTTGAAGGTCATTGTGCCGGAGGCACGGAGTGAAGCAGCTCCCGATACTTCCGATGGTCAAGGTAGCGGTGGAGACGAGGAAGACGAGGACGAGAAGGAAGAGACAGCTGCTGCTCCTCGTAGGAGATCTACCAGAAGGGAAACTTAAGCGAGGCACCTGTGAATGGCTTTCTGCGTCATGACTACAAATTTTGAGAAGTAGTATATGTTGCCGGGCATCAATAAAAGTTGTAGTTGGATGATTTTTCGATTCTGTCATGGGGTGAAAACTGAATAGATATATGTAGAAGCCTAGGTTCACCTGAATTACGTCTCGAAATGTTGTGTTGATGGGATTTTGTTGCAGATATTTAGGTCATTTGGGCCGGAAAAGTTTTCAGAGGAAAGAGAGCGTTGAAGTACAGCATTTCTTTCGACCAAAAAAAAGTACAGCATTTCTAACATTGTCAGGCTTTGTATAATCGTATCTTCATTTACCTACTACGCTTTTTATTCTTCGGAGTGGTTAGTATTCACCGTGTCATCAGCTTATGACGAAGTCTAGTTAGCTCTACCCAAAAAGGTAAAATGTATCCTCTCGCAAGTTAGGTCTACTCAAAAGAGTCTCATCAGTTGGAAAATAAAAAATTAAGGCTCTCATCGTTTTGCGAAAAATGTTATATTTGCGGAAAGTATTTTTCAAGAAGTCATTTTCTTGAAAAATGGCACAATTTTTCGGTGTTTGGCTGAAATCTTAAAAAATCTCAGAAAATATTTTCCGTTATTTAGTATGAAAAATATTTTCCTCTTTTCAATATTTTTAATAATTCTTTATTTTTTAAAAATATTTTTATTTTTATTTTTTTCTTTTTTCTTTTTCCTTTTCTCCTTTTTCTTCCTCGGCTAGTCGCCGGCCACGGTAGTGGCCGACGACCGGCCACAAACGAGCTCGCCCAAGGCCGGTCGAGCAACGCCCAAGTTTGCCGACCTCGGGCGAGCTCGGCCTTGCCACAGGCTGCTCACCGACCGCCGCCGTGGTCGACGACTGGCCAAGGAAGAAGGAGAAGAAAAGAAAAAGATCATTAAAAAATATAATAAAAAATTAGACTTTTAAAAAAAGAAAAGAAAATAAATATAATAAATGATGAAAGAAGGAGAGGGAAAATGTTTTCCTCTTTTCAAAAAGTGGAAAACATTTTCCTCACTTTTGAAGGTGTTTTGTACATTGAAGGAAAATGTTTTTCATGACTAATTTATTATTTGTGAAACGAACGCCGAAAAATCCGGAAAATATTTTTCTAAAAGTTATTTTTCATGAAACGAATGGAGCCTAAAATTGGAGACTCTTTTTTTCTCTCTCCTTTGACTAGCAATCTGAAAAAAGGACGGAGCACAAGCAATAATAAATGCTCACGTATAAACTTTTGCGTAAAATTCTCTCATCTTTTCGATATTCAAGGCGTGTATGTGAGAGAGAGAGGAGTCAGCTAATGAATTATAGCCATTGATGGGGCTTTGGAGGTGGAGGTAGACATGGCCACGGGCCGGTTTCGGCCAAGAACCGGCCCGAGTCAAACCCAAGACCGGTCCGTTGACCGGCCCTACGGTTCGGAATCAGAACTGGCCCGTGGTCTACGGGCCCAGTTCCAAAAAAAAATTCATTCTTTCTCTCTTTTTTTCCCCAAATTTGATTACAATGTACATTTTAATTACATTTTATTGAATAATTCATTATTTTCATAATTTGATAATTCATTATTTTTTTATTTCATAATTTATTTTTTTAATTTTTACCGGCCGGTTCCAGTTCTTACATGGCCACAAATCAGAACCGGCCAGTTCCGAACCGTGGCCATGTCTAGGTGAAGGCAACGGTGGCTGGGGATCCAACAGCTACCGACAGGTGTTTTGGGGGAGGTAGAGGCAGTGGAAAGTGCTAGAGAAAGAAAGAGAGAATGTGTCTTCGTTGTTCTTTTCTAAGAGAGAATGTAAAAAGCCATTGAAAATTGAAAAGACGGGGGAGAGTTTTAAGCATGAGTTTAAATGTGAGCAATGCTCAATCCTTTTTCAGTCTGCCGAGAAGAGAAAAAAGAAAGTCTCCGATTTTAGTTTTTTTTTATATTTTCCAGCCAATCCATGTCAAAGGACGCGTGTCGTCCTTTGAATAGAACTAACTAGGCTCACGTACACCACGTGAACCGATGATGTTATGGTTACTAATCACCGAATATATTTCTTCTTGTAGAGGCGTTGTTTAGTGGGCTAGTTGACCATCATCAACGCCACGGGATAATCAAACTCGCGTGGGCGTGTAGAATGGGGTCGCAAGAAATTGGCGTATACGTGGGGAGATGCTGAATGCGCTCAGTGTCGTGTCCAACGGGGGAATTGGATTCATTCAACCATGTTTTTGTCGTCTGAAGGTGTAGAAATTGTCATGCTTGGCTAGGACCGGCCATCCGGCCGTGCCTGGGCCGGCATATTGTGGCGCCGGGACGTGCGCATGGGATTTTCCCCTGTTTGGTCCACGTGTCTAGGCCCCACATTTTCTTAAAATAACTTTTACTTGTATAGAAGAAAAATTCAAAAACGTAAATAGAAAATTTGAATTTCATAAGTCGCAATATTGAATAAACATTGCAAGAAATGCGAACTTTTACTAATCGCAAACCAAGTCGCAACTTTTGATGTCAGCCGTCGATCGATTTCCAACACCGGGGCGGGGCCCACGACATCCTAGCTGTCCTCTCCTGATTCGCCCCAGTGATGTGGCACCATTGCGGATCCAACATTTACTCGTTACTTAAGAGCAAACATCGTCGCCTTCACAGAAACTCGCATCCAAATCTAAAAGCCTCCTCTCGAGTTCGATCCGATCGCATCCTCCCCTCCGATTCCGGTTGTTCGTCACTCATCACGGTGAGCAATCCCCGTCCTGCATTGCTCCGGATCGGAGCTTAAAATCCTTTCTCTTCCGGTCGCTAAGGTCGAAGGTCGATGGTGTTTAGGGTTTTTGATTTGGTTTGCGATTGATTTCGTTTTTGTGTTTCTTTGGGGCTGCGTGTTTGCAGGTTCTGTGATGATGGGGGAGAGGCGGATTCGTCTGCTGGCGGCGGCTCAGGCGTTGACGGTGTTGCTGATCAGCTTCCAGATCTGCGCCTCTGATGTGGTGGGTTCTTCGGGCGACCGTGCCGGACGGTTCATTTTGTTTCGTTTGACGTGTGAATTTCGGACGACGCGCGCGTCTATTTCGACGGAAGTTGATTTGTGTTTTGGGTGGTTGGCAGATCTTTTACGATTCGTTCGATGAGTCTTTTGAGGGACGATGGGTCGTGTCAGAGAAGGAAGATTACCAAGGTAACCAATTCTGTTTAGTGCTCGACCTTGCGCTGTTGCGCTTTTCAGTTTATATAGATATGCTTTCTTCCTTTTTTGAGGAGGAACGTAGTTATGCTCCCATGATAGTGACGTCCTATAATGGAAATGCTCCAGCAAAATGCCTAGTATATTGCCCTGTATATGCTTTCTGAAGTTCTGAGAGGATGCATTACTTGTTTGAGCTTTTCGCTCTTTATAGATAGAACTGTAGCGTAGGTCAATTGGTACGAATATGTGTCTTCTGAGTATCTAGCGTGTACAGTCGGGTTGCCCAAAACTCTGCTTTACATTGATTTCTCATTGAATGAATGATTTGAATAATGCAAATAGTGTATATCGAGTAATGTAAGATTTTGGAAAGATAATGGAAGATTTTGGTATGGAAAGGAAGCTCCTTTTCGTGTAGCGCATCTTGTGATCTTAATTAGTTTGATGTTTTCAAGCCATTGTTACAAATAACAATCGGCAATGGTATTAAGAATGGTTTAACATGGCATGAGCCATGGTGAAGTGTAGTGCCGGTACATGATCTTAGTCTTTGTAGTGAAGGTATTTGAATATTTGACAGATCAAAAGCATTGTGGTTCTCTGGTCAATGATCTATTTTCTGCGGCATAAAACTTACCAAGTTTTCAGTGTACCAATGTTTTCCTCTTACGGTCTTGAACAGTGTATGGAAATATTTTTTTGGAATTTGACTTTGAGATTGTTATGGTCAAATGAGCTGATGTGTTTGAAGCACATACGATAGCCATGGACACTTACATGGTCATTTAGACATTACAGAATACTCTGTGCTCTTGAGAATTTTATGTATCTGTTAAAGCCTTGTAGGGGCATTTTTGCTACTCATATGAAGCATGTCAAATAGCTATTACATAACTTTGAACTTAGTGTCTCTGTTTAATCTTGTATTTAGGTGTGTGGAAGCACTCCAAAAGTGAGGGACATGATGATTATGGCCTTCTCGTCAGTGAGAAGGCAAGGAAGTATGCGATTGTGAATGAGCTTGATGATGCCGTGAGTCTTAAGGACGGAACTGTAGTTCTACAGTATGAAGTCCGACTCCAGAACGGGCTTGAATGTGGCGGTTCATACTTGAAGTACCTCCGTCCACAGGATGCTGGGTGGAAAGTCAAGGAATTTAATAATGAGTCTCCATACACTATAATGTTTGGGCCGGATAAATGTGGTGCTACCAACAAGGTGCATTTCATTTTCAAGAACAAAAATCCCAAAACTGGGGAGTACGTGGAACACCATCTCAAGTACCCTCCATCTGTGCCCAATGACAAACTCTCTCATGTCTACACTGCTGTATTGAAGCCTGATAATGAGCTGAGGATTTTGATAGATGGTGAGGAGAAGAAGAAGGCAAATTTCCTCTCGGCTGAAGACTTCGAGCCGGCACTCATCCCACCTAAGACAATTCCCGACCCAGATGATAAGAAGCCAGAGGATTGGGATGAGCGAGCGAAGATCCCAGATCCTGATTCGGTGAAGCCAGATGATTGGGATGAGGATGCCCCGATGGAAATTGTAGATGAAGAGGCAGTGAAGCCCGAAGGTTGGTTGGATGACGAGCCCGAGGAGATTGATGATCCTGAAGCTACAAAGCCTGAGGATTGGGATGACGAGGAAGATGGTGAGTTTGAGGCTCCTAAAATTGACAACCCCAAGTGTGAGACAGCACCTGGTTGCGGTGAGTGGAAGAGGCCAATGAAAAGGAACCCTGCATATAAAGGGAAGTGGCATGCTCCTCTAATTGATAACCCGAACTACAAGGGCATCTGGAAACCTCAAGAGATCCCGAATCCTGACTACTTCGAGCTCGAGAGACCCAACTTTGAGCCAATAGCTGCAATTGGTATTGAGATTTGGACAATGCAAGATGGAATCTTGTTTGACAATATCTTGATCTCAAGTGATGAGAAGGTGGCAGAGTCATACAGGGAAACAGCATGGAAACCCAAGTTCGAAGTTGAAAAGGAGAAGCAAAAGGAAGAGGATAAAGCTACTGGTTCCGATGGACTCTCAGCCATTCAGGTAGGTTCCTTATTTCCTTCAGCATTTGAAAATTGGTTTTACTGATTAGTACCATAGTTTCTGATTTACGTCTTGAATGATGCTTCCAGAAAAAGGTTTTTGATGTCCTCTACAAGGTAGCAGATGTTCCTTTCTTGGAGCCATACAAACCTAAGATCTTGGTATGTAGGCAAGCTTGGACAATATTTTTATGGCCATCTTATATGGCTTAGCTTTGTATTTTGCTTAGTCAATTCCGTTAGGTTCGCTGAGTGAATCTTGTTTTCGCAGGAACTCATCGAGAAAGCTGAGGAACAGCCAAATATAGCAATTGGTGTACTCGGGTCTATTGTGGTTGTCATCCTGACCGTTTTCTTCAAAATTCTCTTTGGCGGCAAGAAACCGGCGGTATGTAGCTCAGTACTTGTTGTATACTGTTTCTAACAAACTATTGCAAACTTATCATGGACCAATTTATACTGCACGATTGAATGGTCTTCGATCTCATTCCTTGCCTGTGAATTTTGAAGGCCAATGTAGTGGAGACACGGACTGAAGCGGCTGCTGAGACTTCCGACAACCAAGGTAGCCGAGGGGACAAGGAAGATGAGGATGAGAAGGAAGATGAGGATGCTACTGCTGCCGCTGCTGCAGCACCTCGTAAGAGGTCTAACAGAAGGGAAACATAGAGTCAGCACGTCAATGTGGTTCGATGTCTGTCCTTCGTCTCTGAAAGGTTCCCACCGTTGTCATTGATTATTCAGGTCTCTAGGTTTTCTGAGATTGCTTATCGAGCTCTTTTTCAGGCCTCTTTGGTTATAGTTATGTAGGAGTTTGATAAAATTTTGACGAGAAACATTGAAAGTGTAACATTTCAGATTTAATTTTCCTTCATGTGGTTGTACTTTTTGCCGTGGCCTCCCGATTTCTCGTACTCCCGTATTATATGGGATGGGCATATCATTGGCGATCTTGAATGGTGGTTAGAAATGGCTCAGTTGCTAATTTCCACCACCACAGGACGGTGGCTTGCATATTTGGATTTCAGATCCCCCGGAAAGGTAACTTTTTCCTTTTTGGACGACAATAGGGTGTGTTGTTGGGAAATTTTCGCTTGTATTTGTCCCGTCTTTCATCTGTTATTATTATAATTGGATTTCAAGACATGGGTTGCTAGGTGAGTTTGGCTACCTTATAAGATATTAGACCTCAATCATGTGAAGCAATACCCTATTTTACGGATATCTAATTACAATTGTTGTGAGATTTTGACATGTAGATGATGTAACATGCGCGGGAAAAGTACAATTATATCGAAAGAGCATACGAGAAAAAGCCGATCGAACTTGTTTAGGTTCTCATGTGCTAATGTGAGAAATGAAACGGGCTCGAATTCACATTTTAAGTGCAACTCGTTGGGTTTGGTTTTGAGACGGTATCGGCCATCCTTCCTCTTTTAATCCCGTGGTGCTGGCCGAAACTCGTTCATACTACTGCATCCAGAGTCACAGTTCACGGGTCGCGTCTCAGTTTTAGATCATCTGGGATGTGTACTTGATCATCTGGAATGTGTATGCTGGTTGGTAGAAGACCATCAAAACTTGAAAACACCCTGCTTTAACGTTTCTTCTACGGACAATCAACTTTCCCTACTTCCGCGAGCAGCACATGTCGTGCTCACTGTGCCTCCTTAAAAGGAAGATATCCACCGCAAGCATAATAAAGCTCGTTGATAATATTGCAACCAGCTCGATGACGAAGTCAATGAGGTATCGCTCAAACATCTTTGCGGATGCATTAGACTACAAGTACTGGCCGAGATAACTGACCCTTACAAGAGCGTCATTTATTTGACTGTTCTGATCTTGTAACAAGAATGCCTTAGAAAATATAATGAAAATAGAAGCCGAAACAGTGCAATGAAGACTGTCACGCTTGGAATTTATCTCAACTTGCGGCCCCGAAAACATGACAGAAGAAAGGTTCCAATTTCAAGGGTTTCCCTCTCTTCTACAGAGCTGGCAAGAAGAAGCATTTCCCCAAAGATGATGTATGTCTTTGCCCCTGTGATTCTGGGAAGTGGAACTCTTGTTGTTTGCAAACTATTCCTCTTCTCGTCAGCAATTATGTGAACGCAAAAATCTTTCTATTTGAGATCACAACAAGAGCACAGCCCATCCCTAAAATGGTGAAACCGATGCAGATCTTTCACTATAACTTCTCGCTGTTCCAATTTGGAGATTGCTTTCAAAGCATCATGGCAGCTGTAGCAAACTCGGTGGTTCTTTGTCACACGGATAGTCGTCCCAGCTTGCTTGCTAATCAGACCAAATGAGACGGCCAGCATTTCACTATGTGCCATGGGACTGCACTCTCTCTCTTCATCCACGTCATGGAGGCTGAAATCTAAATCACGCAGTGGCCCCTTGTTTCGCATCTTCTCCATCAGTTGCTCTAGTTGCCAGTATATTTTCTCAGACCTCGGGTGAGAGACATCCCCAGTTCCGAATACATGGACTTTGTTTCGATGCTCTATCCAACTGTAAGCCTTTTGAGGTTTCAAACCCATGTCATTCATCATTCCTTTACATTTATCAACCATATCCCATTTTTCGTGGTGCGCAAACCAGTTTGACTGCAGCACGTAGTTATCAGCATTTAGAGGTTCCAATTCACAGAGCAGCTCAATAATGCGCTTGCCTAATTTTACTTCACGGTGAATCCTGCACCCGTCAAGCAGTGCTCTCAAAACATCTACATGCCGTTCAATCTGCCATTCCTCAATGAAGGCACTTGCCTCATTAAAGAGTCCAGCACGAGCTAGAAGAGAAACCATTAAAGTGTAGTGTGTGATATTACGATTCCTAATGCAGTTGAAGTAAAACTTCCCTTCCTCGACAGCGCAAGCAGTGACACAAGCATGGAGGACTGCACCATATGCTAATTGGTCAATTTGAAGGCCTGCATCTTCCTCCATTTTATGGAACAAACTAAGAGCTAGGTTTCCTTCTCCGTGTAGGCTATATCCTAAAATCGTCACAGTCCATGAAATAACATCTTTTCGATCAATTCCTTTAAAAATCTTGTGGGCATATTCGATATATCCGGCTTTCATGTACATGTCCATGACAGCATTCTGAACAGTAAGATTGAGTTTCATACCACTTCTGAGCAAGTGCCCGTGAATCTCTTTCCCGTGCTTACATGCTGTCATCCTTGCACAAGCTGGTAGTAAAGTAGAAATCGAAAGTGCATCCGGTTTTATTCCATCTTTATTCATATGCTGGAATAACTTCAGGCTCTCATGGAACCCTCCCTGCTTCACGTAACCATGGATAATGGTTGTCCATGAAATAACATCTCTAGAAGGCATTTGATCAAAGATTGCCCTAGCATCACTGATGCTCGCGCAATCAATGTACATTTGTAAGAGTGAGTTTCCAACTAAAACATCAGATTCCAGTCCACATCTTCTAGCAATCTCCTGAAGTTTTCTTCCTTCATGCAGCGACTTCAGCTGACCACAAGCGCCAATAGCAGTTGCTAATGCAACCGAATCAAATTTGACCGCCAAGTTCACCATCTCGCCGAACAGATCGAGAGCTGACCGCGGTTTGTTTTCTGTCAAGTACAATCTAGCTAGCACAGTCCACGAAACCGAGTCCTTACAAGTGGACTTATCGAACAATGATCTCGCAGCACCAACGCTATCAAGCCAGCCGTACATTTCGATCAAAGCAGTAGTGACATAGCGGTCGCCATATAATCCAAGCTTTAAAGCATGCCCATGAACCTGTTTGCCAAATAATATGTCACCGGCGAGACGAGAAGCAGTCAGAACGCGAGGCAGAGTGTGCTTGTCGGGACAAACGCCCCGAAACATCATCTGCTGATAAACGAGAATCGCATGACCTATGTCTCCACTGTTGACGGAGGTCTGAATGAGGTTGTTCCAAGCAAAAGTACTCGAGAGGGGCATTTCGTCGAACGCCTTGTGGGTCAATACAGTGCCCGCATGTTTAACCGCCACGGCCGCATCGCCTTGCACTTTACGCGCATTCTTGTAAAGGGCATTGCTCTGCGCCTGTGGTAGCACAGCGTGGAACAGAGTCTGAACGTGGGTCAGCGAAAGGACCTCCATTGGAGCTTCGTCGGCGTTCGCTTCCTGCGTTTGTTATCAGTCTACAAGCCTTAACATGAATCTACGTCGGACGAAGAGAATTCCGAGGAAAGATTGCGCGAATGTAGGTTTAGAGACGCCGTAACTATTACGAAACGAACGGATTTTCTTGGAAACATCGAAGGGTGGTTGGAAATATGATGTTGGATCGAGTCTCCACGGCCGTCCGGCGTCAGCACCATCAGCGAGTCTGCTTCGAGATGGTGCTGACGATGAGTTCTTGAATGGTAATATCTTTTTGGGGTCTTGGGAACGAACCGTAGAAATGATTACTTTGCTTAAAATGCTTTTTGGCACACTTTGGTAAATTAAATATCGGACATAAGGGAAAGTTCTTTAGTGCAAATTGTCAAAATTAGCATTTCCAATTCTCTACATTATATGTAGTTTTGAATTTCGACTCTATATATCTTGTGAATGCGATTGCATACTTATTAGTATATTACAATATACCATGTCACCGGAAAAATTATCAAAAAAGCTGTAAGCCTACTATATTTATGCAAAATAATTCTTAATTTTTTAATTTGTTCAATTTAATCCTAAACCTTTCAAAAATTGGCCAGCAATGTAGTCATTCCGACTTATTTTGGCTAGAATTTGCTGACACGAATAGTTTTTGCAATTTGTATTAATTTTTTTAGAATTTTTTAAATATTTTTTTCTTTTCCTTTTCATTCTTTCTCCGCTAGTCACTAGGCCTCGGTGATAGTTGGCGACTGGCCAAAGGCGACGATCAGCAAGGGTTGCCCTTGCCGGCCTTAGGTGAGGCCACCTTCCCTGGGATTGGGCGAGGGGCAACCTTGTTGATCGTGGCTTATGGCTGATTGCTGGCCATTGCCAAGGTCTAGTGACCAATGGAAGAAGAAGGAAAAATAAAGAAAAAAAATAAAAATTACAAAAATTATCTACATCAGCTTTGGTCGTATCACATAGGACGATTGATGGCTACGTCGGCGATTTCTAGCCAAAATTAGTTGGATGGACTACATTGGCAAAATGTCAAAAGATTAAGGATTCAATATGTCAAATTGAAAGGTTTATGACTGAATTGACACAAATGGAATAGATTTATGATTTTTTGATGATTCTCCTCCATGTCGCTTGAATGACGCGATGCTCAATACTTACCAAATTTTTTCTCAGAATATAGCAAATAAATCAACTGGTTCTATGCTTTCATTTAAATAGATCGACTTATTTCATGCAATTATGATTTGGGTAAAAATTCAATGGAATGTTGAAGTAAATGGGACCGATCATTTAGTGATCAAAGTCAATTAACCATCTAACGAGATCTTCCAAAATGAAATTTAATTGGAGGACTTAAAAGTTATCATCAAATACTAAGAGGACATTGAGCGCCGTTCCCCTTCATCGCGGGCTCTGTTGGGCTCAACTCCATTCATCACGGCCCAATACACCTTCCCAGGCCCACCTCGGGCAGGGCCCAAAGGATCCCACCTATAAAATTGGCTCGTCAACAACCTCTAGGGTTTCTCTCAGTCTCTGCGAAGCTAGCCAGCGAGCGAGAGAGAGAGAGAGAGGGAGGCGACAACTAGCTTAGCTGAGAAAATGCCGGCGGGTCATGGAGTGAGGGCGAGGACGAGGGACTCCTTCTCTCGGCCCTTCAGGAAGAAGGGGTACATCCCGCTGACGACGTACCTCCGGACGTACAAGATCGGCGACTACGTCGACGTCAAGGTGAACGGCGCCGTCCACAAGGGCATGCCCCACAAGTTCTACCACGGCCGCACCGGACGCATCTGGAACGTCACCAAGCACGCCATCGGCGTCGAGGTCAACAAGCAGGTGCTCCCTCCCCTTCTTCGCCTCCGCCCTTCCTCTGTTCTCTCATTTATCCGTGTGATTTTGATTCCTCCTTATCTGTCTGGTTGGTGTTGATGTGGCCGTGTGTCGGTTGTTGAAACGTTGGTTGTGTGTTGCATCAATCGTTTTTTTTTTTTGGGCTATGTGTTTTCTGGTCTGTGTTCGCTGTGATGATGTGGGTCTAGGTGATTTTTGGTCTTGGAGGGCTGGAGCTTATTGAGCGTAGAGCTAGGTTTGTCATCGCCGTGTAAAGTGAACTTTGGTTGATGAATAAGGTGATTCTGCGAGGTTCATGCTATATACTGTTTGATATGCATCTTGGGCGAAGCAGCATAACGGGTGAAGTATGTGTTTAGGACACAGATTACCTGTTTTCTAGAAATGATAGTATATTGTTCAGCCTGGAAAAAAAATTGCGAGTGAAGGGAATGCGTGAAAGGACCACCATCATGCTGAAGTGCGTGTTTTGGACTACTTTGGAGCTTGGGTTTTGCTTTGAACTGCTGAGTTTGCGTGTTCTCCGGGAACTTACTTTGGGTTAACAATGCTATTTGTATTCAT
Organism: Syzygium oleosum; assembly: GCF_021117445.2. Taxonomy (NCBI): domain Eukaryota; kingdom Viridiplantae; phylum Streptophyta; class Magnoliopsida; order Myrtales; family Myrtaceae; genus Syzygium; species Syzygium oleosum. Next base: position 19,407,358 of record NW_026607487.1, read on the forward strand.
TCTGCTTTAAGCATGGACTAAACTATCCTCTTGCGTAGCTGAGGCTGAGTGTCTCAGGGACCTTAAGGAAAAGATATTAGATAACTCTACTAGATGACATTGCCTCTCTGGGATGATAGTGTCCATGATTTTAGTGCCCTAAACATAGTTTTGACATGAATGTGTCCACGTCGGCAAGACTGCCCTTTGTTTTAGTGGTTGTTGTAGTTAAGATTCTCTTTCTTATTACCGCTGGGTTGAAGGGAAGCTTTTGCTATAGGTGATAAGAGGATGACTTACTTGTTCTCCTGTCCTAGCTCTAAGGGCTGTATGTTTTGTAATATGTGAGGATGACTTACTTATTCTGAGACACTTGTGCAGGTAGGGAACCGAATTATCAGGAAGAGGATCCATGTGAGGATCGAGCATGTTCAGCCCTCGAGGTGTCAGGAGGAGTTTAAGCAGAGGAAGGTCCGCAACGATGAGTTGAAGGCGGCGGCGAAGGCACGCGGGGAGAAGATCAGCACGAAAAGACAGCCTAAGGGGCCCAAACCCGGCTTCATGGTTGAGGGCGCGACCATGGAGACTGTCACTCCTATTCCGTATGATGTCGTCAACGACTTGAAGGGTGGTTACTAGTTCAAGTGGCCCTCGGATGTTTTCAGGAGTCTTATCTTCAGCTCAGTGTTTTGTTACATTATCTTCTTTCCTATCTTGAACTGCGGATGAGCAATTGTGTTGGGTCATAGACTTATAAGTCGAATCAGTTTTGTTTTTTACTTTTTGACTCATCTGGAATGAACCTCAGTTACTGTTTAAGCGTGGTGCTTCATCCGGTCATTTTACGCGTTGATCAGAGTCCACATTTCCTCTGCGCGAGCAGCATATGAATGTGAGCAATTTGTGATGAAAGATTTAGAAGGGGTGATCACTTGTTTTCGTGGGCTTCCCAGCTCAGTCCAAGATCTGTCCGACACTTTCTTGTATTTTCTTTTACTCTCTAGGGAAAATTTCAAATAGAGGCTTAAAGTGAAATTTCAAAGTGAGGATTGTGTCAAATAAGGACCGTAAGTGGTCAATTTAGTCTCCAATAGGTGCTTGATTTCACCGGCTGGCCAAATTTTTTTTTTCTCCTCTTGGTTTTTCTTTCATCTTTCTCACGCATCCTCCTTCGTTATAGCTCTCCTCTCCCACCAGTTCTCGCGATGAACCCAAATTGAAGTTATTTGCTGCCGGTTGCCTAGCTCTCCCACCAGTTCTCGCGATGAACCCAAATTGAAGTTATTTGCTGCCAGTCGCCTTCTTCGATGAGGAAATCCTCAGTTTCTTAGGACCAGATCTCGACTAGCTTGTGCTTGATTTAGAGCTCCAATCCTCACAAAATTGTTTTCATTTGGAAAAGGACTAGCACAATATAGAATTTATTTTCTCATCTAATGTTTTTTTGGTCGGATATTTTCTCATCTAATTGAAAAATTAAAATTTTGGAGTATAATAACTTCCAAAAATATGAGATTTTCCTTTTAATTTATAAGATAAGGTCCTAAAATAACCATGAGAAAGCCACCAGTAAAATCGGCACCCCGTCCATGACATGGTTAAGTTGTACCATACGTGTGGTCAACTGACCCAAGCCTGGTTAACTTAGGGTTTCAGGGCCACCCTCGCGTATTCAGCATTTATAAATTGGCGGCGTCCGTCGCTGTGGTCCTGGATCGCCGCCCTTTACGCCCATCTCAGCCGCGCACGGAGCAGGTAACGGGGACAGACTCTTTCGTTTCCGATGCGATTCGCTTCTGTTGCTTCGATAGGATATCGTCAAGCGCTGTTTCTGCACGGTATCGTGTGCTCGATCAATGTGAAATGCCGATTGTAGCGCGGGTGGTTGCATTTTTCCTTGCCTCCCGTTCGCTGCCTGCGTGTCTCTGTACTGAATATCCAGCTAGTAGAACGCCAAGCCGAGCGTAGGATAAGTTTAAGTGCTGCTCCGTGCTTGGGAACGTAGGGATTGCATCTGTTTTCGTGGTGATTATTACTATGATGCTCGCCGGTGAGAAGGTGGTAGGATCGTTGTAGATTCGCGCATGTGCTTCGGGAGTTGATTTTAACTGCATTGTCATTGTTGTATTATTGTTTGGCCTCTGCTTTATTATTATTATTATTATTATTTGGTTTCACGAAGAGAACTTTTGTCTTGCGAAAAATTGCATCCTGATTGAAACCCGGCGATACGCTCCTGGCCTTAACTGGCCGGGTTGTGCCTCCGGTGCTCTTACTTTGAAGAAATAAGAGTGTTCAAAGCAAGCTTACGGACTGTATGCATTAGCATGTGATAACATCATACGATTCCGGTCCTATTGTGTTAGTCTTCGGGATTGGAGTAATGATTAACGGGGACAGTTGGGGGCGTTCGTATTTCATAGTCAGAGGTGAAATTCTTGGATATATAAAAGACGAGCAACTATGAAAGCATTTGCCAAGATGTGTGATTTGCGTGTGTGAGATTATCTTTTTTGGTCTGCGGATCAAGCTTGATCAGCAGATTCGCTTGATCTTCTCGTAGCTCCTGATGATTGGATTGTTACATAAATAAAGTTTCAGCCTTGTCTGAGCATAAATGCTGAAGAACTGTGTTCTGAGGGAGCTTCGATGTTGACTAATTTATCATTTTTCGATTCCATTTTTTCCTCATGGCGTCCCCGAAAGAATTTTGTAATATGTACTGTTCTCGTATCGTTTTGCATCTGCAATGACTATATCTTTAAAAGATATTTGTTTTTATGTTTTGTAATATTGTGTTTTGGGTGCTTAGGAGACACCATGGGTCAAAGGCCTGCAAGATGCTACAGGCAAATCAAGAACAAGCCGCACCCAAAGTTTTTTTCACGAAGCTAACTTTTGTCTTTCGAAAAAATGCATCCTGATTAAAACCGATGTGTGATTTGCGTGTGTGAGATTTATCTTTTTTGGTCTGCGGATCAAGCTTGGTCAGCAGATTTGCTTGATTTTCTTGTAGCTCCCGATGATTGGATTGTTACATAAATAAAGTTTCAGCCTTGTCTGAGCATAAATGCTGAAAGACTGTGTTCTGAGGGAGCTTCGAGCTTGACTAATTTATCATTTTTCGATTGCATTTTTCCTCATGTCGTGAATCCCCTAAGGAATTTTGAAAAATATGTACTATACTCATATCGTTTGGCATCTGCAATGACTATATCTTTAAAGTTATTTGTTTTTATGTTTTGTAATATTGTGTTTTGGGTGCTTAGGAGAAACCATGGGTCGAAGGCCTGCAAGATGCTACAGGCAAATCAAGAACAAGCCGTACCCAAAGTCAAGGTACTGCAGAGGTGTCCCTGATCCCAAGATCAGGATCTACGATGTGGGCATGAAGAAGAAAGGGGTCGACGAGTTCCCGTTCTGCGTCCACCTCGTATCCTGGGAGAAGGAGAATGTGTCCAGCGAGGCCCTTGAGGCTGCCCGCATTGCCTGCAACAAGTACATGGCCAAGTTTGCAGGAAAGGATGCCTTCCACCTAAGGGTCCGGGTCCATCCCTTCCATGTCCTCCGCATCAACAAGATGCTTTCGTGTGCTGGGGCTGATAGGCTCCAGACAGGGATGAGAGGCGCCTTTGGCAAGCCTCAGGGGACCTGCGCTAGGGTTAGCATCGGCCAGGTGCTCCTCTCCGTACGATGCAAGGACGCGAATGGGAACCACGCACAGGAGGCTCTTAGGAGGGCCAAGTTCAAGTTCCCGGGAAGGCAGAAGATTATCGTGAGCCGCAAATGGGGATTCACCAAGTTCAGCCGAGCGGACTACCTTAGGTGGAAGCAGGAGAACCGGATCGTTCCCGATGGAGTTAATGCGAAGCTGCTGGGGTGCCATGGCCCTCTAGCTAATAGGCAGCCCGGGAGGGCTTTTATCTCAGCAGTGAATTGAAATCTGCAGCCTAAGCTTTTGTTATGGAAGCAATTTTTCCAAAGTGGATTTTGTTTTGAGACTTTGATTTTTGCTAGTTGGTAATTGTTTCCATGTGCTGGTCTGGGAATTTTGCTTTGAGTTTCGAAGTGAGGTTTATACTGAGGTAATTTGATTATGCTTTAGACTTAGACAACAGCGGCAGTCGGATCATTGGTTCCTTGATTATGCTTTTATACTCTGCTGTTTGACGTTATTTGTTATAGAAAGTTAGTGAATAACAGTGAAATAGCATTGAAAGCGCTACGTCAAACGCGGCCTTAAACGGGTGCTACTTCTGGTGCCCGCTCTATGTTTGAAATTTTGTTCTTTCGGAGATACTTGAAAGTTCATACGACAATTAGATCCAGTTCGAAGGTCATGCTTTTATTTATTTATTTATTTATTTGGGAATTTGGCTAAAGGGTTTTCAAGGAATGCACGCCCTATTTGTATGAAGGACTTTAGGCTTTTCCTTATAAAAACAATGACCCTCGACAACTCGCAAAGTCGGAAGTTTTGGCGACGACCGATGCCGAGGTCGCGCAACCTTATGCGAGTCAAATTTGTAAAATTGACCAGCGAGTAGCAAGTCAAATCTGTAAAATTGATCAGCGAGTGCCGCCAAGACCGCGCGACCCTTTGAAATCTCGGCGAATGTCGGTGGAGCAATGAGAACAGCCATAGAGAGAGACAACGAATGGTGCCAACATTCGGGGGTAAAGAGGAATACGGAATACGAAGAATCAGCGAAATGCTGGTCTGGTCTGTAATGGCCTTGAGAAAAAGGCGTTTAGTAATGTATCGCGCTTATCAAATGGGCTTTACAAATGTATTTGCATTTCGTGAAAGGCCGGTGCGGGCCCTTGTCAATGACTTTGCTAAACGCTCCCATGGTAGACTTGCTCTTGCTCACATGATTACAGTGAAATGGGCGGCAAGGTTCGAAGTACCTTTTTGTTATTTGGAAGTTTCGGTACTTAAATAAAACCCTTCTTTGATATGTAGAAAACCAAGTAGCGTTAAGTGAGTACGTGAGATTTGCAGAATAAAATTAATGACCATGAAATATAATAAATGGGGGTAACTTTGTAATTCTTCCAAAAAATAAGTCCAGGATGGGATGATGATTTCATACATGAGATTAGAGAAAATGACATGAACAGTCCAAGAATTTTGGTCTAATGTGCAATGTCGTCCATGAACTTTTAATTTGTTTAACATAATCTATGAATTTTGATCTAACGTGCAATATGATTATTAAACTTTTAATTTGTTCAATATGGTCTTTGAATATTTATCAACAGCTCATGGGCCATATTGAACAATTTAAAAGTCTAGAGATGACATTGCATACTAGTCCAAAGTTCAGAGATCTCATTACACAAATTAAAAGTCTAAAGACGACACTGAAAATTAAACTAAAGTTCATGCGCCATTTGCGCTATTGTGCCGAATAAAATGTAATGGGCACCAAAAATAAATAAATAAATATATAAACAAATAAATAAAGACTAAAGCCAAGTCATCGCGCGTGTGTATGTATATATATATATATAAAGACTAAAGCCAAGTCATCGAGACTTCTGTTTTTTTTTGGGTCGACAAGCCATCGAGACATGGAGAGCCGCTTGATCCGCGATGGAAGGTTCTCGTCAATTCCCCCCTCCTCCCCTCCGTCGGACTCCAATAATTCCAGACGACGAGGCTCTCCCTTCCCTTCCCCCTCAAAACAAATTTGCCCAACCACCACGGCACCACTGAGAATCTCCGCCGCTGCGAATTCCTCCTCCTCCCATTCGCGAGCTTGAGAGACAGGACGGCAGATTGAGCCCTCCTCGCAATCACCGCCTCCGGAAATCAAAGAAGGTCGCATGGCGCGGTTTGCCCTGCGGCGGCGGCTGCTGCCGCTGCCGCTGCTGGTGGTGGTGGTCGCGGCGGTGGCGGCGCCGGTGCTTGCGGAGCGCGTGAACAGGTCGGCCTCCGCGGGGCTGTTCTGGTCCACCGCGAAGGAGGAGGCCGATCTGGTCAGGATGGCCGATCCTCAAGAGGACCCGACGGCTCAGGCTGTTAATGAGCAGGACGGCCTCGACGGAGGGTTTTCTTCCCTCGATGGAATGTTACAGTGGGCGATAGGTAAGGCCTATATGCCACTGGGAATTCGTTTAATTAGCAACAAGGTCCGTTGATATTCACGAAGTATAACTCGTTGCAGAAGGTGTTTGTCTTCCGATTGTTAAGCTGGTGTTGAGGTAAATGATGATTTGAATGCTGGGAGCTTGACTAAGTTGTTGGAATCGTCTATGGTTAACCAGGTCACTCCGATCCTGAAAAATTGAAGGAAAGAGCGCAAGACGTTCAGCGTATGTCCGCCAGCGACCTCAAGAAGCGTCAGATGGAACTGAAGGTTGTGTTATATCCATATCACTTTGTCATATCGTCGAATCTCTTAGAGAAAGGAACTAGTGGATCTTAATCTTATATGGGCTGGTAAAATAAATTTGAAAGTGTTCTAGTTCAGTTGCTATTTGTTACCGCAAGTCGCTGCAGTTTATCATGTCAGTCAGAGTTTAGAATGGAGTTGTATAATTACACGACCGCATAATTTTGTCCGTAACATCTTGAGATTGATTGGTGGAGTTTGATTTGTACTTATACACATATCATCGTAAGTTGTCTTGTTGATATAGCTGTGCTTTTTCTGGTGGCTCTGTCTGCCCATTAGCTGTTCCTTCTTATGCCCTTGATAAAACGACGTTCCACATTACTTTGTACTTTGGTTTAGACTTTTGGAGGAACTGCCCTCTTTTAAGGCAAATCACTTTTATTTCCTTTAAATGATCTCTTGCTATTTACTAATACCTTGCTAGAGTTCTTCCATTGTGGGGTCAGGAGAGTCTTTGCACCTTTGTCTTTTGTTTTCTTACCATGCTAAAGGAGCTTAAGAAATTTTGACACAAAGTGGTACTCCTTAGTGAATGTACATAACGATCTATACCTCGTAAATTGGAATGCAATTCGCCAGTTCATTGAAATTATCAAGTTAGGATTTCTTGTTCCTTTGTTTCCCATTGCATTTACATGCATGATTTGGTCATTTGACATTTTAATGGATCTCTTAGGAACTCATGGAGAAACTAAAAATGCCATCAGACGCTCAATTGATGCAAATTGCTATAGACGATTTGAAGAATTCCTCCTTATCTTTGGAAGACCGCCATCGTGCTTTGCATGAGCTCTTGATACTTGTTGAGCCAATTGATAATGCAAATGGTATGTTGTTGTTGGTTCTTGCCTCCCTTGTTCTAGTCATTCTGGTTAATTGACTCTCCATGCTTTGTGTTCTCGTGCATAGTCTCTTCTACCTGCTTTAGAGCAAATGATGCTGACAAAATCTCACGTTTAAGAAAGCACAAAGAAGTGACTCTCTTGTATATGAGCAGGCGGGGGAGAAAGAAGAATCCGGGTTTTTTTAATACCTTGGGATGCCTATTTCATCAAACTAACAGTTTTTGAGCAATCTTCTGTTGAAAATTAAATTTTATTCTAACATATCCCTGACCTTGGGCTCCGGTGAAGGGTAAGCTTTTTTTTTTTTAATAAGAAAAAATTCCAAAGCCCTTTGGAAAATAAGATTTGCCAAACACTACTTGGGCCAAAGTAGCTTCACAATGCATTTTTTACCAAATGCAATTTGCATTTCCCCAAGGGGCTTTAAGTTAAAGGTATTTGCATTCCCCCAAAGCCCCTTGGGAACGCTGAACCAAGTGCACCCTTTATGCTGTTTATGTAATTAGGTCAGATTGCTGACTTTACCTTATGCCCCTCACAAACTCAAATTTCCTGCTCTTCCGGCGGTCCCCTTTTTCTGGCCTTGTTTCTCCAAAAACTTGAGAGATCTCTCATACCTTCCTTTTGATCAGTTTCACATTCTGTGGCATGTGAAGCTGTTCTCACCATATTCTATTCCTGAGCTTACTACATTAAGTTTTCATCCATCAGAGTTGGCTATGGAAGTTTCTAAACTCTTATAAAGGTTTGGAACTCCTAATAGCGGTACAAAATATTCTGGAACTTCAAGGAATTCCATCTTTCGTGTTTGAGCCAATCTCAGAATTGAGAAATGACAGGTATTTAAATTTGAATATCCGATGACCACCACTGGAGTTTTGAGAAAATTAAAAGTAAACCAGAGAACTGCACCGAGCTAGAATCACTGGGCTTTATTTGCTGTGAACAGTTTTTGTGGAGTGAATATGTAAATGGTTTTTTGTGAGTTATTGGTTTTTGACTAGAGGGATTCCTTTGGTTCTCACGCTTGTAAAACTGCCACCTAAGACCATATTGGGCAAGTTGCTGGCTCATAAAGTGAGAACCTTACTTCTGAGTTGTGACTGCATCGGATGGGGTTCTGTTTTCGAGAACATCAGCAGAAATACCTCTGCAAACACATGATGAAGTTCGTGGACTGATGAAAATTGAGGATACACATTATATTTCTTGTTGTTGTGGTTGTTTCCTCAACCTTTCTTTTCTTTCCTGCTCTGAAATCTGGCATATCTTGTTTTTCTTGCTCTTTACATGACGACATGGTTCCTCTCATTGATGTTAGATTTGCCTAAAATTGGGGGGCTTGCTGTGGTTATAAGAGAGCTTGACCATCCTGATCCAGACGTAAGGAAACTTTCTGCATGGGTTCTAGGGAAAGCCAGTCAGAATAATCCGCTCATCCAAAGGCAGGTATGTTTTCCTTCCATAACTCTGTAACTTGGGTTTTGCATACCACGTTGCATTTGGTCATCAAGCTAACTGAGACATTTTCTTTTCTCAGGTCTTGGAATTGGGGGCACTAGCGAAGCTGATGATGATGGTAAAATCTGAGTTTGTGGAAGAAGCCATTAAAGCATTTTATGCTGTTTCTGCTTTGATTCGAAATAATTTAGCTGGTCAGCAGTTATTTTATGCACAAGCAGGCGATTTAATGCTGCAGGTAATGCCGTCACATAAGGTTAGACATTTTTGCTTAAGAGAGTGGCTCGACACTCATGGATTTCTGTATCTTTAGGACATTTTGAGCAACTCAAGCATTGATATTAGACTGCGGAGAAAGGCTGTGTTTCTTGTCGGTGACCTGGCAGAGCGCCAATTAGAAGCTTTGAATGAAGATGAGCTACCTTTCTTCAGGAACGAAATATTCTTGAAGGCCGTGGTTGATCTGTTGGCATCGACTGACCTTGATCTCCAGGAAAAGGTACTTGTCTGATTACATCCATGTTCTCACTGCTCTGCTAGTTTTTGCATCATATCTGATTCAGTAACTTCTATGAACATCTCCCCATGGGAAAGCAGACTGGTGCAAAAAGCAAATTGTTCTGCATTCCGAGTATGGAAGCCTGATAATTTAATTTAAGACTCGTGTTGAGTAAAACCGTGTCGCCGCTTGAATGTGTGACTTCAGGCACTTACTGCAGTCAAGAATCTGCTACATCTAAGATCTACCCAAGCTCTAATTTTCAAGGAGTTCTGTGGTCTGGACGCGGCATTGGAGCGGATGCGGCAGCAACTACAGGATTTGATGGCTGAAGAATTTCAGAGAGATTATGCGACGGATGTAGAAAGTCTTCGCAGAGAAGTGGAGTTAATTTATCAGTGGAAGCTGGGAAAGGTTGGAAAACCTCCGTTGTTCTCGGAAAAGAATACTTTTGTGCGTTTTCTTTCCTTGTAGTGTCTTAAGTTTGGCACACCGATTGTCTTCTGCAGGTGATGCAGGTTCCGACTTGATACCACTAAGTCGCCAGCATGCAATGGTCAAGTTGTCAAGATGTATCACAAGTCACTGTCGACCAAGAGGAGGAAGTCTGTGGATCAGCTGATATTGAGAGAAAGGATTCCTTTCTCCTTGAAAATTCTTTTAAAAAATTTATCTATCTGATTGATGATTCACAGTGATGATTTGTTGGGTAATTAGGACGTCGGTTCGATTTCCTCGGTCCAAATAGCTGCTTCTGCTCGCATCCCTATAGGCTTATACTTGGTAACAATTGGCGCGATAAAGATTGGCAGAGTCATTGTTTCTGTTTTTCATCACGTAGGTAGGAAGGAAATGCAAGCTTAAAGCTAATATGGCGTGCTTGCAGAATCTTTTTGCGATTTTAAGCACGAACCTGTGAGATTGTCCTCGTATAAATCTTAATTTCGCTCTCTTGTATATCGATACACTAATACTAATCTCCAAATTTCATACCAAGGGTCTTGTTTTGGCCAAAACCTTATGACGCAAATCCATAGAAGCACAGCTGCCGTTCTTTTTGGGAAGAACGAAATGCCAAGGAATGCAGCCCCCTATGTCATCAGGAGCGGCGTCTACGTATTGCCGATCTGCAACTAATAGAGTTAATCCAAGCACACTGTTTTGAAAAAGGTGTAACCTTGGCGACTTCTACTCGGCGATTGTCTTCGATCGTCAGTCAAAACATACGAAGCTCGTGGTAAGACTCATTACGTGCTAATTGGGGACAAAGGAGGGGAAAACACGGAGAGCAGGTAAATTGCCAATTATGTCGCCTTAAAAAATTGTTCAATGGCGATTTTGACTCCGGGAAGGCTTGAAGAAAAAGAAAAAAAGAGAAACCCCAGAGACAAGTGGAATGCGGAAAATTCCGGGAAAAAGAAAAAATCAGACGCGAGGCGATGACGCAGCAATCCCCGATTCAAACCGACGAATAATATTAACTATTAAAGCGGTCACTCGATCTACCGAGTCTTTTGGGCTCGCGTTTCAACTCGATCCCAAAAGCTCACTTCGATCGGCCGGACCAGGTCAGTCCGCCGCCCTCCCTCCCTCCCTCCCTCCCTCCGTTTCCTAAAGCACGAAGCAGAAGAGGAACGAAAGAGGGTTTTTGGGAAACCACCACCGGCCTCCCAATCTCAAACCCTCCCTCCGCCATCGACCGATTCTTCCCCAAAATGGCGTTGCAGAGCAATAACTGCTTCGCTCTCCTCCTCTCAAAACCTTCCTCCCCCTCCCCCCGCAATGACCGCCCCGCCCTCTCCGCCTCCGCCGCCGCCTCCGCCGCCGGGTTCCTGAGAAGATCGCCGCCGCCGCCGCCTCGGCCTCGTGTCCTCCGCCTGGCGTGCGCGAGCGTCTGGGGCGACGCCGCGAGCAGCAGCAGCAGCAACATGAAGAAAGGATCGGTGCCGAATTCCAACTACGTCGTCCCCCTGGACCGGTCGTTCTCGTCCTCCTACACCTCCTTCATCACCCGCCCGCTCGTGGAGATACTCCGCGACCTCAACAAGAGGATCCCCGACGACGTCGTCAAGCCTCGGCCCTCGCACGATCACGCCTCCTCCCCCAACTCCATTCCCTGGTCGGTCGTCGTCCTCCTCCTCCTCTCGGGATCTCTCGGAGCCTTCCGATTTTCTTTCCTTTTTGGAAATGATTTCTGTTGTTCGATCTGATCTGATGGTGCTTGTTTGATGTTTGTTGTTCTTAGGTACCATGCTAATCGGATGATGAGCTTCTATGCCCCTGGTTTGTGACTTTCCTCCTCTCATTCTTAGCCATCACACTCTCGGTGAAGATCGTTGTTCTTTTCTTTTGAAGCTTTATTTGATGCATCACGTCTTTGTTAACGTTGTCTATCTAGTGAGATGCAATTCTTTGTTCTCGCGTAATTCAATTATCATTGTCTTGTCACCTGAAATGTTCATGGCTTGTATTCTGCTGGTATTTGTGTTTGTTGCGTCCTTGCGAATGTGGTTGTTTGTACTGCAGTGCTTCCCAACTTCTTCAATTCCTTATTGCTAAGTGTCTCTATGGTTCGATATCTGGCGTCTTGTGCCACGAAATTCCCATTTGACGTGTTTCTCAATTTTGTTGTTTCTTGATGACGACCATGTATTAGAACAATTGCCTTTCTGCTCTAATGTTTTGTTACTTGATGCTCATATAAGTATCAATTTCCAGTTTCTTGGTGAAGTCAAAGCAAGCTGCTTATGTTTAATTCGGCTGTGTTGTGAATTTCCGTAGCGTGACTTGCATCATGATATTTTACTGATATTCCTAGCAGTGCTCTCTGCTCTTGACTGCTGTCTCCCAGTTAAGATTGTGACTGATCTAACCTTTGTTTTGAGTTCTTCTTGAATAATACTCATTTTGGCGTGAGCTGTCTTATCATCCATTTCTTTGACCTGACCCATCTCTCATTTTCCTCCTTCACATTAGCATGTATTTATTTGCGAATTGTGTGCAAAAGTAGAACCTCCCTTGCTCTTTCTGCAATTAACTTATAGAATGACTCCCAAAGTCTTACTGGAAACTTTGGGGGCTCGTTTAAGCACGTGTCATGTCAAATCAATAGCTCATATGTAAGCCTTTTGCTATCAAACTCTTTAATGTTCTGTATGGTATGGAGATGCTAACAGCAATTACACAGGGTGGTGCGGAGAAATACGTGATGTTATATATTCTGACAGCGGAAGTGTGACTGTGGTATACCGTGTTACCATAAGAGGATCTGATGGAGAGGTGAGGCTCTTATTTCATCCTTCATGATCCTTCTTTCATCAAAATTAAACTATTGGGTTTCTATGACATTATAGAGGAATATTATTCTTAAAGGTGGTCTAGGATTAGAATCTTCCATGACGTAATGTCCCGTGAAACCATTGTGGCCTTCTTGTAAGGTTGCGCTTGGCATGTGTAATGAAAATGAAAGCTCTTGCAAGAGTTGGCTGTTTGAATGTTCCTCGCTTCAACCTTTCTGGTGCCGAATTTTTTCTTTCCTGACCAGATTTCATTGCCCTTATGTTCCTGGATACATAGATCTCAGTTATCCAAGGAACTTAAATGCAATTTATCTTTGCATGAGCGTCATGGATGGTGACAGATGATATCAACCATGCAAGTGGATACTAATGGTAAAGTACAATATGATGTATGCTAGGTTATCTGGGTCTTCACCTATGTAATATTGTTTGGTCAAGCCGGAGGAAAAGTTGCTTTTAGGCCATTCCTTTAAATCCTGGCTACAGTTCAACAGTTCCTTATTGAACTTTACATTGGCAATTTCGGCATCAGTATACCAATGTAAAAAATGCTTGGACATATTAACTGGGGAAAACAATTTGCAAACATTTCAGAATAATTGCTTTTAGGACATTCCTTCAATTCCCATATCGATTTTCAATAATTCCTTACTGAGTTTTTCATCGGCAATCTGGGCATCAGTTTTACCAGTGTACAAGGCTTGGAAATATCGAGGGCTGAAAACAATACTTGAATATGGAAAACTACGCAAGGAAGAAACCTGTACACAAGATATAAGACTGGTGTTGATAATAATGGTTGATTTTTTTTAGGGGGGGAAGAGAGAGTAGTAATTTGTGCGGTTACTTTTTGTATTTTCGCATAATACGTGTGAACTCTTATGACCGCTGTGGTTTTCAATCATCTACAATCAATGCGCAGTAATGAATGGTTTGTCTAGTTTATTAACGGAAACTTTGGACAGAAAAGGTTTATCTTTTCAGGTTGAAGATCCCATGTGTAATATTCTTGATAATCTTGGTTTTTGTTCAGACAACTGCATGCCTGTCCGTGATAATCCTGCTGTGTTATCTTTAACCTGCAAACCTTGCATGCTGATGCAGGCATATCGAGAGTCAACTGGGACGGTTTCATGCAGCCATGGTGAAATTGCAGACCCAGTGGCGGCAGCAGAGGAAATAGCTTTCTGTAGAGCATGTGCTCGGTTTGGCTTAGGCCTGTATCTGTATCATGAAGAGTAGATGCCGTTCTCTTTGAGGGCATTAACTTTGTTCGTTTCGTTCAGGAATTGGCTGTAGTTTGTCAAACTCCACGAATATGTGTACATAAAAAGTAGACGAGATGTGGTCATCTATCATATTCACAGACAGAATAGGATTGTGAATATCAAGGCATAGTTTTTTAAATTGAATGGAAATTTCTCATGGATTTAGCACATAAAGTTTGCGACTTAGAATTAGTTTGTGATCTTCATTACTTGTGATGCTGGGACCTCCTTTTTCCTGTCGTCAACGTGTGATGGATCAATAGGATCCTAAAATGCCGACATTCCCTAATCTTGGTTGTACTGCCATTCCCTAATCTTGGTTGTACTGCCTCGCAGTTCTCTTTTAGTCCCCAGAAATTAACTTAGCCTTGTGTTGAGCTTTCTACCGGAAGAATTAGTCATCTTTGAAATCAAGTTGGGCTAATATCGTCGGTATTTAGCATTTGGCATCATATGATTGCGGTCCTATTTCCCTTTTCCATGCTAGGAGTCTGTGTCTTTGCCATTGCTTAGTACAAACTTACGATCATCGTTGCCATTTTCCTTCAAGCTTTAGGGAATACCCTATGCTGCTCACTCCAATCGACGGAAGACAAGCTTCCGAACACGTTTATTATACCATTAAGGGCACCTATGTATTGATAATTTCCACAAGGCACACTCGGCTGAGCAGTTCTTTCAAATGCCGAGAAAACTATCCCTGCAAGGGTAATCCTAGATTTTCCACTGGCACATGTTAGGTCGTCTTTAGAACGTGAGATCTTTGCTTGAAAATACAAGAGGAAACACAGTAAAATATCATTACAATATGCACCAGATGGTCCACTTAAATCCTTTACACAAATCTTTCATCAGATAGCATCAACAAGACATTTTTTCCCTCAGTGAAACATGATGCTTCAAACATCATTTGTCTACACGTTCCCACATATTTCTTCTGTTGAAACACGTGCTCTCTTGTTGACACCCAGAAAATTATCCCTATACAGAACATAGGACCCCAGGAGGGCTGAAAAGAGGGGGGCTCGATCCAACACATTTACAATAGTTTCTGCATAATTCAACAAGCACTGCAAACTGCTTTCCCCTTCTAGATTCTTGACACGACCTTCCCACCAGAAAGTGTCCCGAACCCTTCCATTATTAAGGCCTCAAAAGTTTGGGACCTGTGTTTGAAGCCATCCATGATGTAACGACATCGACAAGCACGTCTATGTCCTTGGATATTTCTGCACGAAGTATCCTCGACCTTGAGTCAACACCTAAAGTATTTCCCATCTCTTTGGCAACTGTCTCCCACGGTGTCCCCACCGTCAAATTTGTGAGGAACTCACTTCCCCTGTTTACTGCATCAGCCATTGCTGGTGGAACATCTGGAAGAGCCTGCAGAGAAAGGATGCTCCAATGAGTTTTTCACCACAGGTCGAAGGCGATCCAAAATTCAAAACCAGGAATTATAATTAAAATAGTAAAAGTTTATCATGGCAAATATCCATGCAGATATACCTGCTGCAGAGGAAGACCATGATCTCCCGGCAACAAACGAATTGACATGTCCAGCATTGAACTAATAGCCGATTCTGAACTGAGGACCTGTGCTAGTGTTGATGTTTCATCAATGGTATCATCCTTAAATTTTATCAAAAGATTCCTTGAGATTCCGTAATAGGACTTTATCTGGAATGTCCGGCAATATTAATAACAACAAGTAATGTGATCCTTGGGCCCAAAACAAAGAAAAAAAGACCAAGATCCATAATGTTTCAGAAAAAGAGAATGCTCTCACAATTTACATGATGGAGCAGTGTTCAATGACAATGTAATGAAGACTTGCTCACCATAATATCAAAGAGGGCCAATAGAAATCTACATGCATAAACTCCTAAAAGAGAACACAAGATTAAAATCTGATTCTATTAATGAAAATGAGAGTGCACGACTATGATATAACCCAATAAAATCGAAAAGCTTAACAAGACTTGCTAAGACAACTTACCACTATACTGCAGAATAAAACATTCAAGGATAGTTCGTATGTGTTATTATTCAGACATAAGGTAGTCAATCAAGAAGGAAACACACATGAAAATAATTCCATTAATAAAACATGTTTCATGTATTCACGTACAAGTCGTCGAGTTTCTTCTGGCTTTGGAGAAAAATCCTCTCTCCCCTTGACCAAGTCCATGTACAATGGAGGGAGTTGCTCAACTAAAGGAAGTACTTGCTTCATGATGGGAGGGCTGAGGTTCTCTAATTGCTTTATAGTCATTTCTGCCTGCATGAATGTCATGAAAGATGTCACTTATCACAGTAGTAATCCTAACACCTAGGAAAATGGCTTGAGGAGAATATTATTCTAAAGCTAAATCCCTACTTGATCTAAAATCAGATAGCACAGAAGCCAACAACTCATAAACTTTACCCCGAGTCTGACTGTCGGCGATGATGTTATTTGGGATAAAAATGGACCCAAGCTTTGGGCCATTGGAACCAGAACAGGTGAGAACAAAGGAATAGCCAAGCTCGCCTCCTGTCAAACAAATAAATCATCTGAAAAAATTTCTCATAAGCACATCAAGGAATCGTCCTCCTGTAACTGCAAGTACATAGGCACAAAAAGTTGCACTTGCAAGCTTAGGAAGAAGCCAACCAGTTATATGGGAGGAAACCCAATTTCAGTTATTTTACAGTATCTTATAAGTGAAGTGTTTCACTAATAATTTTTTTTGAATATCCTAACTAGTGGAGAACTTAAAGGGGATTGACGAAAATCACTTTTCTTTTTAATTTGCAGCGCTAGCAGGACAAGTACCTTGTTGTTGAATGCCATTAATATGTTTCCATTTCTTTGCACAGCATATCTTGATCCTGATCAAATGAATCGTTTAGAATACAGGTACAAGCAGTTACCGTGTTGCAAGTGATACAAACAGTACTTTTCCCTACCAATCAAAAGGTGGATGACAGATCCCAACGAGTGTCCGATGCCAAAAGTAGGAAGATCATGTACCTATATAGCAGCTAATTAGTCCCCCTCTCATAAGTCTATGAAAATGAGAAAATAGACCTGAATAGTTGGTCTATCCTTCAAATCAACTCACTACTTCTTGTAGATACCGATGACAACGATCAAATTTGAATTGCACTTCATCTGCAATGAAGAAGTGATCAAACCCACTGGCATATGGTGTCGCAATCACTAAAATACCCCTATATCACCACAAAAAGTCCAATGATGCTTGTCCTCGGTTGAGAATCAATATCTATCATAATCATCAGCAAAGAATTGGGTATATAGACAAGAATTACTTGGGGATAACAATATTCAAAACTATCACAATCTAGTCAAATATCAGTACACCATCAGATGCTGGCCAGCCCAACACATAGTGAAAGTACAATTAAATTCTAGCAAAAAAGAGAGGAGAAGACGTATGTTTATAAACATAATTGCAGATAAGCTTTCGCAAAGAACAACAACAACAGCAATAATGATAATAATAATAATAAGACGAAATAAATGCTTCCATTTTGGAGGAAACACTCACTTTTCTGCAAGCCGCTCAAGGAATAGACGGTAGGTTAGCTGAGGGGCAGCTCCCACAAATATTCCACCAATAAAATGGACGACTGCATTTGGCTTTGAGTCTCTTGGTTTAAGGACCCAAGCACCCTGTGACATTCATGAAGAAATTCGCTCAAATTATTTACAAAGATGATTGCAAAGTCTAAACAACAAATAGATAAACCTTCCTACGAAATGACATGTTTAGCAATGCTGTCATCTCATTTCGCAGCATCAGCATGAATGAGACATATACATATTTTTGACACTCCCACACTTCATTTTCCTTCTAAATGAAACAAAAACAAGTAATACAACCATCAACCTAACAGAAATGTCCTTACTTTATCTACGAGCAAATTTCCCAGAATCTTATCATCAAACCTAACAGGACAACAAATGAGCAACTGAAACATCCTATTCAAAGTACATTTATCAGATGTCTGGTGAAAAGAGAGTAAGAAAGCACCTCAATTTGGCTCCAGTCCCCTGTAATACCCCAAGCATTTTGAGACTGGCGTACTGTCTCAGTAAGCACTCTGAAAAACACAAATAGAGTGACTTGGCTTATTGATTGTGGAGCGGAAAGGAATTATGCGTGGAAAGCTAAATCCCACACTTTTTTAAGACGGCACAAGCATCATTCGCATTAGACTAATATATCAGCTCCAATTAGTACATCTTGATCAAAGGATCTTCAATAACCGTATAGTTGTCGGAACAAGTACTCGTTTTTGAGCCTTTCGTGATAATGAGTTTAAGTCAACGAGCTCGACATAAGTGGAAGGCACGTAAATCTTTTTGATTCGTGTGAAGTTGTGATGTGGGTATAGAAGAAACTTCATATGAGAATAAACATTAGGTTGTCATCGTATGAC
Source organism: Syzygium oleosum (assembly GCF_021117445.2). Taxonomy (NCBI): domain Eukaryota; kingdom Viridiplantae; phylum Streptophyta; class Magnoliopsida; order Myrtales; family Myrtaceae; genus Syzygium; species Syzygium oleosum. Next base: position 19,425,559 of record NW_026607487.1, read on the forward strand.
GACATGGAGTGCAAAATCAAATAACAATGTGCTGCTAATGAAGTAACCAGCTCCCTATCTCCCACCCTCCCTCTTTTCTCTCACCAAAGCTACCGTGTTTCGTGGAATCAGTAGCCCCTCTGATTTTGATTATGATGAGCTGACCTGAGACTCGTTCCACTTAATATGATCAAAGCAACCAGAATCCGTTCACAGTAATTGCAAAAATTCCAATCCAATTTTGCAAAATTGAATATCTGACATTCCTCTAAGCACGCAGTCCTGGAAGACTAAACATACTAATACCGATAAGGAAAAACTGTACACGGCCGAACATATTTGACAGAGAGCAGAAGCTATTACCTCTCAATCTCGCTGTAGAGTCGAATCCCCGTGGACTGAGACGGCGGCTGCTGCGGCGGTCCCTGATTACCGTCATCGTAGCTGCAACGAACCCTGCTCCGCCGCGGCCGCTTCAAGGCGATCGGGCGGCGGCGACCGCGGAGCGAACAAGGCGCGACATCGCGACAACCTCGAGGAGGAATCGGCAGCTTCCGCTCGCTCCCGGCGCCGAGGGCGGCGACGCTCCGGTGCGGATGGAACTGAAGCCAGCTCGAACACGCCATCGTCCGCTACCGAGGACTCGATGTTGGAGGGGACAAAGAGAAGCAGGCTCGTTCGGCTCGATCGTCTGTTGCTTCTGCGAGACGGTGCGTTTGTTTGTTGTGTCTTGTTGAGTTTGGACTCTCCGAGGGGAGAGAGAGAGAGAGAGAGAGAGACAGCGACGAGTTGTTGAAATTGTTTGACGTTAACGGCGGAGTCATCGGTTTAGAAAAGCTCGGAGAAACCGAAGAAGGAGACAGACGGCCCCCCTGTACTGTTCGGACCAACCAAATCCAATCTCTGTATTTCAATTTTAATCTGTTTCACGTGTATTTCTGCAAAAAAGAAACTCTTTTTGGGGGAAAAGAAATCATCTATATGGCTATGTTCTATATGCCAAAAAACAATCTTTACATCAAAATCACATCTATCGTCATCATGTTTAAATAAGTTTTTCAATTGCTTCGTTTGAACTCTGAGATATTGTATTTATAGGAGAGAGAAAAGAAAAACTTTATCTTCAATTTGGAAGATATGTGTGCGAGCATCGACATGTAAAAATAAAAAACGTAATCATGTTAGCCCGTTAAATATATACACCTGGACAAGCAGGGCGGCTCTAATATAAAGCTTATGCTTTCCTCGACAATCACTAAACAATCATTTAAGATAGGCCCCTCCTTACCGAGGGTCTCGCTTCTTCTTATCATCATTCTGGTTGATCAAGAGGAAGGGAAAAGAGCAATTAAAAGAAAATTGGTAATTATTTATTTAATAAACCTCAAAAGCAGAACATTCAGTTGGGCCGGCAGTTATTGAGGAAAGGAGGCACTCTATCTATGCGCCAAAATAAATAAGGAAAAAAAAATAAAAAACAAGTAAAGACGAAAATGAAAGCGGCAAATCCCACCACAATTTATAGTTTTGTCCGATTAATTATCTCAACTCCCTCCATCCTTCTTCTTCTCCACCGCGCACTTCCCTGTCGTTCTTAACGAGCAGTTCGCCGGACGCTGCTCGCCGGTCGCCGCCATGTTCATGCTCACGAGGAGACCCAAACACCACCACCTCCACCACCACCAACCTCTCCATCGCAAGCTCCTCGTCTTGCTAATCGCCTTCACCCTCGCGTTCCTCTTCTACCTCTCCTTCTTCTCCGACTCCAAGCCCGTCCGCCCATCGCTCCACTCCGATTCGCCGTCCGTCACAGTCGCCGCAGCCGAATCTCCGAGAGCCCAGAGCTCGTCCCTGGGATCGCAACCTCACTCTCCCTCCGCGGACCCGAGCTCTCCAGTTCCCACCTCTGCATTTTCAAATGCGGATGCTCCGTCTCCGCCGAAAAAGGAGAGGAATTTCGGTCCCTATCACGACTGGGTCTCTTTCGCTGCTGATTTTCAAGAAATGATGCGCTCCTTCAAGATTTACGTCTACCCAGACGCTTGTAACTCCTCATCCTCTTCGTCTTCTTCTACTCCGTTTGCCAACATTTTCTTGCCCCACGTCGACCCTTTTAACCCCAAGCTTGGCAACTACTTCAGCGAGCACATGTTCAAGATCTCTCTGCTTCGGAGCTCGCTCGTCACCTCCCATCCCCAGCAAGCTCAATTCTTTTTCATGCCCTTTTCCATCAACAATATGCGGAACGACCCTCGGGTGCGTCACGAGGGGACGATAGCGGACTTCGTCGCAGGTTACGCCGCGAGGATCGGCCGGGAATTCGGGTTCTGGAATGCGTCGGGGGGCGCCGATCACTTCTACGCACACTGCCACTCCGTCGGCCGGGACGCGGCATCGAAGCACCGCGAATTGCTCAACAATGCGGTGCAGGTCACTTGCTCGTCGAGCTATTTCCAGAGGTCTTATGTGGCACATAAGGACGTGGCGCTTCCGCAAGTCTGGCCGAGGAGAGATGAGCAGGTTCTTAGCCCTCCGAGTGAAAGGTACGATTGAGGGCGTCTACATTTTTGTTACTGCAAAGGTCCGTGTAGTCTTGTTCATGAAAATTTGATGAATCATCGATGTTTGTCTGCTGATTCGTGGATTTCAGATGCTAGGCTTCTTTAGGAGGTTGGTGGGATACTATGTTAGAATTTCCCTTGAAGATTGTACGAGACAATCATTTCAAATTTATTTTTGTGCCTCGGGAAGTTTGTCTTGTTTAGTCGCCCAGTTGCTTCACGAGAAAGATGTGCGTGAAATTTCTGGTCAATTACAGGAGTTAGTTGAAGTGATTAAGTCAACTCAGTACCCCAACCATCAACTTCATCGATTTCTTAGAGAGGATAAGATTTTTGGCTATTCCCTTCCTATACCCACCCATAATCTTAGAACAGGTTAAATCTATGCATGATTGATTAGAGACTGCTCATTTTTTTTCCTTTCATCAATTTATCATGATGCTGTGGGCTTCAATACCGATGTATCTTCTGGGTCGTTTTGTAGGAACCGACTTGTTTTCTTTTCTGGGCGCATCCAAAATTCTCGCATTCGCCAAGAGTTGATAGACATGTATGAAAACGATACTTCCATGGATATTTTTCCTAAAAGTCCCTTTCCTTATGAGGAAGGTTTCAAGGGAAGCAGATATTGCCTCCATGTGAAGGGTTATGAGGTGAACACGGCAAGAGTCTGTGATGCTATACATTATGGTTGTGTTCCCGTTATTCTTTCAAATTATTATGACCTTCCATTTTCTAGCATCTTGGACTGGAGCAAGTTCTCCGTCATTATCAACCATGGGGAGATATCGTCCTTGAAGGAAAGACTATTGGCTATACCGACAGAAATTTACCTCAGCATGTACCATAATCTGTGCCAAGTGAGAAAACACTTCATGTGGCACACAACACCAAGAGGTTACGATTCCTTTTACATGACTGCGTACCAGTTATGGGTTAGGCGAGGCGTGCATCGTCTGTTGCATTGATCACCTTCAAGTTCATCATTTTAGTGCATACATGTTGGCAAAACCAGAAACTTTTTGTTCTTTTATTTTTCCTCTTTAAAAATAGATTGGTGTTTGATATCGCGGGAGAATTGCTCGCTTCAGACAGAGCTGACTGGATAATGGCGAAAGTTAAACAGAACCATACTAGTTATGGAGCTGTAAGTGGGCTTACATACTTGCTTGTTCAAGAAAAGATATCTGTCGATAGGATATGCAGATGTGGTTTCTGGTAGCATGAGTCAGCCACTATATCTAGCGCCAGCTCCGAGCAGTTTGGGAGTGGCAAATTGCCAAGCTCTGGGCATTAGAACTTTATAATGCATTGTAATAATGAGTGGATTTAGTTTCTAATATAGTTCAAGCCACTTGCAACCAGGAGTTGTTATGGGGGAGTAAGTTATACATTGTACTTACATTGCTCATTTAAATTGTGTTGCTATGTGATTCTTTTTTTTTTTTGGTAAGTTGTTGCTATGTGATTCTTGCTCTGTTCTAAAAACATAAAAAGGCATGTTCCATGCACAAATATCTGTAGCAGTTTGTGGTGGTCCATCAACCATGTGAGAATACTACCAACTCATCCAACAGCCAAGATATCCTAGTGAACCACTTATAAAAGTAGATCAATATGCACGGTGGCTCAATTTGGAAGCTAAAACCTAAAAGCTGATTAACTGATGGAATGTGCAAAAGCTGCGGACAATGACGATAGGAGAAGATGGCTCGGTGGAGGATGATGTTCATCTCCATGCTTTTCTTTTTGGGTCCTATTTTCTGTGGTGCAGAAGGTTCAACGGGAGCAAGTTCTTATTTATGTTACAGATCGTAAAGTGAAATCAAGGGTCAACGAGGAAAGGTTGTCACGAACTTCCATGCACGGAAGAGACTTATCTGCCTGAGAATAAAATCTTTTTTTGACCTAGAATGATTATGGATGGACTGCAATCTGCACCGGTTCAATCTATGAGGCACTTAATGGCATGCAATAACGAGGCCCTCAGTTCTTCCTGAAAATGCCCCTACTTATTGCCAAGAAGAGGTGAGCACCATCTATAATTTGATTACAGTCCTCTTCATAAGTTGATCTATGAAATTTTGTATATGGAAGAATTCTGATATTTCTGGTTCTTTTACTTAATTTCCTTTCATATTTGCACACATCATTTAATTTTAAACTATAAATAAACTGCAGTTGGGGGGCAATCTGAGATATTTATAAGCAAAGTTTTCGAAAATAAATGTTTTCATGGGTTATTGGTTAAGCAGTCAAGTTTTAATTGTTTTATCCACTATGGTGTCTACAACAAGGAATTGTTGCACCTTACCAAAAAAAAAAAACAAGGAATTGGTGCAAGTAAACTGCGGATAGATGACAGTGTGAAACCGAATCTGTCGAAAGAAGATGCTAATCTTTATATTTGAAGAAAGACTCAATGCCTAAATCATGAAGCCAAGTGTCTCGTTATCACTCTGGAGAAAAAGGTGAATGCATTATCCAATTGTCAGAGCGGTTTAGAAAAGGAGAAGGGTATTAAGGAACTGTGCAGTAAAAATAATATGAGAACCAGTATTTTGTGGTTTTTGGCTGAAAACTGCTTGGGTAAGGGTAATTGACTACTTCCTCGAACTAACCTTTAGTAGCAAGTGAGGTTCGTTTCGTAATAAAGTGGCACAACGGAAAAACATACATAGAAAATGCTGTTGAATTTTCTATCTATACCATATATTTCAAGTCAAGAATCAGTTTCTCAATAATAAACATGTGCATGTCCCTTTATCTCTTTGTATTTGCAATGACATAGGTGGTTCTTCTTTTAGGTTTACGCTTGAGTTCTCAACATAAATGATTACTTGTCAATATGGCAAAGAAGTTTCTTCACAGCTGGCTCCCGTAAGTGCTTCTTCCATCACTCCTCTCGATCACCCTTGACTCTGCCAGCACGAGCTGTGCTGCTGGAAGTTTAGATGGTGTAAGGTGGAGGTTTTGGCAGGTCCTTGATAATACCGCAGAGCAGGGCATTGTCAGGGATATTGTACTCATCTCGGAGAGATCGCTCAGGGGAAAGAACACTAATGTAAAGCTCTTGGCCCAGGTAGTGCCTCTCTGCCAACTCCGACCTCAAGTTCCACATCCCGGCATTATCAAATGTCAACATGATGGCCGCCCAAGATTTAGGGAAGACCTGGACTGTGTGCCTGCTCACGGCATCAAGGAGATTGTAGTTCTTTCTCTTTTCTGGAGTCCACCTTCCTGGCTCAACTCTGTTGCATGGTTCCAAACAGATTGCCGACATTAGTACTCGCTTAATAGCACACTTACAATTATGCCTGTAAACAAAAAGACATGGCGGCAGATACTTACGCAACTGCAAAGAAGGAATATCCGTCAAGATGCCATGATTGGATGCTCTTCTCGTGGTTTTCGAAAATGATCTCCACGAAAGTGCGGAAAGTGACGTTGGCCACGTTTGGTTCCAGAGTTATCTTGTCTGAAGCTGTTGCTGGTGCATCATCAGACATGGTCTCATACTTGAAGATCTTGTCTGCGATTCCATAATATTCCGCAAGCTTTAGTGGGGTTGCGGGGTTTGTGTGTGAGACTCCGTTTATGGCGTATCGAAGCTTGCCTCCCTCCCTTCTGGCCGAGTTTACAAGCTTGATGGTGCGAGTAATGTTTATCTGTCCGTAGTGGTAGGAACCCTGAGGGTTAGGCCTGGCGGCGCTGGCTGTGAGATTCCAGCGGAAGGAGCGGAACTGATTGAGGGTCCAAGCCCAGCCCACGGGAGCCTCGGGAAGGACAGGCGAAGCAGGACCTTTGCCATTAGTGTAGCTGATAACAGCTGTGGTGGTGAGCACGGTCTTGGTGTATCGAGTTGAGGCTACCATGTAGTAGTCCTTTGGCTCTTTATCAGCTGTGACAAGGACGGCAAGGCATTGCCCAACGTGCACATCGAGGGAGTCGTAGGAGTTCTGGATCGTGTGGGACCCCTCCATCTCAACAAGCTTCATCGGGTGGCCTTGAATCCTGAAGTTGAGGGTGTTCTTGAGACCGACGTTGCAAATCCTGTATTTGTACGTCTTCCCTGGCTTCATGGTGAAGAGAGGCTCTTCCTTGCCCTTGCTCTTGCCAGATTTGCCATTGATGAGCACCCCATCAGGTCTGCCGAGGGCTCTGCCGCTGTCCAGGAACTTCTGGAGAGTGGTGTGGCTCTTGGAGTACCAGTCTCCTATGAGGACGGTGTAATCATCCTCAGGGTCAGCATAGGGGACGGGAATGAGCAAACGGCTGTTCACGCGGAGGCCACCGAATCCACCGGCCGCCCTGTGCATGGCGGTGGTCGGGTAATAGGAGTAGCTCCCAATCTGGTCCTTAACTTGGAAGCGGTACGTATAATTATGTCCTGGAGGGATTGGGCAGCTGGCTCCGAGCGTGCCATCTTGCCACGAATTCTTCCTTTGTTGGATGCCGTTCCTGAAAACAAACAAAAGATGCCGTGTGTATGAAACATGTGCAAGCAGCATGCTTGACGATGCACCGGCATTTTGCTTAGCATATGGACGAATGCATTTTTTGTGTATTAGAAGATTTACCAGGTGAGGAGGAATGGCTCGTCCAGATTGTTGAACACATTGATGACGATGTTGTTGTTGGTGGTGGAGTTGATATTCGGCCCGGGGAATTGGCCATTGATGAGAATGCCTTGCTGGGGGATGCCCAGAGGAGCGATGATGCCATAAGTGACGTTCCACGTGAAGAACAAATACGGGTCTTCGGCCCCGACCATCATAGCCCCGGCCGAGAGGCATGATAACAGCAGTAACATCACTCCACCCATCTCTCTAAGTAGTTTTAAGATCGCTACTCTATTTCATTTATCCAAACTATTCTATTTTGTATGGAAGAAGATGGGTTTTCTTCTATCACCATTCATCGACGAGCTTTTTATACAAGGAAAGCTGTGAAGTTTTCAGGGATTGTCAAACCATTGAACAACCATTGAACCACCGTCAATTTCTCTCTTTGCCACCTTTCTCTCATTGGTTTGGCCTGTAACGGGCCTCTTGCCTTTGTCCATAGATAGAATTTTGTTGGGGGACACCTTCAATATAACCGAAGGTTAACAGAAACTCGATCGTTTTGTGGATAAAAAATCATGCTGGAGCAATAGCTCAAACAGAAAGTTTGACCATTCTTCAGCATTCTGTTCTGCAATATTGGCCTAACATAGTAACCATCTCTCGGCTCTCAATAATGAAAATTTTCCATCAAGGATTTTACTACTGTGGAGAATTATAATAATATGCTAGCAAGATACACGTGCATTGCACAGGTCTAAAACTATAACGTCGACACGTTTTGTAAGAGAAATATTATGCAAAAATTATAACAAAAATAAATATTCACATCAATCAAGTTCCCCATTAAATTTATGTGTAATTTATTTAACGTAGATCAGAACTCATCATGTAGGTTTATCCTCCATAAGACAAAATTGCAGTAGTAATGGAATTACAATATAGAAACATGCTATAGTTCGAGCATGTAAAATATTATGAGTTAGCAAGAAATATGAAAATATAAAGTAAGAATATGAATTCTCTTTTCTTAATAGTTTTTGTTCATTTGTCAGATTATTTATGTAGAATCCTCTCAAGAATAAAATGTTTCTGCTCTCTTTTCCATTTGGTCATCTCTATTTATACATAACTAGAGGTGATTTCTTCACGTTCATCTTCCATTTCCATATATTTCAGTTTCATTTTTTTATGGAGCTTCTCCCTAATCTTTTTGGTAACCACTTGATGTCTATTTTTGTATTTTGGCAAGAATTTATGGATATCTTATTATTCATGACAATGTATAACAAAAATAAATGGTGGATATCTTGCGATATTTAATGTGTATTTTTAGAAAATTCAGTATACTTCTTTCCTCAAGAATGCATATCTAGAAATCCCCAGATTTTTTTTTTCAAAATAACAATATTCACATATTCTTTCTTTTCCTGGTGAAAATTTCGTTGCCAACAGTAGGTTGTTTATGTATTTTGCATTTGTTGATGCTTAAAGTTAATTATTTTCCCAACTTTGTAAAATTTAATTTGGTTGTATCGTGATTATCAATTGGGTTTTTCTTTTACTTGCCTTACTATATTTAATATGTTATATAAACATTCATGTTAATGATGAAATTTTGGCAGCCCCATTCTTTAACATCTCCATGAGAAAAATTGATATTAAATTAAAAGAGAATGAGATATTGTTTAGAAGCTACACTAGATTCAATAAATATATCTTAAAGCGGACAATATTGACTTTATTGCTGATGTAAGAATACGCTTTGAAATAGCAATATTAGTTAAATAAAAATCATCAGAATTCCAATAGATGATTGAAAAAAATTTAGTATATTGATGTACTCCATGGATATAAAACATCTCAATCGTTATTTTCTCGATAGCATTGTTTTATTTTTCCTTTAATAACTCCAAACGCGTACCCATTTATCTTATATGTTTTAGAGATGTAACATCTACCATAACAATTAACAACATAAAGTCCTCATTATCATTACCATAACTAGGTAAAATGGTAAGGCTAACTTTAATTATGCATTTAATCATTAGGGTTGCCACTAATTGTGTTTTTAGTCATAATTATCCATGAAATATGAAGGATCATGTCATATGTCCCTTTAAAAGTATACTACTAAACTTTTGTAATGTCAGACCAAAAAAAAATTGTAATGATGGGTCCTTTTTGTTTTTATTTTATAACAGTTATTTCATTGATTTGTTAATTTTAATTTATTTGTAAAAGATGAGCTATAATTTTACAATGATGAATTTGTTTTTTGATCCTGTAATGTCGTTTATTAATCAAATAGAGGGTGAAGTGTTATTTAACTTTTCCAACGATAATCTAACATCACATACTAATGAAGCATGCACTATCGTGTCATGAAGACCTTTTCAAGTAATAGTTTCTTTCTAAAAAATATTTGTGCACATGGGAAATTTATTATTGATGATGAATTTATTTATGGATCGATATCCTCTAATATTGTTTATTTATCAAATAGAGGGAGGCGTGTTATATAAATTTTTAAATAATTATCTAATACTATTTATTGAGGAAATATGGCAGTATCATCTGGTTGATGAAGATAATTAGATGATATTCTTTTCCTTGAGGACATGCAAAAGTTTAGGGTGAATATGTCCAACGGAGCATACTTTAGGATTTTCCATGAGTTTTTGCCGATTCAAAGTCGTGGTGGTCGTGCTATTAAACATGTTCAATCAAATGGAAAACATGTGAAATTAGAACAATTTAGAACTTCGATCTACAAAATACTCGAAATACAAATTTATCGATCAATTTTTATTTGTATGAAACGTAGTAGGCAGCAGAAAACGATGAAACGAATTTACTAACTCTAGCTTGTGGTCGAGTCACGTAGCGTAATCATGGGCGTGCAAATTATGGGTATTTTGAGCTTGAAAGTAAAATGGGTAATTATACAAATGGTCCATAAACTTTGGTTCAATGTGCAATGTCGTTTCTGAACTTTTAATTTGTTCAATATGGTCCATGAACTTTATATTAATGTGCAATGTCATCCATAAACTTTTAATTTGTTTAATGTGGTCCCTAAACTTTTAATACATGCTCAATCTAATTATGAAAATGTTCAATATTGTCCCTGAACTGGATTAACGGAAGAACAATATTAAACATTTTCATATAGAACCGGGACTACATTTAGCATGTACCAAAAATTCGGAGATCATATTAAACAAATTAAAAGTTTAAAGACAACATTGCACATTAAGCAAAAGTTCAAGGATCACATTGTATAAATTAAAAGTTTGGAAATGACATTGCATAGTGGGCCAAGATTCAGGCACCATTGTGCCATTTTCCCAAAGTAAAAAGGAGCATGATAACCCATGAATCACGTAGGACCATTTGGCATTTTTTTGATACGTCAGTTGCATCTATATCCTGGAAGTCTTCCAATGGCTAGATGTGCAAAACTTTCAGCATGGTGAGTAAAAAAATGTCCAAATCAACTATTTGTGTTCTACGTAGTGATCGGACCATGTAGTCAGTCACAGCGCCAAGATCTTCTCCTTCCTCGGAGAATTTCCACATCTCAACCATGTCTTCGTTTCTTGCTGTAAAAACATAGGACGGCCATGTGGATGTGCTTGGGAGAGAGAGAGAGAGAGAGAGAGAGAGAGAGAAAGAGATGAAAGGAAAAGCGTAAACCAAGGGGCCAGAAGGGAACGATGTCAGGCACGGAGAACTTGACGGGGCTTGTATGGCCGAGGACAAGAATCATCTTTAGACAGTTGGTCCCAAATAAAATGGCGAATGGTAACAGCCAAATGAGATGGTAGAAGAAGAGTCATCATCTTCTTCCGCACAAACGTAGGAAAAGAGGGGCTGAGAGAGATGGGAAGGGTGACAATTCTGCTGTTATGCCTCTTAGCCGGGGCTGTGACGGTCCACGGTGAAGACCCGTACTTGTTCTTTACCTGGAACGTCACCTATGGCACCATTTCTCCGCTAGGAGTCCCTCAGCAAGGAATCCTCATCAACGGCCAATTCCCCGGCCCCAACATCAACTCCACCAGCAACAACAACATCGTCATCAACGTCTTCAACAATATTGACGAGCCCATTCTTTTCACCTGGTAACTAGGAAATCATTGCAATGAACAGTATAGCCTGCTCATGTTTTTCTCCCTGTTTTTCCTAGTTCCAAGATTGGGCTGAACTATGTTGCTGTTGTTGTCAGGAATGGAATCCAGCAAAGGAAGAACTCATGGCAAGATGGAGTTCTAGGAACCAACTGCCCAATCCTGCCAGGAAAGAACTATACCTACCACTTCCAGGTCAAGGATCAGATTGGTAGCTATTTCTACTACCCCACCACGGCAGTGCACCGTGCGGCTGGTGGCTTCGGTGGCCTCCGCGTGAATAGCCGTTTGCTCATCCCTGTCCCTTATGCGGATCCTGAGGACGATTACACTGTCCTTATTGGTGACTGGTACTCCAAGAGCCACACTGAACTCAGGAAGTACCTGGATGCCGGCCGCCCTCTCGCCAGGCCCAACAGTGTCCTCATCAACGGCCAAACAGGCAAGGGCAAGGATGTCAAGCCGCTGTTCACCATGAAGCCCGGCAAGACTTACAAGTACCGGATTTGCAACGTCGGCCTCAAGAATTCCCTCAACTTCAGGATCCAGGGCCACCAGATGAAGCTTGTCGAGATGGAAGGATCACACACCGTCCAGAACACCTACGACTCCCTTGATGTCCATGTCGGCCAATGCTACTCTGTGCTCGTCACCGCTGACAAGGATCCCCGGGACTACTACATGGTGGCCTCGACCCGGTTCACAAAGAGCGTGCTCACCGCCACGGGGATCATCCGCTATGCCAATGGCAATGGCGCCCCCGCCTCCCCTGTCCTCCCTAAGGCCCCCGAGGGCTGGGCCTGGTCTCTCAACCAGTTCCGCTCCTTCCGGTGGAACCTGACTGCCAGCGCTGCCCGACCCAACCCCCAGGGCTCCTACCACTATGGCCAGATCAACATCACCCGCACCATCAAGCTCATCAACTCGGCCAGCAGTGTCGGTGGCAAGCTCCGCTATGGCATCAATGGCGTCTCCCACGTCAACCTCCCAACCCCGCTCAAGCTCGCCGAGTACTACGGTGTCGCCGACAAGGTCTTCAAGTACAACACCATCCCTGATGAGCCCTTGCTTGAAAAGGCCGCCCTGGTCACTCTTGCCCCCAACGTGATGAACATCACCTTCAGGACCTTCGTCGAGATCATCCTAGAGAACCACGAGAAGAGCATCCAGTCCTGGCACCTCGATGGCTACTCATTCTTTGCCGTCGCGTAAGTCCTACGACACCAAAAAAAACTTCCCCAGGATATATTGAATCTCTCCAGGTTACGTCCTATATTTGTTAGTAGACATGTCCTAGAACTACTTAACTGAGGATATTTGATGTGCCCCAGGATCGAGCCAGGGAGGTGGACCCCAGAGAAGAGGAAGAACTACAACCTCCTCGACGCTGTGAGCAGGCACAGTATCCAGGTTTTTCCCAATTCCTGGGCCGCTATCATGTTGACCTTTGACAACGCTGGGATGTGGAACCTGAGGTCCGAGCTGACCGAGAGGCGTTACCTGGGGCAAGAGCTTTACATTAGCATCCTCTCGCCCGAACAGTCTCTGAGGGACGAGTACAACATTCCTGACAACGCCCAGCTCTGCGGCGCCGTTGCAAGTCTGCCCAAGCCCACTCCTTACTCCATCTAAAGAGTTGTTGCCCGATGTCGTTACTGTAGGTCCCATGAATTGTTGTTGTTGTTGTTGTTGTTATTTTGTTAATTCTTTGGGGGAGTGAGAAATTGTTGAGGGCTGTATGTACCCTTTTTGCGAAAAATGACAGTTTTTGCCTATTCTCTAATGTCAACTGTGGTATTGTTCTATCTTTTTTTTGTTATTTCTTATTATGTTCACGTTGCTGTTGCACGTGAAAAATACGAAATGCTGCTTTCCGCCATACATGGACTGTGTCACCTTCCTGACCAACGGCTACTTATCACTAACAACCCACCTGCACAGTGCAGATATGTATTAAGAACATTAAGAATTCAGACTAAAAAGGATGGTGATGTCCCATGTTTAACAGATTTGCTGAATTTGGATGGTAGATTAATAGCGGTGAATCCATTGGCAGGGGAATTTTCAGGGGTAGCAAGTGAGCACTTGAACTCTTTTCCCCGTCTCGAAATAGAAAATCAGCAGGTTGTGTAAAAAGCAGGTGATGTTTCACGGCGTAACCTAAGTGTTTTAGGAAATGCCCCCCAGAAATTTTGTCTATTGGAGAGCTGCATCAGGGCTATCCCATCACTTGAAGCAGAATCTGATTCATGTGTGGGAAATCAAAAAGAAGCTTCAAGGTTTCTAATGGGTAACGGAATACGGAATGGTCAATTGTACTGCCACTTGGTTCTAGAAGCCACGTTAAGCATTTTTTTCTCTTAGCCATGTTGGTCTATTTCTAGAAGAAGGATATGCTGAATTCCCCCGTCCTACCCAGACCTGTTCCCCGGTGCTCCACTCAACAAATCACCGTGATCGTAAATTTTGAGAAGGATATGTTTCTGCAGACGAGATCATACAGGTATACAAACGATAAAACGTGAACAATACAGGAGATCATGTATTCCACCACGGCTGCGTCTTATATATTTAATTGCATATAGTACGCAGAGGACTTTCTTCATCTGCACCCAGGATAACACACTTGAGAAACCAAGCGGTGTTTTGTACGCCTCATGAGCTTGAGCCCGAAAGGTCACATGGTGGGAATCATGAGCAGTAATGGACACCTCGTGAGCTGAGTAATAGTCCTTCTTGTGATAGAAAAGATGGCAGTGATACAAGGAATGGTAAGGCACCCGAGTGCTGGTTTCTTTGTTTAGTTTTATGGGTCAATCTTAAAGTCATCTAGTGGATTGAATTTGTTGAGAATATGTGTCTAGTTTGAGTAGGTTCCCTAAAAAATGTTTCCTATGTATCTACCCTGATGTTAGATTCACTAAAGCAAACAAGAGGAGTGTCAGATTTTCTCTTTGTGAGTTTTTTGAGTGAGTTCTCTGATAGAGATTGTGAGATAATATTTGTGTTTGGTTTGGGTGTAATCTAAAGCTGGGAAACACTTGAGCGATTGTAACTCTAATTCTCCTCATGGATTATTAGTGGATTATTTGCTGCTAGCTTATCCCTGGAGTAGGTACCGACACTCAAATCGAACCACATAAATCTTTAGTATTCTTTATTGTTCCTCGTTTATTTTTTTTGTGATTTTGCATTGATTTAATTGCAAGATCTAATTTCCTTCCACGTTATATTACAACAATTGGTATCAAAGCTAAGGTTAGGGTTTCTAGATTTGATTTAGGGTTTTTGCTTGTCCAATGATTATCCATAAATTATGTTATTGCAATTATGTCTGTAGCGAAAGTTGAAACTGAAAAGTTCAACAGGAGGAACAACTTTGGGTCATAAAGCATTAAGATGCATACCCTATTAAAAACCAAGATATGGTGAATGTGTTAGATGGCAAGAATAAATTGCTAAAAACAATAAAAGAGACCAATAAGGTTGTCACACCTCGAATCCATTAAAAATGGTCGCGCTTTTTCCACTCCTTCGTTAGCTAATACATTCCCTATAATAGTATTTTGACCATATTATCCTCAGTGAGTCCCACTTTTTCAGCATCCTCTGTTATTTAGATTCTTTTTTTTTATGGGGTCCCACCTTCCTCCTCCTTCTTAATTCTCTCTTTTCTCTCTCTCTCTCCCTAAGGTAATTGCCATCTCTTATTCCTTTTAGTTGAATCTAATCATTGTTCAAGTCTAGGTGGCAATTCATCAATTATCTAGAAATGAAGATAACCCCCTCTCATCTCAATTCCGCTCCAAAAAATATTTACATTTTCCAATTAGCCAAGAAGATAGAAAAAAAAGGGAGAAGAACAAGCTTTAAAGTCAAAATTTTGTTTTTCTCACTCTTATCTAAAGCAATTGGAGACATTTCGTTGCTGGGTTTAATCTTTTTCGTTTTCTCGTCCGAGCGTCATCCACCCCTGGTTCACTGAGACCTACTCTTGGGATACTGAGACCCTTACCAAAGCCCGCCACTACTACCACCACCTCATCCAATAACTCCGACACCCTCACCCCGACGTCGTCTCCCCCTTCCTCAAACACCACTTCGAGCCCTCGCCTTCTACCCCTGCCGCCAACGCAGCTCCCTTGGGTTCGACCAGGAGGCCACAGTGAAGTGCAACGAGTCTCCATTCCGACCACCAATATGACTACCAACATCGTCTGTTGAAAAAGATAAGATGGAAGGTGGGACCCACAAGTAAAGAAAAAAAAGAGAAATCAAACCGACATCACATTCGAGAAAGAAAAATGAAACACTTTTGGTAGAGTAGTAACAAAGGATACTGAAAAAGTGGAACCCAATGAGGATAATATGGTCAAAACACTAAAATAGGCAGTATATTAGCCAAGGAAGGAGTGGAAAAAGCGCGGCCCCATTAAAAATGGCTGAATTATAAGGTCGATCTTCTACCACGCAGCATCAATTTAATTAAAGATAGTTTTAGTTTTTTCTATACTGCTTTGAGTAAAGATAAAATCTATCTTTTCGATCATTTTGCGTTTTGTTTTGTTTTTCTCTTTGCTTGCTTTTTTTTTAATTAATTAGAGACAAATTTACTTTGTTCTATTTTTTCAACCTATCGTTGAAGCTATCGCTGTGCTTTGTTATTTTGTATTTCCTAATTAGCCTACTCATATGGGTTTTATGATTATCATTTTATAATTTTTTAGCTTTTTCAACGGCTTGAATAATTTTGCAATAACTATTCAAGTTTGAGAAAAAAAATTCTTATTCGTTTGTCGTATCTTATTTTAAAAAGGTATTGCTTGGATAGAGTTGATGAGCGCATTTGCATTTACGTTTTTTTTCATTATTTATCTTTCTTGAAATTCTTTGATTTTTCTCCGTGTTATGAGTATTTTCTTACGCTATATTTATTGATAGATGAACCAAAAGAATCCCATTTATTATCGTCTTCTAAAAAATATTATCTTTTCTATCAAATTTTAAAAAAAAATTAGATTTGAAATTAGGATTTTTATTAGGTCCGTTTCTAGTGCAAAAGATAAGTTATGCATTCCCCGTTAGATGTAGTTTGCATGTGGATCTAATCCAATTATAAAGCTACCTCCAAGCACAACTATCACGTTTTTTCCTCCTGTTTTTTTTGTTCTGTTAGATTTTTATTGCATCGAATATATATTATAATGGCATTAGTATTCACGCTACAGGATCTGAACGCCACCAATACTTTTAATGTCTATAACAGTATGGTTAACTTATCAAATATTCTATATCCATACATGGTTGATTGAATTTGTTTGATCTTCGGGCAACATGACATTTCATAATGCACCAGACCTAGGTTCTTCAAATGCAATTCGAGCAAATAAATGTTGCGCCAATGTTATTTAGCGAATAAAATCATATTGACAATTTCATTAAGTTTCACATTACACAATTTTCGACGTGAATATATTGTCCGATCTATTACACCTTTAACCACTAGTTTGGCCCATAAATAACGTGAAAAAATTGCTGCATGTTGTACCTCACATTCTTCTTTTTCTTGGCTGTAATATCACATAAAAAAAAAAAAGCACACTTGCCGCATGATTTATCATGGTACATACTAAATAGAAAAGTAAACTTCTGTGGCCTTTTCTCCAAAGAAACGGAGTCCTTTACCTAATCACTTACACAAGTTAGCTTTTACTTTGTGGACACAAACGGTGCTTTTCAGATACCAATGCTCGGGAGTCTATAGATGAACATATATCTCCCTCGAATTTCACAAAGATACAGAACTTTTAATGGACAAATAAAGAATTGCGCCAATGCCATGCTTACTCTTCGGCTATCAGGCGCCCTTTGTCTCTGCATGCTACGGTTACTTACTCAATTCGACGGATCGCCAATCACACAAACATGTCGAAAGCCTGGATTGCAGTTTGCACTTGCACCGAAACATTGCGAATAAAGTAGACGAAGACACGCAGATAACGACTGAGAAGTCCATCTCTACATTCGCACCCGAAGCAGTATGTTCATGTGCAACATTCCCAAAATTAAAAATGAGAAAATGAGAAACTGTTGATTGCTCTCCTCTCATAACCCTTATATCCATCAAAACCTCCTCACCGTCAAACTAGCTTTTCAAGAGAATAAGAACACCAACGGACTTACACCCCCATCTTTACTATCCACCATTCAGAGGAATTCAATCTCTCTCGCAGAAGCATCCATTTGCTGAGAAAAAATCAAAGAAAGGCTGGTCACTGTTGTTACAACCATCTCGAGCCTCCGAAGAAGAAGTGGAGGTCATAGCCGAACAATCTAGATCAGCGTGAGAACAATCGCGATCAGCAAGAGAACACTTTGTCGTATCTTGTACAGCATTGCCAGTTGGGTGTAAAGGAAAGAGGTCCAGAGTTTCTTGATTTCTCTCGACGGTGTTGTCGTTGTCGCTCTCAGCTGTTTGGTGGACCGTCACGTCATGATGATGTCCTTGGGGGTGCGCGGGATACGCAAAACATGTACGACAGAATGTTTTTGTTCTCTCCAGTAAGTCAGTCCTCTGTCTCCTCTTGATGCCACAAGGAAGAAGCACCTTCGGGCATTGTGTGTACATCGTCCCGATGTCACTCCGTGGCACGAAGTACGGTCCACAAACAGCTGAAACCAAAACAAGAAAACATAATCAACCTCAGAAGACTTTATGACCAAAAAAACCTCAGTGGCCTTGACTACGTTATAAAAGAGCTTTGCATGTCCACACGCGTCAGGTACAATGCCAAAGAAAGAAATGAAAATGCAGGGTTGTGGTACGATCAAGAAAGTTGATAGAATATCGTTCGACGTCAAAACGAGGTACCCCACGTGTATGTTGCTGCAGAAGTAGAAAAAAAAAGGCCGTATACAATGCAAAGTATGTACAACATAATACTAGGAGGAGGAGGAGGAGGAGCAGGAGGAGGAGAAGAAGAAAGTATCGGCCATGACTGTTATATTTTAAACTATACGTCAAAGCTTGAACGCGATCTGTGCATATGCACTCAAGGCATATTTGAGTGCAGTACAGGTAACTACATGACACCAGAATTGCCATATTGAATCCTTGCATGCGAGAGACCAAGTCGGAATGCAAACAGTGTTATCGCTTCATGACATGTTCTTTTAGCTAGTAATGAAATGTTCAGAAACAGATACCAAACTGTACCAAAAGGGCCAATCGTACAAAAAGGGAAGTTTGTTTGAGCAATGCAAAAAGAAATGAATTAGGACGGACCATTTGGGCAAGGAGGATGGAAGGCGGGACGGGCAGACTTGTGGAAGTACCGGTTGAGGTAAGTCAGGCTCTCCTGCTTCTCCTTCTGCCTCTGGCGGGCCTTGTGGTTCTGGAACCAGTAGAACACGTTCTTGCCCTCGATGTGCCCATACGCCTTGAGCCTCCCCGTTATCTGCTGTATCTGCTCCGCCGTCGGCGTCCTTATCCCTTGCCTGTACAGGTTCTCCAGTATGCTGATCTGCTCCTTCGTCGGGTTCCACCGCGAGCTCGCCGGCGAGCCCCCTCCGGAGCCGCCCATGGCTCCCGCGCGATGATGGTCCTCAGTACCGATCTCCATGATGAACTCGCGAGTTCTTTTTTGTTTCCCTTCGGTCTTCGTATGAAGGTCTAGGGTTCACACGAACAGACGCTTCGCAAGCTAGAAATGTGCTGTTGCGCAGGAGAATGTGAGCCTATAATGAGAGAGAATGAGAGGGAGTGGAGTGTCACATGCTCGTTGCATGGTTCTGGTACTCTTGCGCAACGAAGAAAGAGATAAATAAGGGGGGAGAGAGAGAGAGAGAGAGAGAGAGTCAAACAAAAAGGCGAGAGAGAGAAATTTAGGGCATTGACACGCGTATTGTATTTTGTGCAGAAAATCTCTGAAAACATGACGGGTAGCGGCCGGAGGAGGAGGCTCTCTACGCAGGAGGTTTCGTGATTTTGGGAGAAAAATATATATACTTAGAGAGAGGGGGAGAGAGAGGATTATTAACAAATTACATGTTTTGTTTTTTTGGGTAATGAGATTTGGGATGTAGTGGTATTGTGGGATTGTTCCGTATAAATGTAGGTCTCGGGAATGACAGAGGACAGAGAGGGAACATAGGTTACGCCATTGAAGGAAAGCAAGGGCAAGAGAGTAAATACCGGGAAAAGGACAGCCGGTTGGGCTGTAAGGAAGTAGGGCGGGGGAGCTATCGCTAGGGCTTTGGGAATTGAAGAAGTTGGAGCAGAGACAGGTGGAGTTGAAACGTCTTCCTGGGTCCAGGTTGCTTGTCTTTGCTCTTGTTCTTTCTGGTTGCCTCTTGGCCTCCTCCTCCTCCTCCTCCTTAATGGTCTTATTAACACCAACTCTGTTAACAAACAACCCTTCTTGAGTTTGCCTTTCGGGCTCTCAGGTGGTCTTTTTCGTCGCTCGTCGGTATGAAGATATTGACATTACAGTCCATTTCCATTTGCCTTCGAAGAAGAAGAGGATAAAACACAGAGCTGCAAGCATGGCTACTCTTCTCAATACTTGTCATTATACGATATAGTAGCTCTTTCAATAAGATTCTTCATATGCATAAGTTTGCATTAAAGAACTTCTCTGTGATCTTCTTTTGGAGATTAAAATGATCCGAATTCAGATGAGCAATATTGTCTAGTTCCCACTTCAAGTCGTGCTCAATCAATTCTTGAATTGGCAGTAATTTCGAGGGTTTTGATTAAACTAGTTTTGGCAAAGATACATTGGGGGTACCTTGATGTCTTCAAAACTAAGTTGCCAGATTTTAACGCTTCATATTCTTAAAGCCTTCCTATTGTAGATTCGGGTTACTTGCTGGTTAATTACTTAAGCAATCAATCTAAAATCGCCATGAGTCTATTTCAACTGCATTGCTAGAAAACCTAGGTATTAGAGAAAAAGTTGTCCACCATCTAACTCGTGGGAATGCTGCTAGGCATATTTGTATGACAACCTAGAGCATTTGTTTTGATGGTTCAACTTCATGTACTAACGTATTAGCATCCCGCAACGCCCTTTCAGAGTCACAATTACACTCATTTTAGTCTTAATGTACAACTACCTATGTTTTTTTGCGGTCTAAGCTTGGTAATCGTTGTTTATAGTGAAACATCGCCGCAATCACTATCCAGCAAAAAGCGTTACGAATGAAACAAATAATCATTCGTTTAATAACGCAACACCATCAATATATGCATCTGAAATACTTACGGTACAACGAATACGCATGCATATAATCTATCACATGATGAATGCAAACAAATAAGAGTATTTTGTGAACAATCTCATGTAATATGTGTCATTCCCAAATGCGCAAACAAAATTGAAAGTTCACTTAGTAGGAGTTTAGAGGAGATTTAGGCAATGTGAAATGCTTGAAGAACGAGTAAAAACGAATATTTCAAACTTAGCCTTCAAGGAAATATTTGAAAATATATATGTTTGCACCCTAAGCAACTTCCAGAGTAAATATAAAGAACACAAAACGCAATGATTTTCTCAGCACTTTTTCTACCGTGTTGTCGGTTGAGTTCGATTCATCTCAGTTTGGTAAAGTTCATTTAGTCACGTGAGCTCTTATTTAGTTTCAAAGTCTTCTCGTACAAACTTTTTTATCATCTTTTTATCAACTACTTTTGTCATTTAGCTTCTAAGACAGGTCAATCAAATTATTTATTTTCAATGCCCTCCTTTTCTCCGAGATTTAATCGAAATTATTCAATGCCAACATATCATGAATAATCAAGAGTTTCTCGGTATCATAAAAATGAAACCGACGGTTCTATCGATAAACGTATTTGTGTTCGATTAATTATTTACTTAATTATTAGGTTGAAGAGTCATAAATTTTGATTTAAATTTTTAAATCGCGAATGGTATCGAGTGACATGATAATTGAAAAATCCATAAGAAATTTCTGCTTCTCTTTTTTGAAAAATTTGAAGAATTACTTGTCCCTTCAATCAATGAATGATTGAAGGAGGGGTGGGTCGTGAACGGAGTTCAAGTTGTGGGTCGTAGGTTTGTCGTGTTGTTAGTCATGAATACGATCAGGTGCCGCCACCTATCAGCGCCGCCTTGTTCGGCGCGACCTCCAAATCGCAGCCCCAATTTCCCGCACCGAATAAGATGCAGATGGACGGACGCTCCCCCGATTTTTTTTTTCTATCTCTCCGACGTTGCACTCTCTCTCTCTCCTCCTTTCTTTTCAATTTGGTCAGCACGAGACAAATTCCATTTTAACCTGACGTGTTTGGCCGAAAGCGGTGAAGAGAGAGTGCCATGCAGATGCAATCGGGATTCTCAGTTTCGTAATTGGTGCAGATCAATGGTTGGACAAAAAGTAATTGTTTTTTTCGGTCTAATTCCTTAAAAAAAAAACTCTCTAACTTTACGTCGAATTTTAATTTTGCTTCGAACCTCTTTCTTTGCGTCTAAAATAGAATCATCAACTCTCACTTTAGTTTCAAAATCGCTGATAGTCGTCCAAAAAGCTGAATGTAGATCATGCAGATTGTACATGATCCACATGTAGATTTTTTTTTTTAATTTAGATATAGGATTTGTCAAAATGGGTCATGAGTGAAAATCCGCATCGTGTGGTTAAGATTGATTTTTAGATTTTTGGATGGAGGGTTAACCGACAAATTTGAGATTATAGTAAAAATTAATTTTTATTTTTTAGATGAGGAAAAGTTTTGGACAGAATTGATACTAAACCTAAAGTTTGAGGATTTTTAAAACAATCAGGCGGATTTTGTTATTATGTGATCCTCGGATCAAGCATATAATGTGTACGCCATCATAGAAAAGATATACACATACGACATGACACAAGTACGGATAAATTAATAATAGTCAAACCTATTGTAACCAGAAGTCGACAACCAAATACATATATAAGTTTTGACCGTGCCGCATCCTTTTCTTTTGTCATTCACGCCACATTTTGTTAGCAACTTTTTACCATTAGCTCACTATGATTGAATATCATCATATGGGTATTCTCATCATAAAGAATATGTCTATTCACTTTTAAATAGATTAGAGTTGAGCATGGTTTTAGAGTAGAATCAAAACTGAACCGATGGGAACCAAAAAACTACCGGTCCGGTTCCAGAGTATGTAGATTCCAAGTTCCAAAAATTGGAGAAATCGGTTTCGACGGGCACGTTCTAAATTGTAGACCTAGAACAAGTCTTTGTATTTTTCTTGTTCTATGTCTTCGCGTTGGTATCCCATGACATGCGATAATGAGCTTGTAATCTGGAATCACTAGCCTAAGCTTTAAGTTTCATATTATTCGTATCTAAATATGAATTGTAATCAATGAATTATGGCAGTAAATGGTTGTCATTAGAGATAACGATTCACTACAATACTTCAATCAAGGATATAGGTGAAACTTGAATAAATCCTAGAACGTATCATGTTCCAAGTTTCATAGTATGCTGGGTAGAATCCAAATTTCAAAAATTTGAAAATCGATTCTAATGAGGAGGTTCCAAGTTTTAGGTAAAACCTAGCCGACCCTGAAGGTCACCCCTAAAACATATGCCATTCCTTAACATGACAAGACCTTCAATTCGTAACTCTAGAATACGAGTGAATGCCACTTCATAAAGTGGTGGAAATGGAAATGGATGCTATGTAAAAAGATGATGGCCCTAAAAACAATTGAAAGTTTTCTCAGATGAGAAACTCCGTCTTTGCCGAGGGGTGCAGGTCCTGCAGGATTCTTCGAAAGAGCGCGGGCCAACTCGAAGACCGGGGACCTCAGCTTAACAAGGGATGAAGGGACACCGCTTTCTCCACTTGCGGCTTATGCAGTGGTCGGCCTTCTTCCTCAGACGACGCCATCAATCTATTCCAAATTGCACAATAGGAAGATCTTCCTGCCCGACAAAAACTCCATTTCACTTTTTTCACATGGTTTTTCCCCTTTCCACAGGTAAACACAAGAGAAATACAAATTCCGTATTAAGGAATAATATATATCTGAATACATGACATCTCTTCCACTTAAAAAGGTAGAGGATGATCACAATTTTACATCTCGGATAGTACATTCGCATCAACGTTGGAGACATCAAAACTCGCAGCTTTTCTTTCACCGTCCATTCGTTGAATGAGCCCTACAGTCCTCAAACAACACAGACCAATGAATTTCTTGCTTCACAAGTGGACAGGCAATCTTCCACCTTCCCCTTCGACGTGAAACCCTTCTGAATACGTTAAATCAAACCAAGATCACAAAGAAAAAGCACACAAGAGGTGGTGAAAAGCTTCAGTTATCGTTATCAACTACATGTGCAGTCGAGGGCGGCTCTGAAGGCTGAGCATCGGCCTCAGCCTCAGTCTCAGCCTGTACCTGAACCTCCACCTCGGTCTCAGCCTGTACCTGAACCCCCACCTCAGTCTCGGCCTGTACCTGAACCCCCACCTCGGTCTCAGACCGTACCTGAACCTCGACCTCAGCCTCGGTTTCGGCCTGTGCCTGTGCCTCCTGCTGCTGCTCAGCCTCAGCTTCGGCCTGTGCCTGAGCCTCCTGCTGCTGCTCAATGAAACGGCTCAATCGCTCAAGCAATTGAGCAGCCTTTCGCTTCCCTCTGTCTGTTCCATTTTGTGCCAATTCCACCAGTGGGTCCATGATTCCAAGTTCCTTCGCCTCTAACAGATGATGCTGATCTCCAGCCCAAAGATGCACCAAAACGGCAGCTGCGTTCTCCTTGTTCCTAGGAGAACCAATGCGAATAAATTCTACAAGAACTGGCACTGCCTTTGCAGCACCGATGGTGGCCCTCCCTTCAGTATGACTGGCTAAGATCGCCAGTACAGCCAGTGCCTCATCCACCATAACGCCTCCAGGTTCAGTTAGAAGCTGCATCAGGGTGGGTACAATGCCAGCCCTAACAGCCTTCCCTTTGTTACCTTGATAAATGCACAAATTAAAAAGAGCTGTTGCAGCATCCTTCTTCCCCCTTTGGCTTCCTTCGCTTAGAAGCAACACGAGTGGAGGAATTGCGCCAGATGCACCAATTGTTACTTTATACTCATCTACAACTGAGAGGCTGAAGAGTGTGGCCGCTGCATTTTCCCGTGCTTCCATACTCCCAGTCCTCAGAACATGGACTATGCCTGGAACGGCTCCAGAGGAGACAATATTACCTTTGTTCTCATCGCATATTGAAAGGTTGAGTAGTGCGGTGACAGCATGCTCTTGGATACGTGAGTCTGGAGTTGAAAGAAGGCGTACGAGGAAGGGAATCGCACCTGCTTCAGCTATGGCGACACGGTTATCTGCATTACGTTTCGCGAGAAGGCGAATCTCACCTGCAGCTGCTCGCTGTTCCTCAGGATTCCCAGAAGCAAGCTTGCGCAGGAGAAGTTCAATCTTAGCGCATTCAGCAGGGAAGCAGGCTGAGCTAGTTTTAGTGGGTCGAGAGCTGCTGGGTGGTTTGGGTGGCTCAATGCCATTAACCTCACACCATACAGCTATAAGGCTGCGAAGGACATAGTTGGGTGTAAGAGTTGTACTAGAAAGGGTTTGCTGTGTCTTTGGACATGTCCTACGACCTGCTTCCAGCCATTTCTCAATGCATGAGCGTTCATAGGTCTGCAGCAGGAAAAACAGTGATCAGTACATAAGGACTGTGGATATATGCAAACCATATCCAGGAGCATGCCCGCAGGGCCGGGGTGGGTGGGAAAATCTGTGTCTATATAGTACTATGAGTGAGCCTGCTCAAAAGTAGAAGTTTTTGCATTTTGTCAGTTTTAACATATGCTAACACGAGAGCCTAGAGTTGCTAAGGGTTATATGCTAATATGAAAGTCTAGAATGCTATATGCTGGGGCCAAAAAGGACTCTTGGTCCATAGTTAACTACAATCACCCATCAGACTCAGAATAGATTGGTTTGTTATGTCCTTGAGATATAGTTGGATTCCCATGATAGTGCAACTGCAACATAGTCAAGACCCCACAATCCAGGAAGAACAAGTAATGCACTTACCTGGCCTGTTGACACAATAACAGGATCGTTCATCAACTCCAAGGATATTGGGCAACGGAAATCATCTGGGATGACCGGTGTTTTTTGATTGTTATCAGCTGATGATTGCCCGCTCGAACTGGGAAGAACATTCTTTTCGATAGTAGGCGGATCCATATCAAGGTTCTCTGTCTGCACAAAGTCTTTAAATTTCTTCAGCAACATCGATAACCTCTCAATGCTCTCGCCAGGATCTCCACCACTTGCACAAACCATCTCATGTAGAGCCAGTGACTCCTGTTTAAGGTCAGCAATCTTCATTAACTCAAGCTTTTCAGCCAATCTTCTTAAGACAGCTGGATCCGAGGTTGTGTCACTACTCTGGTTATAAAGAGCTAAGAGCTCTTCATACAACTCAACATCAGGTAAATCGACTCTTCCTTTAGCTCTTCTAAATTGTCCAAGGATGAGCTCAGCCTGGAAGCCAAAAGTTAGATACTCTTCATTGAAGTATCGAAACTAAAAACTCAATGTTAAGAGTTCTAATGCCTTGCAAGAGAAGTATTCTTAACGTATTGGAGATAAAGAAGTTTTGAAATAGATGAAGTCCACTCTTGTGTGCACAACTTTCCAGTCAGTTATATTTTTATCAGTACTAACCATCATATGTAAGGGTCTACGTAACGAGTAGATTCCACAAAAATTATGTCGACATCACCAAGAAAATAACATACTGCATAGTTTAACCGTAACCACATCCCAGATAAATTGAAAGAACATGCTTTCAAGGATGAAATCTTACCTGTTCCTTCACTTCATCTGATATGTCCAGGTCTTCATAGGAAATTCCACTTAGAGCTTGTTCCAGTTGCGAGGTCACCTCATGACATTTATTCATAATCTGCTCCCTTTCTAAGACCTGCAAGAGGATTGGAACAAAAAAATATAGTTTAAGGAATGAAAATTAAACAGACTAATTTCATGGAAAGAATCATGCGTTACAGTTATTAAACGGCCCTTCTTTGATCCTTCCTCCAGAGAAATCGAATGACTAATTTAGCAGCAGATAAGTGTATAACCGTGTATGCAAGCCCTGTTGTAGTACAATTAGAAAAGTGACATTTGGTCGACACTTTGCATCGCCAGTTGAATAAGAGAGAGAGAGAGAGAGAGAGAGAGAGAGAGAGAGAGAGAGAGAGAGAGAGAATAGAGTGGTTTTATGGGGCTGCACTGGTACCAAAGTAAAATGTGGTTGCACTCCATTCAGTGAGAGAATCCATAAAATTTACAGAGGCAACACAATTCAGTGATGGATATTCCAACTACCAACCCTGCAACCCTCCTTTCCCAAATGCCAATTCACTATAAATTAGACATGTATCCAGTCTTCAGACACAATGATGGGAAAGCTGGTTAAATCTTCACGAAATTTTACAATAAGCAGGATATTCTCGTGCAGTAGAGTCATGAGGCATTAAAAGAAGTGACGCCACTGAACTTGCAAGAAGAATCAACTTATCCCCTCCTCTTGGTCTTTCAATGCCAAACACCGAGAACCATAAATCAACCTCGAGCATTAAGAGCATTGGCAATTGCTACAATCATCACAAGCTACTAAGCTCATAGATGTAGCCCGTGCTACAAAGAGTCCCCCTCACATGGAGATGTCGAAACATGTTAACAACAAATCTATAATACGCTCCTCTTGGCATTTGATGCTACTAATTATAACCAAGACCATTGCTCCAATGTTGCATCTTCTGTCCTCAGACAGTACGACACCTCTAGTCGATATGCGTCTGACTACTTATTTACCAAAATGTGTATTAAATACCACCTATTCTACCTCTAGGAGCTCCCTCTTCAAGCTAATTCGCAATGGTCCGCTCCTATTGTAGACTCTCGATTGAACTTTTCACAGAATTGACCCCAGAAAAGGGCAAATCTCCACTAAAACTTCACATCAAACCAACATGAACGGGGATGTAAAAGTAACCAGCAAACTACTCGAAATGGCTCTGATATCTGAAAGTTCCTCGGAAACAAAAAAAAAAAAAACCAAAACTCTTAAGGGCGGAGCAAACAGAATCCAACAGACCAAGGAGCGCTTAACGAACGGGCACGCACCAGGTAAATCTTGCTGCCTTCGGTGCCGAACCTCAGCAGCTCCTTCGCGGCACTCAGAGCCTCCAAGAGCGAGGCGAGAGCCCCGATCGTGCCTTCGGGCATTGACTCCCTGCAGTCCTTAATCTCCTCGAAGAGCGGGGTCAGCAGCTTCAACCGCCGGGCCAGGTTGCAGTACTGCCTCTTGATCGTGCTCCTGTACCCCGAGATGGAAGCTATCTCGTTGACCGCGTCGATGACTCTCTGAGCCAGCGCTCCTTTGTCCTCCTCCGCCATGGCTCGCGCGCGCGCCTTCCGATATTGGGAGCGGCACCTCCGGCGAGGGTCCTCGAGGAACGTAGACTGCTGACTTTACTGAGAGGTACGCGAGCTTTCCCGTGGGGCTAAGTTTGGAGCGACGGGAGGGCGTCGATGTCACAGGCCATGCCGGACTCCATTTGAGAGAGAGAGAGAGAGAGAGGGTGAAGTAGCGAAGCTAATAATTTGCGTCTGAAAGTTAGAAAATTAGTAAAAATCGAGCGAGCAAAACCTGCTTTTTGGGCCCCCCCCCCCCCCCCCCAAAAAAAGAAAAACAAAAAGGCGAACGCTCGGAGCCGAGTGTGGAACTGACGACTGCAGTCGGCTCGGCTCGGCTTAGGTTATTGCTTGGTGGAACTTTAGGAGAGGGTTGAGTTGGGTTAGTTGGACCCAACCCAACCCCTACGGCGTGCTCTCTAGAGGAGAGGTGGGCCCACCCGCGCCCGTTTTTGGACAGATCGTTGCAAGTTCAAAACGGGTGGGTTAAAACACGACTATTTTTTTTTTGGAAAAATTTTATTTTGGTATTCAAAATGGGGTCATTTTCTCAATTTGATACCTAAAGTGAACATAATCTCAAATTGGTACCCAAAGTGCCCATTCAATCTCAATTTGGTACCTGAGTTCGCCGGCCGGTCAAATGCTCACCGGCCGGCTACCTGAACAATATTTTTTTTTACTTTTTTATTTTTTTTTCTTTTTTCCTTTTTCTATTTTTTTTCTTTTCCTTTTCCTTTTCTTTTTTCCTTCTTCCCTCTGCCAGCTATAGCCGTGGCCGGCGGAGGTCGTCGACGTCGGGTGAGGGCCGCCCTCGCCTGGGCGGGCAAGGGCCGACCCTCGCCGGATCTGGCGAGGGTCGCCCTCGCCTGCGTCGAGCGAGGACCACCCTCGCTCGGGCGGCCCTCACCAGATCCGGCGTGGGCGAGGCTTGCCTCGCCGGATCTAGCGAGGGAGGCCGCCGGGCGAGGGCCCCGCCGGCCGGCGAGGGCGGCCCTCGCCGGCCGGCGAGGGCGAGGGCCCTCGCCCGGGTTGGCGAGAGTCACCCTCGCCTGGGTCGGGCGAGGGCCGACCCTGGCGAGGGTCGAGGATGCAGCCGAAGAAGCGAGAGCAGTAGGCGAGAGAAGAGAGGGAGTAGGAGAGACAAACGAAGTGGGAAGCCACGAACTAGTCCTGCTCGAGCCCCATGACGATGATCTGGGCGTGCAGCTGGTGGATGTGGGCGGAGTTCTTGCAGGACTTGAGGAGGGTGACAATGGACGGCAGCTTAGCAGAGGTCGCCGGCATCGGCCCTCGCCGGCGTCGGGCGACCCTTGCCAAATCCGGCAAGGGCCGACGCCGGCGACCTCCGCAGGCCACGGCTATGGCCGGCGGAGGGAAGAAGGAAAAAAAAAAGAAAAGGAAAAGGAAAAGAAAAAAAATAAAAAAATAAAAAAGCAAAAAAAAATACTGTTCCGACAACAAATTTCTTGCCGGCCGGTGAGCATTTGACCGGCCGGCGAACTCAGGTACCAAATTGAGACTGAATGGGCACTTTGGGTACCAATTTGAGACTATGTCCACTTTGGGTACCAAATTGAGAAAAGGCCCTCACTTTGGATACCAAAATGAAATTTTCCCTTTTTTTTATAACTCAAAAAAAAAAACATGACTATTTTTTTCCACCTAGAAAAAAAGAACAATACTCTTTTTTCTTGCACGTCATTCAACCCAGATCATTTTCATATTTACGATTTAATCTCCGTTCGTTTCGCAAAAAAATTAATAATTTAAAAAAAATTCTAAAACTTATTATTTGTATCGTTTAAAATAATTAACCAATAAAAATTAAATTTTATTATCAGTAATAATTTATGTCTTTTTCATTTTTTGTAAGCGATATAAAGGATCATTTTTTAAGAAAATATTTTTCGAATTATTCATATTTCGCGAACCAAACGGAGCATGATATCTTTTAAAAATTATGGACAGGTTTGGGCATGAATTTGTACGTCCATCCTCAAGCCCAGCCTAATATGCCAAATGCATGTTATGATCAACTCTAGTGCCTTTGGATGTGTTTTCCTCTAGATTGTTTATTTGAAATTTAGCAATGACGTTCGGGGTATTGACGGTTTTGCATATACTTTCCCAGTGTGCTTGGAAAATCAATCCTGCGATTTTCGAACCAAATGTCATTAAGCGTGACCATCCAATAAGTTCCTTAGAGCGGAGTTATCAACAAATGTATTGAGTGCGTTATTTTTCGCAACACAGAGTATTTCGACAAAATGTATCCAGATTAATAATATCGTTAATGTTGTGCTTAGAAGGAGAAAGATCTCGGGGTTTGGATTCCAAATACAAAAGATCCATATTCAAATAATTATATTATTTGCTTAGAGCAACTTTAGGACTTTCGTACCTCACGTGACGAGATGAGTCTTGCTAAGTGCATGTTGACACAATAGTTTGGATGTATTCGTGAAATTAGTTTGGTAGAAAATTAGAATTCCCTGTGTTATTATTTTCACTATAGCATGCCTCGTGCTGTAAAAAAAAAAACCCTCCGAAATATTTTATACGATATTAAATATCTCAAATTATACTTGCCGCGACATAGTTGCCCTAACTTTTACTTGTGACATAAAAAGCCCCAAACTTATACCTATGTAACACATTTACCCTCTGTCAAAGTTCCGTTAAATAACTTTTGAGCTAAAACAACGTTTTCATTTCACTTAAACCACATATAGTCAAAATTGTTTGCTTTCTAGCGTCGATATAAGTAGATTTTTAATGATTCTCATTGATAAAACTTTGACGGAATAGGGTAAATGTGTCACATAAAAAATTTCATGATAAATGTATCATAGTGAGCATAATTTAGGGCTTTTTCTTATGGCTTTTGCTCAATTTTATAACAAAGCTTTACAAATTTTGTTTTCAAAATACTTGATTTGACATGCTCCATATTAGATATCAAGTATGATAATTGAGCGATACACAATAAACCAAGTATAAAATGCATTAAATCGATTGAATATTTGAAGGGTATTCGGTTGGAGCGACTTATCTAATCGGTGGCACGATTTTCTTAAAGATTGCTCATCATTATATAATTTGAAACGATTTTGTAGATGTTGCAGAAGATGCAATGACGATATAAAGTAGTAAAATGTACGATTCCAAATCAAAAGTACATAGTTTTGGAAATACGAGATCTAATATAACCTGAAGGATTATTATTTTATTTGCGGTTTTGTCGAGCATAGATATGTTATATGCAGCTAAATTTTAAAAAGCTAAGCATTGAAAAGTACATAGGATCTTATCAATCAATTCGGAGGCAAGTGGCCATACCAACGCGTACACGCATTTCACACCGGGGAATCGAATAGACACCGTACACGTGGAACCAGGAAACACGCGAGACGTCAGATTCCGGACCAACTCCTGGAGTGGGCCATGGGCCCATCAGATTGTCGACACGTGGCCCACGTTGGCTCAAGTGTATGGTGTGTTTATTAATAGCCCCTTGTTTTGGTCTTCGTCGTTCTTCTGACACGGACCGGGTCGTGCCGACCCCGAAGTTCCGAGCGACTCCTTGTGCCAGCCGGCTCGGCTCATCGGCTCCTCCCAGCTTAGCTTGCGCCGGCTTAATTAGCCACTTTGGTTTGGACTGGCAGTCTATGTACGGATTTCAATTTGAAAAGTGCCGTGAAGAAGACATCATTATTTTCAATCAATATTTTGGAATTTAACATTTTCTTTTTCTGATTATTTATTTATATTTAGCAGGTGCCTCTACGGGTAAAGTTGTCCATGATTGCGTCCGACAGCGAGCCGTCGCACGCCTTATACTTGGAACGGAAATGAACCAGAAAAGTACGATAGATTAGAACATGAAAGGAGCTTAGGGTGCTTTTGACAATCATTCTATTTTTGAAAATAATTTTTATTTAATTTTTTTTATTTTTTATTTTATTTCTGAAAATAATTTCTAAGCCTTGAAAGCGTTGGTAACTGCTCAAAATTTCTAATCTTGGAATAGAAAAAGAAGAGAAATGAGTTTAGTAACTGCACAAAATTTCTTTTTTTTTAATATTTTAATAATATGTTGAATTTTTAAATGTTTTTTTCTTATTATTTTTCCTTTTTTCTTTTTTTTTTCTTTTTCTTCCCTTCATTGGCCTAGGGCCAGGTCGAGTCGCCGGCGCCAGCGACCAGCCACAGGCTAGGGCCGCTAAGGGCATTGCGGCTACCGACCTAGCGAGGGTCGCCGTCGCCAGATCCGGCGAAGGCGACGGCGAGGGTGCCCTCGCCCTCGCCGACCACAGGCCAGGAAGAAAACAAAGAAGAAGAAGAAGAAAAAAAAATTCTTTTTCATTTCTGATTCTTGTTTCCATAATCAACAAGCAACTTTTTTTTTCTTTTTGATTCTGTTTCAAAACTGATTCTGTGTGCCCGGGAACAAAAAATTTACCAAATTGATTTTGGGAATAAAAGAATAGAATCAGTTACTATTTTGCCAGCTACCAAACGCACCCTTACTTGGCCGTCTGCCGACGTCTCGGTTACATCGTCCGCGAGCTACAAGTTCTTCTTCACGAGCTTCAATTCCGTCGACCGCATATTTCAAGTTCGTCGTTGGTGAGCTTTAAGTCCCAACGCTTGATAAATTTAGGGAAAATTCTCCCAAATTAGATGAGATTTATTTGGAATGCTTCGTTGATGCTTGTTTTGTCTCCTTTCAATTTTGATAGTGATTAGTCATATATGAAGCATAATTCTTCAAGAAACACAAGTAGGAATGCTTTTCTATTTCTTCTTAGTGCTGATAATCTAATTCTCGATTATCAGCGGTCACTGTCATTTTGTTTTGTGGGAATTCGCATTAGCTGAGTCGGAAATGGAAGTTCTTCCTCTCCCATTTCAACGGTTATGAAAATGAATTTGCATGTGGTGGCAATTCTTTTGCTCTTCACATTTTCAATTTTGGCATTATACATGGAATCGTGAGTGTTGGGATGCTCGGTGTTGTTGCCGTTGACTACTGAGTTAGAGAGAAATGTCATAGGTTATGAGCCGCCTGTGTAGTTGGGCTTGCACTAAATGCATGTGTCCATGTTTGTCTATGTGTTACTTTCTGTTGGTTAGAAATACATATCAAGGGAGCCCAGCTTGGTCGACTTATACCTTTGTTGTCTCTCTCTTTTTCATTACTTTGACCCTAGGGCATGATGCGGTTCAAAAGGTCACCCCGTACCACGTGGTCAGGCACGAGGTCTTACCAGGTTCATTCGTTCTGATGACCCAACCTTGATCTCTAAGCAGCAACCTTTTGCTAGAATTGTTGGCGGATTGGGCGGCAGAAACAGCTGAAGGAAGTGATTTTTGGGTAGTCTTGAGGTTGCTTTATAGGTGCAGCAGGCGATTTGCAGCAGATCACTGGCTTGGCAAAACGGGTGATTTGAGCAGCTCACCATTTCATTTGCACTTCATCTTGAAATGCCAATAGATATCCAAGTTTGAAATTTTTAAAAAAAAAAAAAAACCCCCCCCCCGGGGGGGGCCCCCCCCCCCCGCCGCCCCGCCCCCCCGCCCCGGGGCCGTAAAAAAAAAAAAAAAAAAAAAAAAAATTTAGTCCTTTCAAGTTTTATAGGACAACAATGTTTGAAGGGTCGAGAAGACTGGCCTCCCAATTCGGTCCGTAAAATTATAAGTTGCTCCAAAGTCCTATACGCATTAAAGCAGAAGACTTTGCTCACTTGCTTGCGGAGACCTACCATTTAAGTCATTTTCACAAAGTTTCTTGCTCTGATTACTGTCAAAGCACAATTCCAAACGACCTTTATCGCCAGTTCTTCCCTCCCTTAAAAAGTAAAAAGCTCGGTTAGCTAGTTGAAAACGACATTGAATTGGTATTTTATTCATATGCAGATGGTGACCACATTTGGGATGTCTGAAATTGGCCCATGGTCTGTGCTGATTTAATCATGAGGATGATGACTGGAAATGATAATTTGGATCAAATTCCACGTCCTAATTATCCCATTAAATGCCAATAGGCATGCGGCCCTGCTAGTAAAGAGATTGGGGGTAGAGACGCTAGTATCACAAGTACGGGATTTGACTCCCGCGCTGTGCAAAAGGTAGAGCAAAAGTCAGAGAGTATGGAGAATTAGAGATACGACAGACAGAAAAAATAAATTATCCCTTTAAATTCCAAGTCACGGTACATCTATAGTTATATTTGTTTACAATAAAAAATGATTGCATTTATAGCACCAACCCAACAAACTACTAAAATAATTAATTACCGAAAGCTCTAATAGTCCATCAACTCCCATAACATATTCGACCAAAAAAAAAAAAAAAAAACCTCCTAACGTCCTTGGCCATCTTCGATCTAGGTGGGAGTCTTCCAAAGACTCTTGATGCAGCGTGGGTAACATAAGGGTCTATTAGACCCATTTTCTAACATATATTATAAGTTTTAGTCTATCCGTATATCACCCTATTTATTAAATATGAGTTAAAATGCGAGTCCATGACCTATTTTGCTATCTCTAATTCTAACTAATAGGCTCGGTCCCTTTGAATAAAACTTTTTTTTTCCGACAATATGAGTCTAGCTTGATTTTCAAATATTGCTCCTTTTTTTCCATTTTGGGCCGTCAATTGGGCTCCAAGTTGGGCTGTTTCAGTTGTCCAACCCATTATGAAGCTTGAAACAAAATAATAAGCCCATCAGCATGAGAGTAGTCAAACCGGGGACGCGTATACGACGCAGATTGTAGGCGCTGACCACAAGCTCGGATAAAAAAAAATCAGATAAAATAACATAAACATAAAATTAGATAATTTAATAAATTTGACAATAATTGTTCAAATAAGGTTTTCTCGAACTAGAAAATTTCTAATTTGCAAAATAAATCGTTTGCTAGAGTTAATATTACGTAGAAGTTATTGTTTTTACTTTCCCTCACAACTTAAAATATTATCTAAACTTCAACAAATTATAATAAGTATATGTAAATTCTCGTATCATGGTAAAAAAGTTTAGAATTAAAAAAGCTGAAATGAGTCCTCCGTAAAATTCAAATTAAATAAAACATAAATAAAATCCTCAACTTTAGGTCAAGTCCCAAATCTACCCGAACTTTTTTTTATCTCAGAAAAAACCCCAAACTTTAGGTCTAGTTCCAAATCTACCCCGAACTTTTTTTTATCTAAAAAAAGATCCAAAACTTTAAGTTCAGTCCCAAATTTGCCCCGAATTTTGTTTTGTCTAAAAAAAATCAGCAAATTTCAATTTATTTTGTAAAATATGCTCCCATGATCCAATCACAACTTGACGTGATACTTTCACGTCTTTAACAAATTCACATCAGCAAAGTAATGGGATGATAGGTACAGACCGACGTCGCATTTCCACTTCGATAACAAATCAAACCCAATAAAAATTGTTGAAATTCTTTAAAATAAAACATTCTAGGATATGAAAGTTAGAGACAATAACAAATCCACTCCAAATTTTTTTAATTAAAAAAACCCAATTTTTAGGTTTAGTCCAAATTTTTCCCAAACTTTTCTTTGTCTAAAAAAAGTCCCATTACTTTGATGTGGAAGTGCCACGTCAATTTGAGACTAGATCACCGGGTATATTTTTTAAAATAAATTGAATTTTAGTAATTTTTTTACACAAAATAAAATTTGGGGCAGATCTAAGATTGGACTAAAAGTTGGGGGTTTTTTTTAGACAAAAAAAAGTTTAGGGCAGATTTGGGACTGGACCTAAAGTTTAGAGTTTTTTCTGAGACAAAAAAAAGTTCGGAGCAGATTTTGGACTTGACCTAAAGTTTGGGATTTTTTAGGCTGCGCATGACAATTTGCCAAACAGTATTTGATTCTGTTTTTTTGTTCCCAGAATCAGTTTGGGAACAGAAATACGTTTGTTTAATTTTTTGATTCTGGGGCACAATTTTGTCAAAAATTGGTCCCAGAATCTGTTTTCAAAAATAAAAAAAAAAGTAGCTTCTTGATTCTGAGAACAATTTTGAGAATCAATTTTTTTTTCTTCTTCCTTTTCTTGGTTTTTAATGTAACTTCTAATGTCCGGCCCGAGGACCGCCCTCGCCGAATCTGACGAGAATAAAATATTTTAATAAAAAATATTATTAAAATAAAAAATATTTTACCGGTCATGGTCGGCGATCAGGCAATGGCAAAAAAAAGAAAAAAAATATATTTTTAATAAAAATATTTTAAAAAAAAATATTATTAATAAAAAAAAATATTTTACCTGCCATGGCCGGTGACCAGGCCACGGCAAAAAAAGAAAAAAAAATATTTTTAATAAAAATATTTTAATAAAAAATATTATTAATAAAAAATATATTTTACCGGCCATGGCAAAAAAAAATAAAAATGTATATTTTTAATAAAAAATATTATTAATAAAAAAAATATTTTACAGGCCATGGCCGGCGATCAGGCCATGGAAAAAAAAGAAAAATATATATTTTTAATAAAAAAAATATTTTACCAGCCATGGCCAGCGACCAGGCCATGGCCAAAAAAATAAAAATATATATTTTTAATAAAAATATTATAATAAAAAATATTATTAATAAAAAAATATTTTACCGGCCATGGCCCAAAAAAATAAAAATGTATATTTTTAATAAAAATATTTTAATAAAAAATATTATTAATAAAAAAAATATTTTACCGGCCATGGCCGGTTTGCCGGCCATGGCCAAAAAAATAAAATATATATTTTTAATAAAAAATATTATTAATAAAAAATATTTTACCGGTCATGGCGGCGACTAGGCCATGGCAAAAAAAAGAAAAAATACTTTTAATAAAAATATTATTAATAAAAAATATTTTACGGTCATGCGGAAGGTGCCATGGCCAAGAAGGAGGAAAAGAAAAAAAGAAAAGAAAAAAAAGAAAGAAATATTAAAATATTTAAAAATATTATTAATAAAAAAGAAATTTTGTGGCGTTACCAAACGTATTTCTATTCTTTTTCTATTCCAGGGATGGAATTTTGGGCCGTTAACAAACGCCTTAAAATACTCAGAATCAATTCCGGGCACAAAATAAAAAAGAATCATTTCTCAGCAGAATCTGTTTCCGGACACAGAATCGTTGCCATACGCAGCCTTAAGGGAATTAGGCCAATCTAATGAGACCCGTCTGAAAATTTTTGTTTTATATAATTTTTCACGTTAATTTATTAGACGAAAAAAGAATTTGATAACGTGATTGAAATTATCCGGGAGCATCTACTTTTTTGTGAATTCGGGCAACTGCAAAATTGACGGAGAAGAAGGCGGCGAGAAAACCAACGGCGGGAGCCGCAGCAACCTCTGCAAAAGCTGACGATTTGGTGATTATGTTGGCGTCCGGCATCCATGGCCGCCCTTATCCAGCCCACCACCGCCGTCGCTCTTCCCTCTCCTTCTGTCCTCCCAAAGCTCTCCTCTTCGTCCCCACCTTCCTCGTCACTTTCTCTCTCTAAACCGAAGCTCCTCCAGTCCGCCGCCGTCGCCGCTGCCGCCTCTTCCGCCTCCGCCTCCGCCCAATTTCTCTTACCTCAGCCTCCACCTCCACCGCCGCCGCCACTCCCACAACCCTTTCTCTTCGAAAGCCGGCGCCTTTTCCCGTCCGAGCCCTTCGATGGCCCTCCTCCGCCGGACGCGACGGATTCTCTCGCTGACAGCTGTTTCGACTTGCTTCGTCTCTCTGTAAGACACGGCGATGTCGACCTCGCCAGAGCCGTGCACGCTCTCGTCCTCAAGCTCGAGGAACATCCCAGTTTGTGCAATGCTCTCATCGTGGCGTACCTCAAACTTGGCCGCACTTCGGATGCTTACGGCGTCTTCGGCGGGCTTTCGCATCCCAATGTGGTTTCTTATACGGCCGTCGTCTCCGGTCTCGCGAAGGCGGACCGAGGGTTCGAAGCGGTGGAGGTTTTCTTCAGATTGATGAGTTCAGGTATTCAGCCAAATGAGTATAGCTTCGTTGCTATTCTGACCGTTTGTATACGGCTCACTGAGTTGGAGCTAGGTTTGCAAGTCCATGCTTTGGCGGCTAAAACGGGTTATTTAGAAAGCGTTTTCGTTTCGAATGCACTTATGGGTATGTACAATAAATGCGAGTGTCTGGATTCTGTTCTTGAATTGTTTGACGAAATGCCTAAGAGAGACATTGCTTCCTGGAATACTGTAGTTTCGGGATTGGTGAAGGCCCAAATGTACGAGAGGGCATTTGAATCTATTCGGCAAATGGACCAAATGGATGGTTTTAGAGTTGATTATATGACTCTTTCTGCGCTTTTGACCGCCTGTACTGATTCTAGTAGTTTAATTAGAGGAAAAGAAATTCATGCTCATGCCATCAGAATTGGTATGGCGACTGACTTGAGTGTGAACAATGCACTCATCAAGTTTTATATAAAATGTGGAACCATAGATGATGTGGAGACCTTGTTTGAGAAGATGGCCACGAGGGATGTTATCAC
Organism: Syzygium oleosum; assembly: GCF_021117445.2. NCBI lineage: Eukaryota > Viridiplantae > Streptophyta > Magnoliopsida > Myrtales > Myrtaceae > Syzygium > Syzygium oleosum. The sequence goes on from NW_026607487.1 coordinate 19,463,783, forward strand.
TTGGACAGAGATGATTAGAGCCTATGGGGAGTTTGGGTCGATTGATATGGCTATGGATATGTTTCATACAATGCCAGAGAAGGATTCTGTTTCTCGCAATGCCCTTTTGGCAGGACTCTGTGAAAATGGCAAAGCTTTTGAAGTGCTAGATTTATTTATTAGTATGGTGGAGGAGGGCTTGGAGTTGACTGACTACACCTTAACTACTGTTGCTAAGGCCTGTAGGTTGCTTGGGGCACGGAAACTTAGTGAGCAGTTGCAAGGGTTTATTATCAAGTTTGGTCTCCTGGCAAATGCTTGTGTTGAAGCAGCTTTGCTCGATATGTGCACTCATTGTGGGAGGATGGTGGATGCTGGAAAGATGTTCAAACGGTGGCCCTTTGAGTGGGATAGCTCTATCATATGTACTTCGATGATATGTGGGTATGCACGTAGTGGGCTGCCGGATGAGGCAATGTCACTATTTTGCCGTTTTCGAGCAGAAGGGAGCATAATTCTTGATGAAGCTGCATCAACTTCAATACTCGGTGTTTGTGGAACTCTAGGGTCTGATAGGATGGGTGAGCAAATTCACTGTCATGTTCTTAAATCTGGATTATCTTCAGATTTAGAGGTAGCAAATGCGTTGATCAGTATGTACTTCAAGTGTTGGAATATGGATTCTGCTAAAAAAGTCTTTAACATTATGCCTGCACATGATGTAGTTTCATGGAATGGCTTGATTGCGGGGTTCATCATACATAGGCGGGGAGATGATGCCCTCACAGTCTGGTCAAACTTACACAAAGCAGGGATAAAGCCTGACAAGATCAGCATCCTTTTAGTTATATCAGCTTACAAATACACTAAAATGTGTTTAGTCGATGAATGTTGTAGATTCTTTTCATCCATGCGAACAGAATTTGATATAGAACCTTCACAGGAGCATTATGCATCATTTGTTGGTGTTTTAGGAATCTGGGGATTTTTTGAGCTTGCAGAGAAAACAATCAGCAATATGCCTTTTGAAGCAGAGGCTTCAGTCTGGCGAGCTTTGCTTGATGGATGTAGAATCCATTCCAATGCAATTCTCGGTAAAAGAGTTATAAAGCATTTACTTTCAATGGAACCACAAGATCCTTCCACCTATGTGCTTGTTGCAAATCTGTACTCTGCCTCTGGAAGATGGCATTGCTCTGACACAGTGAGGAAAGAAATGAGAGTCAAAGGGTTTCAGAAACAGCCTTCACGGAGTTGGGTCATCCATCAAAACAAGACAATATCATTTTATACAAGAGATAAGTCCCATTCCCAAGCCAAGGACATCTATAGCGGGTTGGAAATCCTAATTTCAGAATGCCAAAAAGCTGGGTATGTGCCTGACACAAGCTTCGTTCTCCATGAAGTTGGAGAACATCAGAAAAAGGATTTCTTGTTCTATCACAGTGCAAAACTTGCTGCAGCATTCGGGCTTTTGATGAATAGACCGGGAAAACCCATCAAGATTGTAAAGAACATCAGCCTTTGTGAGGACTGTCATCAGTTCTTGAAATACACATCAGCCATCACAAATAGACAAATACTCTTGCGGGATGCTTCGGGATTTCACTACTTCTCAGGTGGGCACTGCTCGTGCGACGACCGATGGTAAAGCTCGTGCAGGTTATGCTCCCACGTCTTTTGCTCAAAGTGTGTGGTTGTCTTAAGTATATTTGCATCATAGAATTTATTTAAGCTTTTTGAAGAAAGAGTAGATGTACAATTGATTTAATACCTCCCAATAAAAGAAAGGGATGGAAGACAGCAAAAAACATCAGATCAACTTTCAAGAAGGGAAGTCTTTTACAACATCTTTTAGTGTTATGCAGCTTTTAGTTAATTGGAATACAGGAGTTGAAAAATTATGAGAAAAAAATTAATGTCCTTGAAGAAAAGCTGTTTCTATTTTTTTTTTTTGGACCAAAAAAAAACACGAGGTAATGTTTTTAGTTGGTTCTTTTGAAGAGCTAAATATGTACACCCCAATGTTCTTGCACCCCCTAAAATTACCTACGCTAAAAAAAAAAAAAGAACCCCTGAAATTACCTGCTTCTTTGTACCATTGGAACACTTTCAATGAGAGCTTTCCAATGCGCCCAATATTGTTAGGTGAATCGCAAAATCATAGATCCGAGATTTCAAGTTTATGAATCGGGTGTAGTTTTGGTAACTTATACCTTCAAAAATCATTATTTATCTTAACTTAGAGGTCTGTTAATTTCATTCGATTGTAAGACCTCTAGGTATGGTTTTCCTCACTGGGATCTTTCTTTCGGATATCGGAAGGCTTGACCGAAATTTGACTAACAATTACTCCCTTGTTCAACATTCCTTCGGAACCGATTTTTGTTGTGTTGGGATGCTAGCAATCTCTAATCGCGAGATGTGCAATTGAAATCGAGAATTCGTAAACTTCCCGTTACTGTGGAAAACAGACGACCGGTCCGAAGGATAAAAAAGTTGACCATAAGATCGGGGTGGTAAAATGGGTGTCAAAATATTCATTTTGATGAGTAAAAACCATTTTTGATGTTTAATATGTGCTTTGGCTCTTGTATCTCGCTGATCAATGTTTGCTCAAGAATTTAATGATTTGAAAAAACTGGAGGTAAAATTTGAGGTGACGAACACCTATGTTTTTTGTAGTTTCATGAGAATATTATATGGTCTAATTTTATGTCGAGTTGGTGTCTATGTTGTGGTGTGGTTTGCATTAAGTTGAGTAACCATTCTCAAGGACAGTTATGTGGATGAGTAACTTCCCTTTCTATGGGGAACACCTCTGAACAAGCTAAATCAAAACCAAAATCACGAATAAAAAAGCACAAAAGAGGTGGTGAAAAGCTTCAGCTATCATTATCAACAACATTTGCAGTCGAGGTCGGCTCTTATGGCTGAGCATCAGCCTCAGCCTTGGTCTCAGCCTGTACCTGAACCTCGACCTCAGCTTAGGCCGGTGCCCGAGCCTCCTGCTGCTGCTAAACGAAATGGTTCAACCGCTTAAGCAATTGAGCAGCCTTTCGTTTCCCTCTGTCTGTGCCATTTAGTGCCAAATCCACCAGTGGCTCCATGATTCCTAGCTTCTTTGCCTCTAACAGAGGATGCTGATCTCCAGCACAAAGATGCACCAAAACAGCAGCAGCGTTCTCCTTGTTCCTAGGAGAATCAACGTGAATCAATTCTACAAGAACCGGCACTACCTTTGTAGAGCCAATGGCAGCCCTCCCTTCAGCATTACTGGCTAATATTGCTAGTATAGTGAGTGCCTCATCTACCATACTGCCTCCAGGTTCAGTTAGAAGCTGCATTAGGGTATGTACAATGCCAGCCCTAACAGCCTTCCCTTTGTTACCTTGATAAATGCACAAATTAAAAAGAGCTGTTGCAGCATCCTGCTTCCCCCTTTGGGTTCCTTCGTTTAGAAGCAACACGAGCGGAGGAATTGCGCCAGATGCACCAATTGTTACTTTATACTCGTCTACAACTGAGAGGCTGAAGAGTGTGGCTGCTGCATTTTCCCGTGCTTCCATACTCCCAGTCCTCAGAACATGGACTATGCCCGGTACGGCTCCAGAGGAGACAATATTACCTTTGTTCTCAGCGCATGTTGAAAGGTTGAGTAGTGCGGTGACAGCATGCTCTTGGATGTTTGAGTCTGGAGGAAGGGAATCGCACCTGCTTCAGCTATGGCGACACGGTTATCTGCATTACACTTCGCAAGAAGGCAAATCTCACCTGCAGCTGACCGCTGTTCCTCAGGATTCCCAGAAGCAAGCTTGCGCAGGAGAAGTTCAATCTTAGCGCATTCAGCGGGGAAGCAGGCTGAGATAGTTTTAGTGGGTCGAGAGCTGCTTGGAGGTCTTGGTGGCTCAATGCCGTTAGCCTCACACCATTGAGCTATAAGGTTGCGAAGGGCAATGGTGGGTGTAAGAGTTGTGCTAGAAAGGGTTTGCTGTGTCCTTGGACATGTTCTATGACCCGCTTCTAGCCACTCCTCAATGCATGAGCGTTCATAGGTCTGCAGCATGATAAAGAGTGATCAGTGCATAAGGACTGTGAATATGTGCAAACATATCCAGGCCCACCCGGGGGGGGGGTGTGGGGGTGTGGGGTGGGGGCGCCGAGAAATCCTGCTCAAAAGGTGTAAGTCTTTGCATTTTTTAACTTATGCTAATAGAATGCTAAGGATTTTATGCTAATACGGGCCTATAATGCTATATACTGCGGCAAAAAAGGACTCTTGGTCCATACTTAACTAACTATCTCCCATCAGACTTAGAATACATTGGTTTGACAAATCCATAAGATACAGTTGGATTCCATAATAGTGCAACTGCAACCTCCGTCAGGACCCCACAGCGAAGGAAGAACCAGTAATGCACATACCTGGCCTGTTGACACTACAACGGGATCCTTCATCAACTTCAAGGATATCGGGCAACGGAAAGGATCTGGGATGACCGCTGTTTTTTTATTGCCATCGACCGATGGCCCGCTGGAACTGGGAAGAACATTCTTTTCGCCGGTAGGCGGATCCATGTCAAGGTTCTCTGTCTGCACAAAGGCTTTAATTTGGTCCAGTAACATTGGTTTTCTCACAATGCTCTCCCCAGGATCTCCACCACTTGCACAAACCATCTCATGTAGAGTCAGTGACTCCTGCTTAATGTCAGCGATCTTCATTAACTCTAGCTTTTCAGCCAATCTCCTTAAGACAGCTTGATCACTACGCTGGTAATAAAGGGCTAAGAGCTCTTCATTCAAGTCGACATCAGATGAATCAACTCCTCCTTTAGCTCCTCTAAATTGTCCAAGGACGAGCTCAACCTGGAAGCCAAAAGGTTAGATACTCTTGATTGTAGTATCGAAACTAAAAACTCAAGGTTAAGGGTTCCAATGCCTTAGAAGAGAAGTATTATGAACATGTACAAATTGGGGATAAACAAGGTTTGAAATAGATAAAGTCCACTCTCCTGTGGCTAATTTATCAGTGAGGTTTTTTGGTGGTGTATTTTCACCGGTACCGGCCGGCATGTGTAAGGGTCTATGCAACAAGTAGATTGCACCAAAATTATGTGAACATCACCAAGAAAATAACATACTCCATGCAGTCTAATTGTAACCAAGTCCCAGATAACTGAAAAGAACAAACTTTCAAAGATGAAACCTTACCTGTTCCTTGGCTTCATCTGATATGTGCAGGTTTTCATAGGAAATTCCACTTAGAGCTTGTTCCAGTTGGGAGGTCACCTCATGATAGTTATTCATAATCTGCTCCCTTTCTACGACCTGTGAGAGGAGCAAAATATATAGTTTAAGAAATGAAAATTCAACAGCCAAAATTCATGAAAAGAATCATGCGCGACACTTATTAGACGGCCCTTCTTTGATCGTTCCTCAAGAGAAACGGAATGACTTATCTAGCAGCAGAAAAGTGTATAACCGTGTATCCAAGCCCTGTTGTAGTGCAATTAGAAGAGTCGCATTCGGTTGACACTTTGCATTAGTAAGAGACTACATCAAATTTACAGAGGCGAGACCATTCAATGGATATTCTAACTACCAACCCCGCAACCCTTCTTTCCCTAATGCCTAATTCCACCATAAGCTAGAGACATCTCCATCTCCAGTGTTCAGACAATGATTGGAAACCTGCTTAAACCTTCATGAACTTTACAATAAGCAGAATATTCTCGTGCAGTAGAGGCATAAGGCATTCAAAGAAGCAATGCTGCTGAAATTTCAAGGAGAGCCAATTTCTTCCTTCCTCCTCGGTCTTTCAATGCCAACCGAGAATCATAAAATGAACCTCGGCCATTAAGAGTAGCAGCAAATATCTACTATCATCACAAGCTACTAAGCTCATAGATGTAGCCCATGCTTTCCAGGGTCCCTCATATGGAGATGTCCGAACATATTAATATCAAGTCTGTAATACACGCTTCCTGGCATTTGATGCTACTCATAATAACCGAGACCAATGCTCTGAGTACTTTTTTTTGACAAAGATGTATTAAAACCACCTATTCTACCTCTAGGAGCTCCCTCTTCGGGCTAAGTTGCAATGCTCCGCTCCTATAGCAGACTCAGCTCAATTTTTCACTGATAGCTTCTCGTTTATCGGAAGCCAACCCAGAAAAGTAAGAACTCCAATGAAATTTAACGTCAAACCAGTGTGAATGGGGATGCAAGAGTAACCTGCAAACCACTCGAAACGACTTTGATGCCTGAAAGTTCCTCGGAAACAAAAATCAAAACTCGACGGGAGGAGCAACAGAATAAAAAAAGATATTACACCAAAAAATCGACTCTCCAAAGAGCACATAGAACTGCGAGCGCGAAGTGTACAGCACGCACCATGTAAATTTTGCTGCCTTTGCTCCCGAACTTCAGCAGCTCCTTGGCGGAACTCAAGGCTTCCATGAGCGAGGCAAGAGCTCTGATCGTCCCTTCGGGCATTGACTCCTTGCTGTCCTTAATCTCTTCGAACAATGGAGTCAACAGCTTCAGTCTCGTCGCCAGATTGCAGCACTGCTTCTCGATCGCGCCCCTGTAACCCGAAAGGGAAGCTATCTCATTGACGGTGTCTATCATGCGCCGAGCCAAAGCTCCTCTGTCCTCCTCCTCCATGACTCACTCTCCCAGTTGAGCGGAGAAGAGAAAACGCGCTGCCCGCGAGAGTCCTTGAGGAATGAACCAGTTGACCTTGTTCAGAGCACGCGAGCTTTCCGTGCGCTAAGGTTGGAGAGATGGGAGAGCATCGCCGTCGCAGGCCATGCTGGACACCATTTGAAAGAGAGAAGCTCCTTGGGTCTTTCTATCCGTCAGAAGCTCTTTCGGTCTAGGAATAGAAGGTGAGGACTCCCGCTAGCATGACCGCTCCGTCATTCAAGCTGGAAACTATAAGCCAACAGGTTTTCTTGTTTTCATGCCTATTCTTCAATTTATTCAAATAATGCTGACTAGTTAATTTACTCGTGCACGATACGAAAGAAATAATTTAGTTTGCATCTCACGAATTAGGGCACGAATGACAACATTTCTCGTCCCCGATCCTATTTCTAGCTAGAAATAGAAAAATATATTTCTCTTCCCCGGACAAGTTTCTGAGTAAAAAGTAGCGTTTGATAATGACACAAAATTTCTGTTCCCGAAATAGAAATTCGTTTTATAAGTTATTCTTAAATTTCTATTTCCGATGGCCAGCCGGCGATGGCTAGGTGGCAGAGGACGGTTGGTGAGCGGCGGTGGACAATCGGTGGGGGGCGGCGGAGGATGACCGGTGGGCGGTGGTGGGCGTCGGAGGACGGCGGCGAACGACCGGAGGTGGGCGGGCGGTGTTGGCGGACGGCCGGCGAGCGGCGGCGGGCGAGCAGTTTGCGATGGAGGATGGCAGCGGAAGGCTGGAGGTGGGCGGGTGGGTGGCGGCAGACAGCCGGCGGGCAGCGGTGGAGGATGGTCGACGGGCGGCAGTGGAGGATGACGGCGGACGGTTGGAGGTGGGCGGGCAGCGACGGACGGCAGGCAAGCAGCGGAGGCGGGCGGTGGAGGACTGTAGCGGACAGTCAAAGGTGGGCAAGCGGGCGAGTGGCAGGCGGCGAGTGGGTGGCAATGGGTGGCGATGGGTGGCAAGAGTGAACAATAAGATAGAGTTGTTATTTCCATCTATTTTTGTTCCAAAAATAAAAATGTAGAAAATTTTAACTTCTCATTTTTGTTCCAAATCTATTTTTGGATCAAAATTTGTCCAAGAAATAAAAAAAATGAAATTATTTTACCAAACAGATTTCTGTTCCAAACCTATTTCGTGAAACAAAAAAATAGAAAAATAGAGAAACAGAATGGTTATCATTCGCGCCCTTTATCTTTACTTGAGCATTGGACGTTAAAATTTACAACTAGGAAGATTATACTAATTAACATAGAATCATAAAAGCAACCTTAAAATTTTCGAATCAAATGTCATTAACGGTGACTGTTAAATAAGTTCCTTCGAGTAGAGTTACCCACAAATGTGTTGGATGTGTTATTTTCTAAAAAATATATCTCACACATCGGGTAGTCCTAATTAAATGAATTTGGATAAAGATATCGTTAATATTGTGCTCGAAATGAGAATGTCTCAACGTTTGATTCAAGGAAAAAAAAAATCAAATAAAGGACTGACATGGATAAGTTGACAGATTTATACAATTCTCTATTAAATTCATCGTTTTATTTGTTGATTTTCGAAACCGGTCTCTTAAGCCAAAGAAAGTGCTCGAATTGAAACCAAAAATGACTAATCAATGGTTTCAATCTTGATTATCAATCTTTCATTAATATTCCAAAGTACAACACTTTCAAGATGATACTGTTTACAATATGTGTGTTAGAACTTTCGACTAGATTAGTCCCGCATATACACAAAAAGTTTCTATTTTCTAATTGCGGATGAAACAACTTCACTCAAAAGTAGCCAATTTTCCACTTGAATGAGAAGAATACTATATAACTCGAAATTAGCTGGATCGAAATAAATATTGAAATACACAAGGCCCGATTATTTTAACTTTCCGAAAAACGGTTATTCACTGATTTTTTTTGTCGGTAGTTATAATGTGAATTAAGTTTTAGAAAGACGAAAGATATTACTATTAACCTTACCAAAAAAAAAAGATATTACTATTAATCTTTATTATTTTGAGAAAACTCGTCTATCTAAATAAAATTTAGAGATAAGTGCATTAGAAGTCCTAAAATTTATCATGAAAGTGCAATTGAGTCCTAAAACTTGTCACGAAAGTGCAATCAAGTCCTAAAACTTTCAAAAAATGCAATTAAGTCCTAAAACTTATCACGAATGAGCAATTAAGTCCTAAAACTTTCAAAAGGTGCAATCAATGGAAGGACTTGATTGAATTAATTTGACAAGTTTTAGGAATTATTTATACTTTTTGAAATTTTTCGGAATTCAATTGCACTTTCGTAATAAATTTTAGGACTCAATTACACTTTTGTGACAAATTTTAGGACTTTCAATGCATTTATCCCTAAAATTTAATTTGTGTAAGCTCCATATAAAAGGTCAGAAGGCGAGTCTTCAATTTTTCCGCTGAAGTGAAAAAGGGGAGTCATTGCTCGTCTGCCTTCCGCAGCTCCACTTCCCTCGCGCACCTCAGCTTGCTGCAATGGCGTTGAAGCCGGTCCTGCGCGAGTATTTGCCGGAGAAATGAAGGAATCGGAGCAGGGAAAATGGCTGAAATCGACGACCAGAGGGCGCGCGACGCTCGCCGGAGCTCAATCGGACGTTGCGTCGCTTCCGGCATCTCCGTCTTCCTCACTCAGTTCACCCTCGCTCTGATTCCTCACTTCTTCCACGCCTCTCCGCTCCTCATCCAGCTCACCCTCTCAGGTCTCCTCTCTCTCTCTTTCTCTCTCTCTCTCTGCGGATAGTTCGGATTTCGCGATATGCGAATCGCATGCTGACTTTGTCCTGTGCAGCTCTGGTGCTCGTGGTGGTTGTGGGGTTAGGAGGGAGGTGCAGGCGAGTTCTCGGGGTCTATGCATCGGCCCCTGCCTTCGTTGTTATGAGCATCGTATACATCTGGGCTGTCTACGTCACCGTCATCAGAGAAGGTGATTGATTCTCTCCTTCCTTTCGTAAAAATAAGCAGCACATGGCTTCGGGATAGTATGTACTCTTTGATTCGATAGTTGTTCTATGCCCGTGATCGTCCGGGAAATCGGAGTGGTGTCCGCTGGGCACCGAGTTATTTATTTCAGCCTGATCGGACTACGGTCAGCAGCTGGTGATTATGGTCGAGCAGTGCACAGCACGAGACTCTCCATTACGATTAGCAACGATTGTATCCATGGGGCTGCGAACGGTTCTCTTAGCTTCTTCTAGATGGATGCTAAGTTCGTTACGGACTGGCCTTTTTGTTGGAGTGGCATTCCGTGCTTCCAATGGACCAATATAGTAGAGTTGCTTAGCTGACAAGTCAAACAAATATTGATCAAATAGTTTCTTTTTTTATCCGAGGAAAGGTGTTTTAGTTCGTATCGTCCAATGATTCATCATGGATTGGATTTTCTGCAACATAATTAGGTAGGGACATAAATGAACACAGCATCCTGGCTCATTGTTGTATACTTTCCATCACAGCGGTTCCACTGTTGATGGATATTTTGTTCCATGGAGAGGTTGCCATGCTTATAATTGGTCTTTGCAGGTTGGTCCTCTCTATTCCTCCAACTTTTAACACCTGTGTAAATTAATTCATTCTGACCTGTTTTTATTTAGATGCTTGTGCTGATATCTGTGGTGATTGATTCTATGCTGATAATCATGTATATAAATACAGTATTTTTAAAAGAGATCCTGGTCGTGTAACTCCTGGACCTTCCTTATCAAGTGAACTTTGTGATGGATCCATCTCTGAAGTCAGTGAGGTACTGCAAATTGTGAAGTGACTAAACATGTGATTATACTTGGTTGCGATCTATTTTTCCAATTGACTCATTCCATCCATTACTTAGCCGTAGCACATGTCATTATCACTTAATTGGCAATACCATACGTGCAGAGGAATTAAAGTTTCAGTTATCTAAACGTTGTCCGCCCTGTCTTCTTTTTCAGACTAGCTCTTTGATGGGAAGAGTAAGATATTGTAGAATTTGCGAGGCCTATATCAAAGGGTTTGACCACCATTGCCCTGCGTTTGGAAATTGTATAGGTAATGGTAAGCTCCACTTTGCAATTGAACTCTTAAGAGACTCCTTGATATAATTATTCTTCATCATTCTTACCTATAATCATGAAGCACATTTCCTCCGCATCACATTGGTGTTGGCATCGCTATGCAGGTCAGAATAACTATTTCCTTTTCATGGCTCTTTTGGCTGGATTTCTTATCACCGAGTCTTCTTTTGTAGCCAGCTCATCTAAGTGTAAGTTTGGCTAATGCTGCCTGACTTTATCCAACTCTTTATATACATTAAATTAGCACTGGGACATTCCCCCTGGAGTTTGAGCTGGGGTCAGAATGATTTTGCAGGTGAAGTGAGCCTAGATTATGAAAGAAAATTTTTGATATTAGACCAAACTATATGCCATTAAATTTCCCAAGCTAATCATTTGCATATGCATCTGCCAGTGCTACTCCATATAAATGCTGGTATTGCTCGTTATTTGGCAGATATGCAATCATTATTTGCAGATTAATGGATGAACAGACAGAGAAATTGGTCATTTATTGCTGAGATAGTCTTAAATGAATTAGGGTATGTGAGGAGGCATCCATCTTCATCCAATCAAGGTTTAAGCAATATATAGGTTCCTGAAGGACAATTGTAACCCGGCACACTGTATTTACTCATGTCTCAGGTTAGAAATGTTCCAAAGCTGTGATACACAGGTTTCTTCAAGACAAATAAAAGTTAACTTCTGTGTACATTTAAAAAATTGGTAAATAGTTCCGCATGCTGTATACACTACCTTTGATCAAAGAGCAAAGGTTGTTCCTCTTTTTAACCTTTCAGGCTTGGAGCTGGTCTTTCTCTCCACTAGTCATGCTTTACTTGTTAGAAATTATTCATCTTCCAGCCTTTCACGTGTTCTTTTTCCTGTCTTGTGCATCTGTCTGCTGACCGTCAGTTGCTTCTAAATCTTCAATTCCGTACCAAACTAGATTGGAGGTTAGTAATTGCAGTTTGAGCATCTTTTGAATTGTATAAAGTACAAATGGCTCATCGAATGACTTAGTGACCTTCTAAAACCATCTTTTTATGGCTTCAGAGTAATATGGAGGCAGACTTGGTCATTGGTGGATTGCTGTTTTCTCTGCTCCAATTGATATGGCAGGTCTAATTTTTTGCTTGTGTGCAAGTTTCTTATCAGTAACTTCTTGCAACATGTAATGGTATTGTGCGAGCGTATAATTTGTTTTTGTCGTGCAGGGTATATTCTTAATGTGGCATATATACTGCATATGTTTCAACATTAGAACTGATGAGTGGGTAAGTGCACAATCAGTGGGGCACTTTCTCCTGAACATATTTCTTTTTACTTGGATGAATTCTGGAGTACGCATCATCCTGGCATGCATCTTTTTCAGATAAACTGGAAGAAGTATCCAGAGTTTCAACAACAAGTTAAATCTGAACAAGGTAAATTTACTTGCTTTTCTTATTCCATCAGCTCGATGGTTCTTCCCAAACTTTTAGAGAGAGATTCTTTGTTTGTCTTAACTGTTTCATCATTTGCTTATCTAGGGCAAAGTTCTACTAACTTGGCGTTCCGGAACCCATATGATAAGGGCATCCTGGGGAACATTAGAGAGTTCCTATCATAAAAACAACAGATAACCTATGCTTCTCCTGACGATGGAAGCACAGCAACGTAAGTCACCTGAATTTGTTGCTCTTACTGCAATTCTGATACGTAAGGAACTGTGCCTGCTTCTGACAAATTCTATCACTGACCTTTCGGGATTGTACAGTGAAGGATATTTATACGGGGTTCACCTTCTGATCTCTCAGCTCATCCACTATAGAATTAAAGTAAATTTGCGCTCTTCTAGAGTTTTGTTGGTATCTTATTTATTTATCAAAGAGTTGAAGTAAAAAGGAAGAGCTGATGCGGAGATTTTTTTTCTTAGGGTCTGACCCATCTAAATATGAACTTTATAATAGTAAGCTGATGGCAAGAAATGAAATTTCTAACAATACTCTGAAAATATAGAACCTCCTTTTCCAATTTTCCCCTTTTTCCATTTACTTCGTCTGTTTTATTGAGCTTGCTACATAACCCGAGATAAATATGAGGAACTTTCTAAGAACTCAAACGATTCAAGCTTGAATTATTTTCACTAAAAAAGTGATAGCTGATTACATATTTTTGGATATACTAGAACACGAGCACACAATGAAACACACAAGCAAATCATTTATTCACAACTCATAGAGTTGTATTCGTGGCATTGCATATTGCATTGCATTAGCACAACACACTCCTGGATTAACCAGAGATATCAATGGACTTCACCTCCGGCTTCTTCTCCTCTTCCTTAGGCACAGTCACAGTGAGCACCCCATTCTCCATACTTGCCTTGATCTGGTCCATCTTTGCATTCTCTGGGAGGCGGAACCGCCTCATGAACTTCCCACTGCTCCTCTCAACCCGGTGCCACTTATCATTCTTCTCCTCCTTCTCCTTGCTTCTCTCCCCACTGATCTGAAGGATTCTCCCCTCTTCCACCTCAACTTTCACTTCCTCCTTCTTCAGCCCCGGAACATCCACTTTGAACACGTGGGCCTCTGGAGTTTCTTTCCAGTCAATTCGTGCATTCGCGAATGCTGAAGTTTCGCGAGCCGAGGCAGGCACATTAGTGAGCGAGGAGGTGAAGAGGCCATCGAGAGGGTCCCAAATGTCTAGAGAGAATGGGTCGAAGACGTCGGTTCGGCGGCCTCCAAAGATGCTGGGAATGAGCGACATTGTGATCACTGATCAGAGAATTCTGGAAAACTGAGATGATTCTGCAATGTATGAATGGACGTTGTCGGATGATTCTGGTGAGAGCTGAGCAAGGACGTGTGGTGTTTATATAGAGCTTGCACGAGCATTCTGGGTCTTGTTCGAAAGAGGAAAAGAGACATTGGAGAACTCTAGCGTCTTCAAGTCGCTTGTTCTCTCACCTAGTCAAAAGATAAAGTAGTGCTAATTATGGACCCTCAGACTCTCAAACCTTCCACCATATTCGCGATGCATCTTTCTTTTCCTTAGTACTGATCCAGATCGAGTGGAACATTCTGCACTGGACCTGGACAAATACTCCTATTTACTTTGTGGCTTATATATTAATTATTTACTTACTGCAGCAGAAGGCGCTGATTCTTCTCTCGTGTCTCAGACGATTATTTATTGTTGGACCACTTGTTATTTGGCTATTTTGCTGCTTTTGCAAATCGCACGCACTATCGCCACTTTATAAATGGTTAAACGCGGAAATTAAGTCTAAAGATGTTATTATGATCAAAGGGCAAGTAGAATGTCAGTTCAACTGTTCTTTGCAAACACTTAAGCGTTAGCCAGGAAGGACATAGAGAATGTGAAGATAGTAGTTTGAATCTAGCAAAGGTCGAGCGGGTGAGAATACGAATTGGTGGCTTACAAGCAAACATCACGACAGACAAAATCTATATGTTGCAATTTCCAAACATTAACGAAGAATTCATGTTGATTCTAACTTCACAGGTTTTTATCGCTGCACGAAATTCTTTCCTAAGATTCGAAGTTAACGCATCTTTCCATTCTCTTCTTTCACAGATGAAACTGTTCTTGTTGGTATCGTTGTTGATTACATCGGAACATGAGGCAACGATATCGATATTGCCTGGCAAAAACCCAAAAGCATGCGACCCTTCAGGTAAACTCAAATGGGCCTAACCAATAGGTGGGTTTGCGACAGGCCCCAGAAAAAAATGGATCGATGGTTGCTTTGGGGTCAGTGTTAGTCAGACCTTAAATCCTTTCTCGAGCCTAATTAATAACGATTAAATTCCCATTGATTGCTCTAAGTGGGTCCTGCTGGGCCTGTCTGGTCTAAACTATTTGTCCGCGCCTGCCATATGATGGCTTCGCTTATATGGGCGTGTCGTCGGACATCATATCCGGACCTTGACATGTCCCTAAGGTTGCATTTGGTTGTCCGGATTTGGATTAGGATATGATAGAATAAAGTAGGATTAGAAATTCTCTCGATATCCTCCCGATTGTAAATAATCCTATCATGTGTTTGGTGTAACCTGAATTGAAAATTTTTAAAAATCTTTAAAAATCCTCCAAATATCTTTCTCTAATCATCCTCCTCCATTCTTCATGCCTTCACTGTTTCACTAACGACCGGTGGAAACTCCTTTCTCCCGTAGCTTGTTTGGTGAATGAAACCGCCTCATGTGTGGGCTACCGCGAGAGAAGGCCACTTCATCTCTAAATCCATCAACACCAACTTTTCATTGATGGTAATTACAACCAAGAGTTTGAAGGGCGTGATAAGAACAGTGAAAATAAGAAAGAGAGAGAGAGAGAGAGAAAAAAAAAAGAAATGCAGAAAAACCCATTGAAAAGCCAGAGATAATATAATAAAAGGATTAACTACCCTCAAAGTTCATCACTATCTTGATAAAAAGCCAATATCAAGACCTGCAAATTGGAAAAGTAACAGCTGTGAACGGATTTATTACCTTAAAATTCACAATTTCTTCAAACTTCAAGAACTCTGTATGAACATCCTCGTAAAACTCCTCAAATGAGTGTTCAACCTCTTCGTCTGTGTACTGAAAAGAATCAAAAACCTTGATCACTAGTCAGTGTGAAGCAGAGTGAATTTCGGGAATTTTTCAGAGCTTTCTTGTCTTCGTGTGGTGGTGGGTGACTCGTGAATGTGAATAGAGTAGAAAAAACTCGGAGAAGAGGAGGGAGAGAGATGCGGGAAGAGAGGGCAAAAGCTGCAAAGATAGCAATTTGCCGATATTCTGAAATTTATTTTTGTTTTTTATTAACTTTTTTTATATTTTACATATCCTATCCGGGCCTATCCCACCCCCTAGGTGGGATTTTTTTATCCGTACTATATCTGGGCTAATATCCGATCATATCCGGATTTTGCGTCACTCCAAACACCGGATAGGATCCTATCCGGGATTTTATCCAGTCCACCAAATGCAGCCTAAAAGGCTACACCTGGATCACGAAGTGTAAAAATAAGTTGGGTATTGCCGGGGTCGGGACAAGAAAAGGATACTAACTCAACAAGGGAGACCGGGTCGTGCTGGCACCGGAACATTTAAATAAGAAATGCATTGGTGGAGCCTACCTAGTTGTAGGACAGGCCGCCAAGGCCCCTGCTAGCGATAAACTCTAGGCTAATTGTAAACCTAAGCTCCCAACCAAATTAGTCAGATTTTGCAGCCAACGAGTGGCTATTTCCTCTCTCTCTCTCTCTCTCCAATAGCTGAGCGAATGAGACTTTTTCGTGGGTTGAGTTCAGATTTGATCCTCGGATCTTTTGAGGCTTTTACGATGGAGTTCTCTCACTTTGCTTATGTTCAATCAAATGCTTTGATGATCTGCTGCTAAAAAGTAAAAGCTCCATGAACACGGATTGAAAAGAGAAGTTCCGGCTGCACTTAACCTCTGGAAATTTTTGTGACGGGACTCATGAAACCTAACAAAACGTAAGCAAGGGATCTGACTCGCCGATTATTGGTGCATCTGGCAAAATTTTAATGGTTTCTTCGCGGCGGAAACGTATTCAACCGTCGCACCTCATGTAGCCACAATCAGCACGCAATCGAGTGTAATTCGATTAAAATGGCTGCGTGAGGTTGGTACAATGGAGGTTCCGCAAGGAATCTCTCGATTATAACAAAGATTCCACGTGAAAAAGACAATAAGATCCGTATCTAAGCTGAATCATTGTGACAAGCACTCATGAGATTCCTACTCTGTCACTCCAAAACGTGGGTCCGTTCTTCTCTCGCCGCCATGAACAATCCATCGCTGCAACTTCCATGGACACTCCACACAATCTTTCCTTCCCCATTCGCGCAAGTACTGTCGATAACCTCTGTTCAGAATCAAGAAGAGCCAACGAAAATAATGATACACGAAGCTTGCTCGTCAAATTCACATCATTCAAGTCATCAATACGTACCAATTCAAGCTGCACGTTTTGATTCAGCAAACCGAGTCTTTTGGCGCTCACTTAATGCACGCGTACAAGTTAGCGCTGAGTTTCTTAATTACCCACTTGCGATCTTTACCTGTCCCATGCTTGGTTGGATTGTTTCGATTGGGTAGTAAAGACCAACGCTCAAAGCTTAGTTCGCACTCTTTGGATGTATGAACACACTCGTGGCTTCCGATGTCTCTTTCACCAATCAATTCATCGACGTACTGTAAGCTCTTGCTTGAAGAAATATGTTGAATCCCACTTTTAAGCGGGACTCGCGTAATTAATCATAAATTCCGCTGTCCGGCTAGGCAATCTCGAAACGTAATCGGTTGCGTCCTCAATCTCCAGCTTCGCCATGCAACGAAACTTTGAAGCTTGCCTCTCCGGTTTGATCTTCAAGGAAATCGATTCAGAACGTCTTATGGGAAGGAGGGAAAAGAATCAGCTTTCAGATTTCAAGCAAAGATCATACAGTCCAGTAAATTGAGGAGAGATTGAATAAAACGTCTCAACTCAATATAGCTCATTAGAATGGCAAAATATGTGATTCGTAAATTAACGAAATCTCGTATCGGATGGGAGAGAGCTTGTGAAGCAATTCGTAAGTAAAAACCACAACAATTCATTAAATGGTCGAAACATGTGCTCTTTCTAAGGAGTTTCTGCTCATGTTAGTGGAGTTAAGTTGTTGCAAACAGCATAAAAAAAAGTACCCCTTTACTCGGTACGCAGTTTGAAGACAAGCCAAGTACCGAATTTATTCCGCAAGTGATAGTCATGCCAAAACTGGCTTGGACGAGATACAACTCAAAGTACGAGAATATTATTTCTTTGAGCGAAGGAGCTTGTAACTCCTCAAGTGACAACCGGTTAAACACTACGTCGCATCATTTGGCTTGGTCGCTAAAGACAGTCTAATGGTGGTTGAATACGGCTTATCTATTTAAGTGGTCATTCATATTTGGTACCTAGGAATAGAAGGGTACCTTCGTTCAGCCCAATGAATAGGGTTATTATGTCATTAGGTGAACGTGGAAGATCTAACGTTTAATAAACTTATGGTCGAGTTTTCATTCTTCGGCTCTTTCAGATGGCCATGAGCAACTATGAACCAGCACGGAGTTGGTTGGCCCATGATGGCGTCGCAGGTATCAAGAAGAAAGATCAAATTCAATGGCTTTGTTTAATAGTTGGGATTAGGTTCAACCAAGTTCAATTAGAAAGGAGTGTTTTGTAATCATCGTAGGAACGGTAGATTCAGATACATATGATAGCTCAATGTCCCTGGTAGATCCAACATCCCTAACGCATACATTATTTTCAGACTTGTTATTTGATAATTGGGTTTATTATCTATAGAATTGCTTCGTCTGGAACTTCAAGTCACCTTTTCATTTGCATATAGTCATGCAATGTAACTCCATAAGTTCGTATGTCGGTAGAAAATTAGAAACATTAGAAGATTGCGTAGTCAAACTAGATTTTTGTCGCTGACGTGTAATATTGCTTGCCGTGCTTTGGTAGGTAGAATGTCGGAATCCCACAAATAATTCAACATCGAAAAACAATCTTATCCTCAACGACAAAATATCTACTTAGATATCTAACGCGCGGAAGTAGGTGTTTATCAGCTAGCTAATGATCTAATTAGCGAACATAATTAATACAGGCCAAGTTGGAACCGGAACACATTGGGTTCGATCAGAAATGTTCAAAATCAAGCTAATATAAGAGGCTCCAAAGCACGAGCGACGACGTACGAAGTTGTCTATCAAAGCACCTAACATGTTTGATACGAGTCTTCGTTTATCATACAAAAAGTCGGTATGTTATGTGACTCTTCAAGTTGAAATATAACTTTAAAATGCGCAAGTTTGAAAATTTCGGTCGTGACTATGCAATATCGTGCGTTGACCATAATGATTCATATTATCATCTGAGATCAATAGGATCTATCATTTGTAAGGAAAATGGTTAATACGTAATTCGAAAGTCGTTAGTAAAAATTATTTTTGAATATGACATGATTAAATGATTGTCCGTCGCACTAGATGTATTTATGTTGATTTGAATGCATCCAAATCGAAATAGTTCGAATTTTCTTTCTACGAACAAATCGCATCAATATGAATTACTTTTGATTTGTTAGTACTATCTTTTTATGTGATTTCCCATCATTAGAACTTAATGGGCTATAGATATACACGCTTTTGAAAAATGATGACCAAAACCCACACTTTCGGCTCGAGAATCGATAGTTGCAGGTTCGATTTCGGCCTTGGAGGGCTCTAATTTAAACAGAGATGTCAAAACGGTGGGTTACCGTGCTAATTTCCAGAACCTACTAATTATGATCTCACGCCCTGAAACATCAAGGAAAAAAAGAACAGAAAAACTCTGACCAAAACAGATGACAAGCTTCCCAGCAGGGACCTACAAAATAGCTTCCAGGATATTTTCCATCCTTTTCTCTCCTCCGCAGACCTCTCTCGATGTGATTGCATATCCACGTCTTATCGTCGTCCCATCGTTTCCTAGCGAGCATTGCGACTTTGCTTGTTTTTGCTTCACGGTTAGAGCATCTGCCACAGAATTGCAGCCTAGCTACAGTATGAACTCACTGAACCAAGCCTAGGTGGCTGGTTCCAAAAATATCTCTACTTGTAATGATCACGATGCTTAACCTAAGTTCACACCATCGGTTTAAAGACATTCCATTCATAATCTCCGAGCATTAGGACTAAACCTTTTCCTTTTGGGTCCGCTCAGCGGGCTTAGATAGTTACACTTACAACAGAAGGAAACAACTAAAAGATACTCTTCTGTATTTTTCGTAGCAGTCTCAACTCCATTGGGTAAGTACGAGATTCTTGTTTACATGTCAAAACCCTAGCAGAAGAAACTCCTTATCTTCTTGAATTAACTTACGAAGGGCAAAAAAGAAAAGAAAACTCATCTGATCTTCTCTAACATCTATACACCACCGTACAGCACTGCCACCGACACCTTGTCCCCTAGTGAAATTGTCTAAGTCTAGCCTCGGTTGACCCGCAAATCTTAATCTCCCCCCGGGTTTATCTAGGAAAATAAAAACCTGAAGAGGGAAATTCAAGAAACATGGAATAAAAAATGAAAGAATAGTTGAACACCCAGTTCTACTTGCAGTCGCATGCACCAGCAAAATATTCACACAGATTCACCGTGACACTGTCATATGGCATTTACTCGACTCTGATGACTTGATATGCGCACAAGGAAACCGGAGACGTGATTTCAAAGGACGCGACGCAAAAAGTAACGCCATAACACGGGAAGTTAAGTATAAGCCGTCTTCCCTTTATTAAAGACATGATATGCACACAAGGAAACCGGGGACGTGATTTTGAAGGACACGACGCGAAGATTAAAATGATAACGCGGAGAAGTTCACCATAAGCCTGTCTTCTCTTTATTAAAGACATAGATGGAAGGTTGAGATGACAGTGCAACAAAGATAAGTTCCTAAGCGACAGCATTTGCTTGGACAGCAACACTTCGAGGCGATTCTCCAGAAAAAGCTGGTAGAAGAAGACGTTTACTTGTTCGACAAATTTGAAGATTGTTCAGATACAGGGGTAAGAGGAGGAAAAGAGAAAAGGGTGAAATGCAAGTGTTTGGCTTGACAGGAAAGGCGTTTTTTTTTTTACCCCGGAAAGCGCCAACCATCGCCAAGATCGCCAATGGTAGTTTGAGATTTTATGCTTTGCTTGTTGTATGATTCCAAGGACTTAAAATCCATTATTTCCCACATCCTTTTCCAAATGTTTTTCTTTGTCTGCGGGCTTCCTCAAGCCCCCTCCTGTGCACCGAAAGTCGTTTCGGTGCACCATCTTCCTGGGTTCAACTCCTGCCATCCACGTTCACGGCTCTTGCGCAAGGGCCAAACAATGTCGGATACAAAGACTAATTCACCGAGTGATAGAGCTAGATCACGAAGAAGTTGCTGACGGCGAGGGAATTGCTCTCGAATGTTTGACTCGTCGTACCGTTTCTTGTATTGCATATTTCCCTAGCGTCGGAATGGTTTACTAGTTCTTCGACTTATGCCTAATTATGTATTAAATTTCTATGATATTGGTATAATTTACTAATTCTTGAAACTATTGTTCAGCATGCGCAAGAGAAAAAAGCATGAACTTGGGTCATTTGGAGGAGGTTAATTGGAGGCGCCACCGGGAGCCTTTGACATGTACACCCACCTCCCCTTTGCAGCCGGCGGCGGCGCCACCACCATCCAAGGCGGAAGTCTTCCGAAAGGCGCGTCGTCATTGGCCAGCCAGACGTCCAAAAAACACGGGTTCAAATTTAAAATAAACAACCCGAAATTCCACTTCTACCCCCTCCCACAGAATAAGATCGCCAGGGACTTTTGACCCGCTCATGCACCGATTTGTACGATCGGCCCCGCCCACTAATCAAGTAATATTTGATGCCCATCGAGTAATTATCTAAAAATATCTATAAAGGTGCGTTCGCACGTGCGGACTAAGAAATTTTGAGGAATAAAGGAAGAGATCACATGGAGTGTAGAAAAAGATGAAAGGAGGGTGCTTGAGTTTCTTTAATCTTGGTCGTGTGGAGAGATTAGCTGATAATAGAAGCATTGTAATTAAATGTCAAGTGGAAGGAAAAAAGTAAGGACAAATTTAGAAATAACATCGCATGTGCGAAACTTTGCAGGACGCTGCCAACTAGGCTGCATTTATTATTTTGTGGAAAATAAATGATTCAGAAATCACTTTCCCCGAAAATGATCGTCGTATTGCTTCGAATTAACCGACGAAAAATATTTTCATCATTGATAACTATTTATGCTTGAACATTTTTATGGACATTGAATATTTTATCCGTTCATTTTTTTTATAAGCGATATAAGCAATCGTTTTTTAGAAAAAAAATTATTTTTCAAATTATTCATTTTCTGCGGAACGAACGCAATTTATGAGTAAAAATATATAATGGGAGAGACAAATAAGGGGACTGAAAAAATCCGTACTCGAGCCTCCTGTTATGATGACACGAAAGATTAGCATAAAAGATTTTCATGGGATCGTCGCCGACCGTTCCAAAAATTTAAACTGTTATCTGGAGATGTGGTTTTACATTTAAATATTCTGACGCCACGTTCCCGCTCAGAACCCGAAACTAGTGTTCCTTCCCACACCAATTTCATCGACACGCAAATGCTCGATTTTATTATCAAATCTCTATCGAAAATACAAAAGAAAAAAAAAAGAAAAAGCGAGCCAAGGCTAGGAAATGATTTTCATTCCAACTCTACTGAACATTTTGCCGTTATTTAATTAACAGGGATGAAAATTTTTTCAATTGGCCAATTTTTATAAATGGTGTAAGCAATTATTTTTTAAAAAATATTTTTTAAATTACTTATTTTTCGCGAAGCAAACGTACCTTAAAAGTAAGAAGAAACAAAAAAAAAAAGAGAGGAAAAAGGAGAAAAAGAGCCGTGGCAAACCAGAAGAAAGCACGGGGTCCGTTTTTCGGACAAGGACCGTAACAGTAAAATCTAGGACGCGGTCTCGGACTTTAATCTAACGCGGAATCGAATGAGATTTAAGATTAAGAATTCCATTCAACGGCCCCACGCGAAAAAAATATCTGACTCCTCCTCCCTGCCCGCTGCCCAAAACAGTCGCGGTCGCCGGTACGGTCAGCCTCCCCTGCCTGGCCGCCCCTCCGGGCAGATCCAGCCTCCAATACGAATCTAGCCCCTAACCCCACCGTTCGCTGCCGCTTTGATTTTTCTCCTAATCCCCGCGATTAAATTAATTAATAAACTAATTAAATTTTAAAAAAATAAAAAGAAAAGTCCTTCGCTTTCTCTCTCTTCTGTGCGTGGGTGGGTGTGTGTCCCTGCGAGTCCTCTTCTCGCACAGAGGACTCGCAGATGTATACGATGCTCATAACAACGAAGGCAGGGGCCGATGCATAGACTCCGAGAACTCGCCTGCACCTCCCTCCCAATCCCAAAACCACCACGAGCACCAGAGCTGCACAGGACAAGCGAAACCAGCATGCGATTCGCATCTCGCGAAATCCGAACTATGCAGAGAGAGAGCGAGAGAGAGAGAGAGAGAGAGAGACCTGAGAGGGCGAGCTGAATGAGGAGCGAAGAGGCGTGGAGGAAGTGAGGAATCAGAGCGATGGTGAACTGAGTGAGGAAGACGGAGATGCCGGAAGCAATGCAACGTCCGATCGAGCTCCGGCGAGTGTCGCGCGTCTTCTGGTCGTCGATTTCAGCCATTTTTCCTGCTCCGATTCCTTCATCTCGCCGGCAAATACTCGCACAACACCGGCTCAGACGCCATCGCAACAGGCTGAGGCGAGCGAGGGAAGCGGAGCTGCGGAAGGCAGACGAGACGAGCAATGACTCGCCCTTTTTCACTTAAGCGGAAAAGAGAAAAAGAAGGCTTGCTTTCTGACCATAGCGCTTACACAAATTAATTTTAGGAAAAATTCTAAATCAGTACCCACAAGGAGGTCATTTTCTTAAAAAGGAATTCAAAGTGAACATAATATTAAATAAGGGCCTGAAGTGCCCAATCAATTTTAAATAGGAGTCTGAAGTGCCTAATTAGTCTCAACTAAGGGTCTGGGTTCGCCGGCCGATCAAATATTCATCAGTCGGCAAGCACGTCATTGTTCCGACCGCTGGAACAGTGACAATTCGTCTTTTACCTTCTTCTTTTTCCCTTTTTCTGTTTTTTTCTTTCCCTTTTCTTTTTTTTTTCTCTTTTCCCTCTGCCGGCCATAGCCGGGGCCGGCGGAGGTTGCCAACCTCGGGCGGAGGCCGCCCTCGCCGGCGTCGGGCGAGGGAAACCCAGGGTCGCCCTCGCCGGCATCGGGCAAGGGTCGACCCTCGCCAGATTCGGCGAGAGCACGGGAGGATGTTGGCGCCGACCCACCGGGCGGGGCACAGCAAAAAAACCAAGTGCCGAGCAGAGAACAACAACGTTAAATTTTGCAGCTTTAGTTTCCATCCTCAAGTCCTGGCGATTCCTCCCATGCACTCGCCAGATCTGGCGAGGGTCGCCCTCGCCCGCCTAGCCCAGGCGAGGCGACCCTCGCCCGATACCGATGAGGGCGACCTTGGGTTTCCCTCGCCCGACGCCGGCGAGGGTGGCCTCTGCCTAAGGCCGGCAACCTCCGCTAGCCCCGACTATGGCCGGCGGAGGGAAAAGAGAAAAAAAAAACGAAAAGGGAAAGAAAAAAAAAAGAAAAAGAGAAAAAAAGAAGAAGGTAAAAGACGAAATTGTCACTATTCCGCCGATCGAAACAGTGACGTGCTTGCCGATCGGTGAGTATTTGACCGGCCGGCGAACCCAGACCCTTAGTTGAGACTAATTGGGCACTTCGAGCCCCTATTTGAGACTGATTGGGTACTTCAGGCCCTTATTTGACATTATGTCCACTTTGGACCCTTTTTTGAGAAAATGACCCCATTTTGGATACTAATTTGAAATTTTTCCTTAATTTTATTTAGGCAGACGAGTTTTCTGAAAACATTAAAGAGTAAGGGTGCGCATGGAATGCATTCCGAAATAAAAATTCTGTTTCGGAATGCATTCCGGAACAGAATGGCGTTTGTTAAAAAATTTCGGAATGCATTAGAGCGATTTTGCATTACTGGAATAAAAATGCGTTTGTTAAAAATACTTTTGATTAGGAATCTTTCTTGATTAGAATGCATTTTTGATTCGGAATGAGTTTTTGGCAAGAAAAGAGAAGCTACTTTTTGTAGCTTCTTGATTCGAATGCATTCTCCTATTTTCTCACAATTTTTTTTTTCAGAAAATGCATAAAAATTGAAAAATTCTAGAAAAATCCATAAAAATTTCCAGAAAATAAAAAAAAGTCCGATTTCGGGAAAATATGAAATTTGGTGAATTTTTTTAAAAATCAAAAAAATCAAAAATTTCAAAACTTCAGAATAGCTTAAAACACATGTGGCCACCACTTTGAAGTGAAATTTAAATTTTTGAGGTGCCCAAAAAAATCAAAAATTTCAAAACTTCACAAAATGGCTTAAAATACCTGGCCACCTACTTTGAGTGAAATTTAAATTTTTGAGGTGCCCAAAAAAAAGAAAAATAATAAAAAATAAAAATTTCAAAACTTCACAAAATGGCTTAAAATATGTGGCCACCTACTTTGAGTGAAATTTAAATTTTTGAGGTCTTAAAAAAAGAAAAATAATAAAAAAATAAAAATTTTCAAAACTTCACAAAATGGCTTAAAATACCTGTGGCCACCCACTTTGAGTGAAATTTAAATTTTTTGAGGTGGCCCAAAAAATAAAAAAAAAAAAAAATTTATAAACTTCTCACAATGGCTTAGAATATCTGTAGCCACCCACTTTGAGTAAAATTTAAATATTTTGAGGTGCCCAAAAAAATAAAAAAATTCAAAACTTCACAAAATGACTTAGAATACCTGTGGCCACCCACTTTGAGTGAAATTTAATTATTTTTAGGTGCCCAAAAAAAATTTAAAAAAATCAAAAATTTCAAAACTTTACAGAATGGCTTATAATACATGTGGCCACCCACTTTGAGTAAAATTTAAATTTTTTAGGTGCAAAAAAATCAACAAATCAAAAGCAGTTTACGCCTGAAATCAATTTACGGAGCGGGAATTAGTCATGTTTTACCAAAGAGATTTCTCCTTCAGAAATCAATTTCTGGCAAGAATTTGATTTCTGGAGCAGAATGGTTACCATTCGCACCCTAATAGTATTATTTTTCGTCTTTCCAAAACTTAAATTAATATTGTAAGTACTAACAAAAAAATCAGTAAATAACCGTTTTTTTTTGGAAAGTTAATATATTGGGCATTGTGCAATTTCAATATTTAATTTTTTTTTGTCTGCCATATTTCTAATCCACCTTACTCTCTAACTTTTGTTCTGTCTCATGCAGAGCGCAGGAATCGAACCCCGCACCTGTGATACTAGCGTCCCTACCCTCCAATTCCTTACCTAGCATGGCTGCATGTCTATTGGGTATTTCAATATTTAGTTTGATATAGCTAATTTCGAGTTAAATAGTACTTTTCTCATTTTGAGCACAAAGTTGGCGATATCGTTATCCGAATTCATTTAGTTACGACTACCCAATGTGTGAAATACATTCTTCATATGTCTAACTCCACTTGAAGGAACTTATTGAATGGTCACCGTCAATGACATTTGAATTCGAAAAATTAAGATTGCTTATATGATTCTATGTTAATTAGTATAATCTTTCTAGCTGTGAATTTTTAACGTACAATGCACCAGTGAAGATTAATTCGTACGATGAAAAATAAATTATTACTTCCATGTGGCGCACGAGTAAATTGGCTAGTCAGCATTATTCGAATAAATTAAAGAATCGGTGAAAACAAGAAAACCTGTCGGCTTATAGTTTCCAGCTTTTGACTTGAAAAGCTGGTGGCGCCAATGAACGACGGAGCGTTCATGCTAACAGGAGTCTTCGTCTTGGTCTTCATCTTCGGCTTCATCTTCTATTCCTATAGACCGAAAGAGCTTTTGACCCTGAAAAAGACCCAAAGAGCTTCTCTCTTTCAAATGGTGTCCCGCATGGCCTGCGACAGCGATGCCCTCCCATCTCTCCAACCTTAGCGCACGGAAATCTCTCGTGCTCTGAATAAGGTCAATTGGTTCATTCCTCCAGGACTCTCGCGGGCAGCGCGTTTTCTCTTCTCCACCCAACTGAGAGAGTGAGTCATGGAGGAGGAGCACAGAGGAGCGTTGGCTCAGAGCATGATTGATGCCGTCGATGAGATAGCTTCCATCTCGTGTTACAGGGGCACGGTCGAGAAGCGGTACCGCAATCTGGCCACGAGACTGAAGCTGTTGACTCCATTGTTCGAAGAGATTACGGACAGCAAGGAGCCAATGCCCGAAGGGACGATTGGAGCTCTTGCCGCGCTCATGGAAGCTTTGAGTTCCGCGAAGGAGCTGCTGAAGTTCGGGAGAGAAGGCAGCAAAATTTACGCGGTGTGTGCTCGCAATTTCTCTGTGATCTTTGGATAGTCAATTTTTTGGTGTAATATTTTTTAATCCTGTTGCATCCCCATTCACACTGGTTTGACGTTAAATTTCAGTGGAGTTTTTACTTTTTGGATCGGCTTCTGATAAACGAGAAGCTATCAGTGAAAATTTAACCTGAGAGTCTGCAATAAGAGCAGAGCATTGCAACTTAGCTTGAAGAGGGAGCCCCTAGAGGTAGAACAGGTGGTATTTAATACGCCTTTATCAAAAAAGTACTCAGACGGAAGCAGTGTCGTATTGTCTGAGGACAGAGGATGCAAAATCAGAGCATCGGTCTCAGTTATTATGAGTAGCATCAAATGCCAAGAGGAGTGCATTACATACTTGTTATTAATATGTTTGGACATCTCCATGTGAGGGACCCTGGAAAGCATGGGCTACATCTATTTGCTTAGCAGCTTGTGATGATAGTAGAAATTTGCCGCTACTCTTAATGGCCGAGGTTGATTTTATGGTTCTCGGTTGGCATTGAAAGACCAAAGAGGAAGGAACATATTGGCTCTTCTTGGGATTTCAGTAGCATTGCTTCTTTGAATGCCTTATGCCTCCACTGCACGAGAACATCCTGCTTATTGTAAAGTTCATGAAGGTTTAAGCAGCTTTCCAATCATTGTCTGAACCCTGGAGATGTGTCTAGCTTATGGTGGAATTGCCATTAGGGAAAGAAGGGTTGCCGGTTGGTAGTTGGAATATTCATTGTTGAATGGTCTCGTCTCTGTAAATTTTATGAAGTCTTACTCGTGCAAAGTGCCAACCAAATGTGACTCGTTTAATTGCACTACAACAGGGCTTGGATATACACTTATCTGCTGCTAAATAAGTCATTCCGTTTCTCTGGAGGAAGGATCAAAGAAGGGCCGTCTAATAAGTGTCAACGCATGATTCTTTCATGAATTTCTCCTGTTTAAATTTTGCATTTCTTAAACTGTATATTTTGCTCCTCTTACAGGTCTTAGAAAGGGAGCAGATCATGAATAACTATCATGAGGTGACCTCCCAACTGGAACAAGCTCTAAGTAGAATTTCATATGAAAACCTGCACATATCAGATGAAGTCAAGGAGCAGGTAAGACGTCATCTTCAAAAGTTTGTTCTTTTCAGTTATCTGGGACATGGTTACAATCAGACTGCATGGAGTATGTTATTTTCTTGGTGATGTTCACATAATTTTGGTGCAATCTACTTGTTGCATAGACCATTGCACATGCCGGCCGGTACCAGTGAAAATACACCAACAAAAAAACCTGACTGAAAAATTAGCCACAGAATTGTGGACTTTATCTATTTCAAACCTTGTTTATCCCCAATTTGTACATGTTAAGAATACTTCTCTTCTAGGACATTGGAACCCTTAACCTTGAGTTTTTAGTTTCGATACTACAATCAAGAGAATCTAACCTTTTGGCTTCCAGGTTGAGCTCGTCCTTGGACAATTTAGAGGAGCTAAAGGAGGAGTCAATTCATCTGATGTCGACTTGAATGAAGAGCTCTTAGCCCTTTATTACCAGAGTAGTGACACAGCTCCGGATCAAGCTGTCTTAAGGAAATTGGCTGAAAAGCTAGAGTTAATGAAGATCGCTGACATTAAGCAGGAGTCACTGGCTCTACATGAGATGGTTTGTGCAAGTGGTGGAGATCCAGGGGAGAGCATTGTGAGAATATCAATGTTACTGGACCAAATTAAAGCCTTTGTGCAGACAGAGAAACTTGACATGGTTCCGCCTACCGGCGAAAAGAACGTTCTTCCCAGTTCCAGCGGGTCATCAGTCGATGGCAATAAAAAAACACCGGTCATCCCAGATCTTTTCCGTTGCCCAATATCCTTGAAGTTGATGAAGGATCCCGTTGTAGTGTCAACAGGCCAGGTATGTGCATTACTGGTTCTTCCTTCGCTGTGGATTCATGACGGACGTTGCAGTTGCACTATTATGGGAATCCAACTGTATCTTATGGACTTGTCAAACCAATGTATTCTAAGTCTGATGGGAGATAGTTAAAAAAGGACTAGGGAGATAGTTAAGTATGGACCAAGAGTCCTTTTTTGCCGTAGTATATAGCATTATAGGCCCGTATTAGCATAAAATTTTTAGCATTCTATTAGCATATGTTAAAAAATGCAAAAACTTCTACCTTTTGAGCAGGCTATCCCCCCCCCCCCCTCTCTCGTGGGCGCATGCGTGGATATGTTTGCACATATTCACAGTCCTCATGCACTGATCACTCTTTATCCTGCTGCAGACCTATGAACGCTCATGCATTGAGGAGTGGCTAGAAGCGGGTCATAGAACATGTCCAAGGACACAGCAAACCCTTTCTAACACAACTCTTACACCCAACAATGTCCTTTGCAGCCTTATAGCTCAATGGTGTGAGGCTAACGGCATTGAGCCACCAGGACCTCCAAGCAGCTCTCGACCCACTAAAACCATCTCAGCCAGCTTCCCTGCAGAATGCGCTGAGGTTGAACTTCTTGTGCGCAAACTTGCTTCTGGAAATCCTGAGGAACAGCGGTCAGCTGCAGGTGAGATTCGCCTTCTTGCGAAGAATAATAGAGATATCCGTGTGGCTATTGCTGAAGCAGGTGCGATTCCCTTCCTCGTACACCTTCTTTCAACTCCAGACTCGCGCATTCAAGAGCATGCTGTCACTGCTCTTCTCAACCTTTCAATATGCGATGAGAATAAAGGAAATATTGTCTCCTCTGGAGCCGTACCAGGCATACTCCATGTTCTGAGGACTGGGAATATGGTAGCACGGGAAAATGCAGCGGTCACACTCTTCAGTCTCTCAGTTGTAGATGAATATAAAGTAACGATTGGTGCATCTGGTGCGATTCCTCCACTCGTGTTGCTTCTAAATGAAGGAACCCAAAGGGGGAAGAAGGATGCTGCAACAGCTCTTTTTAATTTGTGCATTTATCTAGGTAACAAGGGGAAGGCTGTCAGGGCTGGCATTGTACCCACCCTGATGCAGCTTCTAACTGAACCTGGAGGCAGGATGGTGGATGAGGCACTCGCTATACTGGCAATATTAGCCAGTAATGCTGAAGGGAGGGCTGCCATTGGCGCTGCAAAGGTAGTGCCGGTTCTTGTAGAATTGATTCACGTTGATTCTCCTAGGAACAAGGAGAACGCTGCTGCTGTTTTGGTGCATCTTTGTGCTGGAGATCAGCATCCTCTGTTAGAGGCAAAGGAACTGGGAATCATGGAGCCACTGGTGGATTTGGCACAAAATGGCACAGAGAGAGGGAAACGAAAGGCTGCTCAATTGGTTGAGCGTTTGAGCCATTTCGTTGAGCAGCAGCAGGAGGCTTAGGCGGTGCCTAAGCCGAGGTCGAGGTTCAGGTACAGGCTGAGACCGAGGCTGAGGCTGACGCTCAGCCAAAGAGCCGCCCTCGACTGCAAATGTTATTGATAATGATAGCTGAAGCTTTTCGCCACCTCTTTTGTGCTTTTTTATTCGTGATTTTGGTTTTGATTTAGCTTGTTCTGAGGTGTTCCACATAGAAAGGGAACTTACTCATCCACATAACTGTCATTGAGAATGGTTACTCAACTTAATGCAAACCACGCCATAACATAGACACCAACTCAACATAAAATTAGACCATATAATATTCTCATGAAACTACAAAAAACATAGGTGTTCGTAACCTCAAATTTTACCTCCAGTTTTTTCAAATCATTAAATTCTTGAGCAAACATTTATCAGCGAGATACAAGAGCCAAAGCACGTATTAAACATCAAAAATGGTTTTTACTCATCAAAACGAATATTTTCACACCCATTTTACCACCCCAATCTTATGGTCAACTTTTTTATCCTTCAAACCGGTCGTATGTTTTCCACGGTAATGGGAAGTTTACGAATTCTTGATTTCAATTGCACATCTCGCGATTAGAGATTGCTAGCATCCCCACACAACAAAAATCGGTTCCGAAGGAATGTCGAACAAGGGAGTAATTGTTAGTCAAATTTCGGTCAAACCTTCCGATATCCGAAAGAAAGATCCCAGAGAGGAAAACCATACCTAGAGGTCTTACAATCGAATGAAATTAACAAACCTCTAAGTTAAGATAAATAATGATTTTTGAAGGTAATAAGTTACCAAAACTACGCCCGATTCATAAACTTGAAATCTCAGATCTATGATTTTGCGATTCACCTAACAACATTGGTCTCAATGGAAAGCTCTCATTGAAAGTTTCAGGGGTTCTTTTTTTTTTAGCGTAGGTAATTTTAGCAGGTGCAAGAACATTGGGGTGTACATATTTAGCTCTTCAAAAGAACCAACTAAAAACATTACCTCGTGTATTTTTTTTTGGTCCAAAAAAAAAAAAAGAAACAGCTTTTCTTCAAGGACATTAATTTTTTCTCATAATTTTTCAACTCCTGTATTCCAATTAACTAAAAGCTGCATAACACTAAAAGATGTAAAAGACTTCCCTTCTTGAAAGTTGATCTGATGTTTTTTGCTGTCTTCCATCCCTTTCTTTTATTGGGAGGTATTAAATCAATTGTACATTCTACTCTTTCTTCAAAAAGCTTAAATAAATTCTATGATGCAAATATACTTAAGACAACCACACACTTTGAGCAAAAGACGTGGGAGCATAACCTGCACGAGCTTTACCATCGGTCGTCGCACGAGCAGTGCCCACCTGAGAAGTAGTGAAATCCCGAAGCATCCCGCAAGGCTGCGTTTGGTCGTCCGTATTTCTGGTCAGGATAGGATTGGATAGGATAGGATAGGATAGGAAATCTAGGGATTTGGCCATATCATATCCACTGTTTGGTGAAGTACGGATTCAAAGTCGGATATGCTCATATCCTATCCTATCCTGTGTTTGGTAGAAACTGTATATCAATATAAAGGACATATATACCCCTACGTGATGCTCATGAAATATTTTGATCTTATTACTATAAAAATAACATTCTCATACACAAATAAACTTGAAAATATGACATTTTATTAGATTTTCAAATTTTTTTGCAAAAATAAAATAAAATGAAAATAGAAACAAATGAGACAAGAAAATTGTCATCATCGTCTTTCTTCGAGCGCTTTTCCGCAAACAAATCATTCTTCAGCTTCTTCTTAGGCGGAGGCTTCACCGCACCCGCACCCTTCTTCTTCTTATTAACAGCCAGGCCACCCATTGATCTGCAAAAGCATCAAATACCAGGGTTTACACATAACAACGTTGGAAGAACATCTTAAATGGGATAACAAAGATGGAACTCGAATGTGAAATAAAAAAGCCATCTTTCGACATCAACTGAAGCCGCGAAAAGCGGAGAGACAAGCTCCAAGTTACCAAACCTCAACTCCACCAAACCACAGAGCATCGCAAGCACAAAACAAACAATCGAAACAGCGAGATGGTGGGTTCCTTCATCGTCCGCAATCACGTTGTTTTTCGAAACAGACAAATCCAACAGAACTGAATCAGCAATTGCAAGGACGAAGGGCCACCGATTCCTTGCTCCACCGCGAACTAGATACCATTCGACGAACACGACGAACGCCATTGACGACGGTGCGAAACTGGAGAGGACAGTAACAATACCTGAGCTGAGCAGAGCAGAGCAGTCGGCGCGCCTAGAAGAAGAAGAAGAAGAAGCGACGAAGAGGTTCGGAGCTTCTCTGATGTCGCCGGCGAGGTGCGGAAAAGCGCTTCTTCCCGGCAAGCTTCAACAGTATTTCCGCGGACGACCACCTGATCTCCTCCTCCTGCGGGTCCTTCCAGTTCAGCATCTCGACGAGCCGCGTGGGTGAAGAGTGCGTGAATGAAGGGTAGGGTTTCTAAAAATTTGCTTTTATGTGACGGATAGGAGAAATCCTATCCGACTTTATTCTACCCTCTCCCCTCGGATTTTTTTATCCGGGTTATATCCCCTCTATATCCGACATTATACTATCCGGGACACCTACCAAACACGGGATAGGATAAAACATATCCTATCCCGAGTTTTATACGGACGACCAAACGCAGCCCAAGAGTATTTGTCTATTTGTGATGGCTGATGTGTATTTCAAGAACTGATGGCAGTCCTCACAAAGGCTGATGTTCTTTACAATCTTGATGGGTTTTCCCGGTCTATTCATCAAAAGCCCGAATGCTGCAGCAAGTTTTGCACTGTGATAGAGCAAGAAATCCTTTTTCTGCTGTTCTCCAACTTCATGGAGAACAAAACTTGTGTCAGGCACATACCCAGCTTTTTGGCATTCTGAAATTAGGATTTCCAACCCGCTATAGATGTCCTTGGTTTGGGAATGGGACTTATCTCTTGTATAAAATGATATTGTCTCGTTTTTATGGATGACCCAACTCCGTGAAGGCTGTTTCTGAAACCCTTTGACTCTCATTTCTTTCCTCACTGTATCAGAGCAATGCCATCTTCCAGAGGCAGAGTACAGATTTGCAACAAGCACATAGGTGGAAGGATCTTGTGGTTCCATTGAAAGTAAATGCTTTATAACTCTTTTACCAAGAATTGCATTGGAATGGATTCCACATCCATCAAGCAAAGCTCGCCAGACTGAAGCCTCTGGTTCAAAAGCCATATTGCTGATTGTTTTCTCTGCAAGCTCAAAAAATCCCCAGATTCCTAAAACACCAACAAATGATGCATAATGCTCCTGTGAAGGTTCTATATCAAATTCTGTTTGCATGGATGAAAAGAATCTACAACAATCATCGACTAAACAAAGTTTAGTATATTTGTAAGCTGATATAACTAAAAGGATGCTGATCTTGTCAGGCTTTATGCCTGCTTTGTGTAAGTTTGACCAGACTGTGAGGGCATCATCTCCCCGCTTATGTATGATGAACCCCGCAATCAAGCCATTCCATGAAACTACATCATGTGCAGGCATAATGTTAAAGACTTTTTTAGCAGAATCCATATTCCAACACTTGAAGTACATACTGATCAACGCATTTGCTACCTCTAAATCTGAAGATAATCCAGATTTAAGAACATGACAGTGAATTTGCTCACCCATCCTATCAGACCCTAGAGTTCCACAAACACCGAGTATTGAAGTTGATGCAGCTTCATCAAGAATTATGCTCCCTTCTGCTCGATAACGGCAAAATAGTGACATTGCTTCATCCGGCAGCCCATTACCTGCATACCCACATATCATCGAAGTACATATGATAGAGCCATCCCACTCAAAAGGCCACCGTTTGAACATCTTTCCAGCATCCACCATCCTCCCACAATGAGTGCACATATCAAGCAAAGCTGCTTCAACACGAGCATTTGCCAGGAGACCAAACTTGATAATAAACCCTTGCAACTGCTCACTAAGTTTCCGTGCCCCAAGCAACCTACAGGCCTTAGCAACAGTAGTTAAGGTGTAGTCAGTCAATTCCAAGCCCTCCTCCACCATACTAATAAATAAATCTAGCACTTCAAAAGCTTTGCCATTTTCACGGAGTCCTGCCAAAAGGGCGTTGCAAGAAACAGAATCCTTCTCTGGCATTGTATGAAACATATCCATAGCCATATCAATCGAGCCAAACTCCCCATAGGCTCTAATCATCTCTGTCCAAGTGATAATATCCCTCGTGGCCATCTTCTCAAACAAGGTCTCCACATCATCTATGGTTCCACATTTTATATAAAATTTGATAAGTGCATTGTTCACACTCAAGTCAGTCTCCATACCAATTCTGATGGCATGAGCATGAATTTCTTTTCCTCTAAGTAAACTACCAGCATCAGTACAGGCAGTCAAAACCGCAGAAAGAGTCATATAATCAGCTCTAAAACCATCCATTTGGTCCATTTGCCGAATAGATTCAAATGCCCTCTCGTACATTTGGGCCTTCACCAATCCCGAAACTACAGTATTCCAGGAAGCAATGTCTCTCTTAGGCATTTCGTCAAACAATTCAAGAACGGAATCCAGACACTCGCATTTATTGTACATACCCATAAGTGCATTCGAAACGAAAACGCTTTCTAAATAACCCGTTTTAGCCACCAAAGCATGGACTTGCAAACCTAGCTCCAACTCAGTGAGCCGTATACAAGCGGTCAGAATCGCAACGAAGCTATACTCATTTGGCTGAATACCTGAACCCATCAATCTGAAGAAAACCTCCACCGCTTCGAGCCCTCGGTCTTTGTTCCATGGAGAGGTTCCACTGCTGATGGATATTTTGTTCCATGGAGAGGTTGCCATGCTTATAATTGGTCTTTGCAGGTTGGTCCTCTCTATTCCTCCAACTTTTAACACCTGTGTAAATTAATTCATTCTGACCTGTTTTTATTTGGATGCTTGTGCTGATATCTGTGGTGACTGATTCTATGCTGATAATCATGTCTATAAATACAGTATTTTTAAAAGAGATCCTGGTCGTGTAACTCCTGGACCTTCCTTATCAAGTGAACTTTGTGATGGATCCATCTCTGAAGTCAGTGAGGTACTGCAAATTGTGAAGTGACTAAACATGTGATTATACTTGGTTGCGATCTATTTTTCCAACTGACTCATTCCATCCATTACTTAGCAGTAGCACATGTCATTATCACTTAATTGGCAATACCATACGTGCAGAGGAATTAAAGTTTCAGTTATCTAAACGTTGTCCGCCCTGTCTTCTTTTTCAGACTAGCTCTTTGTTGGGAAGAGTAAGATATTGCAGAATTTGCGAGGCCTATATCAAAGGGTTTGACCACCATTGCCCTGCGTTTGGAAATTGTATAGGTAATGGTAAGCTCCACTTTGCAATTGAACTCTTAAGAGACTCCTTGATATAATTATTCTTCATCATTCTTACCTATAATCATGAAGCACATTTCCTCCGCATCACATTGGTGTTGGCATCGCTATGCAGGTCAGAATAACTATTTCCTTTTCATGGCTCTTTTGGCTGGATTTCTTATCACCGAGTCTTCTTTTGTAGCCAGCTCATCTAAGTGTAAGTTTGGCTAATGCTGCCTGACTTTATCCAACTCTTTATATACATTAAATTTTCACTGGGACATTCCCCCTGGAGTTTGAGCTGGGGTCAGAATGATTTTGCAGGTGAAGTGAGCCTAGATTATGAAAGAAAATTTTTGATATTAGACCAAACTATATGCCATTAAATTTCCCAAGCTAATCATTTGCATATGTATCTGCCAGTGCTACTCCATATAAATGCTGGTATTGCTCGTTATTTGGCAGATATGCAATCATTATTTGCAGATTAATGGATGAACAGACAGAAATTGGTCATTTATTGCTGAGATAGTCTTAAATAAATTAGGGTATGTGAGGAGGCATCCATCTTCATCCAATCAAGGTTTAAGCAATATATAGGTTCCTGAAGGACAATTGTAACCCGGCACACTGTATTTACTCATGTCTCGGGATAGAAATGTTCCAAAGCTGTGATACACAGGTTTCTTAAAGACAAATAAAAGTTAACTTCTATGTATATTTAAAAAATTGGTAAATAGTTCCACATGCTGTATACACTACCTTTGGTCAAAGAGCAAAGGTTGTTCCTCTTTTTAACCTTTCAGGCTTGGAGCTGGTCTTTCTCTCCACTAGTCATGCTTTACTTGTTAGAAATTATTCATCTTCCAGCCTTTCACGTGTTCTTTTTCCTGTCTTGTGCATCTGTCTGCTGACCGTCAGTTGCTTCTAAATCTTCAATTCCGTACCAAACTAGATTGGAGGTTAGTAATTGCAGTTTGAGCATCTTTTGAATTGTATAAAGTACAAATGGCTCATCGAATGACTTAGTGACCTTCTAAAACCATCTTTTTATGGCTTCAGAGTAATATGGAGGCAGACTTGGTCATTGGTGGATTGCTGTTTTCTCTGCTCCAATTGATATGGCAGGTCTAATTTTTTGCTTGTGTGCAAGTTTCTTATCAGTAACTTCTTGCAACATGTAATGGTATTGTGCGAGCGTATAATTTGTTTTTGTCGTGCAGGGTATATTCTTAATGTGGCATATATACTGCATATGTTTCAACATTAGAACTGATGAGTGGGTAAGTGCACAATCAGTGGGGCACTTTCTCCTGAACATATTTCTTTTTACTTGGATGAATTCTGGAGTACGCATCATCCTGGCATGCATCTTTTTCAGATAAACTGGAAGAAGTATCCAGAGTTTCAACACCAAGTTAAATCTGAACAAGGTAAATTTACTTGCTTTTCTTATTCCATCAGCTCGATGGTTCTTCCCAAACTTTTAGAGAGAGATTCTTTGTTTGTCTTAACTGTTTCATCATTTGCTTATCTAGGGCAAAGTTCTACTAACTTGGCGTTCCGGAACCCATATGATAAGGGCATCCTGGGGAACATTAGAGAGTTCCTATCATAAAAACAGCAGATAACCTATGCTTCTCCTGACGATGGAAGCACAGCAACGTAAGTCACCTGAATTTGTTGCTCTTACTGCAATTCTGATACGTAAGGAACTGTGCCTGCTTCTGACAAATTCTATCACTGACCTTTCGGGATTGTACAGTGAAGGATATTTATACGCAGTTCACCTTCTGATCTCTCAACTCATCCACTATAGAATTAAAGTAAATTTGCGCTCTTCTAGAGTTTTGTTGGTATCTTATTTATTTATCAAAGAGTTGAAGTAAAAAGGAAGAGCTGATGCGGAGATTTTTTTTCTTAGGGTCTGACCCATCTAAATATGAACTTTATAATAGTAAGCTGATGGCAAGAAATGAAATTTCTAACAATACTCTGAAAATATAGAACCTCCTTTTCCAATTTTCCCCTTTTTCCATTTACTTCGTCTGTTTTATTGAGCTTGCTACATAACCTGAGATAAATATGAGGAACTTTCTAAGAACTCAAACGATTCAAGCTTGAATTATTTTCACTAAAAAAGTGATAGCTGATTACATATTTTTGGATATACTAGAACACGAGCACACAATGAAACACACAAGCAAATCATTTATTCACAACTCATAGAGTTGTATTCGTGGCATTGCATATTGCATTGCATTAGCACAACACACTCCTGGATTAACCAGATATATCAATGGACTTCACCTCCGGCTTCTTCTCCTCTTCCTTAGGCACAGTCACAGTGAGCACCCCATTCTCCATACTTGCCTTGATCCGGTCCATCTTTGCATTCTCTGGGAGGCGGAACCGCCTCATGAACTTCCCACTGCTCCTCTCAACCCGGTGCCACTTATCATTCTTCTCCTCCTTCTCCTTGCTTCTCTCCCCACTGATCTGAAGGATTCTCCCCTCTTCCACCTCAACTTTCACTTCCTCCTTCTTCAGCCCCGGAACATCCACTTTGAACACGTGGGCCTCTGGAGTTTCTTTCCAGTCAATTCGTGCATTCGCGAATGCTGAAGTTTGGCGAGCCGAGGCAGGCATATTAGTGAGCGAGGAGGTGAAGAGGCCATCAAGAGGGTCCCAAATGTCTAGAGAGAATGGGTCAAAGACGTCGGTTCGGCGGCCTCCAAAGATGCTGGGAATGAGCGACATTGTGATCACTGATCAGAGAATTCTGGAAAACTGAGATGATTCTGCAATGTATGAATGAACGTTGTCGGATGATTCTGGTGAGAGCTGAGCAAGGACGTGCGGTGTTTATATAGAGCTTGCACGAGCATTCTGGGTCTTGTTGGAAAGAGGAAAAGAGACATTGGAGAACTCTAGCGTCTTCAAGTCGCTTGTTCTCTCACCTAGTAAAAAGATAAAGTAGTGCTAATTATGGACTCTCAGACTCTCAAACCTTCCACCATGTTCGCGATGCATCTTTCTTTTCCTTCGTACTGATCCAGATCGAGTGAAACATTCTGCACAGGACCTGGACAAATATTCCTATTTACTTTGTGGCTTATATATTAATTATTTACTTACTGCAGCAGAAGGCGCTGATTCTTCTCTCGTGTCTCAGACGATTATTTATTGTTGGACCACTTTGTTATTTGGCTATTTGGCTGCTTTTGCAAATCTCACGCACTATCGCCACTTTATAAATGGTAAAACGCGGAAATTAAGTCTAAAGATGTTATTATGATCAAAGGGCAAGTAGAATGTCAGATCAACTTTTCTTTGCAAACACTTGAGCGTTAGCCAGGAAGGACATAGAGAATGTGAAAGATAGCAGTTTGAATCTAGCAAGGTCGAGAGCGGGTCAGAATACGAATTGGTGGCTTACAAGCAAATATCACGACAGACAAAATCTATATGTTGCAATTTCCAAACATTAACGAAGAATTCATGTTGATTCTAACTTCACAGGTTTTTATCGCTGCACGAAATTCTTTCCTAAGATTCGAAGTTAACGCATCTTTCCATTCTCTTCTTTCACAGATGAAACTGTTCTTGTTGGTATCGTTGTTGATTACATCGGAACATGAGGCAACGATATCGATATTGCCTGGCAAAAACCCAAAAGCATGCGACCCTTCAGGTAAACTCAAATGGGCCTAACCAATAGGTGGGTTTGCGACAGGCCCCAGAAAAAAATGGATCGATGGTTGGTTTGGGGTCAGTGTCAGTCAGACCTTAAATCCTTTCTCGAGCCTAATTAATAACGATTAAATTCCCATTGATTGCTCTAAGTGGGTCCTGCTGGGCCTGTCTGGTCTAAACTATTTGTCCGTGCCTGCCATATGATGGCTTCGCTTATATGGGCGTGTCGTCGGACATCATATCCGGACCTTGACATGTCCCTAAGGTTGCATTTGGTTGTCCGGATTTGAATTAGGATAAGATAAGATAAGATAAAGTAAGATTAGAAATTCTCTCGATATCCTCCCGATTGTAAATAATCCTATCATGTGTTTGGTGTAATCTGGATTGAAAATTTTTAAAAATCTTTAAAAATCGTCCAAATATCTTTCTCTAATCATCCTCCTCCATTCTTCATGCCTTCACTGTTTCACTAACGACCGGTGGAAACTCCTTTCTCCCGTAGCTTGTTTGGTGAATGAAACCGCCTCATGTGTGGGCTACCGCGAGAGAAGGCCACTTCATCTCTAAATCCATCAACACCAACTTTTCATTGATGGTAATTACAACCAAGAGTTTGAAGGGCGTGATAAGAACAGTGAAAATAAGAAAGAGAGAGAGAGAAAAAAAAAGAAATGCAGAAAAACCCATTGAAAAGCCAGAGATAATATAATAAAAGGATTAACTACCCTCAAAGTTCATCACCATCTTGATAAAAAGCCAATATCAAGACCTGCAAATTGGAAAAGTAACAGCTGTGAACGGATTTATTACCTTAAAATTCACAATTTCTTCAAACTTCAAGAACTCTGTATGAACATCCTCGTAAAACTCCTCAAATGAGTGTTCAACCTCTTCGTCTGTGTACTGAAAAGAATCAAAAACCTTGATCACTAGTCAGTGTGAAGCAGAGTGAATTTCGGGAATTTTTCAGAGCTTTCTTGTCTTCGTGTGGTGGTGGGTGAGTCGTGAATGTGAATAGAGTAGAAAAAACTCGGAGAAGAAGAGGGAGAGAGATGCGGGAAGAGAGGGCAAAAGCTGCAAAGATAGCAATTTGCCGATATTCTGAAATTTAGTTTTCTTTTTTATTAAATATTTTTATATTTTACATATCCTATCCGGGCCTATCCCACTCCCTAGGTGGGATTTTTTTATCCGGACTATATCTGGGCTATATCCGATCATATCCAGATTTCGCGTCACTCCAAACACCGGATAGGATTCTATCCGGGATTTTATCCAGTCCACCAAATGCAGCCTAAAAGGCTACACCTGGATCACGAAGTGTAAAAAGAAGTTGGGTATTGCCGGGTCGGGACAAGAAAAGGATACTAACTCAACAAGGGAGACCGGGTCGTGCTGGCATCGGAACATTTAAATAAGAAATGCATTGGTGGAGCCTACCTAGTTGTAGGACAGGCCGCCAAGGCCCCTGCTAGCGATAAACTCTAGGCTAATTGTAAACCTAAGCTCCCAACCAAATTAGTCAGATTTTGCAGCCAACGAGTGGCTATTTCCTCTCTCTCTCTCTCTCTCCAATAGCTGAGCGAATGAGACTTTTTCGTGGGTTGAGTTCAGATTTGATCCTCGGATCTTTTGAGGCTTTTACGATGGAGTTCTCTCACTTTGCTTATGTTCAATCAAATGCTTTGATGATCTGCTGCTAAAAAGTAAAAGCTCCATGAACACGGATTGAAAAGAGAAGTTCCGGCTGCACTTAACCTCTGGAAATTTTTGTGACGGGACTCATGAAACCTAACAAAACGTAAGCAAGGGATCTGACTCGCCGATTATTGGTGCATCTGGCAAAATTTCAATGGTTTCTTCGCGGCGGAAACGTATTCAACCGTCGCACCTCATGTAGCCACAATCAGCACGCAATCGAGTGTAATTCGATTAAAATGGCTGCGTGAGGTTGGTACAATGGAGGTTCCGCAAGGAATCTCTCGATTATAACAAAGATTCCACGTGAAAAAGACAATAAGATCCGTATCTAAGCTGAATCATTGTGACAAGCACTCATGAGATTCCTACTCTGTCACTCCAAAACGTGGGTCCGTTCTTTTCTCGCCGCCATGAACAATCCATCGCTGCAACTTCCATGGACACTCCACACAATCTTTCCTTCCCCATTCGCGCAAGTACTGTCGATAACCTCTGTTCAGAATCAAGAAGAGCCAACGA
Organism: Syzygium oleosum; assembly: GCF_021117445.2. Taxonomy (NCBI): domain Eukaryota; kingdom Viridiplantae; phylum Streptophyta; class Magnoliopsida; order Myrtales; family Myrtaceae; genus Syzygium; species Syzygium oleosum. Next base: position 19,505,277 of record NW_026607487.1, read on the forward strand.
AAATAATGATACACGAAGCTTGCTCGTCAAATCCACATCATTCAAGTCATCAATACGTACCAATTCAAGCTGCACGTATTGATTCAGCAAACCGAGTCTTTTGGCGCTCACTTAATGCACGCGTACAAGTTAGCGCTGAGTTTCTTAATTACCCACTTGCGATCTTTACCTGTCCCATGCTTGGTTGGATTGTTTCGATCGGGTAGTAAAGACCAACGCTCAAAGCTTAGTTCGCACTCTTTGGATGTATGAACACACTGGTGGCTTCCGATGTCTCTTTCACCAGTCAATTCATCGACGTACTGTAAGCTCTTGCTTGAAGAAATATGTTGATGACTCCCACTTTTAAGCGGAACTCGCGTAATTAATCATAAATTCCGCTGTCCGGCTAGGCAATCTCGAAACGGAATCGGTTGCGTCCTCAATCTCCAGCTTCGCCATGCAAGGAAACTTTGAAGCTTGCCTCTCCGGTTTGATCTTCAAGGAAATCGATTCAGAACGTCTTATGGGAAGGAGGGAAAAGAACCAGCTTTCAGATTTCAAGCAAAGATCATACAGTCCAGTAAATTGAGGAGAGATTGAATAAAACGTCTCAACTCAATATAGCTCATTAGAATGGCAAAATACGTGATTCGTAAATTAACGAAATCCCGTATCGGATGGGAGAGAGCTTGTGAAGCAATTCATAAGTAAAAACCACAACAATTCATTAAATGGTCGAAACATGTGCTCTTTCTAAGGAGTTTCTGCTCATGTTAGTCGAGTTAGGTTGTTGTAAACAGCATAAAAAAAAGTACCCCTTTACTCGGTATGCAGTTTGAAGACAAACCAAGTACCGAATTTATTCTGCAAGTGATAGTCATGCCAAAACTGGCTTGGACGAGATACAACTCAAAGTACGAGAATATTATTTCTTTGAGCGAAGGAGCTTGTAACTCCTCAAGTGACAACCGGTTAAACACTACGTCGCATCATTTGGTTCACTAAAGACAGTCGAATGGTGGTTGAATACGGCTTATCTATTTAAGTGGTCATTCATATTTGGTACCTAGGAATAGAAGGGTACCTTCGTTCAGCCCAGTGAATAGGGTTATTATGTCATTAGGTGAACGTGGAAGATCTAACGTTTAATAAACTTATGGTCAATTAGAAAGGAGTGTTTTGTAATCATCGTAGGAACGGTAGATTCAGATACATATGATAGCTCAATGTCCCTGGTAGATCCAACATCCCTAACGCATACATTATTTTCAGACTTGTTATTTGATAATTGGGTTTATTATCTATAGAATTGCTTCGTCTGGAACTTCAAGTCACCTTTTCATTTGCATATAGTCATGCAATGTAACTCCATAAGTTCGTATGTCGGTAGAAAATTAGAAACATTAGAAGATTGCGTAGTCAAACTAGATTTTTGTCGCTGACGTGTAATATTGCTTGCCGTGCTTGGTAGGTAGAATGTCGGAATCCCACAAATAATTCAACATCGAAAAACAATCTTATCCTCAACGACAAAATATCTACTTAGATATCTAACGCGCGGAAGTAGGTGTTTATCAGCTAGCTAATGATCTAATTAGCGAACATAATTAATACAGGCCAAGTTGGAACCGGAACACATTGGGTTCGATCAGAAATGTTCAAAATCAAGCTAATATAAGAGGCTCCGAAGTACGAGCGACCAGGTACGAAGTTGTCTATCAAAGCACCTAACATGTTTGATATGAGTCTTCGTTTATCATACGAAAAGTTGGTATGTTATGTGATTCTTCAAGTTAAAATAGAACTTTAAAATGCGCAAGTTCGAAAATTTCGATCGTGACTATGCAATATCGTGCATTAACCATAATAGTTCATATTATCATCTGAGATCGATAGGATCTATTATTTGTAAGGAAAATGATTAATATGTAATTTGAAAGCCGTTAGTAGAAACTATTTTTGAATATGATATGGTTAAATGATTGTCCTTCGCTCTAGATGTATTTACATAGATTTGAATGCATCCAAATCGAAAAAGTTCAAATTTTCTTTCTACGAACAAATCGCATCAATATGATTTGCTTTTGATTTGTTAGTACTATCTTTTTACGTGATTTCCCATCATTAGATCTTAATGGGCTATAGATATACACGCTTTTGAAAAATGATGACCAAAATCCACACTTTCAGCTCGAGAATCAATAGTTGTAGGTTCGATTTCGGCCTTGGAGGGCTCTAATTTAAACAGAGATATCATGACGGTGGGTTATTGTGCTAATTTTCGGAGCCTACTAATTATGATCTCACACCCCGAAACATCAAGGAAAAAAAGAACAGAAAAACGATGACCAAAACAGATGACAAGCTTCCCAGCAGGGACCTACAAAATAGCTTCCAGGATATTTTCCATCCTTTTCTCTCCTCCGCAGACCTCTCTCGATGTGATTGCATATCCACGTCTTATCGTCGTCCCATCGTTTCCTAGCGAGCTGTTCGCTCGTTTTACGACGAGGAATATCCTTCACCGAAACTTCGATTTTCGGTTTTTATTAAGGTAGGTTCTGTGGCTTGATTTCTAGGAGAATTGTGGCGAAAGACAGAGTGTAACACAGGATTATATGGAATGGATAGAAATTGAATGGACTGGAAATGGATCTGAGATCAACAAAGTTCCAAGCTACATTACAATACTCCTATGAAAGCTGTAAAAGACTTGAAAGTTAACTAAAGCTACAGGAAGCTGTAAATACAGGAAGTAAAGGTGCGTAGGAAACTAAAGTGCAGGTAAGCTTGAGTGTTTTTGCATTGTTGTTGGTCGTGTCCTTTCCTCTTTGCTTCCTCTGAGTATTTGTATCTCCTCCTATCTTGCAACTGCTTGTCGGTTACTTCCATGTTTTCAAACTTTGAATATTTTGGCGCTTTCAATAACTGCCTTTTCTAACCACGTTTTTCCAGTTTTATTGTCCGCCAAAACTTGATCTCAACCGCTAAGATGATTTGAAATCTGGACAAGTAACTTCCCATAATATGCTCGTGCTCACTATTCCCGCTTCTGCTCGTAACTTCTTGCTATCGTGACTTACATGACTGGGTTGTGATTCTTCAGTGTATTCCTGAAGTGTGAACCTCTCGAATTTCGAGAAAGGGTCATTATCCTGAGGCATAAATATTCCAACGTCCCGAACTATGACTCTCCATATTTCGGTGAATATACATATTTTCATCAATTACCGAATTCGGGACATGATGCCATTCACACTTGCTTCTCAGCATGTTTCCGAATTTGGTCCAGACATGTTTCGGAAGATGGCTGATTTCATTATACACCAAATTCGGCATTAAAGCCGATTCAGCAATTATGCCGATTCTTATTTTGGTGTCAACATATGCCCCCTTTTAAAAGGATTAAAAGAACTTTTAATTCTTTTAAATGCCAAAAGAAAAGACACTTACGTCTTATTGCTGTCGCTTCGTCACCTTGCTTCACGCGCTTTGCCCTTTCGTCTTCGAAACACTTCTTCTAAAAATCGTTCCTTTCTTCGTGCCCTTACATTCTCACCTTTTCGACTCTCTGCAACTTTTCGATTCTCTGCACTCTCTCTCGGTTTTCATCTGAACCTAATGGCTTCCAAGGCTTTCAAGGAGCAAACTTTTTCTTTTTCTGCATCAGAGGCTCTTGATCGCTACCATATATTCCGAGATTCTGAAGATTTCAACGAAGAATTTCATCTGTTCTCCGTGGAGAATGACTTCGAGGATTCTTTCATCCTTGGTCCAGCAGTTCACAATCATTTTTCCGTTCCAAAGTGTCTATCAAGCCACTTCCCACGTCACCAATTTGAGGTGCTTCCAGTCCATGAGTCATCTATCTTGGCGTATCAGTGGCACTCTCGTCCTCCTCGTCTTAGGGCTTTCTCCGACTTTGAACCAGATTTCTACCAATGGTATCTTCGACTCCTCCCTTCTAAGAGTCCCCTTTGGGATACCCTTTCAATTCATAATGCTCTGCGTCTTAGCTGTTTTGATTACCATTTGAATCGTGAACTAATCGGAGCATTATCTTGCTTTTGGTCGACTTCCACTAATTGCTTCTTTTTCCCTTTCTCCCCTATGTCGGTAACCTTACTTGATGTATACTGCCTCACTAGGCTCTCTCCTTTGGGTACAGACCCATCTACCCTGTCTCCCGATTCTCGTTCAATGCTTGGTAAATTATCTGACTCTGAAATGGCCTATGGGGCATTTATAAAAAAAGTATTTCAAGAAAGAGAGCATAGTTACCGACGATGAGCATACTGCTTTTCTTTTATATTGGCTCTGTAAATTCATTTTCTGCCATCCCATAGTTAGGATTTCGAACGATTTTGTTGTTGTTGCCTCCGCTCTAGCATCAGGGACCCCACTGGCTCTGGGCAAAACCATGTTAGCCTTGTTATATCGGTGCTTAGCCCATGCTTCCTCCTCTATTGCTTCAGAAGAAGTTAGTGGAGTTTTTGGTGGTCCTCTCTGGCTCCTTCAAGCATGGGCGGCTTTCTATTTCCCTGCCTGGTTTTCTAAGGATTAAGTTATCCAACCCCTTTCGATTTCCATTCCTGACCACCCAGTCTGCCAGGCCTTGAGTAGGAAATTAATCCGTGTTTCCGAAGAACCATCTTCTTATCTTCGGTATTTTATTTCTCAAATCTATTCTGTTGAAGAGAATCCATATTCCTTCACTCCTTTCTTTGTTTCCCGATTTAAGTCCTACCTCTCTGCTTTCCAGAAAAATAGGAGTAACTTCTGGCAAACCGTTCCGACTTCTGTTGATCTTCCTATAAGATTTTCAACAAAAGGCAGATTCGTTGCTGGTTTTGAAATTTACTCTCCCCAATACTGTGCCAGACAGCTTGGGCTGATTCAAGGGGTTCCTGTTCCAGCCCTTTATACTTTCTCTTATGCTTCCTTTGACAAAATATCCTGCAAGCTAAAAGATAATCAACCTTTTGTTGAACTGACCACACTAGTTCGGGGTATTCATTGATTGTCTCGTGTTGTCGAATTCATTGGATATCCCAACCGTTCTTCAGCCGATTTTGATCTCTGGTGGGATGGTTATCGAAAGACCGTATTTTCAGATCCTCTGGATCAAATTCTCCCGAAGATAAAGGATGCTATTCCTCTTACATTGTCAAAAACAATCGAAGCTGCCAATGTACCTTCAACTAAACCAGCAGAGACTTCTAAAGGTAACTTGATTCTGCTTTTTCATATCCATGTATTTCGTTTGATACTCAACTTCCAATCTGACTTTTTATTCTTATAGTGAGTAAGAAAAGGAAAGCTTCAGACTCACCTGCCCCTGCTCCAAAGAAAGTACCAGCAAAACGTAGTGTGAGGAGAGTGATTATTCGATCCTCAGAGTCACCTCCAGAGAGCTCTCCAACAATGAATCAATCTCCCGAACCCACACTACGAGCCATGATAAAGCCACGTACTCCAAAAGGTAATTCTCATACTTTACTTTTGGAGGTTATTACAGCACTAACTTGTTTATCTTCTAATTAATCCAGGAACTCATAAGACCTATCAGCCCAGTACTGCTTCTCCTGTTTCCCTTCCTAGTAAGGATCTTACCCCACTAGCTTCCAGTCCTTTACCGATGATCCTTGCTCCTTTGGCAGAGGCTGAATTGATTCAAGAACAACCTTCTGTTCCACATCCAAAAGAGAGTATACCACAAAAGGATACTCTTGCACCTGTTGTAGGATCTGAAAAAGATCTTTCTTCGTCTTTCATCGGTAAATATTACTATCTTTTGTTTGATTCAAGATTTTATACTGTTGTCTAATATACATAGGCCAACATTTGCAGTTACTGATGAGACCACTCCTGTGCTTCAAGAGACTCCAATTTTTGAAAAAGCATCAAGTGTACCACCATTTGCAGACACTGATGAGCCTCAAGAGACTTCAATTTCTGAAAGAGCATCAAGTGTACCACCATTTGCAGACACTGATGAGCCTCAAGAGACTTCAATTTCTGAAAGAGCATCAAGTGTACCATTACTACCTGCTACTTATACAATTACTGTTTTGGCTCCCTCCACATCTCGTGCTGTGCCTAGTCCACCTGCCAAGATAGAAATTTTTTCTCAAGCTGAACAGGCAGAAATGAAAAGGATTTAGCAGGTACTCATCATGGCTCTTCCACAGCTCCTGATTCTCCAGAGTCCTCAACTTTATCAATGTCTGCTGAAATTCCTAGAGAAATAGCCAAAGCTAAATGGGAAAAGCTCCTTAACTTGTTGGAACCTGGCTATGGAAAGTTGATCAATGACTCTGATAAGGAGCGCCAGGCAAGGATTCTATTCCAGGAAGTATGCTCTGGTAATCCATCCTTTGTTTTATCTGAGCCTTTCCAGGACAAGATTGATCTCTTTGCTGTTGGCTTTGTGGATGCTGTGAGCACAATAAGAGTCAACCTTGATCAACTTCCTCGCCTTCTCTTTGGGGAAAACCGAGGACTGGCAATCTAAGATGAGCTAGCCTGTAAGCGTGAAGATGCTCGTCTTTTCTACAACAATTTCAAAGTTGAAGAGAGCAAACTTCAACGCTTGGAGGTCAGGAAAAAAGAGCTTGAGGCAGAGCTGAGGATGGTGAATGCTCAATTAGAAGAATAGAAGCTCACAGTTTCCACTTTTTGTCCTATACTCAGGCGCAAAATGAATCAGTGTAGGGAGTTGGAAAAAGAATTTGATGCTTCTATTGGAATAGTCAGAGTCCATGAAAAGAAAAGAGCTGAGATTATGGATGAAAACCATAGGCTTGAGACTGAATTGAGAGATTTTGTAATCGAGGCCAAAGCTCTATTGGCTAAATGGAAATAAATTGAAAGTCCTGCTTGCTAGATTTTGATCTCTTCTACATTCACTTAATATCCCGATGATACAAACTCCCGACGCTGTACTCTGTTCACATCAATAATTTAACCCTCTTGACCAAAGTTTAAACCTAATCTCGATTCGGCTCCTTTGACATTTAAACCAATTCAAAGAAAATCGCTCCATTGCAACTTTCATAACTTAAAGGTCAAATAATAACCTTCCCTTTTGCTTATTCTCTCTAGAATTACTAACTTCAAAGATAACTGTTTGTCTATATGCATAAACCACGTTCTGCCTCTATCTTAGTTCCCAAAAAGAACTCTGGCGCACTACTACCCACGATCTGCTCCATATCCTTTACCTTTATAACTACCCAAGCTACCAAATCTTTCCTGGAAACTCACAGTCCTGTTCATGATGTCTTCACATGGTTCTTCATCCCAATTGCTTCTCTGGTCCCGATCAAGACGTCGCATTTCCTATGAAGGTAAATTTTCCACTGAACATTACCACATTTGGATTTTGACAACTATCTAACATGGATAACTTGTTTATTCCACTATCTAGGTGATCGGTCCTTATGGAGGCGACTGCACGAATTACTATCTCAAGGACATCATGCTTTATTATTGAATTGCAAGCATAAGGTAGAAGTTACCGATTTGACCAACTTCTTTAGATCCAAAGTGTTTCTGTCTGCAGATTCTGCCTTCCTAGATCTGGTTTGGGAGCTATGCTCCTTATTCCCTGCTAGCTTTGATGAATTCGAGCATAATGTGAGGGAAATTTGGAATTTGGAGCCTACCATTGTGGAGGCTGACGCCCTTCATCTTCATATTGAGGAAGAATCTTCCCGATTACGACATTCCAAAGAGAAATATGCTCAAGCTCAGGACTACTGTACTCAAGCTAGAGATGACGTTGAGATGACACGTCAACTTCTCAATTTCCTTTCCAATCATCATCGTGTGGAGCGGAGGATACTCAGAGATGAAATTTCCCGTGTCAAGTCTATGGTTGAAGTTGCTTCAAACAAGTACAGGCAATTGCTTCAAGAAGCTTGGGAGAAGTTTGAAATCGTCCGCTTTCATTCTCGTCACCTGGAGTATCTCGAGGGACAACAATCTAAACTCCATCAGGATCTTGCTTTGCATTCTCATCATGTAGCTCAAAACCTCAAACTTGTTAATGACTTGCAGACCTTTGTCACCAAGATTAGAATGTACTTTCATTTCGAATGAATAGATTAATTTCCTTGTGTTTCCCAGATTGATTGATGATATTTCTTCAAAAATTTCCCATTTATAGAACGTGATAGTTCTTTTTCATTGATATCCATCAATCGGTATGTATTCCCACTAAGCACTTCGGTAACCAAATATGGACCTTTTCAATTTGATGACCATTTACCGAATCTCTTATTTTGGAGGTTGAATGGCAAGATTGCTTTCCACACTAAATCTCCCACAATAAACTGTTTGACTTTAACCCTTTTATTAAAAGCTCTGGCCATTCTTTTCTTTTGTGCAATCAACTGATCCAAAGAAGCCGCACGAACCTCATCTAGCTCATCCAAATTTATGTGCATCCAATCTCTATAATCTTCGGACAACATTTCACTCTGCAATTGGACTCTTAAAGATTGTACTGTTATCTCCATCGGTAAAACTGCTTCTTGTCCATATGTAAGCATATAAGGACTGACACCTGTGCTTGATCTTCGTGATGTTCGGTATGCCCACAACACCATTGACAATAAAACATCCCATTCTCTTGGATTTTCTCCTAGATGTTTCTTAATCAGTCCAATAACAACCTTATTAGTTGCTTCAGCTTGTCCGTTCGCCTAGGGATAATATGGTGTGGAATAGACCATTTTGATTCCTCTTGATCGTGCAAATTCTATTACTTCACTTCCAGTAAATACTGTTCCTTGATCCGCAGTAATTGACTCAGGCAAGTCAAACCGATGAATTATATTTTCTTCAATAAACTTGACCGCAGTCTTTTGTGTAATACTCTTATACGGAATGGCTTCCACCCACTTTGTAAAGTAATCCGTAGCCAATAAAATGTAACTATGCTTATGAGAAGAGGGTGGATAGATCTTACCTATTATGTCCATTGCCCATCCCCTAAATGGCCATGGCTTTATGATAGAATGGAGCTCCATAGCAGGTACATGTTGCAACGGTCCATGCTTTTGACACGAAAGGCATGCTTTGGCATAGTTGATACAATCCTGCATCATTGCTGACCAAAAATATCCATACCTTTTTAATAGCCATCTCGTCTTGATTCCTGCTTGATGGGCTCCACATATACCTTCATGTGCCTCTGCCATAACCAATTTCGCATTATCTTCATCAAGACAGCGTAAGAGCAATCCATTTGAGGATTTTCGGTATAATTCTTCTCCTAATATAACATATTTCTGGGCTTGCATCCTCAGCTTTCGATCTCTCGAATATGGATTCTTCAAATATTCAATGATGGTTTGTCTCCAATTCTCTTCTCGAACTACTTTGCTAACTGCTATCGGTATTGTTCTATGTTCAATAGAAGGTACCGACAGCGTTATAGTAGTCACGATGTCTGCCACTTCTTTTGATATTCGGTACTCAGAAGCTACTTGAGCCAACTTGTTAGCCTCGAAATTCGTGTCTCTTTTCACATGAATTATGTCGTACTCTCTGAATTGCTCTAACTGCCTCTTGGCCAGATAGTAATAATCAATCAAATTTTCATTTGAGCATTGGTATTCTCCCTTTAACTGTTTCACCACTAATTGTGAATCACCAAATACTTTGATAAACTGTACTTTCAGCTCAGTCAATATCCCCAAGCCAACAATTAGTGCTTCATATTCAGCCTGATTATTTAAACATTCAAAATCTAACTTACAAACGCATCTTATAAATTCCCCATCGGGAGAAATTATTATCAATCCTGCTCCAGCCATACTCTTAGCACGTGATCCATCAAAGTACATAGTCCATGGTAGCACTTGACTGAAGCTTTGCTCATTTTCTTCCATTTGTAAACATGGGTATTCAGTAAGAAAATCAACAATGGCCTGACCTTTTACTGCCTTGATCGGCACATATGTTAAATCAAATTCAGACAAGATGAATGCCCATTTGGCTATACGCCCTTTTATAACAAGTCGGGACAGCATGTATTTTATTATATCAGTCTTACCGATCACATGCACTGTAGTTGGCAACAAATAATGCCTTAACTTCATACATGCAAAGTATAAAGATAGACATAATTTTTCAATTGCGGTATATCTTTTTTCAACATCAGTTAGTGTTCTGCTCAAATAATGTACCGCTTGTTCTTTTCTACTTTCATTCTCTTGTGCCAACATACTCCCGATAGTTATATCGGTAGCCGATAAGTACAATTTCAGTGGTTTGCCTGCTTTTGGCGGCACTAATACAGGAGGATTCATTAGATAGGCTTTGATCAAATCAAACGTCTTTTGTTGTTTCTCTCCCCATACAAATTCGTCCTGATTTTTAAGACGCAGAAGCTGTGTCATCGGCTCCATTTTAACAGACAAATTGGCAATGAACCTTCTAAGAAAGTTTATTTTTCCAATCACCATCTGCAATTGTTTCTTTGACGTAGGATGAGAAAGCTCCATAATAGCCCTTGCTTTGTTCTTGTCTATTTCAATTCCCCTCTGATTGATTAAAAATCCCAAGAAATTTCCTGCTCGTACTCCAAAGGCACACTTGGTTGGATTCATCTTCAATTTATACTTCCTCATCCTAATAAATGCTTGCTCAAGATAATCTAGATGATCCTCTTGGGCTGATTTCACCACCACATCATCAATATAAACTTCTAAGAATTTACCGATTATATCATGAAAAATAAAATTCATTGCCCGTTGGTATGTGGCTCCTGCATTCTTCAATCCGAAAGGCATAACTACCTACTGAAAAGTCCCGATCGCACCAGGACATCTAAATTGTATCTTCGGGATGTCTTTCTTAGCAATAAAAATCTGGTTATAACCCGAATGACCATCCATCAAGGATAACATCTCATTTCCCGACGCTGAGTCTACTAACATATCTGCCATGGGCATTTGGTATTCATCCTTTAGAGTAGCATTATTTAGATCCCGAAAATCAATACAAACCCTCAGCGTTCCATTCTTCTTTTTCACAGGGACAATATTTGAAATCCACTCTACGTACCTGGCTATTTCAATAAATTTTGCCTTCAGCAGCCTTTCTATTTCCTCTTTGACTTTATCAACTACATCAGGAGCAAATCTTCTTGCTAGCTGCTTATGTAGATGAAATCCCCTCTTGATTGGAAGGCGATGTTCTACAATATCTCTTGATAAACCAGGCATTTCATGATAATCCCATGCAAAGCAATCTTTATACTTTTTGATCAGGTTAACCAACTTGTCTTTCATGCCCCCTTGCAAAAACGTATTTACATACACTGGGCGAAAACAACCAGGTTCTCCTATATCAACCTCTAATAATGGATCTTGAGCCTCCATTGTTCTCTCTTCTTTGATTAACAACTCTTCCCATTCATCAATACAATCTGAGGCTTCAACATTTTGCTTTGCCATTTCCGCCAAGTGTGTGAAGTACTTTTCACAAACTTCTTGCAATGCGAACTCGTTTTCCATAAAGAATGTGTAATTCTTCTAATGCCAAGCTTGATTTGGGGATCCATTCAGCTTTCCTATCCCCGAAGCGGCAATAAGCAAGGGACTGTGGATCTATCTTTGGTAATTCAATAGCATAACGCTCATGTAAACAATCCCGATGTTCTTGACAAATGTCAGTCCACCCGATTGAAGCATATCCCGAATCTGCCTCAACATATTCCACTTTCTCGCCATTCCAAAATGCCAATATTTGATGCAAAGTTGAAGGTACACACTGATTAGAGTGTATCCAATCTCTTCCAAGCAACAGATTATATGAACCATCAGATTCTACTACAAAGAAAGTCGTTTCAGACGACTTAGAACCTATGGTTAAATCAAGAACTACTGCCCCCTTGACTTCGGTAACTTCCCCAAGAAAATCAGATAACTAAACATTGGATGGGATGATGTCATTATCATCTTTCCCTAATTTCTTGAAGTATTTGTAAGATATAAGATTCAAAGTAGCTCCAGCATCTACAAAGATTTTATCGACAGACCTACCATTGACCCTTCCTGAAACAATCAAGGATCTTAAATGCTTTGCTTTTCAAAGGGTACCTTCTCAAACTTGATAGCTTCTTTGTAGGGAAACTGAAATTCTGCCATGGCTGTCTCTTTTTCTGAAATGTGTTCGATGTCTTCTTCCACTATCAAATTAGTTCCATACCTCGCCGGAAGTCTAACATGGACCATGTTTATCCGTATTGGAGAACCATACCTCTTCGATATCTTGGAATAGCCAGTTCGGTAACTTCTGCCATCTTTTTGTGACAACTTAGGATCTAAGTCCTTTTGTTCCACCTTCTCTTGTTGCTTTGGGTTAAGAGCTACGGTAATCGCCCCAAAATTAATTGACGTGGAACTCGAGCAGCTCTCCTTTCTCCCTTCTCATTTGAATGTGAGAGCCACTTCCCGAATCACCTGGTTCTGGTTTACTCTGATCTTTTTCATCGGGATTTCTTCTCCAAACCCAATTACCTTTCCTACTGACAGACGTGAAAGGTAAACCTTGCCTTGCTATACCTCTAGCTTGGCCACTCTCAAAATTCCTTTGTCTATTTCTCATTCGCTGGAAACGCCTCTTGATGGTTCTATAAGATGCCTGTCCTGGTGATTTAACTGTTGACCATTTTCCCTCGGGAGGGTCACACGGCACCTTAACCGTTTTTCTTCTGTGGATTTCCTGAGACATTAATAGTGGTGGTGGTGGATCATCGAACTCATCTCCCCAACCAGTTGGCTCAACTGGCAATGATGGAGGTGGATAATCGTCTGTATTTCCATAATAGACCACATAGTCAAACTTCCCACTAGGTTCTCCAAGCAATCCAACCTTGGGATCACCTTCCTTATATCGTTGCCACAAACTCTTTTTCTTTGCAGACTTTGGTAATGTTTCGTTTTCTTCATGAACTTGCGTATCCAACTCTCGAATTGGTGAGGCTAATCGAGATGAATCAAGGTGATATTCCTTCCTCTCATGCTTATGATCAGCATCTTTTCTTTCTAGCACCTGTGCTGTCTGCCTTGGGTAAATTGCCTCCTCTCTTGTTTGTACTGAAGAATTTTCGGTAGCTACAATCTCAGATCTTACCCGTGGTCCGCTTACCCTACGAACAAATGATCCCGATCGGTATCTTCCTCTCGTTCCCCTCATGAATTGGAACCTGGGAAACTCCCGATCTTGCCGAGTCAGCTCCTGGTGACAACGAGTGCAAAGTTGTTTGTTGTCATCGTCTATTGTCTCTCGTATATTAATCATGTTGATCATGTTCGGGAAAGGGTCTGTGTCTACTTTCATTAGGGCCTTGCCTTTGTCTTCGGCAAATTTAATCTTGCCTTGGCGAATTGCCTCCTGGATTGTTTTTCTAAACACAATGCAATTTACCGTATCATGAGTTGTAGAGTGATGCCATTTGCAATATCTCTTATCTACTATTTCCTCATTTGATGGGATTACTTGTCCTTCAGATAATTTGATCATTCCATCTTTCAACAACAGGTCAAATATCTCATCTAACTTATAAATATCAAAGGAATAATTGTTGGTCTCCTTAGCCTTGAACTTGGATACATCCCTTACCCTGGCCGGTTTAAGTGCTGGGCACACATACGGTTTTTCAAGTACCATAGTTGCTACGGCTATCTCATTCTCCTCTTCAGCTATCCCACCATGTTCGGTACTTTCAGCAAATGCAACTGCCTGCCGATTGTCCTTATTCGGCTTCTTATCTTTCTCCTTCAACAAGTGTTCATACTTAGAAACCCGAGCGTTTAACTGAAAGAGATCATCAAAGGCTTGTCCTTCAAATCTTTCCTTAAGGTTAAACCTTAAACCGTTAAAAGCCAAATCTGTGAACTCCTTCTCAGTGAGTGATGTTAAACATCGATTTCTGGATTTCTTGAAACGTGCAATAAACTGATCTACTGTCTCGGTACTATATTGATACATCCTAGCCAAATCGGCTACTGTTACCTCTGGTACCGTTCGGTTAAATTGAGAATGAAACTGCCTTTCCATCTCAGCCCATGTTTAAATAGAATTCGCAGGCAAATTTGTATACCAAGTGAATGCTGTTTTGGACAAAGACAATGGGAACAACCTTAGCCTTAAATACTCATTAGTTTCAGCTTCTCCACATTGTGCCAAGAATCGACCCACATGCTCCACAGTTGACTGATCCTCCTCTCCGGTAAATACAGCAAAATCTGGCTTCTTGAAACCCCTTGGATATGGTATGTTATCAACCCAATCGGGATGTGGCTTCCTATATACTGGTCTTGGCAATCCTCTCTCTGCTCCCAATTGTTGCATTACCAATTCTACGACTCTATCTGGGTTCCATGGCCTTAAATTTTGCTGGCCTAACCAAGGATCTTGACATCTAGGGTCGAACTGTTGAGGTCGATTCACCCCTTGCTGCTCCATGTTAAAATTAACAGGTAGTGGTGGCCTATAAAGAGGATTTTCTATCACATGAGGATACGGTTGAGGCGCAGGTGGTCTGATATGGTCAACATTAGGCATATTTACTGGTGGAGGTACATTCATCACTGGTGGTGCATTTGTGACCATGGGATTAACCAAATTAACATCATTTGGGGCATTTTTAGGGAAATTGTAAGCACTCACACCATTCACAAGGTTTATAGGGGTAGGATTCTCTGGCCTTGGTATAATCCTAACAGGAGGTTGAGAATTTGATCTCCCATTACCGTTATACCCCACATGAGGAAGTCCCAATGTTGGTGGGAACGATGTTGTCCCAAGAGGATTTGCATAAAAGGGTGGAACTTGAGAAGATGAACTGGGACGTGATATTACCTCATTTATAGTATTGATCACCATGGGCTTTATCACATCAGTCACATGTCGCACTATATGATTGGTAAGGTTGTTCTGCTGTTCCTCAAACATCATTTTCATCGTGGCTACCAAGGTATTATCTGGTGCCAACGCCCGGGCTTGTTCTTCAGTTAATTGCCGAGGAATGTCGGCATTCTCCTCAACTTGATTAGCCGCAGAATTCTCAGAATGTGATCCATCAACTGGATTGTTGACGTTACCCACCGGTATTCCTTCAGATTGCCTGGTTCTCACCATTTCTCCAAATCTTACCACGCCTGTCCCACCGGGCGTGCCAAAAAGATGTTCGCTCGTTTTACGACGAGGAATATCCTTCACCGAAACTTCGATTTTCGATTTTTATTAAGGTAGGTTCTGTGGCCTGATTTCTAGGAGAATTGTGGCGAAAGACAGAGTGTAACACAGGATTATATGGAATGAACTGGAAATGGATCTGAGATCAACAAAGTTCCAAGCTACGTTACAATACTCCTATGAAAGCTGTAAAGGACTTGAAAGTTAACTAAAGCTACAAGAAGCTGTAAATACAGGAAGTAAATGTGCATAGGAAACTAAAGTGCAGATAAGCTTGAGTGTTTTTGCATTGTTGTTGGTCGTGTCCTTTCCTCTTTGCTTCCTTTGAGTATTTGTATCTCCTCCTATCTTGCAACCGCTCGTCGGTTACTTCCATGTTTTCAAACTTTGAATATTTTGGCGCTTCCAATAACTGCCTTTTCTAACCACGTTTTTCCAGTTTTATTATCCGCCAAAACTTGATCTCAACCGCTAAGATGATTTGAAATCTGGACAAGTAACTTCCCATAATATGCTCGTGCTCACTATTCCCGCTTTTGCTCATAACTTCTTGCTATCGTGACTTACGTGGGGGCTGTGATTCTTCGTGTATTCCTGAAGTGTGAACCTCCCGAATTTCGGGAAAGGGTCGTTGTCCTGAGGTATAAATATTCCAACGTCCCGAACTATGACTCTCCATATTTCGGTGAATATACATATTTTCATCAATTACCGAATTCGGGATATGATGCCATTCACACTTGCTTCTCAGCATGTTTCCGAATTTGGTCCAGACGTGTTTCGGAAGATGGCTGATTTCATCATATGCCAAATTCGGCATTAAAGCCGATTCAGCACTTATGCCGATTCTTATTTTGGTGTCAACACGAGCATTGCGACTTTGCTTTTTTGGCTTCATGGTTAGAGCATCTGCCACATAATTGCAGCCTAGCTACAGTATGAACTCACTGAACCAAGCCTAGGTGGCTGGTTCCAAAAATATCTCTACTTATAATGATCACGATGCTTAACCTAAGTTCACACCATCGGTTTAAAGACATTCCATTCATAATCTCCGAGCATTAGGACTAAACCTTTTCCTTTTGGGTCCGCTCAGCGGGCTTAGATAGTTACACTTACAACAGAAGGAAACAACTAAAAGATACTCTTCTGTATTTTTCGTAGCAGTCTCAACTCCATTGGGTAAGTACGAGATTCTTGTTTACATGTCAAAACCCTAGCAGAAGAAACTCCTTTTCTTCTTGAATTAACTTACCAAGGGCAAAAAAGAAAAGAAAACTCATCTGATCTTCTCTAACATCTATACACCACCGTACAGCACTGCCACCGACACCTTGTCCCCTATTGAAATTATCTAAGTCTAGCCTCGGTTGACCCGCAAATCTTAATCCCATCTCCCCCCGCCCCCCGGGTTTATCTAGGAAAATAAAAACCTGAAGAGGGAAATTCAAGAAACATGGAATAAAAAATGAAAGAATAGTTGAGCACCCAGTTCTACTTGCAGTCGCATGCACCAGCAAAATATTCACACAGATTCACCTAGACACTGTCATATGGCATTTACTTGACTCTGATGAATTGATATGCGCACAAGGAAACCGGAGACGTGATTTCAAAGGACGCGACGCAAAAAGTAACGCCATAACACGGGAAGTTAAGTATAAGCCGTCTTCCCTTTATTAAAGACATGATATGCACACAAGGAAACCGGGGACGTGATTTTGAAGGACACGACGGGAAGATTAAAATGATAACGCGGAGAAGTTCACCATAAGCCTGTCTTCTCTTTATTAAAGACATAGATGGAAGGTTGAGATGACAGTGTAACAAAGATAAATTCCTAAGCGACAGCGTTTGCTTGGACAGCAACACTTCGAGGCGATTCTCCAGAAAAAGCTGGTAGAAGAAGACGTTTACTTGCTCGACAAATTTGAAGATTGTTCAGAAACAGGGGAAAGAGGAGGAAAAGAGAAAAGGGTGAAATGCAAGTGTTTGGCTTGACAGGAAAGGCTTTTTTTTTTTACCCCGGAAAGCGCCAACCATCGCCAAGATCGCCAATGGTAGTTTGAGATTTTATGCCTTGCTTGTTGTATGATTCCAAGGACTTAAAATCCATTATTTCCCACATCCTTCTCCAAATGTTTTTCTTTGTCTGCAGGCTTCCTCAAGCCCCCTCCTGTGCACCGAAAGTCGTTTCGGTGCACCATCTTCCTGGGTTCAACTCCAGCCATCCACGTTCACGGCTCTTGCGCAAGGGCCAAATAATGTCGGATACGAAGACTAATTTACCGAGTGATAGAGCTAGATCGCGAAGAAGTTGCTGACGGCGAGGGAATTGCTCTCGAATGTTTGACTCGTCGTACCGTTTCTTGTATTGTATATTTCCCTAGCGTCGGAATGGTTTACTAGTTCTTCGACTTATGCCTAATTATGTATTAAATTTCTATGATATTGGTATAATTTACTAATTCTTGAAACTATTGTTCAGCATGCGCAAGAGAAAAAAGCATGAACTTGGGTCATTTGGAGGAGGTTAATTGGAGGCGCCACCGGGAGCCTTTGACATGTACACCCACCTCCCCTTTGCAGCCGCCGCCGGCGCCACCACCATCCAAGGCGGAAGTCTTCCGAAAGGCGCGTCCTCATTGGCCAGCCAGACGTCCAAAAAACACGGGGTCAAATTTAAAATAAACAACCCGAAATTCCACTTCTACCCCCTCCCACAGAATAAGATCGCCAGGGACTTTTGAGCCGCTCATGCACCGATTTGTACGATCGGCCCCGCCCACTAATCAAGTAATATTTGATGCCCATCGAGTAATTATCTAAAAATATCTATAAAGGTGCGTTCGCACGTGCGGACTAAGAAATTTTGAGGAATAAAGGAAGAGATCACATGGAGTGTAGAAAAAGACGAAAGGAGGGTGCTTTAGTTTCTTTAATTAGTTTCTTTAATCTTGGTCGTGTGGAGAGATTAGCTGATAATAGAAGCATTGTAATTAAATGTCAAGTGGAAGGAAAAAAGTAAGGACAAATTTAGAAATAACATCGTATGTGCAAAACTTTGCAGGACACTGCCAACTAGGCTGCATTTATTATTTTGTGGAAAATAAATGATTCAGAAATCACTTTCCTGAAAATGACTGCTCGTATTGCTCGAATTAACTGACAAAAAATATTTTCATCATTGATAACTATTTATGCTTGAACATTTTTATGGACATTGAATATTTTATCCGTTCATTTTTTTTATTAGCGATATAAGCAATCGTTTTTTAGAAAAAAAATTATTTTTCAAATTATTCATTTTCTGCGGAACGAACGCAATTTATGAGTAAAAATATATAATGGGAGAGACAAAAAAGGGGACTGGAAAAATCCGTACTCGGGCCTCCTGTTATGATGACACGAAAGATTAGCATAAAAGATTTTCATGGGATCGTCGCCGACCGTTCCAAAAATTTAAACTGTTATCTGGAGATGTGATTTTACATTTAAATATTCCGACGCCACGTTCCCGCTCAGAACCCGAAACTAGTGTTCCTTCCCACACCAATTTCATCGACACGCAAATGCTCGATTTTATTATCAAATCTCTATCGAAAATACAAAAGAAAAAAAAAAGAAAAAGCAAGCCAAGGCTAGGAAATGATTTTCATTCCAACTCTACTGAACATTTTGCCGTTATTTAATTAACAGGGATGAAAATTTTTTCAATTGGCCAATTTTTATAAATGGTGTAAGCAATTATTTTTTAAAAAATATTTTTTAAATTACTCATTTTTCGCGAAGCAAACGTACCTTAAAAGTAAGAAGAAACAAAAAAAAAAAAAGAGAGGAAAAAGGAGAAAAAGAGCCGTGGCAAACCAGAAGAAAGCACGGGGTCCGTTTTTCGGACAAGGACCGTAACAGTAAAATCTAGGAGGCGGTCTCGGACTTTAATCTAACGCGGAATCGAGGGAGATTTAAGAATTCCATTCAACGGCCCCGCGCGAAAAAAAATATCTGACTCCTCCTCCCTGCCCGCTGCCCAGAACAGTCGCGGTCGCCGGTACGGTCAGCCTCCCCTGCCTGCCCCCCCCTCCGGGCAGATCCAGCCTCCAATACGAATCTAGCCCCTAACCCCACCGTTCGCTGCCGCTTTGATTTTTCTCCTAATCCCCGCGATTAAATTAATTAATAAACTAATTAAATTTAAAAATAAAAATAAAAAGAAAAGTCCTTCGCTTTCTCTCTCTTCTGTGCGTGGGTGGGTGTGTGTCCCTGCGAGTCCTCTTCTCGCACAGAGGACTCGCAGATGTATACGATGCTCATAACAACGAAGGCAGGGGCCGATGCATAGACTCCGAGAACTCGCCTGCACCTCCCTCCCAATCCCAAAACCACCACGAGCACCAGAGCTGCACAGGACAAGCGAAACCAGCATGCGATTCGCATCTCGCGAAATCCGAACTATGCAGAGAGAGAGCGAGAGAGAGAGAGAGAGAGAGAGACCTGAGAGGGCGAGCTGAATGAGGAGCGAAGAGGCGTGGAGGAAGTGAGGAATCAGAGCGATGGTGAACTGAGTGAGGAAGACGGAGATGCCGGAAGCAATGCAACGTCCGATCGAGCTCCGGCGAGTGTCGCGCGTCTTCTGGTCGTCGATTTCAGCCATTTTTCCTGCTCCGATTCCTTCATCTCGCCGGCAAATACTCGCACAACACCGGCTCAGACGCCATCGCAACAGGCTGAGGCGAGCGAGGGAAGCGGAGCTGCGGAAGGCAGACGAGACGAGCAATGACTCGCCCTTTTTCACTTAAGCGGAAAAGAGAAAAAGAAGGCTTGCTTTCTGACCATAGCGCTTACACAAATTAATTTTAGGGAAAATTCTAAATCAGTACCCACAGCGAGGTCATTTTCTAAAAAAAAAATTCAAAATGAACATAGTATTAAATAAGGGCTTGAAGTGCCCAATCAATTTTAAATAGGAGTCCGAAGTGCCCAATTAGTCTCAACTAAGGGTCTGGGTTCGCCGGCCGATCAAATACTCACCAGTCGGCAAGCACGTCATTGTTCCGACCGCTGGAACAGTGACAATTCGTCTTTTACCTTCTTCTTTTTCCCTTTTTCTGTTTTTTTCTTTTCCTTTTCTTTTTTTTTTTTCTCTTTTCCCTCTGCCGGCCATAGCCGGGGCCGGCGGAGGTTGCCAACCTCAGGCGGAGGCCGCCCTCGCCGGGGTCGGGCGAGGGAAACCCAGGGTCGCCCTCGCCGGCATCGGGCAAGGGTCGACCCTCGCCAGATTCGGCGAGAGCACGGGAGGATGTTGGCGCCGACCCACCGGGCGGGGCACAGCAAAAAAACCAAGTGCCGAGCAGAGAACAACAACGTTAAATTTTGCAGCTTTAGTTTCCATCCTCAAGTCCTGGCGATTCCTCCCGTGCACTCACCAGATCTGGCGAGGGTCGCCCTCGCCCGCCTAGCCCAGGCGAGGCGACCCTCGCCCGATACCGATGAGGGCGACCTTGGGTTTCCCTCGCTCGACGCCGGCGAGGGTGGCCTCTGCCTAAGGCCGGCAACCTCTGCTAGCCCCGACTATGGCCGGCGGAGGGAAAAGAGAAAAAAAAAAAAAAGAAAAGGGAAAGAAAAAAAAAAGAAAAAGAGAAAAAAGAAGAAGGTAAAAGACGAAATTGTCACTATTCCGCCGATCGAAACAGTGACGTGCTTGCCGATCGGTGAGTATTTGACCGGCCGGCGAACCCAGACCCTTAGTTGAGACTAATTGGGCACTTCGAACCCCTATTTGAGACTGATTGGGCACTTCAGGCCTTTATTTGACATTATGTCCACTTTGGACCCTTTTTTGAGAAAATGACCCCACTTTGGGTACTAATTTGAAATTTTTCCTTAATTTTATTTAGGCAGACGAGTTTTCTGAAATTAATATTGTAAGTACTGACAAAAAAATCAGTAAATAACCGTTTTTTTTGGAAAGTTAATATATTGGGCATTGTGCAATTTCAATATTTAATTTTTTTTTGTCTGCCATATTTCTAATCCACCTTACTCTCTAACTTTTGTTCTGTCTCATGCAGAGCGCAGGAATCGAACCCCGCACCTGTGATACTAGCGTCCCTACCCTCCAATCCCTTACCTAGCATGGCTGCATGTCTATTGGGTATTTCAATATTTAGTTTGATATAGCTAATTTCGAGTTAAATAGTACTTTTCTCATTTTGAGCACAAAGTTGGCGATATCGTTATCCGAATTCATTTAGTTAGGACTACCCAATGTGTGAAATACATTCTTCATATGTCTAACTCCACTTGAAGGAACTTATTGAATGGTCACCGTCAATGACATTTGAATTCGAAAAATTAAGATTGCTTATATGATTCTATATTAATTAGTATAATCTTTCTAGCTGTGAATTTTTAACGTACAATGCACCAGTGAAGATTAATTCGTAAGATGAAAAATAAATTATTACTTCCATGTGGCGCACGAGTAAATTGGCTAGTCAGCATTATTCGAATAAATTAAAGAATCGGTGAAAACAAGAAAACCTGTCGGCTTATAGTTTCCAGCTTTTGACTTGAAAAGCTGGTGGCGCCAATGAACGACGGAGCGTTCATGCTAACAGGAGTCTTCGTCTTGGTCTTCATCTTCGGCTTCATCTTCTATTCCTATAGACCGAAAGAGCTTTTGACCCTGAAAAAGACCCAAAGAGCTTCTCTCTTTCAAATGGTGTCCCGCATGGCCTGCGACAGCGATGCCCTCCCATCTCTCCAACCTTAGCGCACGGAAATCTCTCGTGCTCTGAATAAGGTCAATTGGTTCATTCCTCCAGGACTCTCGCGGGCAGCGCGTTTTCTCTTCTCCACCCAACTGAGAGAGTGAGTCATGGAGGAGGAGCACAGAGGAGCGTTGGCTCAGAGCATGATTGATGCCGTCGATGAGATAGCTTCCATCTCGTGTTACAGGGGCACGGTCGAGAAGCGGTACCGCAATCTGGCCACGAGACTGAAGCTGTTGACTCCATTGTTCGAAGAGATTAAGGACAGCAAGGAGCCAATGCCCGAAGGGACGATTGGAGCTCTTGCCGCGCTCATGGAAGCTTTGAGTTCCGCGAAGGAGCTGCTGAAGTTCGGGAGAGAAGGCAGCAAATTTTACGCGGTGTGTGCTCGCAATTTCTCTGTGATCTTTGGATAGTCAATTTTTTGGTGTAATATTTTTTTATCCTGTTGCATCCCCATTCACACTGGTTTGACGTTAAATTTCAGTGGAGTTTTTACTTTTTGGATCGACTTCTGATAAACGAGAAGCTATCAGTGAAAATTTGAGCTGAGAGTCTGCAATAGGAGCAGAGCATTGCAACTTAGCTTGAAGAGGGAGCCCCTAGAGGTAGAACAGGTGGTATTTAATACGCCTTTATCAAAAAAGTACTCAGACGGAAGCAGTGTCGTATTGTCTGAGGACAGAGGATGCAAAATCAGAGCATCGGTCTCAGTTATTATGAGTAGCATCAAATGCCAAGAGGAGTGCATTACATACTTGTTATTAATATGTTTGGACATCTCCATGTGAGGGACCCTGGAAAGCATGGGCTACATCTATTTGCTTAGCAGCTTGTGATGATAGTAGAAATTTGCCGCTACTCTTAATGGCCGAGGTTGATTTTATGGTTCTCGGTTGGCATTGAAAGACCAAAGAGGAAGGAACATATTGGCTCTTCTTGGGATTTCAGTAGCATTGCTTCTTTGAATGCCTTATGCCTCCACTGCACGAGAACATCCTGCTTATTGTAAAGTTCATGAAGGTTTAAGCAGCTTTCCAATCATTGTCTGAACCCTGGAGATGTGTCTAGCTTATGGTGGAATTGCCATTAGGGAAAGAAGGGTTGCCGGTTGGTAGTTGAAATATTCATTGTTGAATGGTCTCGTCTCTGTAAATTTTATGAAGTCTTACTCGTGCAAAGTGTCAACCAAATGTGACTCGTTTAATTGCACTACAACAGGGCTTGGATATACACTTATCTGCTGCTAAATAAGTCATTCCGTTTCTCTGGAGGAAGGATCAAAGAAGGGCCGTCTAATAAGTGTCAACGCATGATTCTTTCATGAATTTCTCCTGTTTAAATTTTGCATTTCTTAAACTGTATATTTTGCTCCTCTTACAGGTCTTAGAAAGGGAGCAGATCATGAATAACTATCATGAGGTGACCTCCCAACTGGAACAAGCTCTAAGTAGAATTTCATATGAAAACCTGCACATATCAGATGAAGTCAAGGAGCAGGTAAGACGTCATCTTCAAAAGTTTGTTCTTTTCAGTTATCTGGGACATGGTTACAATCAGACTGCATGGAGTATGTTATTTTCTTGGTGATGTTCACATAATTTTGGTGCAATCTACTTGTTGCATAGACCCTTGCACATGCCGGCCGGTACCAGTGAAAATACACCAACAAAAAAACCTGACGGAAAAATTAGCCACAGAATTGTGGACTTTATCTATTTCAAACCTTGTTTATCCCCAATTTGTACATGTTAAGAATACTTCTCTTCTAGGACATTGGAACCCTTAACCTTGAGTTTTTAGTTTCGATACTACAATCAAGAGAATCTAACCTTTTGGCTTCCAGGTTGAGCTCGTCCTTGGACAATTTAGAGGAGCTAAAGGAGGAGTCAATTCATCTGATGTCGACTTGAATGAAGAGCTCTTAGCCCTTTATTACCAGAGTAGTGACACAGCTCCGGATCAAGCTGTCTTAAGGAGATTGGCTGAAAAGCTAGAGTTAATGAAGATCGCTGACATTAAGCAGGAGTCACTGGCTCTACATGAGATGGTTTGTGCAAGTGGTGGAGATCCAGGGGAGAGCATTGTGAGAATATCAATGTTACTGGACCAAATTAAAGCCTTTGTGCAGACAGAGAAACTTGACATGGTTCCGCCTACCGGCGCAAAGAACGTTCTTCCCAGTTCCAGCGGGTCATCAGTCGATGGCAATAAAAAAACACCGGTCATCCCAGATCTTTTCCGTTGCCCAATATCCTTGAAGTTGATGAAGGATCCCGTTGTAGTGTCAACAGGCCAGGTATGTGCATTACTGGTTCTTCCTTCGCTGTGGATTCATGACGGACGTTGCAGTTGCACTATTATGGGAATCCAACTGTATCTTATGGACTTGTCAAACCAATGTATTCTAAGTCTGATGGGAGATAGTTAAAAAAGGACTAGGGAGGTAGTTAAGTATGGACCAACAGTCCTTTTTTGCCGTAGTATATAGCATTATAGGCCCGTATTAGCATAAAATTTTTAGCATTCTATTAGCATATGTTAAAAAATGCAAAAACTTCTACCTTTTGAGCAGGCTATCCCCCCCCCCCCCCCCCCCCCCTCTCGTGGGCGCATGCGTGGATATGTTTGCACATATTCACAGTCCTCATGCACTGATCACTCTTTATCCTGCTGCAGACCTATGAACGCTCATGCATTGAGGAGTGGCTAGAAGCGGGTCATAGAACATGTCCAAGGACACAGCAAACCCTTTCTAACACAACTCTTACACCCAACAATGTCCTTTGCAGCCTTATAGCTCAATGGTGTGAGGCTAACGGCATTGAGCCACCAGGACCTCCAAGCAGCTCTCGACCCACTAAAACCATCTCAGCCAGCTTCCCTGCAGAATGCGCTGAGGTTGAACTTCTTGTGCGCAAACTTGCTTCTGGCAATCCTGAGGAACAGCGGTCAGCTGCAGGTGAGATTCGCCTTCTTGCGAAGTATAATAGAGATATCCGTGTGGCTATTGCTGAAGCAGGTGCGATTCCCTTCCTCGTACACCTTCTTTCAACTCCAGACTCGCGCATTCAAGAGCATGCTGTCACTGCTCTTCTCAACCTTTCAATATGCGATGAGAATAAAGGAAATATTGTCTCCTCTGGAGCCGTACCAGGCATACTCCATGTTCTGAGGACTGGGAATATGGTAGCACGGGAAAATGCAGCGGCCACACTCTTCAGTCTCTCAGTTGTAGATGAATATAAAGTAACGATTGGTGCATCTGGTGCGATACCTCCACTCGTGTTGCTTCTAAATGAAGGAACCCAAAGGGGGAAGAAGGATGCTGCAACAGCTCTTTTTAATTTGTGCATTTATCTAGGTAACAAGGGGAAGGCTGTCAGGGCTGGCATTGTACCCACCCTGATGCAGCTTCTAACTGAACCTGGAGGCAGGATGGTGGATGAGGCACTCGCTATACTGGCAATATTAGCCAGTAATGCTGAAGGGAGGGCTGCCATTGGCGCTGCAAAGGTAGTGCCGGTTCTTGTAGAATTGATTCGCGTTGATTCTCCTAGGAACAAGGAGAACGCTGCTGCTGTTTTGGTGCATCTTTGTGCTGGAGATCAGCATCCTCTGTTAGAGGCAAAGGAACTGGGAATCATGGAGCCACTGGTGGATTTGGCACAAAATGGCACAGAGAGAGGGAAACGAAAGGCTGCTCAATTGGTTGAGCTTTTGAGCCATTTCGTTGAGCAGCAGCAGGAGGCTTAGGCGGTGCCTAAGCCGAGGTCGAGGTTCAGGTACAGGCTGAGACCGAGGCTGAGGCTGACGCTCAGCCAAAGAGCCGCCCTCGACTGCAAATGTTATTGATAATGATAGCTGAAGCTTTTCGCCACCTCTTTTGTGCTTTTTTATTCGTGATTTTGGTTTTGATTTAGCTTGTTCTGAGGTGTTCCACATAGAAAGGGAACTTACTCATCCACATAACTGTCATTGAGAATGGTTACTCAGCTTAATGCAAACCACGCCATAACATAGACACCAACTCAACATAAAATTAGACCATATAATATTCTCATGAAACTACAAAAAACATAGGTGTTCGTCACCTCAAATTTTACCTCCAGTTTTTTCAAATCATTAAATTCTTGAGCAAACATTTATCAGCGAGATACAAGAGCCAAAGCACATATTAAACATCAAAAATGGTTTTTACTCATCAAAACGAATATTTTCACACCCATTTTACCACCCCAATCTTATGGTCAACTTTTTTATCCTTCAAACCAGTTGTATGTTTTCCACGGTAATGGGAAGTTTACGAATTCTTGATTTCAATTGCACATCTCGCGATTAGAGATTGCTAGCATCCCAACACAACAAAAATCGGTTCCGAAGGAATGTCGAACAAGGGAGTAATTGTTAGTCAAATTTCGGTCAAACCTTCCGATATCCGAAAGAAAGATCCCAGAGAGGAAAACCATACCTAGAGGTCTTACAATCGAATGAAATTAACAGACCTCTAAGTTAAGATAAATAATGATTTTTGAAGGTAATAAGTTACCAAAACTACGCCCCATTCATAAACTTGAAATCTCAGATCTATGATTTTGCGATTCACCTAACAACATTGGGCTCAATGGAAAGCTCTCATTGAAAGTTTCAGGGGTTCTTTTTTTTTTAGCGTAGGTAATTTTAGCAGGTGCAAGAACATTGGGGTGTACATATTTAGCTCTTCAAAAGAACCAACTAAAAACATTACCTCGTGTATTTTTTTTTGGTCCAAAAAAAAAAAAGAAACAGCTTTTCTTCAAGGACATTAATTTTTTCTCATAATTTTTCAACTCCTGTATTCCAATTAATTAAAAGCTGCATAACACTAAAAGATGTTGTAAAAGACTTCCCTTCTTGAAAGTTGATCTGATGTTTTTTGCTGTCTTCCATCCCTTTCTTTTATTGGGAGGTATTAAATCAATTGTACATTCTACTCTTTCTTCAAAAAGCTTAAATAAATTCTATGATGCAAATATACTTAAGACAACCACAACACTTTGAGCAAAAGACGTGAGAGCATAACCTGCACGAGCTTTACCATCGGTCGTCGCACGAGCAGTGCCCACCTGAGAAGTAGTGAAATCCCGAAGCATCCCGCAAGAGTATTTGTCTATTTGTGATGGCTGATGTGTATTTCAAGAACTGATGGCAGTCCTCACAAAGGCTGATGTTCTTTACAATCTTGATGGGTTTTCCCGGTCTATTCATCAAAAGCCCGAATGCTGCAGCAAGTTTTGCACTGTGATAGAGCAAGAAATCCTTTTTCTGCTGTTCTCCAACTTCATGGAGAACAAAACTTGTGTCAGGCACATACCCAGCTTTTTGGCATTCTGAAATTAGGATTTCCAACCCGCTATAGATGTCCTTGGCTTGGGAATGGGACTTATCTCTTGTATAAAATGATATTGTCTCGTTTTTATGGATGACCCAACTCCGTGAAGGCTGTTTCTGAAACCCTTTGACTCTCATTTCTTTCCTCACTGTATCAGAGCAATGCCATCTTCCAGAGGCAGAGTACAGATTTGCAACAAGCACATAGATGGAAGGATCTTGTGGTTCCATTGAAAGTAAATGCTTTATAACTCTTTTACCAAGAATTGCATTGGAATGGATTCCACATCCATCAAGCAAAGCTCGCCAGACTGAAGCCTCTGGTTCAAAAGGCATATTGCTGATTGTTTTCTCTGCAAGCTCAAAAAATCCCCAGATTCCTAAAACACCAACAAATGATGCATAATGCTCCTGTGAAGGTTCTATATCAAATTCTGTTTGCATGGATGAAAAGAATCTACAACAATCATCGACTAAACAAAGTTTAGTATATTTGTAAGCTGATATAACTAAAAGGATGCTGATCTTGTCAGGCTTTATCCCTGCTTTGTGTAAGTTTGACCAGACTGTGAGGGCATCATCTCCCCGCTTATGTATGATGAACCCCGCAATCAAGCCATTCCATGAAACTACATCATGTGCAGGCATAATGTTAAAGACTTTTTTAGCAGAATCCATATTCCAACACTTGAAGTACATACTGATCAACGCATTTGCTACCTCTAAATCTGAAGATAATCCAGATTTAAGAACATGACAGTGAATTTGCTCACCCATCCTATCAGACCCTAGAGTTCCACAAACACCGAGCATTGAAGTTGATGCAGCTTCATCAAGAATTATGCTCCCTTCTGCTCGATAACGGCAAAATAGTGACATTGCCTCATCCGGCAGCCCATTGCGTGCATACCCACATATCATCGAAGTACATATGATAGAGCCATCCCACTCAAAAGGCCACGTTTGAACATCTTTCCAGCATCCACCATCCTCCCACAATGAGTGCACATATCAAGCAAAGCTGCTTCAACACAAGCATTTGCCAGGAGACCAAACTTGATAATAAACCCTTGCAACTGCTCACTAAGTTTCCGTGCCCCAAGCAACCTACAGGCCTTAGCAACAGTAGTTAAGGTGTAGTCAGTCAATTCCAAGCCCTCCTCCACCATACTAATAAATAAATCTAGCACTTCAAAAGCTTTGCCATTTTCACAGAGTCCTGCCAAAAGGGCGTTGCAAGAAACAGAATCCTTCTCTGGCATTGTATGAAACATATCCATAGCCATATCAATCGACCCAAACTCCCCATAGGCTCTAATCATCTCTGTCCAAGTGATAATATCCCTCGTGGCCATCTTCTCAAACAAGGTCTCCACATCATCTATGGTTCCACATTTTATATAAAATTTGATAAGTGCATTGTTCACACTCAAGTCAGTCTCCATACCAATTCTGATGGCATGAGCATGAATTTCTTTTCGTCTAAGTAAACTACCAGCATCAGTACAGGCAGTCAAAACCGCAGAAAGAGTCATATAATCAACTCTAAAACCATCCATTTGGTCCATTTGCCGAATAGATTCAAATGCCCTCTCGTACATTTGGGCCTTCACCAATCCCGAAACTACAGTATTCCAGGAAGCAATGTCTCTCTTAGGCATTTCGTCAAACAATTCAAGAACGGAATCCAGACACTCGCATTTATTGTACATACCCATAAGTGCATTCGAAACGAAAACGCTTTCTAAATAACCCGTTTTAGCCACCAAAGCATGGACTTGCAAACCTAGCTCCAACTCAGTGAGCCGTATACAAGCGGTCAGAATCGCAACGAAGCTATACTCATTTGGCTGAATACCTGAACCCATCAATCTGAAGAAAACCTCCACCGCTTCGAGCCCTCGGTCTTTGTTCCATGGAGAGGTTCCACTGTTGATGGATATTTTGTTCCATGGAGAGGTTGCCATGCTGATAATTGGTCTTTGCAGGTTGGTCCTCTCTATTCCTCCAACTTTTAACACCTGTGTAAATTAATTCATTCTGACCTGTTTTTATTTGGATGCTTGTGCTGATATCTGTGGTGACTGATTCTATGCTGATAATCATGTATATAAATACAGTATTTTTAAAAGAGATCCTGGTCGTGTAACTCCTGGACTTCCTTATCAAGTGAACTTTGTGATGGATCCATCTCTGAAGTCAGTGAGGTACTGCAAATTGTGAAGTGACTAAACATGTGATTATACTTGGTTGCGATCTATTTTTCCAATTGACTCATTCCATCCATTACTTAGCAGTAGCACATGTCATTATCACTTAATTGGCAATACCATACGTGCAGAGGAATTAAAGTTTCAGTTATCTAAACGTTGTCCGCCCTGTCTTCTTTTTCAGACTAGCTCTTTGTTGGGAAGAGTAAGATATTGTAGAATTTGCGAGGCCTATATCAAAGGGTTTGACCACCATTGCCCTGCGTTTGGAAATTGTATAGGTAATGGTAAGCTCCACTTTGCAATTGAACTCTTAAGAGACTCCTTGATATAATTATTCTTCATCATTCTTACCTATAATCATGAAGCACATTTCCTCCGCATCACATTGGTGTTGGCATCGCTATGCAGGTCAGAATAACTATTTCCTTTTCATGGCTCTTTTGGCTGGATTTCTTATCACCGAGTCTTCTTTTGTAGCCAGCTCATCTAAGTGTAAGTTTGGCTAATGCTGCCTGACTTTATCCAACTCTTTATATACATTAAATTAGCACTGGGACATTCCCCCTGGAGTTTGAGCTGGGGTCAGAATGATTTTGCAGGTGAAGTGAGCCTAGATTATGAAAGAAAATTTTTGATATTAGACCAAACTATATGCCATTAAATTTCCCAAGCTAATCATTTGCATATGTATCTGCCAGTGCTACTCCATATAAATGCTGGTATTGCTCGTTATTTGGCAGATATGCAATCATTATTTGCAGATTAATGGATGAACAGACAGAGAAATTGGTCATTTATTGCTGAGATAGTCTTAAATAAATTAGGGTATGTGAGGAGGCATCCATCTTCATCCAATCAAGGTTTAAGCAATATATAGGTTCCTGAAGGACAATTGTAACCCGGCACACTGTATTTACTCATGTCTCAGGTTAGAAACGTTCCAAAGCTGTGATACATAGGTTTCTTCAAGACAAATAAAAGTTAACTTCTGTGTACATTTAAAAAATTGGTAAATAGTTCCGCATGCTGTATACACTACCTTTGGTCAAAGAGCAAAGGTTGTTCCTCTTTTTAACCTTTCAGGCTTGGAGCTGGTCTTTCTCTCCACTAGTCATGCTTTACTTGTTAGAAATTATTCATCTTCCAGCCTTTCACGTGTTCTTTTTCCTGTCTTGTGCATCTGTCTGCTGACCGTCAGTTGCTTCTAAATCTTCAATTCCGTACCAAACTAGATTGGAGGTTAGTAATTGCAGTTTGAGCATCTTTTGAATTGTATAAAGTACAAATGGCTCATCGAATGACTTAGTGACCTTCTAAAACCATCTTTTTATGGCTTCAGAGTAATATGGAGGCAGACTTGGTCATTGGTGGATTGCTGTTTTCTCTGCTCCAATTGATATGGCAGGTCTAATTTTTTGCTTGTGTGCAAGTTTCTTATCAGTAACTTCTTGCAACATGTAATGGTATTGTGCGAGCGTATAATTTGTTTTTGTCGTGCAGGGTATATTCTTAATGTAGCATATATACTGCATATGTTTCAACATTAGAACTGATGAGTGGGTAAGTGCACAATCAGTGGGGCACTTTCTCCTGAACATATTTCTTTTTACTTGGATGAATTCTGGAGTACGCATCATCCTGGCATGCATCTTTTTCAGATAAACTGGACGAAGTATCCAGAGTTTCAACACAAAGTTAAATCTGAACAAGGTAAATTTACTTGCTTTTCTTATTCCATCAGCTCGATGGTTCTTCCCAAACTTTTAGAGAGAGATTCTTTGTTTGTCTTAACTGTTTCATCATTTGCTTATCTAGGGCAAAGTTCTACTAACTTGGCGTTCCGGAACCCATATGATAAGGGCATCCTGGGGAACATTAGAGAGTTCCTATCATAAAAACAACAGATAACCTATGCTTCTCCTGACGATGGAAGCACAGCAACGTAAGTCACCTGAATTTGTTGCTCTTACTGCAATTCTGATACGTAAGGAACTGTGCCTGCTTCTGACAAATTCTATCACTGACCTTTCGGGATTGTACAGTGAAGGATATTTATACGCAGTTCACCTTCTGATCTCTCAACTCATCCACTATAGAATTAAAGTAAATTTGCGCTCTTCTAGAGTTTTGTTGGTATCTTATTTATTTATCAAAGAGTTGAAGTAAAAAGGAAGAGCTGATGCGGAGATTTTTTTTCTTAGGGTCTGACCCATCTAAATATGAACTTTATAATAGTAAGCTGATGGCAAGAAATGAAATTTCTAACAATACTCTGAAAATATAGAACCTCCTTTTCCAATTTTCCCCTTTTTCCATTTACTTCGTCTGTTTTATTGAGCTTGCTACATAACCTGAGATAAATATGAGGAACTTTCTAAGAACTCAAACGATTCAAGGTTGAATTATTTTCACTAAAAAAGTGATAGCTGATTACATATTTTTGGATATACTAGAACACGAGCACACAATGAAACACACAAGCAAATCATTTATTCACAACTCATAGAGTTGTGTTCGTGGCATTGCATATTGCATTGCATTAGCACAACACACTCCTGGATTAACCAGAGATATCAATGGACTTCACCTCCGGCTTCTTCTCCTCTTCCTTAGGCACAGTCACAGTGAGCACCCCATTCTCCATACTTGCCTTGATCTGGTCCATCTTTGCATTCTCTGGGAGGCGGAACCGCCTCATGAACTTCCCACTGCTCCTCTCAACCCGGTGCCACTTATCATTCTTCTCCTCCTTCTCCTTGCTTCTCTCCCCACTGATCTGAAGGATTCTCCCCTCTTCCACCTCAACTTTCACTTCCTCCTTCTTCAGCCCCGGAACATCCACTTTGAACACGTGGGCCTCTGGAGTTTCTTTCCAGTCAATTCGTGCATTCGCGAATGCTGAAGTTTTGCGAGCCGAGGCAGGCATATTAGTGAGCGAGGAGGTGAAGAGGCCATCAAGAGGGTCCCAAATGTCTAGAGAGAATGGGTCAAAGACGTCGGTTCGGCGGCCTCCAAAGATGCTGGGAATGAGCGACATTGTGATCACTGATCAGAGAATTCTGGAAAACTGAGATGATTCTGCA
Organism: Syzygium oleosum; assembly: GCF_021117445.2. Classification (NCBI taxonomy): domain Eukaryota; kingdom Viridiplantae; phylum Streptophyta; class Magnoliopsida; order Myrtales; family Myrtaceae; genus Syzygium; species Syzygium oleosum. Next base: position 19,537,914 of record NW_026607487.1, read on the forward strand.
ATGTATGAATGAACGTTGTCGGATGATTCTGGTGAGAGCTGAGCAAGGACGTGTGGTGTTTATATAGAGCTTGCACGAGCATTCTGGGTCTTGTTGGAAAGAGGAAAAGAGACATTGGAGAACTCTAGCGTCTTCAAGTCGCTTGTTCTCTCACCTAGTAAAAAGATAAAGTAGTGCTAATTATGGACCCTCAGACTCTCAAACCTTCCACCATGTTCGCGATGCATCTTTCTTTTCGTTCGTACTGATCCAGATCGAGTGAAACATTCTGCACAGGACCTGGACAAATACTCCTATTTACTTTGTGGCTTATATATTAATTATTTACTTACTGCAGCAGAAGGCGCTGATTCTTCTCTCGTGTCTCAGACGATTATTTATTGTTGGACCACTTTGTTATTTGGCTATTTGGCTGCTTTTGCAAATCGCACGCACTATCGCCACTTTATAAATGGTAAAACGCGGAAATTAAGTCTAAAGATGTTATTATGATCAAAGGGCAAGTAGAATGTCAGATCAACTTTTCTTTGCAAACACTTGAGCGTTAGCCAGGAAGGACATAGAGAATGTGAAAGATAGCAGTTTGAATCTAGCAAGGTCGAGAGCGGGTCAGAATACGAATTGGTGGCTTACAAGCAAATATCACGACAGACAAAATCTATATGTTGCAATTTCCAAACATTAACGAAGAATTCTTGTTGATTCTAACTTCACAGGTTTTTATCGCTGCACGAAATTCTTTCCTAAGATTCGAAGTTAACGCATCTTTCCATTCTCTTCTTTCACAGATGAAACTGTTCTTGTTGGTCTCGTTGTTGATTACATCGGAACATGAGGCAACGATATCGATATTGCCTGGCAAAAACCCAAAAGCATGCGACCCTTCAGGAAAACTCAAATGGGCCTAACCAATAGGTGGGTTTGCCACAGGCCCCAGAAAAAAATGGATCGATGGTTGGTTTAGGGTCAGTGTCAGTCAGGCCTTAAATCCTTTCTCGAGCCTAATTAATAACGATTAAATTCCCATTGATTGCTCTAAGTGGGTCCTGCTGGACCTGTCTGGTCTAAACTATTTGTCCGTGCCTGCGATATGATGGCTTCGCTTATATGGGCTTGTCGTCGGACGTCATATCCGGACCTTAACATGTTCCTAAGATTGCGTTTGGTTGTCTGAATTTGGATTGGGATATGATAGAATAAAGTAGGATTATAAATCCTCTCAATATCCTTGCGATTGTAAAAAATCCTATCATGTATTTGGTGTAACTTAAATTGAAAATTTTTAAAAATCTTTAAAAATCCTCCAAATATCTTTCTCTAATCATCTTCCTCCATTCTTCACTCCTTCACTGTTTCACTAACGACCGGAGGAAGCTTCTCCCTCCCATAGCCTGTTCGGCGAATGAAATTGCCTCATGTGTGGGCTACCTCGAGAGAAGGCCACTTCATCTCTAAATCCATCGACACCAACTTTTCATTGATGGTAATTACAACCAAGAGTTTGAAGGGCATGACAAGAATAGTGAAAATAAGAAAGAGAGAGAGCCAAAAAAAAAGAAATGCAAAAAAACCCATTGAAAAGCCAGAGAGAATGTAATAAAAGTATTAACTACCCTCAAAGTTCATCACCATCTTGATAAAAAGCCAATATCAAGACTTGCAAATTGGAAAAGTAACAGCTGTTAACGGATTTATTACCTTAAAATTCACAATTTCTTCAAACTTCAAGAACTCTGTATGAACATTCTAGTAAAACTCCTCAAATGAGCGTTCAACCTCTTCGTCGGTGTACTAAAAAGAATCAAAACCTTGATCGCCAGTCGGAGTGAAGCAGAGTGAATTTCAAGAATTTTTCATAGCTTTCTTGTCTTCATGTGGTGGTGGGTGAGTCTTGAACGTGAACAGAGCAGAAAAAACTCGAAGAAGAAGAGGGAGAGAGATGCGGAAAGAGAGGGCAAAAGCTGTAAGGATAGCAATTTGCCGATATTCTGAAATTTAGTTTTCTTTTTTATTAAATTTTTCTATATTTTACATATCCTATCTGGGTCCATCCCACCCCCTACGTGGGATTTTTTTATCCGGACTATATCCGAGCTATATCCGATCATATCCGGATTTCGCGTCACTTCAAACACTAGATATGATAACTTTTATCCTATTTGGGATTTTATCCAGCCCACCAAACGCAGCCTAAAAGGCTACACCTGGATTACGAAGTGTAAAAATAAGTTGGCTATTGCCGGGGTCAAGACAAGAAAAAGATACTAACTCAACAAGGGAGACCGAGTTATGCGGGCACCGGAACATTTAAATAAGGAACGCATTAGTGGAGCCTACCTAGTTGTAGGACAGGCCGCCAAGGCCCCTGCTAGCGATAAACTCTAGGCTAATCGTAAACCTAAGCTCCCAACCAAATTAGTCAGATTTTGCAGCCAACGAGTGGCTGTTTCCTCTCTCTCTCTCTCCAACAGCCGAGCGAATGAGACTTTTTCGTGGGTTGAGTTCAGATTTGATCCTCGGATCTTTTGAGGCTTTTACGATGGAGTTCTCTAACTTTGCTTATGTTCAATCAAATACTTTGATGATCTGCTGCTAAAAAGTAAAAGCTCCATGAACACGGATTGAAAAGAGAAGTTCCGGCTGCACTTAACCTCTGGAAATTTTTGTGACGGGACTCATGAAACCTAACAAAACGTAAGCAAGGGATCTGACTCGCCGATTATTGGTGCATCTGGCAAAATTTTAATGGTTTCTTCGCGGCGGAAACGTATTCAACCGTCGCACCTCATGTAGCCACAATCAGCACGCAATCGAGTGTAATTCGATTAAAATGGCTGCGTGAGGTTGGTACAATGGAGGTTCCTCAAGGAATCTCTCGATTATAACAAAGATTCCACGTGAAAAAGACAATAAGATCCGTATCTAAGCTGAATCATTGTGACAAGCACTCATGAGATTCCTACTCTTGTCACTCCAGAACGTGGGTCCGTTCTTCTCTCGCCGCCATGAACAATCCATCGCTGCAACTTCCATGGACACTCCACACAATCTTTCCTTCCCCATTCGCGCAAGTACTGTCGATAACATCTGTTCAGAATCAAGAAGAGCCAACGAAAATAATGATACACGAAGCTTGCTCGTCAAATCCACATCATTCAAGTCATCAATACGTACCAATTCAAGCTGCACGTATTGATTCAGCAAACCGAGTCTTTTGGCCCTCACTTAATGCACGCGTACAAGTTAGCGCTGAGTTTCTTAATTACCCACTTGCGATCTTTACCTGTCCCATGCTTGGTTGGATTGTTTCGATCGGGTAGTAAAGACCAACGCTCAAAGCTTAGTTCGCACTCTTTGGATGTATGAACACACTCGTGGCTTCCGATGTCTCTTTCACCAGTCAATTCATCGACGTATTGTAAGCTCTTGCTTGAAGAAATATGTTGATGACTCCCACTTTTAAGCGGAACTCGCGTAATTAATCATAAATTCCGCTGTCCGGCTAGGCAATCTCGAAACGGAATCGGTTGCGTCCTCAATCTCCAGCTTCGCCATGCAAGGAAACTTTGAAGCTTGCCTCTCCGGTTTGATCTTCAAGGAAATCGATTCAGAACGTCTTATGGGAAGGAGGGAAAAGAGCCAGCTTTCAGATTTCAAGCAAAGATCATACAGTCCAGTAAATTGAGGAGAGATTGAATAAAACGTCTCAACTCAATATAGCTCATTAGAATGGCAAAACACGTGATTCGTAAATTAACGAAATCTCGTATCGGATGGGAGAGAGCTTGTGAAGCAATTCATAAGTAAAAACCACAACAATTCATTAAATGGTCGAAACATGTGCTCTTTCTAAGGAGTTTCTGCTCATGTTAGTCGAGTTAGGTTGTTGTAAACAGCATAAAAAAAAGTACCCCTTTACTCGGTATGCAGTTTGAAGACAAACCAAGTACCGAATTTATTCTGCAAGTGATAGTCATGCCAAAACTGGCTTGGACGAGATACAACTCAAAGTACGAGAATATTATTTCTTTGAGCGAAGGAGCTTGTAACTCCTCAAGTGACAACCGGTTAAACACTACGTCGGATCATTTGGTTCCGTCACTAAAGACAGTCGAATGGTGGTTGAATACGGCTTATCTATTTAAGTGGTCATTCATATTTGGTACCTAGGAATAGAAGGGTACCTTCGTTCAGCCCAGTGAATAGGGTTATTATGTCATTAGGTGAACGTGGAAGATCTAACGTTTAATAAACTTATGGTCAAGTTTTCATTCTTCGGCTCTTTCAGATGGCCATGAGCAACTATGAACCAGCACGGAGTTGGTTGGCCCATGATGGCGTCGCAGGTATCAAGAAGAAAGATCAAATTCAATGGCTTTGTTTAATAGTTGGGATTAGGTTCAACCAAGTTCAATTAGAAAGGAGTGTTTTGTAATCATCGTAGGAACGGTAGATTCAGATTAATATGATAGCTCAATGTCCCTGGTAGATCCAACATCCCTAACGCATACATTATTTTCAGACTTGTTATTTGATAATTGGGTTTATTATCTATAGAATTGCTTCGTCTGGAACTTCAAGTCACCTTTTCATTTGCATATAGTCATGCAATGTAACTCCATAAGTTCGTATGTCGGTAGAAAATTAGAAACATTAGAAGATTGCGTAGTCAAACTAGATTTTTGTCGCTGACGTGTAATATTGCTTGCCGTGCTTGGTAGGTAGAATGTCGGAATCCCACAAATAATTCAACATCGAAAAACAATCTTATCCTCAACGACAAAATATCTACTTAGATATCTAACGCGCGGAAGTAGGTGTTTATCAGCTAGCTAATGATCTAATTAGCGAACATAATTAATACAGGCCAAGTTGGAACCGGAACACATTGGGTTCGATCAGAAATGTTCAAAATCAAGCTAATATAAGAGGCTCCGAAGCACGAGCGACCAGGTACGAAGTTGTCTATCAAAGCACCTAACATGTTTGATATGAGTCTTCGTTTATCATACGAAAAGTTGGTATGTTATGTGATTCTTCAAGTTGAAATAGAACTTTAAAATGCGCAAGTTCGAAAATTTCGATCGTGACTATGCAATATCGTGCATTAACCATAATAGTTCATATTATCATCTGAGATCGATAGGATCTATTATTTGTAAGGAAAATGATTAATATGTAATTTGAAAGCCGTTAGTAGAAACTATTTTTGAATATGATATGGTTAAATGATTGTCCTTCGCTCTAGATGTATTTACATAGATTTGAATGCATCCAAATCGAAAAAGTTCAAATTTTCTTTCTACGAACAAATCGCATCAATATGATTTGCTTTTGATTTGTTAGTACTATCTTTTTATGTGATTTCCCATCATTAGAACTTAATGGGCTATAGATATACACGCTTTTGAAAAATGATGACCAAAATCCACACTTTCAGCTCGAGAATCAATAGTTGTAGGTTCGATTTCGGCCTTGGAGGGCTCTAATTTAAACAGAGGTGTCATGACGGTGGGTTATTGTGTTAATTTTCGGAGCCTACTAATTATGATCTCACACCCCGAAACATCAAGGAAAAAAAGAACAGAAAAACGATGACCAAAACAGATGACAAGCTTCCCAGCAGGGACCTACAAAATAGCTTACAGGATATTTTCCATCCTTTTCTCTCCTCCGCAGACCTCTCTCGATGTGATTGCATATCCACGTCTTATCGTCGTCCCATCGTTTCCTAGCGAGCTGTTCGCTCGTTTTACGACGAGGAATATCCTTCACCGAAACTTCGATTTTCGATTTTTATTAAGGTAGGTTCTGTGGCCTGATTTCTAGGAGAATTGTGGCGAAAGACAGAGTGTAACACAGGATTATATGGAATGGATAGAAATTGAATGGACTGGAAATGGATCTGAGATCAACAAAGTTCCAAGCTACGTTACAATACTCCTATGAAAGCTGTAAAAGACTTGAAAGTTAACTAAAGCTACAGGAAGCTGTAAATACAGGAAGTAAAGGTGCGTAGGAAACTAAAGTGCAGATAAGCTTGAGTGTTTTTGCATTGTTGTTGGTCGTGTCCTTTCCTCTTTGCTTCCTCTGAGTATTTGTATCTCCTCCTATCTTGCAACTGCTCGTCGGTTACTTCCATGTTTTTAAACTTTGAATATTTTGGCGCTTCCAATAACTGCCTTTTCTAATCACGTTTTTCCAGTTTTATTGTCCGCCAAAACTTGATCTCAACCGCTAAGATGATTTGAAATCTGGACAAGTAACTTCCCATAATATGCTCGTGCTCACTATTCCCACTTATGCTCATAACTTCTTGCTATCGTGACTTACATGGCTGGGCTGTGATTCTTCAGTGTATTCCTGAAGTGTGAACCTCTCGAATTTCGAGAAAGGGTCGTTATCCTGAGGCATAAATATTCCAACGTCCCGAACTATGACTCTCCATATTTCGGTGAATATACATATTTTCATCAATTACCGAATTCGGGACATGATGCCATTCACACTTGCTTCTCAGCATATTTCCAAATTTGGTCCAGACGTGTTTCGGAAAATGGCTGATTTCATTATACACCAAATTCGGCATTAAAGCCGATTCAGCAATTATGCCGATTCTTATTTTGGTGTCAACATATGCCCCCTTTTAAAAGGATTAAAAGAACTTTTGATTCTTTTAAATGTCAAAAGAAAAGACACTTACGTCTTATTGCTGTCGCTTCGTCACCTTGCTTCGCGCGCTTTGCCCTTTCGTCTTCGAAACACTTCTTCTAAAAATCGTTCCTTTCTTCGTGCCCTTACATTCTCACCTTTTCGACTCTCTGCAACTTTTCGATTCTCTGCACTCTCTCTCGATTTTCATCTGAACCCAATGGCTTCCAAGGCTTCCAAGGAGCAAACTTTTTCTTTTTCTACATCAGACGCTCTTGATCGCTACCATATATTCCGAGATTCTGACGATTTCAACGAAGAATTTCATCTGTTCTCCGTGGAGAATGACTTCGAGGATTCTTTCATCCTTGGTCCAGCAGTTCACAATCATTTTTCCGTTCCAAAGTGTCTATCAAGCCACTTCCCACATCACCAATTTGAGGTGCTTCCAGTCCATGAGTCATCTATCTTGGCGTATCAGTGGCACTTTTGTCCTCCTCGTCTTAGGGCTTTCTCCGACTTTGAACCAGATTTCTACCAATGGTATCTTCGACTCCTCCCTTCTAAGAGTCCCCTTTGGGATACCCTTTCAATTCATAATGCTCTGCGTCTTAGCTGTTTTGATTACCATTTGAATCGTGAACTAATCGGAGCATTATCTTGCTTTTGGTCGACTTCCACTAATTGCTTCTTTTTCCCTTTCTCCCCTATGTCGGTAACCTTACTTGATGTATACTGCCTCACTAGGCTCTCTCCTTTGGGTACAGACCCATCTACCCTGTCTCCCGATTCTCGTTCAATGCTTGGTAAATTATCTGACTTTGAAATGGCCTATGGGGCATTTATAAAAAAGTATTTCAAGAAGGAGAGCATAGTTACCGACGAGGAGCATACTGCTTTTCTTTTATATTGGCTCTGTAAATTCCTTTTCTGCCATCCCATAGTTAGGATTTCGAACGATTTTGTTGTTGTTGCCTCCGCTCTAGCATCAGGGACCCCACTGGCTCTGGGCAAAACCATGTTAGCCTTGCTATATCGGGGCTTAGCCCATGCTTCCTCCTTTATTGCTTCAGAAGAAGTTAGTGGAGTTTTTGGTGGTCCTCTCTAGCTCCTTCAAGCATGGGCGGCTTTCTATTTCCCTACCTGGTTTTCTAAGGATTAAGTTATCCAACCCCTTTCGATTTCCATTCCTGACCACCCAGTCTGCCAGGCCTTGAGTAGGAAATTAATCCGTGTTTCTGAAGAACAATCTTCTTATCTTCGGTATTTTATTTCTCAAATCTATTCTGTTGAAGAGAATCCATATTCCTTCACTCCTTTCTTTGTTTCCCGATTTAAGTCCTACCTCTCTGCTTTCCAGAAAAATAGGAGTGACTTCTGGCAAACCGTTCTGACTTCTGTTGATCTTCCTGTAAGATTTTCAACAAAAGGCAGATTCGTTGCTGGTTTTGAAATTTACTCTCCCCAATACTGTGCCAGACAGCTTGGGCTGATTCAAGGGGTTCCTGTTCTAGCCCTTTATACTTTCTCTTATGCTTCCTTTGACAAAATATCCTGCAAGCTAAAAGATAATCAACCTTTTGTTGAACTGACCACACTAGTTCGGGGTATTCATCGATTGTCTCGTGTTGTCGAATTCATTGGATATCCCAACCGTTCTTCAGCCGATTTTGATCTCTGGTGGGATGGTTATCGAAAGATCGTATTTTCAGATCCTCTAGATCATATTCTCCTGAAGATAAGGGATGCTATTCCTCTTACATTGTCAAAAACAATCGAAGCTGCCAATGTACCTTCAACTAAACCAGCAGAGACTTCTAAAGGTAACTTGATTCTGCTTTTTCATATCCATGTATTTCGTTTGATACTCAACTTCCAATCTGACTTTTTATTCTTATAGTGAGTAAGAAAAGGAAAGCTTCAGACTCACCTGCCCCTGCTCCAAAGAAAGTACTAGCAAAATATAGTGTGAGGAGAGTGATTATTCGATCCTCAGAGTCACCTCCAGAGAGCTCTCCAACAATGAATCAATCTCCCGAACCCACACTACGAGCCATGATAAAGCCACGTACTCCAAAAGGTAATTCTCATACTTTACTTTTGGAGGTTATTACAGCACTAACTTGTTTATCTTCTGATTAATCCAGGAACTCATAAGACCTATCAGCCCAGTACTGCTTCTCCTGTTTCCCTTCCTAGTAAGTATCTTACCCCACTAGCTTCCAGTCCTTTACCGATGATCCTTGCTCCTTTGGCAGAGGCTGAATTGATTCAAGAACAACCTTCTGTTCCACATCCAAAAGAGAGTATACCACAAAAGGATACTCTTGCACCTGTTGTAGGATCTGAAAAAGATCTTTCTTCGTCTTTCATCGGTAAATATTACTATCTTTTGTTTGATTCAAGATTTTATACTGTTGTCTAATATACATAGGCCAACATTTGCAGTTACTGATGAGACCACTCATGTGCTTCAAGAGACTCCAATTTTTGACAAAGCATCAAGTGTACCACCATTTGCAGACACTGATGAGCCTCAAGAGACTTCAATTTCTGAAAGAGCATCAAGTGTACCACCATTTGCAGACACTGATGAGCCTCAAGAGACTTCAATTTCTGAAAGAGCATCAAGTGTATCATTACTACCTGCTACTTATACAATTACTGTTTTGGCTCCCTCCACATCTCGTGTTGTGTCTAGTCCACCTGCCGAGATAGAAATTTTTTCTCAAGCTGAACAGGCAGAAATGAAAAGGATATTAGCAGGTACTCATCCTGGCTCTTCCACAGCTCCTGATTCTCCAGAGTCCTCAACTTTATCAATGTCTGCTGAAATTCCTAGAGAAATAGCCAAAGCTAAATGGGAAAAGCTCCTTAACTTGTTGGAACCTGGCTATGGAAAGTTGATCAATGACTCTGATAAGGAACGCCAGGCAAGGATTCTATTCCAGGAAGTATGCTCTGGTAATCCATCCTTTGTTTTATCTGAGCCTTTCCAGGACAAGATTGATCTCTTTGCTGTTGGCTTTGTGGATGCTGTGAGCACAATAAGAGTCAACCTTGATCAACTTCCTCGCCTTCTCTTTGGGGAAAACCGAGGACTGGCAATCTAAGATGAGCTAGCCCGTAAGCGTGAAGATGCTCGTCTTTTCTACAACAATTTCAAAGTTGAAGAGAGCAAACTTCAACGCTTGGAGGCCAGGAAAAAAGAGCTTGAGGCAGAGCTGAGGATGGTGAATGCTCAATTAGAAGAATAGAAGCTCACAGTTTCCACTTTTTGTCCTACACTCAGGCGCAAAATGAAGCAATGTAGGGAGTTGGAAAAAGAATTTGATGCTTCTATTGGAATAGTCAGAGTCCATAAAAAGAAAAGAACTGAGATTATGGATGAAAACCATAGGCTTGAGACTGAATTGAGAGATTTTGTAATCGAGACCAAAGCTCTATTGGCTAAATGGAAATAAATTGAAAGTCCTACTTGCTAGATTTTGATCTCTTCTACATTCACTTAATATCCCGATGATACAAACTCCCGACGCTGTACTCTGTTCACATCAATAATTTAACCCTCTTGACCAAAGTTTAAACCTAATCTCGATTCGGCTCCTTTGACATTTAAACCAATTCAAAGAAAATCGCTCCATTGCAACTTTCATAACTTAAAGGTCAAATAATAACCTTCCCTTTTGCTTATCCTCTCTAGAATTACTAACTTCATAGATAACTGTTTGTCCATATGCATAAACCACGTTCTGCCTCTATCTTAGTTCCCAAAAAGAACTCTGGCGCACTACTACCCACGATCTGCTCCATATCATTTACCTTTATAACTGCCCAAGCTACCAAATCTTTCCTGGAAACTCACATTCCTGTTCATGATGTCTTCACATGGTTCTTCATCCCAATTGCTTCTCTGGTCCCGATCAAGACGTCGCATTTCCTATGAAGGTAAATTTTCCACTGAATATTACCACATTTGGATTTTGACAACTATCTAACATGGACAACTTGTTTATTCCACTATCTAGGTGATCGATCCTTATGGAGGCGACTGCACGAATTACTATCTCAAGGACATCATGCTTTATTATTGAATTGCAAGCATAAGGTAGAAGTTACCGATTTGACCAACTTCTTTAGATTCAAAGTGTTTCTGTCTGCAGATTCTGCCTTCCTAGATCTGGTTTGGGAGCTATGCTCCTTATTCCCTGCTAGCTTTGATGAATTCGAGCATAATGTGAGGGAAATTTGGAATTTGGAGCCTACCATTGTGGAGGCTGACGCCCTTCATCTTCATATTGAGGAAGAATCTTCCAGATTACGACATTCCAAAGAGAAATATGCTCAAGCTCAGGACTCCTGTACTCAAGCTAGAGATGACGTTGAGATGACACGTCAATTTCTCAATTTCCTTTCCAATCATCATCGTGTGGAGCGGAGGATACTCAGAGATGAAATTTCCCGTGTCAAGTCTATGGTTGAAGTTGCTTCAAACAAGTACAGGCAATTGCTTCAAGAAGCTTGGGAGAAGTTTGAAATCGTCCGCTTTCATTCTCGTCACCTGGAGTATCTCGAGGGACAACAATCTAAACTCCATCAGGATCTTGCTTTGCATTCTCATCATGTAGCTCAAAACCTCAAACTTGTTAATGACTTGCAGACCTTTGTCACCAAGATTAGAATGTACTTTCATTTCGAATGAATAGATTAATTTCCTTGTGTTTCCCAGATTGATGGACGATATTTCTTAAAAAATTTCCCATTTATAGAACGTGATAGTTCTTTTCCATTGACATCCATCAATCGGTATGTATTCCCACTAAGCACTTCGGTAACCAAATATGGACCTTCCCAATTTGATGATCATTTACCGAATCTCTTATTTTGGAGGTTGAATGGCAAGATTGCTTTCCACACTAAATCTCCCACAATAAACTGTTTGACTTTAACCCTTTTATTAAAAGCTCTGGCCATTCTTTTCTTTTGTGCAATCAACTGATCCAAAGAAGCCGCACGAACCTCATCTAGCTCATCCAAATTTATGTGCATCCAATCTCTATAATCTTCGGACAACATTTCACTCTACAATTGGACTCTTAAAGATTGTACTGTTATCTCCATCGGTAAAACTGCTTTTTGTCCATATGTAAGCATATAAGGACTGACACCTGTGCTTGATCTTCGTGATGTTCGGTATGCCCACAACACCATTGACAATAAAACATCCCATTCTCTTGGATTTTCTCCTAGATGTTTCTTAATCAGTCCAATAACAACCTTATTAGTTGCTTCAGCTTGTCCATTCGCCTGGGGATAATATGGTGTGGAATAGACCATTTTGATTCCTCTTGATCGTGCAAATTCTATTACTTCACTTCTAGTGAATACTGTTCCTTGATCCGCAGTAATTGACTCAGGCAAGCCAAACCGATTAATTATATTTTCTTCAATAAACTTGACCACAGTCTTTTGTGTAATACTCTTATACGGAATGGCTTCCACCCACTTTGTAAAGTAATCCGTAGCCAATAAAATGTAACTATGCTTATGAGAAGAGGGTGGATAGATCTTACCTATTATGTCCATTGCCCATCCCCTAAATGGCCATGGCTTTATGATAGAATGGAGCTCCATAGCAGGTACATGTTGCAACGGTCCATGCTTTTGACACGAAAGGCATGCTTTGGCATAGTTGATACAATCCTGCATCATTGCTGACCAAAAATATCCATACCTTTTTAATAGCCATCTCATCTTGATTCCTGCTTGATGGGCTCCACATGTACCTTCATGTGCCTCTGCCATAACCAATTTCGCATTATCTTCGTCAAGACAGTGTAAGAGCAATCCATTTGAGGATTTTCGGTATAATTCTTCTCCTAATATAACATATTTCTGGGCTTGCATCCTCAGCTTTCGATCTCTCGAATATGGATTCTTCAAATATTCAATGATGGTTTGTCTCCAATTCTCTTCTCGAACTACTTTGCTAATTGTTATCGGTATTGTTCTATGTTCAATAGAAGGTACCGACAGCGTTATAGTAGTCACGATGTCTGCCACTTCTTTTGATATTCGGTACTCAGATGCTACTTGAGCCAACTTGTTAGCCTCGAAATTCGTGTCTCTTTTCACATGAATTATGTCGTACTCTCTGAATTGCTCTAACTGCCTCTTGGCCAGATAGTAATAATCAATCAAATTTTCATTTGAGCATTGGTATTCTCCCTTTAACTGTTTCACCACTAATTGTGAATCACCAAATACTTTGATAAACTGTACTTTCAGCTCAGTCAATATCCCCAAGCCAACAATTAGTGCTTCATATTCAGCCTGATTATTTAAACATTTAAAATCTAACTTACAAACGCACCTTGTAAATTCCCCATCGGGAGAAATTATTATCAATCCTGCTCCAGCCATACTCTTAGCACGTGATCCATCAAAGTACATAGTCCATGGTAGCACTTGACTGAAGCTCTGCTCATTTTCTTCCATTTGTAAACATGGGTATTCAGTAAGAAAATCAATAATGGCCTAACCTTTTACTGCCTTGATCGGCACATATGTTAAATCAAATTCCTACAAGATGAATGCCCATTTGGCTATACGCCCTTTTATAATAAGTCGGGACAGCATGTATTTTATTATATCAGTCTTACCGATCACATTGCAGTATATCTTTTTTCAACATCAGTTAGTGTTCTGCTCAAATAATGTACCGCTTGTTCTTTTCTACTTTCATTCTCTTGTGCCAACATACTCCCGATAGTTATATCGGTAGCCGATAAGTACAATTTCAGTGGTTTGCCTGCTTTTGGCGGCACTAATACAGGAGGATTCATTAGATAGGCTTTGATCAAATCAAATGCCTTTTGTTGTTTCTCTCCCCATACAAATTCGTCCTGATTTTTAAGACGCAGAAGCTGTGTCATCGGCTCCATTTTAACAGACAAATTGGCAATGAACCTTCTAAGAAAGTTTATTTTTCCAATCACCATCTGCAATTATTTCTTTGACGTAGGATGAGAAAGCTCCATAATAGCCCTTACTTTGTTCTTGTCTATTTCAATTCCCCTCTGATTGATTAAAAATCCCAAGAAATTTCCTGCTCGCACTCCAAAGGCACACTTGGTTGGATTCATCTTCAATTTATACTTCCTCATCCTAATAAATGCTTGCTCAAGATAATCTAGATGATCCTCTTGGGCTGATTTCACCACCACATCATCAATATAAACTTCTAAGAATTTACCGATTATATCATGAAAAATAAAATTCATTGCCCGTTGGTATGTGGCTCCTGCATTCTTCAATCCGAAAGGCATAACTACCCACTGAAAAGTCCCGATCGCACCAGGACATCTAAATGCTATCTTCGGGACGTCTTTCTTAGCAATAAAAATCTGGTTATAACCCGAATGACCATCCATCAAGGATAACATCTCATTTCCCGACGCTGAGTCTACTAACATATCTGCCATGAGCATTTGGTATTCATCCTTTGGAGTAGCATTATTTAGATCCCGAAAATCAATACAAACCCTCAGCTTTCCATTCTTCTTTTTCACAGGGACAATATTTGAAATCCACTCTACGTACCTGGGTATTTCAATAAATTTTGCCTTCAGCAGCCTTTCTATTTCCTCTTTGACTTTATCAACTACATTAGGAGCAAATCTTCTTGCTAGCTGCTTATGTGGATGAAATCTCCTCTTGATTGGAAGGTGATGTTCTACAATATCTCTTGATAAACTAGGCATTTCATGATAATCCCATGCAAAGTAATCTTTATACTTTTTGATCAGGTTAACCAACTTGTCTTTCATGCCCCCTTGCAAAAACGTATTTACATACACTGGGCGGAAACAACCAGGTTCTCCTATATCAACCTCTAATAATGGATCTTGAGCCTCCATTGTTCTGTCTTCTTTGATTAACAACTCTTCCCATTCATCAATACAATCTGAGGCTTCAACATTTTGCTTTGCCATTTTCCGCCAAGTGTGTGAAGTATTTTTCACAAACTTCTTGCAATGCGAACTCGTTTTCCATAAAGAATGTGTAATTCTTCTAATGCCAAGCTTGATTTGGGGATCCATTCAGCTTTCCTATCCCCGAAGCGGCAATAAGCAAGGGACTGTGGATCTATCTTTGGTAATTCAATAGCATAACGCTCATGTAAACAATCCCGATGTTCTTGACAAATGTCAGTCTACCCGATTGAAGCATATCCCGAATCTGCCTCAACATATTCCACTTTCTCGCCATTCCAAAATGTCAATATTTGATGCAAAGTTGAAGGTACACACTGATTAGAGTGTATCCAATCTCTTCCAAGCAACAGATTATATGAACCATCAGATTCTACTGCAAAGAAAGTCGTTTCAGACGACTTAGAACCTATGGTTAAATCAAGAACTACTGCCCCCTTGACTTCGGTAACTTCCCCAAGAAAATCAGATAACTAAACATTGGATGGGATGATGTCATTATCATCTTTCCCTAATTTCTTGAAGTATTTGTAAGATATGAGATTCAAAGTAGCTCCAGCATCTACAAAGATTTTATCGACAGACCTACCATTGACCCTTCCTGAAACAATCAAGGATCTTAAATGCTTTGCTTTTCAAAGGGTACCTTCTCAAACTTGATAGCTTCTTTGTCGGGAAACTGAAATTCTGCCATGGCTGTCTCTTTTTCTGAAATGTGTTCGATGTCTTCTTCCACTATCAAATTAGTTCCATACCTCGCTGGAAGTCTAACATGGACCATGTTTATCCGTATTGGAGAACCATACCTCTTCGATATCTTGGAATAGCCAGTTCGGTAACTTCTGCCATCTTTTTGTGACAACTTAGGATCTAAGTCCTTTTGTTCCACCTTCCTTTGTTGCTTTGGGTTAAGAGCTACGGTAATCTGCCCAAAATTAATTGTCTGTGGAACCTGAGCAGCTCCTTTCTCCCTTCTCATTTGAATGTGAGAGCCACTTCCCGAATCACCTGGTTCTGGTTTACTCTGATCTTTTTCATCGGGATTTCTTCTCCAAACCCAATTACCTTTCCTACTGACAGACGTGAAAGGTAAACCTTGCCTTGCTATACCTCTAGCTTGGCCACTCTCAAAATTCTTTTGTCTATTTCTCATTCGCTGGAAACGCCACTTGATGGTTCTATAAGATGCCTGTCCTGGTGATTTAACTGTTGACCATTTTCCCTCGGGAGGGTCACACGGCACCTTAACCGTTTTTCTTCTGTGGATTTCCTGAGACATTAATGGTGGTGGTGGTGGATCATCGAACTCATCTCCCCAACCAGTTGGCTCAACTGGCAATGATGGAGGTGGATAATCGTCTGTATTTCCATAATAGACCACATAGTCAAACTTCCCACTAGGTTCTCCAAGCAATCCAACCTTGGGATCACCTTCCTTATATCGTTGCCACAAACTCTTTTTCTTTGTAGACTTTGGTAATGTTTCGTTTTCTTCATGAACTTGCATATCCAACTCTCGAATTGGTGAGGCTAATCGAGATGAATCAAGGTGATATTCCTTCCTCTCATGCTTATGACCAACATCTTTTCTTTCTAGCACCTGTGCTGTCTGCCTTGGGTAAATTTCCTCCTCTCTTGTTTGTACCGAAGAATTTTCGGTAGCTACAATCTCAGATCTTACCCGTGGTCCGCTTACCCTACGAACAAATGATCCCGATCGGTATCTTCCTCTCGTTCCCCTCATGAATTGGAACCTGGGAAACTCCCGATCTTGCCGAGTCAGCTCCTGGTGACAACGAGTGCAAAGTTGTTTGTTGTCATCGTCTGTTGTCTCTCATATATTAATCATGTTGATCATGTTCAGGAAAGGGTCTGTGTCTACTTCCATTAGGGCCTTGCCTTTGTCTTCGGCAAATTTAATCTTGCCTTGGCGAATTGCCTCCCGGATTGTTTTTCTAAACACAATGTAATTTACCGTATCATGAGTTGTAGAGTGATGCCATTTGCAATATCTCTTATCTGTTATTTCCTCCTTTGATGGGATTACTTGTCCTTCAGATAATTTGATCATTTCATCTTTCAACAACAGGTCAAATATCTCATCTAACTTATAAATATCAAAGGAATAATTGTTGGTCTCCTTAGCCTTGAACTTGGATACATCCCTTACCCTGGCCGGTTTAAGTGCTGGGCACACATACGGTTTTTCAAGTACCATAGTTGCTACGGCTATCTCATTCTCCTCTTCAGCTATCCCACCATGTTCGGTACTTTCAGCAAATGCAACTGCCTGCCGATTGTCCTTATTCGGCTTCTTATCTTTCTCCTTCAACAAGTGTTCATACTTAGAAACCCGAGCGTTTAACTGAAAGAGATCATCAAAGGCTTGTCCTTCAAATCTTTCCTTAAGGTTAAACCTCAAACCGTTAAAAGCCAAATCTGTGAACTCCTTCTCAGTGAGTGATGTTAAACATCGATTTCTGGATTTCTTGAAACGTGCAATAAACTAATCTACTGTCTTGGTACTATATTGATACATCCTGGCCAAATCGGCTACTGTTACCTCTGGTACCGTTCGGTTAAATTGAGAATGAAACTGCCTTTCCATCTCAACCCATGTTTAAATAGAATTCGCATGCAAATTTGTATACCAAGTGAATGTTGTTTTGGACAAAGACAATGGGAACAACCTTAGCCTTAAATACTCATTAGTTTCAGCTTCTCCACATTATGCCAAGAATCGACCCACATGCTCCACAGTTGACTGATCCTCCTCTCCGGTAAATACAGCAAAATCTGGCTTCTTGAAACCCCTTGGATATGGTATGTTATCAACCCAATCGGGATGTGGCTTCCTATATACTGGTCTTGGCAATCCTCTCTCTGCTCCCAATTGTTGCATTACCAATTCTGCGACTCTATCTGGGTTCCATGGCCTTAAATTTTGCTGGCCTAACCAAGGATCTTGACCTCTAGGGTCGAACTGTTGAGGTCGATTCACCCCTTGCTGCTCCATGTTAAAATTAACAGGTAGTGGTGGCCTATAAAGAGGATTTTCTATCACATGAGGATACGGTTGAGGCGCAGGTGGTCTGATATGGTCAACATTAGGCATATTTACTGGTGGAGGTACATTCATCACTGGTGGTGCATTTGTGACCATGGGATTAACCAAATTAACATCATTTAGGGCATTTTTAGGGAATTGTAAGTACTCACACCATTCACAAGGTTTATAGGGGTAGGATTCTCTGGCCTTGGTATAATCCTAACAGGAGGTTGAGAATTTGATCTCCCATTACCGTTATACCCCACATGAGGAAGTCCCGACGTTGGTGGGAACGATGTTGTCCCAAGAGGATTTGCATAAAAAGGTGGAACTTGAGAAGATGAACTGGGACGCGATATTACCTCATTTATAGCATTGATCACCATGGGCTTTATCACATCGGTCACATATCACACTATATGATTGGTAAGATTGTTCTGCTGTTCCTCAAACATCATTTTCATCGTGGCTACCAAGGTATTATCCGGTGCCAACGCCCGGGCTTGTTCTTCAGTTAATTGCCGAGGAATGTCGGCATTCTCCTCAACTTGATTAGCCGCAGAATGCTCAGAATGTGCTCCATCAACTAGATTGTTGACGTTACCCACCGGTATTCCTTCAGATTGCCTGGTTCTCACCATTTCTCCAAATCTTACCACACCTGTCTCACCGGGCGTGCCAAAAAGATGTTCGCTCGTTTTACGACGAGGAATATCCTTCACCGATGTTCGCTCGTTTTACGACGAGGAATATCCTTCACCGAAACTTCGATTTTCAGTTTTTATTAAGGTAGGTTCTGTGGCCTATTTCTAGGAGAATTGTGGTGAAAGACAGAGTGTAACACAGGATTATATGGAATGGATAGAAATTGAATGGACTGGAAATGGATCTGAGATCAACAAAGTTCCAAGCTACGTTACAATACTCCTATGAAAGCAGTAAAGGACTTGAAAGTTAACTAAAGCTACAGGAAGCTGTAAATATAGGAAGTAAAGGTGCGTAGGAAACTAAAGTGCAGATAAGCTTGAGTGTTTTTGCGTTGTTGTTGGTCGTGTCCTTTCCTCTTTGCTTCCTCTGAGTATTTGTATCTCCTCCTATCTTGCAACCGCTCGTCGGTTACTTCAATGTTTTCAAACTTTGAATATTTTGGCGCTTCCAATAACTGCCTTTTCTAACCACGTTTTTCCAGTTTTATTGTCCGCCAAAACTTGATCTCAACCGCTAAGATGATTTGAAATCTGGACAAGTAACTTCCCATAATATGCTCGTGCTCACTATTCCCGCTTTTGCTCATAACTTCTTGCTATCGTGACTTACGTGGCTGGGCTGTGATTCTTCAGTGTATTCCTGAAGTGTGAACCTCCCGAATTTCGGGAAAGGGTCGTTGTCCTGAGGTATAAATATTCCAACGTCCCGAACTATGACTCTCCATATTTCGGTGAATATACATATTTTCATCAATTACCGAATTCGGGACATGATGCCATTCACACTTGCTTCTCAGCATGTTTCCGAATTTGGTCCAGACGTGTTTCGGAAGATGGTTGATTTCATTATACGCCAAATTCGGCATTAAAGCCGATTCAGCACTTATGCTGATTCTTATTTTGGTGTCAACACGAGCATTGCGACTTTGCTTTTTTGGCTTCATGGTTAGAGCATCTGCCACAGAATTGCAGCCTAGCTACAGTATGAACTCACTGAACCAAGCCTAGGTGGCTGGTTCCAAAAATATCTCTACTTATAATGATCACGATGCTTAACCTAAGTTCACACCATCGGTTTAAAGACATTCCATTCATAATCTCCGAGCATTAGGACTAAACCTTTTCCTTTTGGGTCTGCTCAGCGGGCTTAGATAGTTACACTTACAACAGAAGGAAACAACTAAAAGATACTCTTCTGTATTTTTCGTAGCAGTCTCAACTCCATTGGGTAAGTACGAGATTCTTGTTTACATGTCAAAACCCTAGCAGAAGAAACTCCTTTTCTTCTTGAATTAACTTACCAAGGGCAAAAAAGAAAAGAAAACTCATCTGATCTTCTCTAACATCTATACACCACCGTACAGCACTGCCACCGACACCTTGTCCCCTATTGAAATTATCTAAGTCTAGCCTCAGTTGACCCGCAAATCTTAATCCCATCTCCCCCCGCCCCCCGGGTTTATCTAGGAAAATAAAAACCTGAAGAGGGAAATTCAAGAAACATGGAATAAAAAATGAAAGAATAGTTGAGCACCCAGTTCTACTTGCAGTCGCATGCACCAGCAAAATATTCACACAGATTCACCTAGACACTGTCATATGGCATTTACTTGACTCTGATGAATTGATATGCGCACAAGGAAACCGGAGACGTGATTTCAAAGGACGCGACGCAAAAAGTAACGCCATAACACGGGAAGTTAAGTATAAGCCGTCTTCCCTTTATTAAAGACATGATATGCACACAAGGAAACCGGGGACGTGATTTTGAAGGACACGACGCGAAGATTAAAATGATAACGCGGAGAAGTTCACCATAAGCCTGTCTTCTCTTTATTAAAGACATAGATGGAAGGTTGAGATGACAGTGTAACAAAGATAAATTCCTAAGCGACAGCGTTTGCTTGGACAGCAACACTTCGAGGCGATTCTCCAGAAAAAGCTGGTAGAAGAAGACGTTTACTTGCTCGACAAATTTGAAGATTGTTCAGAAACAGGGGAAAGAGGAGGAAAAGAGAAAAGGGTGAAATGCAAGTGTTTGGCTTGACAGGAAAGTCATTTTTTTTTTACCCCGGAAAGCGCCAACCATCGCGAAGATCGCCAATGGTAGTTTGAGATTTTATGCTTTGCTTGTTGTATGATTCCAAGGACTTAAAATCCATTATTTCCCACATCCTTTTCCAAATGTTTTTCTTTGTCTGCAGGCTTCCTCAAGCCCCCTCCTGTGCACCGAAAGTCGTTTCGGTGCACCATCTTCCTGGGTTCAACTCCAGCCATCCACGTTCACGGCTCTTGCGCAAGGGCCAAATAATGTCGGATACAAAGACTAATTCACCGAGTGATAGAGCTAGATCGCGAAGAAGTTGCTGACGGCAAGGGAATTGCTCTCGAATGTTTGACTCGTCGTACCGTTTCTTGTATTGTATATTTCCCTAGCGTCGGAATGGTTTACTAGTTCTTCGACTTATGCCTAATTATGTATTAAATTTCTATGATATTGGTATAATTTACTAATTCTTGAAACTATTGTTCAGCATGCGCAAGAGAAAAAAGCATGAACTTGGGTCATTTGGAGGAGGTTAATTGGAGGCGCCACCGGGAGCCTTTGACATGTACACCCACCTCCCCTTTGCAACCGCCGGCGGCGCCACCACCATCCAAGGCGGAAGTCTTCCGAAAGGCGCGTCCTCATTGGCCAGCCAGACGTCCAAAAAACACGGGGTCAAATTTAAAATAAACAACCCGAAATTCCACTTCTACCCCCTCCCACAGAATAAGATCGCCAGGGACTTTTGAGCCGCTCATGCACCGATTTGTACGATCGGCCCCGCCCACTAATCAAGTAATATTTGATGCCCATCGAGTAATTATCTAAAAATATCTATAAAGGTGCGTTCGCACGTGCGGACTAAGAAATTTTGAGGAATAAAGGAAGAGATCACATGGAGTCTAGAAAAAGATGAAAGGAGGGTGCTTTAGTTTCTTTAATTAGTTTCTTTAATCTTGGTCGTGTGGAGAGATTAGCTGATAATAGAAGCATTGTAATTAAATGTCAAGTGGAAGGAAAAAAGTAAGGACAAATTTAGAAATAACATCGCATGTGCCAAACTTTGCAGGACGCTGCCAACTAGGCTGCATTTGTTGTTTTGTGGAAAATAAATGATTCAGAAATCACTTTCCTGAAAATGACTGCTCGTATTGCTCGAATTAACTGACGAAAAATATTTTCATCATCGATAATTATTTATGCGTGAACATTTTTATGGACATTGAATATTTTATCCGTTCATTTTTTTTGTAAGCGATATAAGCAATCGTTTTTTAGAAAAAAATTATTTTTCAAATCATTCATTTTCTGCGGAACGAGCGCAGTTTAAGAGTAAAAATATATAACCGGAGAGACAAATAAGGGGACTGGAAAAATCCGTACTCGGGCCTCTTGTTATGATGACATGAAAGATTAGCATAAAAGATTTCCATGGGATCGTCGCCGACCGTTCCAAAAATTTAAAATGTCATCTGGAGATGTGGTTTTACATTTAAATATTCCGACGCCACGTTCCCGCTCAAAACCCGAAACTAGTGTTCCTTCCCACACCAATTTCATCGACACGCAAATGCTCAATTTTATTACTAAATCTCTATCGGAAATACCAAAAAAATACAAAAAAGAAAAACCGAGTCAAGGCTAGGATTTGATTTTCGTTCTAACCCTACTGTACATTTTGCCGTTATTTAATTAGCAGGGATGAAAATTTTTTCAATTGGCTAATTTTTATAAATGGTGTAACCAATTATTTTTTAGAAAATATTTTTTAAATTATTCATTTTTCGCGAAGTGAACGTACCTTAAAAGTAAAAAGAAACAAAAAAAAAGAGAGGAAAAAGGAGAAAAAGAGCCGTGGCAAACCAGAAGAAGGCACGGGGTCCGTTTTTCGGACAAGGAACGTAACAGTAAAATCTAGGACGCGGTCTCGGACTTTAATCTAACGCGGAATCGAGGGAGATTTAAGAATTCCATTCAACGGCCCCGCGCGAAAAAAAATATCTGACTCCTCCTCCCTGCCCGCTGCCCACAACAGTCGCGGTCGCCGGTACGGTCAGCCTCCCCTGCCTGGCCCCCCCTCCGGGCAGATCCAGCCTCCAATACGAATCTAGCCCCTAACCCCACCGTTCGCTGCCGCTTTGATTTTTCTCCTAATCCCCGCGATTAAATTAATTAATAAACTAATTAAATTATAAAAAAAATAAAAAGAAAAGTCCTTCGCTTTCTCTCTCTTCTGTGCGTGGGTGGGTGTGTGTCCCTGCGAGTCCTCTTCTCGCACAGAGTGCTGCGATACAAATATATGTGAGCCCACTTTTTTGTGGGGAGGCGCAATGAGCACCCCCAGCCCCAGGCCACCACCTCTCCGGGCATAGAGGCGGAAGCGCGCCCTTCCCCGGCGGAGGCGGCGGCGGCGGCGGCGGGCGAAGAGAGGAGATGGGTCAGGGGCTGAGCTGCGGGGCGAGCCAGGAGCACGGGCTCTTCACTGCCGTGCAGTTCGGGGATTCGGAGATCGTGGGGGCTCTGCTGGAGAGAGATTCCGGCCTCCTTCGCCAGACCACGGCGTATGATCGCCAGTCCGTGCTTCATATCGCCGCTGCAAATGGCCAGATCGAGGTGATTCTCTGCAAAGATCCTTTCTTTTTCCCCTCTGCCCTGTGTCGTCGTTCTAAACTTTTCTCTTTCTTGGTGGGCACCGATGGTTTAATCTGATTACATTTGTTTTCTTTCTTTGTTGATTTGACTCGCATTTCGTCTTCAGTAAAAAGTTTGGGTTTTGTCAGTTTGGTTGAGCTCTGGTGGGTATGATTTGTTTTGCAGATTCTATCCATGCTTCTGGATCGGTCCTTGAATCCTGATTTGTTGAACCGGCACAAGCAGGTGAAGTTCATATAATGTCTGCGTCGTGTTTAATGATCTTAAAGCTGTTCGATCTAGTGAGCTTTCGTTCTTCTTCTTGATCTGGGATTCACTCCTTCTTTTTTCCTTCTTTGGGTTGCGATGTGGTCTCAGACTCCGCTTATGTTAGCCGCAATGCATGGCAGAATCGCCTGCGTGGAAAAGCTGCTTGAAGCTGGAGCTAATGTAGGCGAATTCTAACACTTTGCTTTTTACTATTGTTTGGTTTGCTGATTTGTTACATGGATTGCTAATTGGGGATGATGTCGTTTTTAATCAGGTATTGATGTTTGATTCGCTCAATGGAAGAACTTGCCTGCACTATGCTGCTTATTACGGTCATTCTAATTGCCTCAAAGCCATTCTTTCTGCTGCTCAATCTAGTCCAGTTGCTGTCTCTTGGTGAGTCTCTCTCTCTCTCTCTCTCTCTCTCTCTCTCTCTCTCTCTCTCTCTCTCTCTCTCTCTCTGTGGGGATTGGCATCAGTTGATAACTTTGTGGATGGATTTTAGGGGATATGCACGATTTGTGAATATCAGGGACGGCAGGGGTGCCACACCATTGCACCTAGCAGCCCGTCAAAGACGGCCTGATTGTGTGCACATTCTTCTGGATAATGGAGCTCTAGTTTGTGCATCAACCGGTGGATATGGGTAATTCTTCTTTAAATCCCACGAGGGATTGATAGTTTAAGTTCTCAGTTGTCCACGAGATTGATATTTGTTGTCTATAGGTATCCGGGAAGCACTCCTCTTCATCTGGCTGCAAGAGGAGGATCTCTTGATTGCATTCGCGAGTTGCTGGCATGGGGTGCGGATCGTCTTCAAAGAGACTCGTCTGGGTAGAACCTCTTGGTCTTACCTTTGATTTTGCATATCCACCATCTTATTAGAAAGTGACCAATGGTTAATCTTAAATGGGAAAATTATAAATAATGCCTTGAAAACGTCTTTGGAATTCACGCGATAGTAGGTTTTGGAAGAAAGTGGAAAAAAGATCAAACAAAGAAAGTGGAAACCTTGAAGGGAAGAAGAGGAATACAATGGATTATGTGTGTTCCTTTTGCATCATATATTGTGTCCTCGTCTTGTTATATTTTCTAGATTCACTTGGCAAAAAAAGAAAATAATAACTTTCTAGATTCAGCCTAGCAATAGCAGTTTGACTGGAAAGAAGTTTCACATTCTAGAAGGATTACTGTATTGGCTCCATCTGATTGTTAGATGATCCAGAAAATTTTGATTTCCCTTGTGTCACCTTTGTAGAAGTTTGCTGTTAACTTGGTTTCCTTTCAGATTCTGGGTTTCCTGATCTTCTAATGATGCAGGAGAATCCCATACATGGTTGCTTTCAAGCACAAGCATGGAGCATGTGCCGCTCTGCTAAATCCGTCATCCACAGAGCCTCTTGTCTGGCCATCACCTTTGAAATTCATAAGTGAGCTGGATCAAGATGCAAAACTTCTACTGGAGCGAGCCTTGATGGAGGCAAATAAGGAGAGGGAGAAAAGCATTTTAAAGGGAACTGTATACTCGTTTCCATCACCATCACATTCCGATGTGGGGATCGACGATGATATTTCAGAGGTAATGGTTCCTACTATGAGAACTGCTGGATTTCTGATGTCTCCTTTTTGCCTTGCTCTCTGAAGTTTATTTACGTTCTTCAAGTTTGTGAACTGTAGATTGGCTTTGTTATGAGAGCATTGGTTCGTTAGCTAATCTCAGATTCACATGCATTAGACCAGTTTAGTGAATTATGTTGACAAATAAATCATGGCAAGTGGGAACTAAGCCTGGAGGATGTTGAGTATCCGAGATTCATTGTAACTTTACCATGATATTTGAGACCTTGATGGAAAACACTACAGTTCCTGATGACAGTAGAAGCATTTGATCATGTCATTTTTTCATGCTTTTGTCTGAATTGTTTTTGATCAACTGCCAGATTGCAACCATTTGCTTTATGTCGATGCTTGGAACACTGTTGGGTTCAATGATACTGAAAACTCTAACGGAGCAATCTTGCATGCAGGCCAGCGACACCGAGTTATGCTGCATATGCTTCGAGCAGGTGTGCACAATCGAAGTCCAAGGCTGCGGCCACCAAATGTGTGCACATTGCACGCTGGCTCTTTGCTGCCACAACAAGCCCAACCCCACGACCGCATCCCTAACTCCTCCAGTCTGCCCCTTTTGCCGAAGCAGCATAGCACGGCTAGCCGTTGCTGAGAGCAAGGACTTTGACGAAGCTGATCATGAGATCGGCGACATCAGTTCCTCAAAATTGAGAAGGTCGAGGAGGTCGCGGAACTTTAGCGAGGGAAGCAGCAGCTTCAAGGGCTTATCAGCTGTCGGAACATTGGGAAAGATGGGCGGCCGGGGATCTGGAAGGATTGCGACCGATACCGAGTGGGTCGATAAGCCTTGAGACTATGAGAGGCGGTGGTTGGCGATCAAAAAGATAATTTGGAAGCCAGGAGAGGTATTAAAAAAAAAGAAGGAAATTCTGAAGGAGAAGTCCTTTGTCTGTGCCTGGCCCGCGGTGGTATGTATAGGGTAGCGAAATGAATCTGCTGTTGCCAATTTGGGGAATAAGCAAGAATTGAGTTGCAGGCTTGGATTGGTAAGTTTGTCATCTCAGTTAAAGAAAATTGTTGTAGTCTTTTATGTTTGTACTTTTAGAATGAAGTTGGATTGCTGATTTTTGAGCCTTGTTAGCCGTCTGTACTGGGAAAAAGAAAAAGGAAATTATTTGATCTTCAAAGGGAAGAAATGGTCAACATTCTTGGGTGGCTGCTGCTGCTTTAGACCAAGTGATATGTTTAAGACCCTCTAGAAGGAGTCAAAAAAAGGATATGGTTTGGGTCTTTTTGACTCCCACCTGGTCTCTCCTCTCTTCCCTTTTGATAAAGGCGAAAAAAAAAGGGGCAAGAGTGGCAGCGATATGTAATTGGTAATTTGCTTCTTTTATTCTTGCTCATGTAAAAAAAGAAGATGGAATTGGATGAAGAAATTGAAGAGACAGTGAAGTCCTGTTTGGGGGCATTATGTCGATCTTGTCATGTGGGACTGTGGAGGCTGTCTTGTCTCCAACCTCAGACGGGGTCTCAATAATTTGCGGATGGGTCGTGGATGAGTCATCATCCAGTGGGGTGGGGGGCCCTGGGAAGCGATGATCGATCTGACAAGATACCGACACGTGGACTGTATGGGCGCGTGTGATTTCTCTGACATCGACCCTGAAGCCCCCACGGGGGGATGGGGCCCCGAACCGGTTGGCCGCTTGTTTTCATGTATTTGGTGCCATTCTATATGTAAGAGCAAGACCTTGGGCCCTATCTCAGCTGAAGAGTACCGATTGAGTTTTGTTCTATCTTTATTATAATTTGCGACTTTCCATGGAAATGAATTGAGAACAGGCGAAGTGGGTCACGGCCGGGATTCGAATGGGGCATCTTTCTACATTGCTCCCCTTACGTAGACACGCCTCTTTTGACTTTAGTGTGCTCTGTGTCTGTGTCCCACGGCCGGATTTAGGGGAAAAGCATATGAATGATTTCGGTGCCTGAATGATTATGATCGCATGCTGGCCTACGGGTATCAGCCTTTAGGTTTGAATTCATGATGACGGTTCGGACCGACCCCGTTAGCGTCGCTAAGATGCTGGATCAAGGGGTCTTTTTTCGTTTATGACTTTGGCCCACCAGGGGAATTCAAGCTCCTAGCACATCGAATTGGTATCGGAAAAGAGTATGATCTCTCCGTCTCGAGAGCTTACTTACTTGGATCCGGGTCTGTTGATCCCTTGATCGTGTTCAACCTACCCCCAGGGAACTTTGAGGTATTAATGGCTTTGACGGATTTGGTCCATTTGGATCAACGTCCGGACAAGTTTGAGCCCTCTCCATCCTCTGCGTTTTACTCTAACATCATCTAAATTCAAAACCTGAACTAAAGTGTGATTTAGGATCGCGGGTTGCTTCCATGCCTTTCCACAACGTTTTTCTGTAGCACGAGAAGTTTCGACTAGCCATGTACGATGATCATAAAGTCACGTACTAATAGAGAGTAAATCTTTGTTTTTCATCGTCAATCTTTCTAATTTCCAACTATACTCTTCACCGCACCACATTTACCAACATGAACGGAAATAGCTTCCAGTTGATATTATGAATAGACCATACCATCAAAAGAGAAAATATCTAGCAGAAGGGTGTCGTTTTCGTGGAATCGGTAGACAAGAAGTAACCAATAAATCACACACTAATGAATGCTTCCAATGACATGAATCTTGAAGAAAAGGAACTGGTCATATACGATAAGCACGAGCAAACAACCAATCACCAGAAGCAGCAAACACCCTCCATTTATCAAAATCAACAAACAGTATGTCACCTCAGCTAATCCATTTTATATATATATATATATATTCCAAGAGACATCTCAGCACGACCAAATCCTTTTCGTTCCGTCTGACCCCGCACTAAATTCTTGCACACGCGTCGATTTCGATGGCGATAAAAATTGCTTCTTTAATTTGGGTCGAATCATGTGAGGGAGGGGCAAGTTGGCCACTTGTGGAGGGACAAGACACCAATCTCCATGCGACGAATAATCCTAGTCTTCACACACGGGGTTCGTAAAAGGCGAGTCCTCATGATGAACGTTCTATGTCATTTCCCATACGTTACGAACTCTCGATAAATTATATTTGAATACTCCTCGGTTTCTCCAATGTGAACACGTAATCTCTTGCTGCTCGCGCTGAAGCCTTCCTTTTCAAATTCTAAAACTGAGTTTCCTTTTTCCTCTCTCCCTTTATAATAGAATACTCCTAGGATAGTTTAGTTGAGCAATTTTGACGATATAGAAGTACTGTCACGTAAAATCTCGTACGAAACCAATAATTTCTTTTTGGATATGCATAGTTCCATACCTTATAACACCGCCTAATTGTATTGGCATTTTTTTGGTCTCCATGAGTTGGATCACGACTTTGTCGGTAGACATTTCGATCGAGAAAAGGCGGAACGATTTCTAAAAATATAATGCCGGCCCTAAACAGGAACTATTCTCACATGTCACGAGAATAATCCTAGACGCACAAGAACCCATTTATAACGTGGCTTTATGTATGAATTTGATGAAAGATGATGGTCCGTGCATGGAGATTCTACAAACGCCATGTGTAGGAGCAGTTCTGCGGATGGAAAAGGAACCATCACTTCGAGCAAATGTTCATGGAACTCTCATATCAGTCCACAGACGGTACTGGCATTTCGAAAGGAAAGAAACAAACCCTTGTATCTTTGGAACGGAGCAATGTTTGATATTTTGCCAAAAGAAAGTCCAAAGAGAAAAAGGGCGGGTGCAGGGCCAATCATAACACCCTCCCAGATACAATTTCCCTCTGTTTTCCAGAGAACATTATTGATTGATTGATCTTTTCTGGGTACACGAAGAAGATGACCAATGGCGTTAAGTGGTACTGCTCGTCTTCAGGTACCACGTGCTTGGGCGGTACGTTGTCAGTCAATTTCCTCAGCACTGTCTAGTCTCTGTCCCGTGGAGGACTGCTCCTGCATTTCCTCGTACAGATGTTCTATTTTACTCCCGATGCCCTGCAACTCCCTGTAGCGATTTTTTACAGGAGTAGCGCGAACTAAGTTCTTATTTGAGCCCATAGATTATGGACCTTCGGCTTAAAAATGCCATTGGAGGCCCGACAAGAGACAGATGTGTTAGTCCATCGAGAGGTGCTGAACAGGAACCCGCATGCTATTGAGCGAGCAAATGGGCCTGACGCACGAAGCAAGGGTTTTATGTCCACCGACGTGCATCGCGTCTGATCTAATTATTAATAGAATTGCAATATCGATTGGTTCTTCAGCATGTTAGCATGCGCCATGTAGTGGATGGATACGGTACTTTGTAATAACACATTCAATTTGGTCGATTCGACGAAGAATTTGATCCACATGTGGATGTCGCTCTGTTGCAGAAGAACGTTTTCGGGTCTTGAGCAAGACCGTTTCATGCAACATATAACACGAAATGGCTTCCCGAAAAGTTACTGTCTGCTGCCTAGATAGGCCGAGTTCATGATACGTACCACGAAGTAATAACGAAAACCACGTTGGTAAATGCAAAAGGAAAAAGAAAAAGGAAAAGATATTTTGCAATGCTTGTTCAACATCCTCTAAAACACCACATAATAAAAAACAAAGAGTTCATTTAACATATTTACTGACTTACTGTCATGGTTCATAAATATGACCAAATTTTATGGTTCAGGACCACCAAGTGATTGACAAACCTGTCAACCCACAATGCCTCGACTATAGCTATGGCTTGAATGCTATGACACTATCATAAATCTTCTTAAAGAAATCCTGCAACTGCGTGTTTGCTGAAGTTTAACTCTAGACAGGTTGGCAAATTGGATCGTCGGCCACTTCTCAGCAAGTTTCTGCGAGTCTGCGACTCATTGATGTTTATTATACGCGCACTTGTTTGCTGTTTCGAGTAAAAACTCTCGAATCAACCGGTTAAACCAGCTAACCTTCCACACAAGCTTGGGTAGAATTTGAACAATTGGTTATCCTTTCTTCTTCTGCTCTTTCAAGTTTCAAGTGCACTTGGTATATCCTTTATCCACTTCATCACGCCATGGATCAACAATAAAAATTGCAGGAGATCAATGGGGTCGCGAATATATTGTGCAGATTCTTGGATATAGGAATGCCTCTTTTCTCGCTGCTCGATAACGCAGTATATGAAGTACATGCAGTATTGCGAAATCTATACGTTCATCTAAATCAAGACTGAATTGGGTTTGAGTAATTAAGTTTGGTTATATGTACCCGTTCAAAAGGAGAATGATAAATCATGCTTAACATCTATGCACCTGCAAGACTAAAATCTTCAATGGTCATAAATTGTCTACAAGAAATGCGACATACGCATTAAGTTTGTGAAAATGATCCATAAGCGAACCGAGGAAAACATGGGTCCATGTGGGGACTTGTTTTGATAATAAGCAGCCAAATGTATGTTGTATAGCATTAACCAAAAGGAATGAGTTGAGTTGTCCTCGGTTCACTCCTGAACTGTCTCCCACACTGAGAATGCACAGCTCAGTTCAAGATCTTGAAAATCTTCAACTAGTCATGCCACAATCCACGCATGCTTATAACAATGGAAAGATAAAAATTGATCTCCTGTATTGGCATGATTCAAGAACTTCCCTAATTTAATCATGTGATTCAAAGAAGAAGTCATACTTCGCGCGTTGGTGCTGCGTCCCGTTCCTTGGGTCTCCGGTTTACCTTCCCGCCAAAATTCGTCAACAGAGGAGGTGCAAAGGAAGACTGAATCTCGCTCGACAGATCAAGCAAGACTCGCCGGTACTTCGCCAGCCCTTCAGGTGTTGTCCTCGAGTTCAGAATCTCTTCCGATCTGCGCTTCCTCGGCGCCGGCGGACACTCAGCAAGCGGGGGTATCTTGCTGTCCACGGACGTAGGAGTCTTGAAACCTGCCTCGTCGTCTTCTCTGTCGCCTTCGCCGACGTTACACGGCACTTTGATCACCAGCGATGGCACTTCGATCACGACAGGATCGCACCCATCAGGTTTCGTCGCCTCCTTGGAAGGCGCGAGTTCCGAGGAGCCGGAGGTTCTGGCGGCGGCGGCGTCGGGATCGCCCTCGGGAAGACCAGAAGACACTTCTGAAGTGGACATGCCCATGAATGGGAGGATCTTCTCGAAGTGCGCGAAACAGGGAAAAAGGAAAACAAGAAAGGGACGACGGGGAAAAGAGACGCTATAAGAGAGCGAGAGGACCGAGAAGCGTAAGCGAAGGGACGGGAAGACGCGGTTGACAGAGAATCATCACATCACCCACATTCTTCCTTCTTTGGACTTTACCCACTTACGAAGCTCATTGATAATTGAGAGGGATAGCGGTCATAGATACGGGTCCACCATGAGAGGAGGATCCAATGCAGGTATATCAGGGAACTTCCTACCTAAGCTTTTTATACGGATTTCAAGTGTATCTCAATCTTTGGGTTTAGGGTTTAGCTACTTTGGAGTTAGGCCATCACTAGATATGGTTGCATAGTGAAATAGTTACAGAAAGGGAATCCTTATATTAGGAGATATAACTAAAAGAATTCTACAAAATCTTTTGTTTGGCGGTAAAACAAAGAAATTTCATGGGAAATCTTACGTAGATTAATGTGAAGGCACTGAAAACTTACCCACTTATGAAGCTCCTTGATAATTGAGAGGGAGAGGGGTCATAGATACGGGTCCACCATGAGAGTAGGTATATCAAGGAACCTCCTACCTTAGCTTTTATACGGATCTCAAGTGTATCTCAATTTTCGGGTTTGGGGTTTAGCTATTTTGTAGTTTGGCCATCACTAGATATGGTTGCGTAGTGAAATAGTTAACGAAAGGGAAACCTTATATTAGGAGATATAACTAAAAGAATTCTACAAAAAATTTTGTTTGGAGGCTAAACAAAGAAATCTCATGTGATATCTTTGGTAGATTGACGTGAAACTTATGAAGCTCCTTGATAATTGAGAGTAATCATAGATACGGGTCCACCATAAGAGAAGGATCCGATGCAAGTATATAAGGGAACTTCCTACCTAAGCTTTTATACGAATCTCAAGTGTATCTCAATTTTCGGATTTAGGGTTTAGCTATTTTGGAGTTTGGCCATCATTAGATATGGCCGTATGGTGAAATAGTTACGGAATGGGAAACCTTATATTAGGAGATATAACTAAAAGAATTCTACAAAATCTTTTGTAGGCAGCGAAACAAAGAAATCACATGTGAAATCTTTTGTAGATTGACGTGAAAGTACTGAAAATTACATTGCACACCTAATGGGGAAATTATTTGTGTAGTGTCGCTTATGTTTGATGTGCGATAGTAGATGTTTATTTCACATGTTAGTCCCCAAACACTAGTAGTGTGTGCATATAGAAATCGTTTAATCTGGATTCCACTTTTCTCTTGGTTGTTATTTTTCTCGAGCCAAATACGCTATTGAGTCTATTTTTCTCAAGCAAGACTTATTGATAACAATATCACATTCCCGTTGAGACTAAATGCTAAACTTGATGACAAGGATGATGAAACTCGAAACTCGAGACGTGATTCGAACATACATAAATCTGGATGATGTGATGATAGATGCGAAGTATTTGTATGTCGAGAACTTCAATTGTAAAGCTCTAATGTTAGATTAGATATGATGATTAAGATATGAAACGCTTGTCCTAGAGCAATAAGACACACTCACATGTCCCCCTGTCTAAAGTGAATGAAAGCAAAGCTTTCGGGGGACCCAATAGGGGATTGCTTGGATTTCACACCTTCACAGACATCATGAAGACCTATTTACGACGGAGGACCACAAACTTGTCGGCCCGTGTGTTTCAGTGTGCTTTCGTCTCATTATCTTCTCACAAATTACTTCTCTCTCCCCGTGATCTTCTTATATTCGTGATCTGCTTTGCACATCAGAATCTATGTCGTGTCATCACTGAATTTAGCTTTATCTCGTGAAGGATTCCCTGATGTTGAACCCAGACAAAGAAAAAAAGAGGCGGGAAAACTATAGATTTTCCATACACATGGGAAATCGTCGAATGAGATGTCCACCGTTCCGGGTTCATCTAAGACCACGACGCATTTATGGGACGTGGTCTCGCGAAGACTTTGGATTTGTTGGCCTAAGCTGAGAAGAAGATCCTAATGTATGAATTTTGAGGTGAAGACAAAAAGAGGTGGAGATGGGAATGAAATGATGAGTTGCCCCCCCTTTTATCACACCTTGATAATGGAACGCATTGGTGGTTAGGAAGAAAGAGTGAGGACACAAACACTCACGCACACAAACTCCAACGGCAAATTGTCTGTGCTGCTGCCTCTTCATGCTCGATTGAAGAAACTTCATCATTTCGGTCCCCCTCGAATTGGTGGCCAATCATGCCCAGTGATTACCAACCGGCAATCATCTCAGCCCCTCGGCGTATGGTTTACTTCATCTCCTTCCCGCTTCTTCCTCTCCCACTCAAGCAAAGCCTCTGCATAGATCTTACCTGATTACTGGATGTCACCTACTCGACAGAAAGAAGCACGCGATGTTTGTGCAGTGGACATGCTGAATCCCAGTACGTAAATTCCAAACGAAAGTCAACGCGACACGGCTTTTGGGGGCCTTGGACCACGTCCGGTCGAGGCCCGGTGGTCGACCTTCGTTTCGGGCCTAATGGGCCGGACGGACAAATACCTCTCGAGAGGAATATTCCTGGGCGGCCGGCCCATGCTCGAAGGTAGTGCGCCGTGCATCGCCTTCGGTCGTGGTGGTCGGAGCTGGCGTTGACTTCTTTGGCCCATTTTCAAAACCATTTGATTACTTTCTGGTTCTTCTCTTTTATTATTTTAAGCCGAGGAATTGTGCAGACGAGAAGTTTGACGGGTGTTCTCGTGCCTGCCTCGCGTGGAACCCTGTTGGCGTTTCCTGAGACATCCCTCTCATCATCTTCTTCTTAGGATTCAGGAGCTCTCTGCATTTTTATATATTCCCTTACGTTCGCAGCCATTTTTCTGCACTTGGATCTGAATTGGAAGGCTCGAGCCTTCCGGTTCGCGAATGGAGCGCTCAAACCCGAGTAACAAAGACGGGCGCGCGTGGTCAATGAAGATAGACTTAAAATAACCGAGTGAGAAAGCCTTAGAGTTCACGGCACGATCCGTTTTTTTTGTTCCGTGAAAAAGCACGAAAGCCACGACATTTTTAATTATTATGTTGACCCGATAAGTAACTCGGAGCGATGTTTGACGAGAGCCCTCTGATTGTTTAGCTGTCAATCAATCGGGCGATTTTGCAGTGGGGTTCATTTCAAGCATGTACTTGATAGCTAAACAAAATTGCGACCTAAGTTGAGTTTCAGACCAATTTGCAGTGTTGATTGGTTTTGACCCGAGAGAAAACAACGTGGCCTAACTTGTCTCTAACGTTCACGTCTTCGTCGAATTTGCTTTTACCAAAAGAGAGTACCACCAGGTGGTCCTAATTCTGTCCGATTCCAGCAAAAATTGCTCTCCACATGCGATCAGCGTGCAAGTGCTAAGGAATGTGGTAATTATTTTTTAACCTCGTGTTAGGTAACGCGGTGAATTTTTTAAACTGGCTTGGGACAAAAGGCGCGGTCGGAGGATCTACGCCGCCTCGGAGAAGCCGCCACGAGTCAACTGCTCCAACCTTCACCCTCCCTCTCTTTTCCTTTCCCTCTACCCTCTTCCTTTCTTTCGTGACTTTACATTATAAAAGCCATTTAAAATTAGCAGTGAGAGTATTTGTTTGAAGGAAAATGTTTTTCGGAAATTCATTCTCCGGACTTTCACCCGTTTGGTTTGCTTAAAATGATAAATCAAATGAAAATGTTTTCCGATCAAGGAAAACATTCATGTATAAAATTAGGAAAGTGAATTTCCTAATCTAAGAAGGTGAAAATACTTTTCAAAAGTATTCGTCTTGCATTTGTTAAAATTTTTCTTTTCTCTTCTTTCTTTTTTTTATTTTTCTTTTCTTTTTCCTTCTTCCTCCCTCCACCGGTCGTCGGCCTTTCTTTTTCCAAAAATAAAAATAATTTTAAAAATATTAAAATTTTCGATAATTTTAACCATTAGATTTTCCTCACCAAACAACTAAAAATACTTTCAAGTCTTTTTAAGATTTTAGCCAAATACCAAAAAACGAACTCATTTTTCTGAAAAATGACTTATTGAAAAGTGTTTTTAAAATATGGTACATTTTCCGTATAAACAAACGCACTTTAAATCGTGCAGTTTTCGCCCGTTTCTGCTTTTGACTTTAATTAGCTAGCAGCCATTTTATTTTTATTTTTTATCTTTTTTTTTGGTCGAAATTCTTTATTTTTTATCTTAAGGGGCTAAATTACTGTGCTAGTGGGTTCGGGCAACCGTGATGTCAGGCTGACGTGTGCAAATGGGAAAGCGCGCCTCATCTTTCAACCGCGAGCGAAGCACAAAAATGTGGAAAATGAAAAATTTTGAGAAGAATCGACGAATTTGCACGCTTCATTTTGTTTCGAGAAAAAAAATAGCAGTTTAAAAAATGATCGCTTTCATCACTTATAAAAATTAATAAATTAAAAATATTTTCATCATTCACGATAATTTGACATAAATTATCGTCGGTGGTGAAAACTTTTTTCATCCAATAGTTATTTCAAGCGACACTGAACAT
The DNA here is from genome assembly GCF_021117445.2 of Syzygium oleosum. Lineage (NCBI taxonomy): Eukaryota > Viridiplantae > Streptophyta > Magnoliopsida > Myrtales > Myrtaceae > Syzygium > Syzygium oleosum. The sequence continues at coordinate 19,573,555 of NW_026607487.1, forward strand.
CATTTTGAATTACTCCCTATCGATAAGGAGGAATTGGAGCCCCACTTCTCCCGCGTATTTATTTGTAGTTTAAGTTTAGACCCATGAATAATTACTTTGCTCGTCTATGAATTGTAATTAAAAATGCGGGGGTGTTAAATTATACCGGAATCCTCTACTGGATGTAGCTCTCGTTTGACCGGTGAGTTGAGATAAATTCTGTATCTCGATTTCTCTTTCTTGCTTTTACTTTCTATTTCCATGTGTTTGTATGCCTAATCCTAACAGTTATTTCGTGTCTAATAAAGGAAAAAAGAAAAGGCGTACCTCAAAATTAATCAAATCAAAAATGTATTCCCCATCCGTGTGGGAGTGAGACTCTCCCCCACCACCTCCTCTTCCGGTCCTCGCCCCGCCGCCCCCGCGTTGAAAGTTCAACATGCGCCTATGCCCCATAATTAAACAAATAAAAATAATAATTCAAACATCGAAAATAAAAAAAGAAAGAGTTTTTTTTTTGGTAAAATCCCAAAATAGTATATTTGTAATAAATTTACCTCAAATTATTTTTTTATCACCAAAAATCCCACACTGGTACACCTGTAACAATTTTATCCCGACCTAATTTTTTTAACACAAAAAACTCCAAACTGGTACACCTATGACGAATTTACACTCCGTTAATTTTCATTAAATTTTATTGTCAAATTGCTAAGTTTAATGATACGTGGTAGTTGACAGGTGTACCGATTTGGGGTTTTACTCCTCTGTTTGTCACAAGTTTACCAATTTGTGATTTTTCGTGATATTAATCCAATTTAACGGACACTAACGGAGAGTAAATTTGTCATAAATATACCAGTTTGAGATTTTTAGTGGTCAAAAAATTAGTTCAGGGCAATATTGTCACAGGTGTATAAGTTTGGAGTTTTTGGTGGTCAAAAAATTAGTTCATAGTAAAATTGTCATAAGTGTACTGGTTTGGGGTTTTTAGTGATAAAAAAAATAGTTCGGAGTAAATTTATCACATGTGTATCAGTTTGTGATTTTTTGTGGTAAAAAAAATAATTTGGGGTAAAATTGTTATAGGTGTACCAGTTTTGGGTTTTTCGTGGTATTAACTCAAAAAAGAAAAGAGGAAAAAGGAGGAGAAAACTTATACGTATGTATGTATATACATACGGAAAAAGGATCTCTGGGCATATTCCTTCCCGCTGCAATTTTTTCCTTTCCTGCGGTCCCAACTCCCAAGAACGGGAAAATATGCCGCCCTCCTCCACCCGTCTCCCCGTTTCCATCAGGTCTCCCCGAAAGTCAAGCTCAAGCCCCGCTCCTCCTCCAGCCTCCTCCAGCTTCCTCCTCCTCCTCCTCCTCCCTCCTTTCGGCGGCTCCTTTCCCCATCAGCCTCGCCCCGAATCTCGCTCCCCCGGCCGCGCATGACCTGCCCGGAGACCGGGCCCGACGCCGGATTCCGCAGCAGCAATGGAGCTCCTGAGACCGTTCCACCCCCACCACGGCCTCGCCGGAGACCCCCTCGGCCGTTTCCCGTCGCCGGAGCGCTACCGCCTCGGGCCGGACCGGTCGGCGGGCGCGGCCAGCTCGTCCGGGATGGCCGGGGGCGGCGAGAGGGTGCACGTGGCGGTCGGCAAGTCGGTGGAGAAGGCGATCGGCTTGATAAAGTGGAGCCTGGAGCGATTCCCCGGCGCGGAGATTTGTGTCGTCCACGTTCACCAGCCTTCGCCGGTGATTCCGACTCTCTGTAAGTCGTAGCCTCGCCCCCGCGCGCGCGCGCGCGCGCAAGCAAGCGAATTCCCGCGGTTCCTTGTTAGCTTCGGTTTTCTTCTAGTTTGTGCTGCGTGTTTGATCGCTTACAGGTCCGCAGTGCCGTGTTGTTTTTAATTGCGAAAAGGAGATACTCGTAGTTTTGTGTCTTTCTAGACATAGGTGTTTCCTCCGGCGAGAGCAATGGTGCTTTAGCTTAGTTTCTCTCTAGGAGTTCAGATTCGTCCGATAATTCATGTTTATGAACTTGTTGATTGACTGACACTAGTCATAGACATCTCTTTTACTGGAGCTTTTAGGACTTCAAGTAGCATTTGATTTGGATGATGATATAAGAATTTATTCTGTGTTGCTGTCGAGGTGAAACCTGAGATCCGATTTTCCCCTGCTTTTCCTCATTTTTCCTGAGGAGCTAACTCGCTCACGATGTAATCCTCGGGGATTGTGTGCAGTGGGAAGATTACCTGCCAGTCAAGCTAGCGTCGAGGTGCTTTCTGCCTATAGAAGGGAGGAAAAGGAGCAGACAAGGAAACTCTTGCGACATTACTTGACCTTCTGCTCTGCTTCTAAGGTATGGGTATGCCGATCGCTGTTGCGCTGTGCAACTGCCAAATCTTCATCTTGATTATGTTAAGCTTTTATCATACGGAATGATGAATGTCCTGGAATATATGTTAATTCGGAAGCGATTTGTCCGCTTGTCTACTTACTGGATTGTAGAGCTTTCGCCCGTGTACGGTTTTTTCTTCTTTAAATCGTAAATGTGTCGCAACTACGTTCTTTTATTGGTGGGTGCTAACACGTAATCCATTTGTTGACTACCCTATATTTTCTCGACTTAAGCGATTGACATCCATTTAATTTTAGCGATCTAGTTAAATGGCCATGCCTCCAGACCAGCACCACACCCCTGGCAGGAACTCATGGTTTTTGTTGCCACGCCTTCTAGATTGTTATCTGTGTAGTTGTGATCTTGCGAGCTTTCTTTTGGAGATCATTCTTATTGATAAATCTAAGTCCTAGCGACAGCAAATGATTTTTCTGGTCACAATCCAAGTTCACATTTCTTCATTTGATTGGGTTTGCCTGATTTCAGTATATGAGGATATTTCCTTTATTGCTGATTTCCCTGGAGTAATCTTTTGGACTTGTAGATTTGGAGAAGCTAGAAAGTTTTGTATTTTTTTTTTTTTTTTGGTCGTGGAGAAGCTAGAAAGTTAAATGGCATCTTTATGCTTATCAATGGTGCGTTTAATTGCTTGATGGGATATTTCAGCTTCAGCCATCTGTGATACGTTCTCCTTGTGTAAATCTAGCAAAACATCCAGTCTGAACATGAGGTATCTGAGAGCCTTAAGAAATATGGAGCTTTACAATTTAACTGAAAATTGATTTCTTCTCTCCGGAAAAATTTGCGCGAACTTCTTTTAGCACCCTAAATTGCATGGAGCCATTAGAAATTCGTTTGAGAGGGGTGAAATAGATGGTAGCTCTATCCAAGGTTAGGTTATATGTAGGTGCGGTAGATCTCCTCTTCACCTTATTGGAGGAAAAAAGTCAATATGCTCGCAGGCTATTCATGATTTGTTGTTTGTGAGCTAATTGAACTTTCTTGAGTCAGAAATATAGTTCCAGTATTTAAATTATCCAAATTAATCAAGCTTTCTTTTTCTTATGAGGAGAAGATTTTTTTGCAATTTCAAAACCCAACTAGTTGATTAGATTGAGTTTTCAACTTGAATGGCTGGCCCTCTGCCCCACACTTGAAAAGGTAGAATGAAAGAGAAATCCTCTGTTCCTCGTCTTCAAAATTTTTGAGTTGTTTAATTTAAGGATGTGGCCTCCATTTTGTGGCCTAAGTATATTTGGAGTTAATGGTATTCGTTTTAGAGTGATGTGACAATCTTTGATGATTCTCCTATATAGGTGTAGACATGTTTCGGGTGATTGTTGAAGTAGGTGTTAATTATCTACGTATATGACATGAAGTTCTTGAGTCTTCCATTTTCTTTTACTAAACTAATGTAAGTTATCATGTCCTTTTTAGTTGAAAGCCAGTGTTCTCAGCATTGAAGCAGAGCAGGTCCAAAAGGGCATTGTTGAAATGGTTGTCAAATATGGCATTAGGAGGCTTGTTATGGGGGCTGTACCTGAAAAGTAAGCGGTCCCTTAAATCACATTATTGTCCATGAAAGCAAATTGAGTTGTTACTTCATGTTTAAGTGATATTACTGAAGAGTTTATGGAGTTTTTCCAGTCGTATCGTTCTCAAATCTTTTGCTGGACAACCATGCTTAGTTTCCATATGAACCAAAACGACGGAAAGTCTTTCAGAAGAGTGATGCGTAGCATGTTGTGCACATTGTTGCTTGGATTGGTTGGTTGTTCCTCTAGACAAGGATCATCAATAGCGAGAAACATGGTTCAGATGCATGTTTTTAGAACCATATTTTCCTGGTTAACTCTCAAAAGATGGTGTTGACCCTAATTGACATGCATTGTATGATGTGCTTTCTCTTGTGAGTCGAGAACGTGACTACTTGATGTGTCCTTCTCTTGATATAGAAAACTGTGCCGATTGTTTATCCTAATCTCCTACCTCCTACATTGTCTTGATGTAGTTGTATGAAGGTTAAAAAGAGCTCCAGCAAAGCGAATTATGCTGCAAAAAATGCACCCGCTTTCTGCGAGATATCATTTGTCAACAAGGGTAAACGCATATGGACTAGAGATGCCTTTGAAGGCCCAATTCCCTTGGACTCATTAAGTCAACCACAAACATCTGCAGGAGTAATAAGTCGTGAACCATTGCAAGAAAGTTTGAGACTGTCAGTATCGGCGATCCCAGAAAGTCCTCGGTCCACATCTAGTTCGAGCGGTAGTTGCAGCAAAGTTACAGACTGGCTTCAAAAGGAATCAGTTTCTCCACAGGTGGCTTTAACTGGTTCTCCCAACAGATATCTTCCCCAACATACTGGCAGTTTGTTTAGTCCCACAAGTACTAGCAGTTGCTCCGGACGTACCTATTCTGAAAGAAGGGTTTCTTTAGATTCTGACATGGTCAATGAAGAGATATTGCATAATCATTTTACAGAATCATGGATACAAGTTGAGGCAATGAAGAAGAAAGCACTTCAGGAGTTAATGAAGCGCAAAAAGTTGGAAGCAGAAGCTATCAAAGTGATCAGCAAGGTGCTTATAACCTTCCTGACAACCTTTTTTTATTTTTTGGCCCCCTAATTAGCTGTCAGCTTTCATTTTCTCTGCTTTGATTATCATTAAGGATAACTATTTGGGGGATTATCTGGCTTGATTCAAGCCCAAAACATCATCCTTTTTGTGAATGGGGAAGCAGTGAAAGGAAAATGGAATAATTTCTGATATAAATTCGTATATTTGTGCAGATAAACATGCGGTGTTAAAAGTTTTTGGTTTTTGGTTTTTCCTCGGACAATTTTGTTCTATGAATGTTTTCACACACGTGGCCAGTAATTTTGGTCTTCATTTGTTTGGTGGTATTAGCATGCGTAAAACAACTTACTCTACTTATTGTATGCTGTATCTGATTTATCACATGAAGAGATGATGAGAAAAAATTCGGCCTGTTTTATTTAGGTGAAAGTAATTGAGTCTGCATATGCACATGAAGCTAAACTTAGAAATGAAGCTGAGGATGCATTAAGAACTGCGGTGCAGAAGCAAGAGAAGCTCTTGGAAGAAAGAGAAGAGATAGTTAGAAAGCTACAGAAGACTATGAGAAATGTTGCTCTTCTGGACAGTCGTGCTCAAGAAGCTAGCCGTAGGCGAGATGAAGCAGCTGGAGAGTTACATGTCATTGAAGCATCTATTGCCACCCTTAGGCAGGAAAAGCAGCAGATTCAGAGACACAAAGCGGAAGCTGTTAGTTGGCTTGAACGGTGGAAAGGGCATGGTAGAGCTGGAGCTGCAAGGTGTATTGAGTTTAATGGTGGTCTTAATGAAGATATGCCTGGTTTTGCTGAGTTTTCATTATCAGAAGTCCAATCTGCAACATGTGAGTTCTCTGAAAGTTTCAAAATTGGGCAGAGTGGACATGGTTGTGTATACAAGGGGGAAATGCTGGGTAGAACTGTTGCAATAAAAAAGCTGTATCCTCAGAACATGCAAGGGCAATTTGAGTTTCAACGAGAGGTAGGCATCTCTCTCTCTCTCTCTCTCTCTCTCTCTCTGCGCGCGCATGTTCTTGTGCATTTGCACGCACACAAGCACTCTCCTGTTGCGATATCTATGGTAATGAGATATTCTCATGTTTTAATTCTGCTGCCTTTTCTTTTTAAGTTTCCTCTTCAGTTTATGCATTTGGATCACCTATCATACTAGCTGTTGTTTCCTTCTTTGAAGTGCTTAATTGTTTATGTTTAGTACGGGAGTTCTTTTTACTAGCTAATCCAAATTTCAACTGTATCTCTGATCATGTTGTCTTAATTACTATTCTCATTGAAACTCAAAAGTGTCCGCTTCCTTTCAATTAATAAACCTCAATTTCTTGGTAACATTCTCAACTATGCCTGGATCTGTAACTATAGGTTTTTGTGCTTGATAAAACATTGCAACGCTTCAAGCATGTCTTTGCTTAATTATATGGAGTGCTCTAGTGTTTCAATTATTCTCAGAAGTCTGGCAATTTCAGTTACCTATACACTTTTACAGCTTTACTATGTGCAATGAACGAATTCTTTATCTTCTTTTATTTTGGGAGAGGGGGCACGGGGGGATGGGTGGTGGGTGGGGGGTGGGGGCGATGATATTAATCCAACTGTTATACCAAGCCTTTGGCACTTTAGGGGCATCCTTATGTACTCTCTGTCCTATCCTTTTTTTAATGCTCTTTAAAATGCTAACTTCACTTCTAAAGCTGTATGCATTCTTGGAGTTTTCATCACGCTTATTTGTCTCGTCTACCTTATCCATAGCTATACTGACTTAGGATATGCTTTGGTGTCTTTACTGGATTCATAACAGCCTTGTGTCATGTACCAGTTTACTCAAGTTTTGTTTGGATGATACAGGTTCAAGTTCTTAGTAAACTACAGCATCCACGTCTGGTTACCTTGCTTGGTGCATGCCCAGAAGCCTGGTCTCTTGTATATGAGTACCTCCCCAACGGAAGCCTCCAAGATTGCCTTTTCCGGAAAGGCAACAGTTCCCCCTTAATGTGGGATGCTCGAGTTCGAATCATTGCTGAGATCTCAAGTGCTCTTTGCTTCTTGCACTCTTCTAAACCTGAAAGGATTGTTCACGGTGATCTGAAACCTGAAAACATCCTTCTTGATTCTGATCTTAGCTGCAAAATATGTGATTTCAGGATTTCTAGGCTTATAGCAGGGGACACTCTTCGCTGCCCAAGTTTCCGCCGAATCACAGAGCCAAAGCGTGCTTTTCCTTATACAGATCCAGAGTTCTACAGGGATGGACACTTGACGCCCAAATCTGACGCTTACTCTTTTGGTATGATCATCCTACAGTTACTCACCGGTAGACCACCTACTGGGTTAGTCAGTGAGGTGCGTAAAGCAGTATCATTCAACAAATTGGAGTTGGTTTTGGATCAATCAGCTGGACAATGGCCGTCATTTGTGGCACAGCGATTAGTGGACCTGGGTCTTCAATGCTGTGATTCTAATGGTAGAAATCGGCCCAAATTAACACCTACGTTTGTGAGGGAATTGGAGCAGCTGCATACCTCTGAAGAGCGACCAGTGCCCTCGTTTTTCTTATGCCCCATCCTTCAGGTCAGTTATACTTTTCGGTGAATTGCTCAGTTTGTACCCAAGTCTTGTCAGACCATTCTCTTAAGATTTTGTCTTGTTTTTTGTTTAGGAGATCTGGGTTAATTTCACCATGGACCCATTCTTAGCATTTTTGTTTCCCATTTTTAGGGACCCATGTTGTTTTGGGCTTCAGGAATGGCATAGTTCAGCATATCTAGACACTAAGCAGCTTTAACTTTGTATTGACGTCACCATTTGCCTGAGCCTAATTTTTAATGGCATGATTTTCGTTTGGGAATCTCAAATTGAGATATTAACCTAGCATGTTTATTTTCTTTAGCAGAGCTTTGTTGTTCCCCACTGAAAAGTGTGAGCTTGAGATGTGCTAGTTGATCACGATCCTTTGCATGTCTTTCAGTGTCATGTTGTGGCTTACCTGTTCAATGGTTGCCTCCAGGAAATAATGCATGACCCTCAGATTGCGGCGGATGGTTTCACTTATGAAGGAGAAGCTTTGCGTGAATGGTGGGAGAGCGGCCACGATACGTCGCCAATGACCAACTTGAAGCTTAGTCATTTGCATCTTACTCCCAACCACACATTGCGGTCAGCAATTCAAGACTGGCTCTGCAAGCCATGAGATTTGATTAGATTTTACGTATGTTTGTATGTATTCTGTAATTATATAGATGACTGTATGTATTGAGCCTGAAGGGTCTTTGCCTTGCAGGCATATAAAATTAGTTGCAATTCATTATTCCATGCACTCTCTACGTCAGATAATGAAGCGTCACTTTTTTCCACGTGAATTAACTAGGAAAATGAACATCCGGTAAATATGCACCAACTATTGCAGTCTTCATCGGTAACTGGGTCGAGTTGATCTTAGATACATCTCCCGACAAACACTGACGTGAAGCCTGTAAAGTATTTTTAGTAATAAGGGTAGAATTGTAATTCATGTCTTAATAGAGTTTAGCCCGTGCGTGTATATAGATATTCACATGGTATCAGAGCTATTAAAAAAACTTAGTCGGAAGATCACTGTTCCGGTGACCCTAATTTCTACTATTCCGGTATCCAACCACCCGAGTTGCTCCTAGACACGTCGCCCAGCGTCGCTCCCAAACACATCACCCAGTCGAGTCGCTCCCAGCCACATCGCCCAGCCACGTCACCCCCAACCTCACGTCACCCATCCGCGGCGCCAACATTCTCAAGACCACATCGCCCTAGCTGCGTCTTCCAAGTCGCGAGTCCACCGTACAAATATGACCGCTGGACACACTTTGACTTTACTTTCACTTTGTTGAAGTCTCGATTTTTGCCCAACATCGCAGCCACGTTGAATGATATAAGAGGAGAATGTTTTGTAATGTTTCTCATTTGAAGGCTGATTCTAGTTATTTCTCGGTGGGAGTTGATTTTGGGGGTACTTTGATATTAATTATTACGATTTGCTATCAGTTGCATTTTGGAGGAGAAAGATGGAATCATATGTTCTAGGGAAGATGGAATCATATGTTCTAGGGTTGTGTATTGTTTCCATGATTTTACGAAGTCTCGGTGAACTACTATGATTAGTGGTGATTGGATTGAGCCCAATTCTTCTTCTTTTTTTATAAAAATTACCGTGCAGTTGATTGGATTACTGGAGTTACGTGTTGATTGCTGTGAAGTATATTTCCTTTGGGCTCGATCACATTCTTTGTTCACTGATGGCAAATACCGGATTGACTTCCGGATCTCCTTTTAGTCACTTTCAATTAACTTTTGTTAAGTTGGATGGAGCTAATTATCCATCCTGATCTAAAGCAGTTGAGGTCTATTTTACTGCAACCAAGCAACTTGACTATTTTACATCTACGGTACTATCTTACAAGAATAAAAATTATAAAAAAAAAAAAAAAAAAAAAAAAAAAAAAAAAAAAAAAAAAAAAAAAAAAAAAAAAAAAAAAAAAAAAAAAAAAAAAAAAAAAAAAAAAAAAAATTTTAAATTATAAAAAAAAAAAAAAAAAAAAAAAAAAAAAAAAAAAAAAAAAAAAAAAAAAAAAAAAAAAAAAAAAAAAAAAAAAAAAAAAAAAAAATTTTTAAAAATATTCAAAATATCCCCCCCACCCCCCCCCCCCCCCACCCCACCCCCCCCCCCCCAACCCCCCCCAAAACCCAAAAAAAAAAAAAAAAAAAAAAAAAAAAAACAAAAATGAAAAATCCGAAAATTCATAAAAATTTCTGAAATTGAAAATTATGAGATATGTAATGATCAGGACTCTTTTATAAAATAGCATGGACGCTAAGGTTCCTCACTTTTTTCAGTGTGCCTCTTCTAAGGCAGTCTAGTAGAAATTTAAAAGGTGCCCAAAACCAAAAATTTAAAACTTCACAGAATGACTTAGAATACTTGTGGCCACCCATTTTAAGTGAAATTTAAATTTTAGGTGCCAAAATTAAAAAAATTAAATTTTAAAAAATCATTCTGTGAAGTTTTGAAAATTTTTTGATTTTTTTGGCACTTCAAAAATTTAAACTTCACCCAAAGCAAGAACAATATGATGGGTATGTGACACATAGGAAGCGTTATTTGATATTCAATACGGAGATCAATCTTTGTCCAATTGTTTTTAGGATTTTCCAGATTTTCTAATTTTTATTTATTTCTAAAGAATGCGCCCGGTCACATGAAAAGAAATTTTGTGCCCTTTGCTAGCGATTGGATATTTTTCTTCCTACCTCGGATGATCCAGTTGTATTGGCCAAACGCCAAGAGGATCCGAGGGTGATATTATACCTCAAGTCATTGGGCTTGAATTTTCATCTCTTCGTCAACATATCACATCTCAGAGCTCTCTTAGTACAATAGATGAAGTCTTATGTCAGGCTCTCCGTTCTACAATTACTAAGAAGATTTCGTCCACACCAACTTTGGAGATGAGTGCTATGATTTCTCATGATCCTAGGGGACGTAGAGGTCATGATCGTGATTACCCAGGACGTGGACATGGTTTTGTTCATAGTGGAGGCTATGATGGAGAGGTACTCGTGGTGTCCTTAGTTCTAGAAATGGTTGTAGCTCATGTAATTGCAATCATTGTCAAAGAGCCGGACATACATAAGTTTTTTGCTATACTCTTCACCTGGAGCTTAGACCAAACTGCCTATGCAGGAGTTGAGAATTCTCTTGTTCCTCCCTCACCGGTTCCACCAAGTTCGACTACTGTGCAAAATAATTCAGTTACATTGACATGTATTGAGTATGATACATTAATTCGCTCTCAACAGATGACAAGATCTTCAGTTCCTACTACTACCTTGGCACAAACCTTCAAAGGCAGTTCATCTTGTTTGTTTTGTGCAGTGTCTGACTCCTGGGTTATAGACTTTGGAGCTTCCAATCACATGACTGTTAACTCTAACATATTGTCTTCATTTCGTTCTAGTTCTCCATCATTGTCAAACTCAGTCACATTAGCAAATGGCTCACAATCTCAGGTTATTGGTACGGGAGTCGCTCATTTGAGTCCCTTTCTTTCTTTGTCATTTGTCCATCCTCTATCACAATCTCCTTATAATTTAATTTATGTTAGCTCGTTAACTAAAGAATTGAATTGTTTTGTAACATTTTCCTCTTCTTGTTGTGTCTTTTAGGATTTGAGGACTGAATAGATGATTGGTGGGAGACATGAATTAAATGGTCTATCTTGACAAGAAGGTGTTAGCAGCTGTAGCTGCGAAGCGTACATCCACCGATATTGTGACACCCCAGAACGTCACACACGACACGTGTATTTTTCAATTATTACTTATAATTATTAAAGCACGCGGAAGCATATTAAAGCATTCACAAAATTCCCATACAAGTTAATAAAATACGTATACATCTTTTTATATACATTAACACCAGTTTTACAACACAACATTCAAACAAAAACAAAATACATAATTCTTGGGAAGGGTCAGGGACACCTAACTTCAACATTATACTCATATGCCCAAAAGCCTGCTTGTACATTGTTGGACTATCAACTAAGGGTTGACAGCTTCACCTGACAACGAGCCATCATCGCCAAAACCTGAAGGACCATCAAAGTCTCTAGGTGATCCAACCAGGTTGCCTTCGATGTTAACATACCAAGCAACATAACGATGGAGTATATACTCTGGTAACCCCACGTCGACCCATATAACGGAAGTACACTTAGTATAAACTACTGGTGATCCAGGTATTAGGGGTGAGCGGTTCCCGATCCGGTCCAGTCCCACCCAAGAACCGGGAACCGGACCGGGAGGACTGGTTCCCAGTTTCTAGGACCGAGGACCGGACCGGCTAGTCCTGGGACCGTGGACCGAACCGGACCCGGTCCGGGTCCGGTTCGGTTCTAATGGAACCAATCACTTATTCATTTATTAACCAAGGATATGAAATAATAACCTACTGCAATATGACAAAAGCGTTAATTATAGTGTTGCGGCAAAATCCAAGCTTGTTTCTTAATAGAATGTCTTAGGCAGAGCCTCAGAGGTGAGGGCGAGAGTGAATTGGGGAGAGCCTCAGTGATTAGGGTTTCTATTTGTTAATCTCAGAACATTGGACTGTCTTTTCTTTATGGGAAACAACGGGGACATTTGTCGCAAAGGTCAACTGGTAAAATGCTTTCTATTTTTTTCATAAATTTTAAAAAAGTAAATAAATATATATTTTCTGAGAAAAATAAATAAATATATATTTATCGGTCCGATCCAGTCCGGTCGGTCAGGTTCCCAACCTAGAACCGGGAACCGGTCCGCCCGGAAACCGGTTCCACTTTTAGGAACTGGGAACCGGACCGATACTCTCGGGAACCGGACCAAACCAACCAGTCCGGTCCGGTCCCGGTTCGGGCGGTCCATCATGCTCATCCCTACTAGGTATAATTATATCTTCATAACTATAATCGAAAAACATGGGAGCTCTAAAACGCGGTTGCAGTGAAGTATCCATCTTACATATTTGAAAAATAAGGAGTGAGCCGAGACCCAGTAATTGAAATCTCTAAGTTTAAGGTAAAAGATTCACTCATCACTCAATCTGGTACCAACAATAATTGTGAGTACAAGGCAGTACAAAATAATCATGCGTGATGAATACATGAATAAAGGCACTATCCTTCCAATCATGAAATGTCGATGGAACAACAATATGTTGCATAAAATCAATCACTCATATGCAAGCGGATGGTATATTATATATCACAAATATCACATAACATCTCATCGATTTACACATATGAGTTTATATTCGTCACTAGCCAAGACTATCTCGATTTACGAGGCATCTCGACTAACGATGCATCGCAACCACCAACTCATGGGGAACGGAAACAAACATACCCATTTGCCATGCCTCTTAGCCTATTCATCACGAGTGTCCTCTACATTAGCGAGGATAAATACACCACCGTACATCCGCATGCTGCTGGCTATTTTTTAGCATCATATCATGGCTACATGAGCCATGTCATCATAAAATTTCATGTCATTTCAACCTTGTAGAGGACCGTCTTATACGGTAAAACATCTGGCTAACTCCAGAGTCTCATATACATATTCGTATAAGGGAATTCGCTCGGTGGTGAATAAGCCGTGGCAAAGGTCTTAATTATGTAGCATTAAAGATATACACAATAAATTACATCACAGTAAATGCCACATATTTATGTAATTACAAATGGAAATAACTGCACGTTAATCTCTTGGCATTTCACATAATGTATAAGACAATTGATTAATTATGCACCTTTCAACATAAAAACTTTCTTTTTCTTTACACCAAGCCAATATCATTTAGAAGAGAACTTTCGCAAGTTCTATAACATTAAACACTACTACTCCATGATTGGCTAACTCAGCTCATTTTCATTTTTTTTAACCACCCTTGATTAAGTTCACTTTTACCACATATAATAGAGATTATTTCTATAATTCCAAATTCTTGGAATTAGAATATTATCCTAGTAAAATTTCTCATTTTATAATTTTACCCCTAATTTTCGATTTTTATTCCACCAAGCCATAATAATTAAATTAAAAACTAAATGCTTTTAATATGCTATTTAAAACACACAAACATTTTATTTACACTATAGACACCACATATTTTACAAATTTTCAAAACTGCCCACTTTTAATTAATTATTACAAATTGCTCCAATTTTGCATAGTTAAACATATGTCCTAATTAAGCAATTATTTCTAAAAAATAACTTAACCACTTATCAAAATGAGGTTCCACATGCTGTGAACAGTCCCCAGAACTTCCAGTTTTTACAGATTCGCCCCTCAACTTGGTGAAATTACAAATTTGCCCCTAAAGCTTATAAACTCATTTTTTTCAACCGGTTTGATTTCCTTTAATTAATATTACTTAATAACCCCCAAATTAACACTAAAAATCATAAAATAACACTGTTCACATCCCCTCTTCATTTCTGTAAATTCGAAATTATCCCTTATCTTGACAAGAAAAATTACCAAAATACCCTTTTTATGCCTAATTTTACCATTTTCACACTTTTCCTACTCAAAATGCAACAAAACCTTTTAGTAATCTCTCAAGGACCACCCAAGCATGTGAAAAGCTTTTTACTTCAAGCTCAACAATCACCATAGCTTAACATACAACTATTGAAACTTGCTCACACATAGAATAAGATTCAAACTAAATAACAAACAATCAATCAACCAAGATCAAGAGTACTAAATAAATAATTCTAGCTTAGTCCTTAGAGTTTTCACTTACCCAAAGTGAAATCTTCAACAAAGCAAGCCTCTAACCACCTTGAAATCAAAATAGATAGTAAAAAAAATTAACAAGTCTTATTCTTTAGAAAACAACAAAGCTTATCTGATAAAGAAAAAGGAAAGGGAAGTCTATCAATATACCTTATCAAGAAATTAGATTGAAAGTGAGCTTGAACTTTGATTTTTTTGTTGAAAGAGAGTGGAAAAAAGAAAAATTTGCAACTTAAAGAAGTGGAAGGAAGTTTCACGCCCAAGAAGAAGAAGAGATGCTTTTTAGCCTCGTCTTCCAAAATTTTGCCACAATGAAGAGTATTTTGGGGTCACATTAAATGGCTTGGGTTAAAAACAATAATACCAAATAACTAGAGTTACATTTAGATAATAAATTACTAGAGTTAAAAAATGTAATATGTCATGCATGAGGTCATAGGCTTAGGTTCAATGCATTTCAATTAAGGCATGTGGCAAAGATAAGGTGAGAGTTAGGACATTTGTCCAAGCTAATATAGTGACAAATTGCATGGTTTAATTGAAAAGAGGGAGATATTAGGTTATTTTGGGTAGATATCATACATTGCGGTAAATAAACAAAAAAATCGGTATTCGTTTGAAATGCCGGTAAATCAGAAAATTATTTTGAAACCATTAAAATCATTAATAAAAAGTATAAAATAAAAGTGACACCTTAACTCAATAAAATTTTTAATGTTTGAAAATCATTCGATACGTATTTTGGAGCGTATCGGTCCCCGTTGACAATTCATAAACTAATTTTATTACCTTAATAACTCTCACTACTTAATATCTTAAATATCATAAACTACGAAGAAAATTTTGGATGTCACAGATATATACCGGATGCATTGTCGTGCTGGTCACCCGCCGCAAAACATACTTTGGCGTCTATTTCTTGAGTTTGAGTCTATGAGTTCTTTTCAATGTAAAACTTGTCGGTTTGGTAAAGATTATAGAGTCTCTTTTCCTTCCTACATCTAGAACCGTGTATCTAGTCCATTTGAGCTTGTTCACTCAGATGTTTGGGGTTCGTGTCGTGTGTCTGATATCTCTGGATTAAGATATTTTGTTACATTCGTGAATTTTTCCTGAATGACTTGGTTATTCTTAATAAAAGACCGTACGTAAATTTTCATTTCTTTCGATTGTTCTATTGTGAAGTGTTGAATCAATATAATATTTCTGTCAAATATTTACGATCTAGATAATGCTAGAGAATATCTTGTTGCAACTTCTGGTTTCCAGCCATTTCTTGATTCTCATGGTATTATTCATCATAATGGAGTCGTCGAACGTAAAAATCGGCATCTCCTTGATGTTGCCCATTGCCTCATGTTTCACATGTATCTACCTAAAACCTTTTGGGGTCATGTTGTTCTTATAGCATGTTATTTAGTTAATAGGCTTCCAACTTCTATTCTTTAGGGGGAGACACCGTTCTCTACTTAACATCCAAATCGTCCTCTCTTTTCTTTACCTCTTCGGGTCTTTGGGTATGTCTGTTTTGTACATTGTCTTACCCTAGGTCTTGATAAAATGGATCCTTGTGCTGAAATGGGATACTCTCGGACTCATGAGGGATACAAATGTTACAATTTTACTCGTCGTCGTATGTTCGTGTCTGCGGATGTGACCTTCTTTGAAGACCAGCCATATTTTACTTCTCTGGCGGTTCCCATGGCATCTGGTGACGGTAAGGGTTGTGTCATACCAACGATTCCACTTCCTTCAGCTTCTCCAGCTACATCCACAGGATTTCAATTTGCTGACCACACCTATCATTGATGCGGTACAGTCCCTACTATAACAGTGCAATCTTTACCAACACCTGATTCATCTATTCCCCCATTAGTTACAGTGCCAGCCTCTGATCTTGATCCCGATCCACCCATTGCTTTTCGAAAAGGTACACACTCTTGTGATGATCGTCCTGTTGATCGTTATGCTGCTTAACCTGGTCTTTTTGCTTGTGTTTGCACGCGTCATCCTATTTCTAAATTTCTATCCTATGATCGTTTATCTCCTACCTTTTTTTGCCTTTGTCTCGTTGTTGTCCTTTGTTTCTATGACTAGCAGTGTTGCTGAAACTCTTGCTCATCCGAGATGGCATCGTGCCATGGAAGATGAAATACATGCGCTAATTGAGAACTGAACTTGGTAACTTACTTCTTTACCTACCGGTAAGAAACCTGTTCATTGTCAGTAGGTTTTTACTGTTAAGGTTAATCCGGATGTCACTCTTGACCGTTTGAAGGCATAGTTGGTTGCAGAGGGGTATACTTAGACTTATGATGTCGAATATGATGACACTTTCTCTTGGGTGGCCAAAATTTCATCTGTTTGTGTATTTAGTACATTGGTTGTGCGATTTGACTAGCTACTTCATCAGTTAAATGTGAAAAATGCTTTTTTATATGGTGATCTGGCCGAGGAGGTCTACGTGGAGTAACCACCTGGATTTGTTACTCAGGAGAGAATATGGTATGTCATTTGCACAAGGCTTTTTATGAACTTAAACAATCTTCTTGTGCTTGGTTTGGTAGATTTAGTAATGCAATTCTCAAATTTGGATTAAATTGGTGTAAGGTAAATCACTCAGTTTTCAGCTTTGTCTCTCAGCTGATTGTATCCTTCTAGTCGTATATGTGGATGATATCATCAGTACAGGCAGTGATTCAGGCGGTATTAAGAAACTTAAGCAATTTATGCATATAGAATTCAGTACTATAGATCTTGGACGTCTTCGATATTTTCTTGGTATTAAAGTAGCCTACTCATATGTCGGTATTAGTTTATCGCAACGGAAGTATCTACTTAACATTCTTGATGAGGTTGGATTCCTTGGAGCAAAATAAGTCGATACCCCTATGGAGCCCAATGTAAAACTTGATGCAGAACATTGAGATTACTACATGATCCAGCGAAGCATCAAAGATTAGTTGGTAAATTAAACTATCTTACGGTCACAAGACCGGATATATCTTTTGCCATCAATGTAGTAAGCCGGTTCATAAGTTCTCCCCGTACTACTCATTGGGATGTTGTGCTTCGAATCGTCAAATACTTGAAGGGAACACTAGGCAAATGACTATTGTTTAAGAACTATGTTACTAAATACTACAGGCTTCTCTGATGCCGATTGGGCTGGATGTCCTATTGATAGGAGATCCACTTCAGGTTATTGTGTATTTCGTGGAGGTAATTTGGTTGCGTGGAAGAGCAAGAAACGACATGTAGTTTCCCAATCAAGCGTTGAAGCCGAATATCGAGCTATGGCACATGTAACAGGTGAATTGCTATGATTGAGGATGTTCCTATTAGAGATTGGAATGTCATCGTCAAATCCATCAGTTTTATATAGTGATAGTCAATCCGCTATTCATATTGCATCTAATCTTGTCTTCCATGAGCGAATTAAGCACATTAAGGTTGATTGTCATTTTGTGCGAGAAAAGGTTCATAAATAGGAGATTATTTGTGACACCCTGGATTTAACTCACTCGACGTATTGTCCGTTTTAACCCGTCCCATACTGATCCTCATGGTTTTGTCCTTTGGCGTACAAGCGGGCACTTTCCCAGGAGGTCGCCCATCCTGGTAGTGAGCTAGCCCGGGCTCGCTTAACTTTGGAGTTTCAAAGCACAGCTTGCAATTACGTTAAAAAGCGCCTCCGTGAGTTAATTTCAGTTTTTACGTATATATTTCAAGATCGCTCTCCCCATGTTCGGTGCACAGTTCGGTTCATTCCTGCCCCCTTCACCATCCTAGAAGCCTGCCAGGAGCCGCTCCTTGTCCAGACCCTCTGGCCCCAGCAACCACTCCCCGCCCTCATCGCACCGGGTCGTTACATTATTCTTCAAAACATACAGACAAAGGATCAACTCGCAGACATTTTTACTAAATCTTTACGGGGGAATAGAGTGAGTTTCTTATGTAACAAGTTGGGATTATTTGATATTTACATCTCAACTTGAAGGGGAGTATTGAAAAGTATTGTTAATAATAAGGGTAGAATAGTAATTCACGTCTTAGTAGGGGTTAAGCATATCTGTGTGTGTATAACCCTATTATGATTAAATGATGGAATATGATTATCTCTTCAACAAAGCATAAGGATATTCACAAGCTAAAGAAGAGATTTCATCAGAGATGTCTGTTGAAGTCATAGCAACTGGTTTTCTTACATTATCGAAAGCAGAACAAGCTTACACTAGCGGTGACATCGAGCGAATACTCTAGATGACAAGAAATGCATAACCTTAACCCACTTCATTTAGCGACACTACAGGTACGAAACTGCAACGCCTATTTCCTCAAAATCTCAGTAGTTTCCCCTGCCCAGTTCAGTTTCTCACGGGAATAAGGGAGTCTGAGCACTCGAGGTCGGCGTGATTGAAAGGGTGATCACCCTCTGCATCAACCGCACTGTTGAAGTAATCACCCTTACCATCCAGAAGTGGTCTAGACTCCCTAATGCAGTTCCATTTGTGTCTCTGCATCGCATCCGCTTCCTTGCTCGGTTCCATGTTCTCTTCGAAACTTGTCCCGGATCGGTAAATCTCGAGCGAAGCATCATCACAGCTCGAATTCTCTGTTACTTTGGCCGAACCGGGAAATACTCTTGCTTTGTCGGTGTTTTGCTCTGAAGCTCCGGCATTCTTTGTCAGCTCTCCCTCTGGGGCTTCGTTCTCCTGGTTTTCAGGCTGAGAATTGCATCTTCCATAGGGTTTCAACGAAAAATCTTCTAGGATGCTCTGCGTCGAGCAAGCCCGCTGGCAGAAACTTCCGAATCCTTGGATCCCCCGGGTCAGTTTCCGAGCTCGCTCCCTCTCCTCCTTGAGAAGAGTCCCTTTCTCTAGGAGCTTCAGTATTCTCTCCGATTTCTTTCGGACTGCTAGACCCCAGTTGAATCTGCACATTCAAGGAAACAGCTTATGGCATATGCCATCAAAAGAAGAAAAGAGCTCATCTCGGAATAAAACAACAGAAAAAAAAACCAAATTCAACTCAATCCGCATCTCAGATATTAAGAACCCCATCCTAAAAAAAAAGCCTAATTCGCGTCTTCATTATGCTTTACCGTAAGCTTCCCTTGTATTTTCTAGTTCTTATTGCACGTTCTGAGCCTGCCAAATTGTCATTTTTCCCTTTTGGTTCGCAAAGGAGAGGCAAAAGTGGATGCACAAAATGGAAAACGCACCCCTTCTCATCAATATATTGGAAGCTCCCGGCTTGCGCGATGATGTCTTTATCGCTCTGGAATTCCTCTGCCACGCTCTCTGGTCCATGGGTCAATAAGTGCTCGAGCACAATCAGAGAGTTATAGGAGATCCTCCAGTTCTTTTTGTCAGATCTGGACAAGCTGAATCATAACCCAAGTTTCACAAGAGCGAAAAGTCAATTCGTAATTCTCGTTAATGGGGAGGATCTAAAGATCTTTTGCATGGGACAAAGAACATGGAAATAGAGGAAAAAAGGCAAACCTGTCGTGCAATATATCCACGATCCTCCAGTAATCGTCAACTTCAAAAGCTGCCTTCGAGATTCTACCCAGCGTCCGTGTGTCCGGCGAACCCCATGAATTTCCATTGATAGCGTCCTCGGTCAACCTTCGAAAATCAAAATCCAACAATAGCAGAAATAAGGGGAGATCAAGCTCCGAAAAAGGGTCCGCAAAGCACCCAAAAATGGGGAAAACAAGAGGAAAGAAACTCACAGCTGAGCCGGAGTGACATCCGTGAGGACCAATCTGGCGGTCTTGATCTTCTCCTTCAAAAAGAAGGAGGCTTGCTTCTTGAACTCGTGGAACAAAGGGTTGCCCATGTTTGCATTGCTTCTGCTCAAGATCGACATTGCTCTTGGGATCGAAGAAGACGAGGGACTAGAGAATTTTCAGATCAAGACTTTGGAAGATGGGAGTCAGTACCTAACGCAAAGTGAAAAGGCACAACTAATCCAGTGACATCAACGTAGAAATTGTCAACTATGGGAGAGACACAAAGTGGTGATTTTTTTGGAAGGGTGTCCTTGGATGATGAGATCAAATGTTGGAATCACAATTGAGAAAAGTGGGGCGTGCGTAGATCTCGCCACATGTAAGCTGTTGAGGGAGATGAAGTCAACATCTTGATCTATATTTCAAGTATTTATAGCCTTTGTTTTAGGCTTTGTTCGGTTTGAAATTGAATTTGAACTCGAGCTTTCTGCATTGCTGTCTCCCCCAACTTGGGTGGCTAGTGGAAACCGAGTCAAAAAAACGAGCGAATCCATGGTGGGTTTACAATGGTAACATGAGTGAGTCTCCGCCCCCCAAAATAAAACTTGTTGATTTTCTAAGTTTGATTATCGATTGCAAGCTTCTTAAAATATGAAAGTCGTGTCATGCGAAAGTAATTCCTCACGGATCTTTCGATTAATATGTGGACGGCTTCTGTTTTTTTTCTCGGCGAGAAGAGATGGACGTCGTGATTTGATTCGTATTAGATAGCCGATCTGCGATCTCTCCTAACGCAATGTACCAAATGAGGGAGCCAAAAATATCTGACTGATCTTCGAACCAATTGGTTGCACTTCGCGTCCGCTCATGTTTGGGAAGACACGGGAGAAATGAAATTGAGAAAGGAACTAAGGTATATAAGAGGTTGAGGACAATACAGTGAAATTACTCGATTAGTCCTAAACTTGCTGTACGAATGCCAATTTAGTCTTAAACTTTTTAATTTTATCAATTTTATCCTAAACCTTTGGCCGAATGCAGTACTTCCGGTCAATTTTCGCCAAAAATCACTAACATAGATATCGCCGGTCATTCTATGTGGCACACTGCCGCATCGGTGATTTCTGGCGAAAAGCCGCAAAGACTATATTGAAATTTCATATAAAGGTTTAGGATAAAATTGACAAAATTAAAAAATTTAGTATTGATTTATCGTCCGTATACCGATTAAACAATTTCCCCAAGGACATTACTTAATGTTAAAATACAAAACATCTTTTTGACCGCCCTCTGATAGTTTATTTAAAGACGAACGTCTATATACTCAAATTCGAGGTGGCATTAGAGCCAAATAATTTTGGGTTGGCAAGCATTTGCATTATTGAAATATCTCACGTCGCTCGATTTTAGGATTTATATGTTCTTCATATACGTGCGGTCCCCATTCACTTATCGACTTCGAGCTTTTGGGTTGGGACTTTCTAACGTGCATCATGTTTTTCGTTCATCCATCGGCCTCGGTGCAAGGGATGCTTCTAAAACGTGAAACATAATTCTTGCCATTCTCTAGTGATTTGGAACAAGTCGTTATGTTGAACGCTTCTGGCATTCAGCAGCGTTTGGAGCAAAGGATCACCGAATGATGTTTTTCAACGCAAGCCTGCACAATTAATAAAGGGATCAGCCCGCTAGAACCCGATGGCTTTTTCTGGGCTTTGGTCCTTGTAATTAGGCCCATGGTTATGCTAAAACAAGCGCTTGGACCAATGAGAATGCAGGATACTTGCTGTACTGCTATCACCTTAGGATGCTAACTATGCACGTTGGCCTTCTTTCGACGATGGAACATCATATCCGATTACTAATTCAGCTTATCTAAAGAGATTATTAACTTAACTTTGATCCAGAAAGTGGGAGATTTGACTCGAGTTTAACCATTAATCTTATCTAAGCTTACGCGATAAATATTCCTGTGACTTATTATTTATAGAATTTCCAAGAAGGATGAACTTTCTGAAAACCGCACGAAAGTCTTCGCTGACTTTCAGGTTGACCTGGATTGCGCAGGATTCTGGTGAAGTGCGAAAGTGCTTGGAAAGAAGATTGAAGGTTAATCGAAAGAGCTAAAGAAAAGAAAAAGAAAAGACAAAGACAAAATAATCGTGCGCATCTAAAATCTCTAAAAGCGGAGTTTTAAGCCTTCAAAGTACGTCGAGTGTTGCGGCCGTGGATCTGATAATCGCGACGGAAGCTCCGGTTCGAGGGTTAAAACCCTGTCGAGCGGGTAGGGATTAGACCCACATGATGTCTTTTGTGGTTTAGTATTTAAGCGATGTAGGTTATATTTCGAGATGGATATGTGTATATGATTAGGGGTGGTGGCATGGTTACGGGATAGAACCAGAATTGGGGAACCGGTTCCAACGGGTAGGAACCTAAAACCTGGAATAAGTCTTTGTGCATTTTTTGTTCTATATTTTCGCGCAATCCTACGATATTCCATGGTGTCCGATGATGAGTGTGTAATCCGGAACCAATAGTTTGGGCTTCCATTTCGAGCAATATCCATGACTGAGACTTTACTTTATTATTGTTTCATATTCTTCATATATTTAAATATAAGTTGCAGTGGTCATTAAATGTGATAATTCATTGCAATCGTTCAATTAAGAATACTTGTGGAACCTAAATAGACCTTCAAAAACGATCCTGGAACTTATGACGGAGTAGGTTCCAAGTTCCAGAGTTTGAGAACCAGTTCCGATGGGCATGTTCCAGGTGGAACCTTAACCGATTCTGAAACCGCTCACTCCCTGTACATGACTTTCCTTGTAAACGGCACCCACCATCTTTCAAGAAAAGAAAAGAAAAGAAAAGCACACGATGATAATCTAATCGTCACATACTTATTTAAATGCGAGGTGGTCGGTTCGCCGACCGCACAGCGACGTGGGAACAAATACCTTCACGTGCTCGCACGACATAAACATACGGGGGAATATTTCTCGCAAAAGTCGGATGTCTGCAAATGTCGACACCAATCAGATTGAATTTTCCCCCTCGGCTTCCGCGTCTGGTCGTACGAAGGGCAACGGACAAGGTCGGAGCCGGCATAGGCGAAGACCTCACATGTGCTTTTGTAGATTGATTTTTTCCTTCACGTTCCCCCCTCCATAAAATGACTGGCCGTCCCCTATAACGAGAGGAAGAAAAATTCGTTAGTGTTTGTGATATGCACATTGCCGACTACGGCGTGTGACGAAATTACTAGACATGTCAAAATGGATCACAGATGTAATTTTTAAAAAACTCATATTTGATGAATTGAGTCATCATAAATGGATTTAGAATGTCAAAACCAAAAAAAGAAAATATGGGTATTGAATGGGTCCGCAGTTTTCCAAATTCAACCCATCTTTGTGTCTCTCTCTTCACCCTCTATGAGAAAACAGTGGACTCCCCAGACTCTTCCAAGTCCGTAGAAGTTTTGGTGGGGCCGACTACACCCTTAATAAAAATATCAAGACGGCTTCGTTTTTTCTCCATTATTTTTTTTATTGTAAGTTTCGTGTGCTAGTTATTGGACTATGTCTTTCCTTGGTTGCATTTGGCATTTTTATTTTTATGTAATATTCTAATCTTAGTTCTTCCCAGTGCTAATCCATAGTCGGCATAAATCATCTTCTTCGGTATCTTACATTCCATTTGATTAAAACTTCAATTCCTCCACTTTATTTGTTGTCGTAATTTCTTAAATTCACTACCGGATACTAACTTTCTCTTATTCTTCATTGTGAGCCAATACAAAAATTGAAAATTCCATGTGATGTTGAAAACCAACTCTTTAGCATCTTATTGTCGAAATAACGATTTTACCCACATAAAGAGCTTAAGGTGAGTTAACTAGGCTGATACCAATTTTCATAGGTTAGATTAAATATGGAATTATTTTAGTAAATAGGTACCAGTCGGGTATGGGTCACTAAATTTATATTGTACTAAATTGATAAATTTGGATTGGATCATTTTCGACACAACTCAAATCTAACATGACCCACCTATTTGACGGGCCTAGTAATTATCGATCACGCACTCTCTTTCCGTTCTATTTTACGAGATATCATAACATTCCGACACCATGTTAGCTAGTGACACGCGATAACCCATTAAAAGATTCCAATTCGAGTATTCTTTTCGATCCGTCCTTTGAATTCCATATGACTAATTGCTTCTTTAAGCTAGGGTCACTATGCCCTCATTTCAGCAGCTATGCCCCCGTTAGCCATTTAATGGTGTGCTCTCTTCTTGCTTTGTACCCGCAAAAAATAAGGAAGAGGAAATACACTATTGGAAGAGATACAGTAACCGGAGGAAGAGATTATGGATTTGGAACAGAATGAAGAGCAATTAGCACTATCTCTTGGTGCCATCCTGGGGTTAACTGCGGAGTAATTACGCAGAAAATTAGAAATGGAGGAGAACCTAACATAACCGGTGACAGCTGATTGCCATTGCCCTGAGCGCATTAAAAAGTTAGGTGAAATAGGATTTGTTTGGGATCCATACACGATCTATGCAGTCGACTAGACACCTATCTTTTGAACGTTCCATTTCATATCGAAACAGATAGAGAGATTTAACATAAAATAGGCCTCCCCCCGCCATTGACACGCGGGTGAGCCCCGCTCGATCCGCGATTAGGAAGTGTCTTAGTGTGTTGACTCCCGAGCGTACCTGAATTTGCCTTCATTTTTCGCGATGAAAGATCCAATGTCATGCACACAAACTGGACAGATGAAGAAGTTACGACCTGTTTTTCCCCCCGCTGTTGACCTTCTCACCTTCCTCATTGAAATAACTTCAATTGCACTCAGCCAAAATATAAGAGCAACAGAAAATCAGTTGCATTTCGTCTTACAGTTACTGTGTTTTACAAATATTTTTGTCTGTCAAGTTTTTGGTTGGCAATATAAAGCGTGGAAAAACCATGTCATCTTGCTAATGTAGGAGCAAATGTGTGAAGCGTTAACTTGCTAAAGCAATGAAATCGATGTTGACACCTAAATTTCGGCGCATCATTTAGTGGTTAATTGCATAGATTTGGTTGCCTAATTTGTGCTTATTGATATCTAATTTTGCATATTTGGATAATAAGCATTATTTCAATTAGGATTTTATTTCCTTTTTGAAATCTTGGATATCTATTACTTTTCAAATTTGGATAGAATTTAGAATTTTCAAAATCTTTTGAATATATCCAAGATATTTAAGATATCTAAATTTTTCAAGATGTGATCGATTAGGAAAATTTCCTAATCCGCAATCCACACGTGAAAATAAATCTATCTATCGGGCTTTAGATAGAGTTATTTCCATATGGTATTTCGAATTTTAGGATCGATGCGTCGAGCTTGGATCGAAACTTAATTCGAAAGATTTAGTGTTATCTTTTTTTTTTTTACTGGATTTTAATTTCGAATTTCGATAAAAAAATACCAAAAATATTACTCTAGAATAGGTTAATTTCTTTAGTTTAAAATTGAAAATATTTGCATGCTCACAATTGGACCTAAGTTGCGATTTGGTAGAGTTTGGGAGAACTCGAGCTAGATTAGTTAATTTAATTGATCTAGTAATCCATTAGCCTAAGATCGGAAAATCCGATTTTTTTTAGGTCGCGACAATCGCTTCTAAAATGGGGTTTGGCGATCAAATTTCAATCTCAGGCAAGGTCCTGTTACTGTTAGTACTGGTGTTAGAGCACCGATAGATCATAATTAACGAAACATTTGAATATTTCACGACCGAGAAGCCAAAACCTGAACCATGAAATGCTTACGACTAGTCGCAACTGTCTAGTTCCAAAAGCTTGGGGCCCAGCATACAGGACCACTAAGATGCACTCGATCTGAACTTGGAAAATATCATTCGAGGTTCTTTAACTTTGTGCATCGTGAAATATCGTTTCCCGATGTTGATGGATGTTGGCTAGGTGCAGACTTCAACGGAAGCTGGCGAGGTGTAGTCATTATACATATAACATCAAAACTGAAAGTTGTACAAAAGGTTTTTGGTACTAGTCCCTTCGTGTGAACAAAGGAACTGACATGACAGGCTGAGAGTTGCAAAGCATTGACTGGTTTTCTTGGCCTGAGATTTTTAATAACAGAAGACCAGGCCTTTAATACTCTGATGACTCTCATATCTACCTCTTCTCAACTGCAATTTGCATTTACTATATCAATTCCAAAGTTGTTAGCAGTTAGGAGAAATTATTACCAGATCAACCAGGAGGGTCCCGAGTACCGCCTTCATCACAAGGTCTTGCCTTTCGCCACGTAGCGGGCTCTGAGAACTCATGTGGTGGTCCAGTGGTCTTTTTCAAAATATGAACTTTGATGTTTTGGTGAATTTGCATTTTGCACTATCCAGTAAGCAAGATTTTTATCAGCATAAGCCATCAGGCGAAACCCACACGTGCACACAGTAAGTGGACTTCTCAGCAGGAAAACAGGAGGCGAAGAACACTTAAAAGAGTAAAATGTGTTTATTTTCTTGACTTAGTATTGTGAAGGGAGAAGAATACACAAATAATTCATTTAGATCAGGCATATCTGAATTGGTTTTACAGATGTGACCCGGGAAAAGGAACGACAAAAAGGAGATGCCTCAGGCTCTTTTTTAGTAGATCGTGCCTCTCTATCTTCCTATATGCAGCTCTGTTTTATACACAAGATCTCCAAATCCTTCCCTCTAACGAAATAATTATGATGGAAATGTCGTCATGATACCGCCTTCGATCTCCTTGTGGTATTTCAAGCAAATCATGAAACTCGATGCCTGCAATAAAGCGAAAGTCAAATGTTAATATCATTCAGTTATCCTGGATGAAAGTAAACAATTTCTTCTTCCTTTGTTTTAGCTATGTCAACACGTACCAGCTTTCTTTGCTGCACGAAATAGCACTTCCTCAATGAGATGTTGAGCAGGGTCTCCTTCAGGTTGCAACTCGATGAAAAGCTCAACCTCGGAAACGGCTTCTTCATTCGTAAAGTATTGATAGAGACCATCGGAAGACAATATCAGAAACCTGTCTTTGGGACCTAACTTATGGTGGTAGAGAGACGGTAAGCAACTGATGTATGGGGAGCTTCCTACGTAATCGATTCTGAACATCTTCAGAAGTGCATCATTCCATTTAGGCTGCAAGCCATGAAGAAAATCACATGTAAGAAACAAAAATAGATATCGGTGCTTTTATTTGAACTCAGAATGCCCTAAGAATTTTCGAAGAGCAAAGCAACTGGATGAGCATAATAGGCTGAAAGACCTCATCTAAGATATCCTGGCCCTAAAATACTTTGAATCCGACAAAAACAATGTAGTTATAAAAGCAATAAGTTTGATAAGAATATGTATATCGCTAGCAAGAGTCATTTAGGCTTCATCATAGCTACTTTTGAGTTTTCACCGTCATGTAATACTTCGACACAACATGGATCATAACCTCTATATCAGGACTCACCTTACCACCAGAAGGAGATTCTTTGAGGACATCCGACAGACAACTCTGTCCTAAACAAGAAAGAATATCACTTGTTCTAGTTGTCACTATTTCTAACAAGAGTCATCATAGTGCATAATCTCTCTCTCTCTCAGTCCAATTACTTCGACATCTCACTTCTTCTTTCCCCATTTCTATGATCTTGATCCTAGAACAAGTTACAGCATTTATTCTTATTACCCATCAAATGGTAGACAATACATGGACTCTTTCATAGGAGATCCTAAAGTGTATCCACAACCTAGAATGTTCAATGGGTGGATGAAATTAGTGGCAAAATAGGCCAAATAATGTCATGAATGCCCATCCTCACCTGTTTGAGAAAGCCAGCACCAAAAGCTCGAGTGACTTTCAAGGAGCCCTTAACTCGGTCATTCGCCAATGCAGAAGCATCATCAGGGTGCTCCTTTTTTATTCTCTGAACTTCCTGCAATGAAAAACATGCAAAATAAGTAAATAGACAGTACACATTGTTAATTTTAACAATTAGTCAGCTGATCCATCGTCCATGAAGCCAATCGATGGTTAAGAAAACCAACCTCGTCCACATTCGTGCTGTGATCCACACTAAGCTGAACTGCACTCAAACTGGGCATTCCACTGGGTTGGTCCCAATTGGAAGCTTCGATGTCATATAAAGTTTCTTCCTTAATCTTTTCCAGGTCTTGCTGGACCTTGCCGATCCTATAGTCCGGCTCCGCCTTTTGAGCTAACACTGCTCGGCTATCGCCCACATTCATCACATAAACATCTTCCCCTTTCATCAACGTCACAAGTACACAAGAGCCCATCAGTGACAATTCGGGATTTTCCACAACCATCTTATCTGCAATATCCAAAAAGGCCTCCTCTGTCTTCTTCAGAGCTTGAGAGAGCGCCTTCAACATGTCAGAGTGGTTGATCGATCTGCCATCGTGCGACCCCGATCGACTCAACTGTTCCTTTAGCCTGCGATCGAGCTCTAAACGCTCCCGGTCCCACTCGCACTTCCACCTCCTCTGATTTTCCTCCCACTTCTTTCCCGGCCCCCTGTGCTTGCTCCATGAATTCGAGTTCTTCTTCCTCTTTGACGACCAATCAGACTTCACATCTATGCTTGTGCAAGGATAGTTCTCTTGCTCAAAGCACGGAGAACACGCTTCTCCATTCCGATTCCTCGGCAGATCATACTCATCCCTAGAAAGTGACTCCTTCGTGTCTGGTCCAGAATCTTCAGGAGCCAGAACAGGGTTAAGATCATAGTTATCATCATCCCACAACAATCCTCTGAGCTCCCTGTGAATGGCAGGGTACAGATTGGACAGCAGAAAATCGGGAGCATCGGGGCCGTTAAACCCATCATAGATCCCGACAAAGACCCACCCGTGTTCCTCCGAGACGACGACGTGGACCCGATCCTCCCCTGCTTTCCCTTGCGCCCACTGAACATTCTGCTGACCCTCCAAAGAATCATAATCCTCTAAACTCCCTTCACTGCTCAAGTTAACACTACTGATCGTCAAGTTCTCATTGCGATGCTGTTGATGCTGCTTCTCCACTCCTAACATCCAATCAGGCTCTTTCAAGGCCTTAATCGGAGCGACGAGCGAGTTCTGCCCGCGATAAATCGTCTTCGAGATTGCCTTCCTCATCCCCCGAATCAGCGACCCTTTTCTCGATTTCTTCCTGAACGCAAAAACCCCGTGCGAGAAGCTCCTCTTGAACTGATCGGAGCCTCCGTTCTCCAGAGGACCCGAGAAGATGCCCCGATCCAGCGGCCCGGACAAGAACCCTCGCTCGATCGGGCCCGACAGGAACCCCCTCTCCAGAGGACCCGACCCGGGGACCCGATCGAAGTTGCCCGATAGCGGACCTGAACTTACGAAGCACCGAGGAATGGGCTGGAGAGGGATTGAAGAGAAAGACGTGGAGCTCTCGAAAGTCGAGGACTTGTCGATGCTCCCGTAGGAATAGAGATCGAGGATCGAAGTCGAGAGCGGCGTCGACGCGTTGGCGCTCACGGAGGCCCCGGAAATCGCGCGGAACGTGGTCGCCTCCTCCGAATGGACCTTGGAGGAAGATATCCGGGTCTGGTCCGGCCGGACGTAGCAGAAGGAGTGGCCCAGCCCCTCGTCGAGGGGCTCGGCCACGAGGAACGACACGTCGTGCCGCCGGCGGGAGTCCCCGCCGCCCGTGAAGCAGACGCTGAGCTTGCCAACCCCGTTACCCATATCGGAACCCAAAAAAAAAAAAAAGAATAGAAAACGAAAGAAATCGAAAGAACCAACGAATCAGGAGCTCGGCGACATGAGAATCGGACGACGAAGGAGGAGGACCGAGATTCAATGATGTTCGCTCCGACGCTTCTCAGCTCGAGCGAAGGCGGCGGACGACGACGGAGGATATGATAATTCGTGCTCGAAGGGAAAATGTTTGATAGAGAAACGGAAGCTGAAGGAGGAGGAGGCGAAGTAGGGAGGAAGAGATAGAGAGAGAGGCGTTGACTTTAGGATAGGGGGGGTTTTGAAATTAGGGAACCTCTCCGAAAGAAAAGCAATTTCGTGTTTTGAATTTTCTCTGTTTTTTATTTTTATTTTAAGGTGGTGGTCGTGTTATTTCGAAAAAGAAATGCGTTTTGTGCCTTTGTGGGTGGGGCGTTGACTAAGGTTACGGGTTTAAGTAAACTCGCGGGTTGGAGAGATTAAGGAACTTCAGCGAGCAGAATGCGAAAAAACGCCCTTTCGCGTGAGTGAACCTCACGCGCGCGTCGCGCATGGATTTAGAAATAGAATGTCCTTGCCCTCGGTGTTCGGTTAAGAAGCAATCTCACACGCGCACAGCTGTGAAGTAGGTTCTACAGATGCGTTCCTTATTTGAATATGCCGTTGCTTGCACGCTTTGTACTCGCAATTGCCATTGCATCTTCGTCTTTCACAAACAATACGAATATCTTTTAGAAGTTTTACGTTACGGTGATCCCGAGATTTGAATGAAGGCTAGACATAGAAAGTCCTGCTCTTTTTCGAAGCGAAAGCAAGAGGTTGGTATCGCACGCGCCGCGAGTGGCGCGTGGGCCGTGGATAAAGGACCGATGGGGGATGGTGGGGAAGTCAATAAATTCTGGGTAGAACCTCGAAAAGTCAAATATCGAAGCTCCCCCCACCATTAATAAGGCCGCTTGGAAAAGCGTGCCACAATCGCCGTTGGATCTTGCGGAGGAGCGATGGAGGACGAGGTTGACCGACACGTGGCGGTCGCCCATTGCCCTCCTGGGACCCGCTTCCCCCCCGCATTGTCAACTCGAGGTTTCCCGGAGCACTCAAATTTGGCCTTGACTTTCTCTCTGTGTCTCTCTCGTCAAATGAAATCAATTTCTTTGGGTTTGTACTTATTGGGCAGTTTTTTCTTTTTCCTTTTTTTTTTTAACGTTTTTAATATTTAAATTAGAAATAATATTTGAAATTTATTTAATGAGGTTAGTGGAGGTGGGGGGGGGGGGGGGGGGTGGCTGCAGATTTCTCATTTACACTCTATTGGCATTTACTACAGTGCGAGGGGTTTTAGGTGAACCTGACTATTTAGAGGCGGGCCATTAAAGTTGACTAGGATTCGGTTGACCGCCTTTTAAGGGAATGTGCAAAAATTGATAGATGGGAATGGCCTGAACGGAATGGCCTCCCTCCCCCCGCTCTTTGGCATGCAAAGAAAGTCAGCCGCCTATAAACGCGTACCAAACGAGCTAATGCAATTCACCCATCCTTTGGAAGTCAGATCGATTCAAAGAGCGCTTGGGCTTTTCATTCTTATTAGAAAAATGCATTGTCATTTGCCAGATCAGCGAGGATTTGGATTACTTGATATGAAAATGAGTTATCGGTAAAGATGTGTCGCATTGAGAAGTTGTGCATGTGGAAAGATAAAACCTCGAGATTTGAATTTCCTTTTAGAGAGGCTGTTATACGATGGAAAAGTTTCAAATTTTATTATTGCAACATGTAACACATTTGTCCACGGGTCCCAAATGAATATATGTATGAGAAAAAAAGGAAAAAAGTTTGAGATCCGAGGTGTAAAAGTATAGATTTATTTGTCGTCGTACTTTTGTTACGTAACAAATTAAATTCGAGGAAATTGATAATAAAAACATGAGCGGTACAGATTACCTCATTTCTCCTCTCTTTTTTTTTCTTTTTTTTTTTTCATCTGTTTCGTTCTTCCTTTCTTTCTCCTCCTTTTTTTTACATTTTAAGTAGAGATGTTTTTGCATGCCAAGTGGGGTGCCTTTCTAGTGATTACCTTGTTTCACCTTGTCCCCTTTCTTGATCAAGCAAGCAAACTTTATCTTCCCTTCCACGGCATTTTCGAAAAACACATAAACAAGGCCAAACCCGACACACGTCGACGAGGCTACCCGGACACATGGGAAGAGCTCGAAGCCTCAGGTGGCGTAACCCGTGAGACCGGGGTAAAATATTTTCTTTTTAAGGCACGCATCGATGATGCCCGACACCACCAATGTGCATTAGCAAAATTCGCACCCAACGTTTGTAGTCGAAAAAACAATGAATATTCATATTCGAGGGCCCTGAAAGATTTCCTTAAAGTTGGAATAAACAAATACCAAAGAGGAGCTCAAATTTCCACTCGCACAATAATTATACAAGCCAATTTGGACAATTCAAAGCTACCATCATTTAATAAGGCAAGTGGAGAAACCTTGCTCGGCCACCTTGTCCATGCCCTCCACTTATTTTTTTGGCTTGACCCACCTCGCACTCCTCATTGCCCCTCTTGTCTTCTTTTAATCACCCCCCCCCCCCCTCTTAATAACTTAATCCCACTTAATTAAATGCGTTTTGCCAAAGAGCATGATAAGCTTCGTTTGAAGAACCATCGCGAGATCACAAGCCAATAGGAGAAATGAAGGGGATCGATCCCCATCGTTGCCGGTAATTTAAAAGTCGATAACTTATCGTTACGGTTTATTTTTTTACTCTACAGTCTACGCTGCTATTATATATATGAAATTCAATCTAAATTTTAAGGCTTGACATGCATATATAAAAGTGACTTCTGGGGATTTCCTTCATCGGTTCCTTCTCTTTTCCTTTTTGTTGTTGTTGACTCGATAACATGTTTTTTTATCTATTAAAGATATGGTTGCGAGATTAGAAGAAGGTAAAGTCGTCAGCTCGTCTCCCATCCATCCATTTTGGACATCTTAGTGGGCTTTTTTCACAATTACCCGATGGACCTGTGGCTTCGCTGGCACTACATGCCTTGGTTGACTTGTAATGCGGTCCACCTCACCATCACTATTGCTGTTCACGTTACTAAAACTTAGATAAAAGCATATGAATATCATTTGAGAATCAACAAGTGAAAGGAAAAAAGCTGTTTCGACCAAGACAAAAAAAAAGAAAGAAAGGGGAAAAGCTGAAAAAGAATCGGTCCGTGTACTCACTAGTCATTTATAAAGCTGCTGGCGAGGCTTAAGTACAAGAACACGTACCCGTGATTCCGCTCAGTGTAGTACAGACGATAGATTGGCAAAAGATTAATCATTTTTTTCCATCCACTTGGAAAGATAGGCCAAAATACGAGACAAAAACGAGGCTGAGGTCCCACGTTTCGGATCTCTAATTAGCATCCGCGTTCGGATTCACATCTTATGAGAACAGATTAGATTAAGTCGAGGAACTTTTCCCCCCAAATGAAGCTTGAGATGCAAGACAACGAATAAAGGAAAAGGAAGGGCGGTGGGACGCTGAACTTTGCCGTGGCAAACCGATGTTACCCAACGAACGCCGTCTTTACCTGGGAATAGAATGTCAGCCATTGAGCATGCACGCGATTTCAGAGCGTTTGACTCGGACTAATTGCAGCCACCAGCACCACACCATCTTCTTCATGGTAAATTTGTCAACTGGCCATCATCCACACGACAACCGAAATCCTCTACTGCATATGTGCAGCTTTGACTTAAAAATGAATCTAGCTTTGAAAAAAGGAAAGCAAGAAACCAACTCGCTTTCTCTCTCTTTCTCTCTCTCGAAGTTCAGATTGAAAAGGGTGTGGGCAAAAATGGGGTCTTGCTTTCCGACGATGGCGAGGGAGCTGTTTTTGCTGGACTCAAGTGTGTCGACCCTGGCTTGCGTTTACGTTTGAGCCCGCCCCAAAAGTCCAATCCATTGACACTGATTTTCACGGTCAACACATGCATCGTGCGATCTCGCGTTTTCTCCATTTGATCTGGGGCTTTGAATTCCGCACCCATCTTGGTCGAACTGTGTGGACGTTGTCCAGCTAAAGAAGCTCGTCCCATCGGTTCTCCTTTGCTCGGTCAAACCGCTCTCTACTTCTGGAATCGGCTAGAGTGGTTCTCATTGCTTGCTTGACCGGGCAACCTGTTTCTCGAAAACTTGGTTGCGGCTGAATTGATTGAATTCGGTCCACGATTGGGGGGGGGGGACCAATGAACAAAATCATTTGGATAGCATCTTCATGGCAAACCGTAAACGGACATACATATGAACGAGAGTTCCCCGATCGAAGAGGCGCACTTGTATGGATCGGGGTTGCGGGTTCGGACGCTTCTGCGGAGTCATCGAGTTCCAATGCTCCATCTAATAAAGCAAAACGAAAACGAAAATTTGAATGGAGATATTCAGCAAGAGAGAGAGAGAGAGAGAGAGAGAGAACGCGGGCCACAAAGGCCCATGAATCACATCATCGTGGGCCACATAATATTGGGCTGGGCCGCGTTAGGTTGCGAACGGAACTATATGAGCTTAGGGTCGCTACATGAAAGTATTAGCATACAATAAATTCTCGAGAAATCACGTGTCGTTCAATCAACGCGCCTCGCCAAGCGGCCAGGGCACATCGGTGATTAGGATGACGTCATCGCAAATCAGGCTTTTTGGCCTAAATTATATTATCTCGTGGCCGTACCCAAAAAAACAGGAGAGACCCTAGAGATGGGACCCACCTATTCTTTTGGGGCTAATTTCATTAAACTAGGTACGAGGGAACAATTACATTAGACACGGGCCTGAAATAATTGTAAGAATAATGACATCATCACACGCCGAGCGAGCATCATCCTCCCCCGATCGGGCTTTTTTACCCTAAGCTAGGTTGCGCTATAAGAGATTATTAACCCTCCCCCAAGGGTCACCTCCCTTTGTCCTAGGCAGAAGGAGATCCGACGGCGGAGAAGATGGGCCTCCGAGCTCCACCGCATCACCAACCGTCCGACTCTGTAGGGTCATTAGCTGTCTCTTTTTGTCCTCCCCTTTTGGCGAGGTCTTGACCCCTTCAATCAGATCGGGCCCATGTCATCAAATCGGGGAGGAGGATTTGCAACCCCCGTTTTCAAATCCGATCCTCCCTTCTTTGTCAAGATTATTACAATAATTACCTCCCCCTTTTATAATTAATTAGAATTATTTTTTTATATTCCCACATCGAAAAAATAAAAATGAAAAGCGCTTTCGTATGCATGCGGGCATGCATGTATGCATGCATGCTTCTAAATCCGATCTGCATGCATGCTTGCTTCTAAATCTAATCGAGATGTCTTCATCCATAGACATGGCAAGATCTGAAATAGAGCGAGAAACGTATCTACTACGAGAATTTAAAACTCAATTTTCCTTTTCAGGAACAGAATATATATGTAAGTATAATTTGCTGCCGTGAATGTAAAGAAATAAATCTAAAGGACCATCTAAAGACCCACCACAGATTGTTTTCTAACATCTTCATATTCTATTCGATTTTCCAGCTACGCGAATGACTAGTGTGACTCACCCCGAGAAGCAAAACATGAAGTACATGGCGCCAGAACAAACTTAGGGTCACAATCTTCTCCAACGAGAGCCAGCACAATCTGAACGCAAGAACTAGATATACATTTTGACACTTCTTGATACAATAAGATCGTACATTTTATCTTCCTCGAGAAGCACTGTAGTAGTACTCTACACGAACTTAACATAAACCAGTAACTTCATGACCTTATCTTCTCCAGTTCAGATAGATATTTAGTATCCAAGCAATTGAGCTGAGGATTATCCTCTGCTTGCATTGCATGGTCCAATTGTTTTTCCCACTCGATGGGGCCGATCAGAAGAACATATCGGGACAATAGAAGAAAGAATTTTCTCGCATTTTCTCATCAGCCAACCAAACAGAGAAAGAAAGAAAATGTGTGGCTCCATGAACGCACGGGCGTTGCAAAGTGCAGGTCTTTAAGGGGAGGGGAAGGGGAGGGGAGGGGGGTTGCGGGGAAAGGATAAGGAGTGATGGGCTCTGTTTCTTTACCCAAAGAAAGAGGCAAATGGCAGTACTAACTTGTATCTCCACATCCAATCTGCTCTTTTATCCACGAAGACTTCACGTGATCACTTCAACTTCCTTCTCCATCACGATTCCAGCTGCTGGAGGAGGAGCTTCTGGGTTCATCTGGGTGTGAAAAAAGCCCCGAGGCTTTTCTCTCCAGTTTCTGCAGAGAAAACACAGCAGAAGAAAGGGAGAAACAAAAGGGAAACAACAAAGAGATCTCGAGCTCAGTTAAAGAAGGGGAAAGGATTGCAGATCTCAGGACCCTTTTGATTTCTTCTCAATTTGGGCACTAGAAGTGACTGTTATAACAGGTAGTATCAGTCCAACAAGAGAATGCAGATCGCAGGAACCAAAATTGGTGCTCCTTATTCCAACATTTTAACACAAATTTCACTTCTCCTTTTCTCCAGCAGAGAAGAAAAAATCGTCAGCTTTCGCAAGCCGAATTCAATCCACCGTGTAAGAAGAAAGCAAAAACGAAAAAAAAAAAATTCGATCAAATCGACAATAATTAACAGGCGTAGCAAGAAAAAAATTATAGATAAGAATGAGCAAAAAATGGGGTTTAATCTCTCACACTGCTAAGTACACTACTATACAACACACAACCAGCATCGGTCTCTGCAGGCCGGCGACGGGGCTCCCCGACCGCATCTCTTCCCTGGATACCGGCGGCAGCCCGTCGAAACCCCCGGGGGAATTCTCGGGCGAGAGCGTGATGTCGGGCGGCGGAGCCGCACTCATGATCGCCCCGCCGGACTTCGAACTCACCGACGGATTCTTCCCGAAGATCTCCCTAGGCAATAGGACCTTGGAGACGCCGAAAATCGCCACCGGATTCTCGTCGAAGACGGTCTGCGTCACCGAGGCCTGAACAATCCCTGTATCGATTGCGACCGATCCATTGACCCGGGAGATATTGAGGGTGTAGCTCCCGGCTCCCATGTCCTCCGTTGCCAATGTGGGTTGCAACGGATTCACGATCGATTCCAGAGAGCCGAGAGGGTAGTAAGAATGCAAGACGTGAAACTTGAGGACCACGGCCTTCTTATCCGCGGGCAGGGACTGCAAGCTCTGGCTCGAAGGCAATTCGGCGAAGGCACTGTCGGTGGGGACGAAGAGGGTGATCCCGGCGCCGCCCTCGTCGGCCTCGAATTCCTCGACGACGCCGGAGGCGGCGAGCATCGAGGCGGCGACGTTGAAGTTGTGGCCGTCGATTAGGGCTTTGGTGATGTTGAGGCCCAGCGGAGGGCGAGTCTCGGAGGCCATGAGGTCGGAGCCGTAAGGGAGGAGGAGGGCATTGACGGTGAAGATGGAGAGGTTGTAAGGGACGGTCTTGACGGGCTGGAGGAGGGTGGCGTTGGAGGGGGAGTAAGGGGCCGGGGAGTGGACGGAGACGGCGCCGGTGGAGGGGTCGCGCGTGATATTGACGGAGCCGAAGTTGCTGGTGGCGCGCCCGGTGGTCTGGAAGAGGGTGGTGAAGAGGGTCCCGGAGGGGGGGATCTGGTGGAGGTCGTCGGAGGAGAGGAACTGGAGGAGCACGTGGTAGCGGAGGACGTCGGCGAGGGAGGTCGGGGAGAGGTGGCGCGTGAGGTCGGAGGAGGCGAGGTAGGCGTTGGGGACGGCGAGGACGGTGACGGCGGAGCGCTGGGCCAGATCCGAGGCGATGGTGGTGGAGAGGAGGGCGGTGAAGGCGGAGAGCTCCGGGAACGGGGAGAGGAGGGCGGTGATGTTGACGGAGGCCGCGGGGGTCGCGGGGAGGGTCAGGAGGAGCACGTAGAGCAGGGCCGCGGGGGTAATTTTGGGAATGGAGGAGGTCTGTACGGCCATGGCGGGGGGCGGCGGCGGCGGCGACGGCTCTCTGCGAGGAAGGAGAGGCAGAGAGTGCGCTTGCGACAGCGGTGTGGGTGGGTGAAGAGTGCAGCGTGACTCCGTGTCTGTGTGACTGAGAAGTGAAGATAGAGGGCGAAGGG
The DNA here is from genome assembly GCF_021117445.2 of Syzygium oleosum. Taxonomy (NCBI): domain Eukaryota; kingdom Viridiplantae; phylum Streptophyta; class Magnoliopsida; order Myrtales; family Myrtaceae; genus Syzygium; species Syzygium oleosum. The sequence goes on from NW_026607487.1 coordinate 19,611,439, forward strand.
CGTGAGTGATGGTACTGATGATGATGGTTATGATGATGATGTTGAGGGGAATGTGATGGTGTTTTCGCTTGATGGGTGGAGCATGATGATGATCGTGATGCCAGCTGATGTCCATGCGCATTGATGCTCGCTCGCTCGCTCGCTCGCTCCGCCGGGGGGGATGCTCCTCCCCCCCGCCCCCCCCCCCCCACTCGCGCTCCCGGAGGTTGGATCACACACGCCGTGCTCCGGCGGCGCGGTCGGAATTTTCCGACCTGAGATCCGAACTTCAGATGAAGTCCATCTGGAACTGTCTTTACCGCTGCACGAGACTCGAGCTAAAACATGGATATACTTGGGCATAATCGTATCTAGATTTGGCAATTGTTTACGCTGAGAGACATTGGCTTACTGAGTTTAAGTTACCTCGATTAGGCAACTCGACCTTACTGTTAGTGCGATATCTCAAAGCTTAGCTCTCCCTAATGTCTCCGTCCTTACCTATTTAGTTTATTTTATAGCCATGAGCTATCCATTTATATTTGTACATGGCGCTTTTTTGTATCTTATTGTACTTGGGAAAAAGTATGCTATGATTACAATTACAATATTAAGATTTATTTATGCGACTACGCTGCTGTTAAGAGAGGAAGGCGTTTCTCTGCTTTTACTCACCCAAAAAGCTTTTGCGAAAATATTTGGCATTTTGTCGTTCGCCGCACTTCGCAATCGAACAACATTCTTCACGTGATTATTTCAACCTCTTTTATTTCTTACCACACTCTATTGCTCGCATCTCGTAAGCAGACACTTCATTATACAAAAGCATCCTTAATGTTACTTCATATTTATCGAATGCCAGGGCACGGCATGGAAATCGGGCTACCTAGAGGTTCATGAACCCTCTTGTAAGTCCCATGAATCAATTAAGTCCGAGCGCTTGGTCTATACAAGTGAACCCGATCCTGAACATTTTACGGGCAGTTGGTGAGATTCGAACATATTGACCTCCAGTGGTTGAGCCCGAAACGCCCTAATCAACCGTGCTTTCATGACCATTTATTTTGTCTAAAAAACAATCCAATGGGATGCGGAAGCTACAAATTGCGGTGAGAAGTAGTAGGAAAAAACTCCCAACTACGACTTGGCACATGTATGTACTTCGTCGTCTAACAAGGCCAAATGACCTGCTGTCGAGTTGCTTCGCCTTTCGATCCAGGATGGGCATATGGGGCCCCGCTTGACCTGTTTCGGCCCATTTGTTTATCATTCTAGTTTTGTTTTGCCCAAGACCAACTCGGCCAAAATTTTACAAAGATGACGAAATACTAATCTATAATCCATATAAACGATTGTTGCTGCTAAAGTTGATAATATGACGATGTTGTAATTCGCAAATAAAAAGAACGATGGTTTGGCTATGCTGGATGGGATTGGTATGGCGCCATTGGGTCCGAGGACTAGACTAAGGCGACGTAGCAAATTAAAGTGATTAGGTAGGTTGAACCTGAAAATCGATCGGAACTTATTTCAGCGAGTAGTCTCCACACATATTCTACTACTCTGCAATTGGTTCCATGTTTCAAAAATTCCAAGCTCGATTTTTATCGAACGAGCTCCTCATTCCATATATTTGGAATATAAATCGCTACGATTTGATTTTTAAATGAACACTTCATATACGATATTGGATGAAATTCTGAGTCAAAAATTTTTCCTATTGAACCAATGTCCTCAAAGCCTAGCAGGTTTCAAAGTGCCAAACATATAGAACCGAGGCAAAGCCAGTCATCTAGAATGGACGTCTCCGACCTTCCACGAGCCTCCTCCACTCCCACTTGAAGCCCGGCAGTGCTCAACCCTGTCAGTGTCACCCGCTCAATCTCCACCGTCGCCCTCCGCCGCCGAAGGCAAGCTTCTGGTTTCGCTGCTCATGTTTTGACTGTTGTTATTGAGATCCTCTGGTTCTTTTCTCTTCTTCTTCTTGGGCCATGAGATCCATTGGGTTTGTTATGCGACTTTTTCGCGGTCAAAAATGCTGCTACGGTGGTTCTTTGGCGGTGATTAGTGCGGCAAGAAAAAAGCTTCGCGCGTAGGGAAATATCCCCGCCCACCATGTGTTTGATTAAAGTTTCAGCACAAATGCCATAGCGATCCATGGGGGTGTCGTAGGTCCACGGGATGCTATCCGTAGATCATTTGACATCTCGTTTGGGTAAATGGAGGAAAGCAACACGGTAGGGACGTCGGTCTGTTTTTGCGAACCAACTATGCCGTGGCTAATTTATTGTAGTTCCTACTCTGTTATGTTCTTGTTCCCGTGCAGTAGATGGTCTAGTCCATCCAACCTTATTCCATTCTGCGACCCGAACATGCTATATTAGTCGGTCGGCATCAACAAGCGTCTTTGAAGAAATCTCGTATGTCAAACACGTCGTAGACACAAGGCTGGACCGGAGCCGAAGAAGAAAGAACGTATATTTCGTTTGCCACCGAAATGCTTCTCTGTTGGTTTATCACCTTCTCTCGATCATGACTGTATTCACGGTGCTCGATGAATTGCTCCAAAGACACATAGTTTTTTGTTCCACGTTGCTTGTCTATGTAATGCCTTTCACTCTCATTTGCATCATGTTAGGGGTTCCCGAGAATCCGTATAGCACATGCAATAGGGTCTGAAATTTCGCTTTGTGTCGCATTCAAATTGGTTATGATGAAGTTTTGTCATAAGAATTTCCTTTCCCTGTCAAATTGCTAGTCCTTTGTTTTTTCCCTAGAACGCGGGCACAAACTTCCATTAGTTTACTGGTTTGAAGACTCTGGTGATGATTTTCCTGCGTCAATTTTTCCTACTCTCAACAAAAGTTACACAACCAAACTTTTAATGCAGATCTCACAGCAGCTCAGGGAGATGTATGATTTAATAAAGCTGCCTTCCAGATGTTGGGAAAACAAAAATTAAGAGGATAGATACGACTTGTTATGTCGGAAAATTCCCCAAGATAAGAGATAAGCATAAGAGACATCATGTGGGCACGCCGTGCAAAACTCTTGTGGCACCTGGAAGGGTTGAGGACAACCTCAGAGGCACCATGGCTATTGTTATCTTTGTCCTCTTATTCAGACTCTCCTCACAAGAAGTCTAAGCTTGCTCCTTTGCAGGTACCCTTTCCCTCCCTTTCTCTTTCTCCAATTCACTCGAATATGTCATTTAGGGGTGGAAAAACTTGATAAAGTCGTGTAAGTTAGTGACTTGACAATGGATAGGGGTAAATTCTATATTTTTCCATCTTGTAAGCCTTTCTTAAATACACAGCTACACTGATGTGTGCATGTAGATTTCAAATTTGAATTTTCTCCCAGTGAGATTCAATTATAAAAACCTAACGATTCTCTTGTCGGAAGCTGAAGGATTCAGCTGCTCTGGATCCGAAAACCATCTTTCTAAAAGACTTTTCCGTGGCTGTGGTTCTAAAACTGGGTTGGCAGTCTGTTGGGGCTATGTGGGCTATATACTTTTCAGGAAGGACAAATCATCATAAGACATTTAGTTGGCTGGTGTAGAATTATCTTTGTCTGGAGAGGCTTGGGAGCATTGGTTCTATCAGCTGTTTGAACAAGAGGTTGTTAGCAGATGATATGAATATTATAACATGTTTTGATAATTGGATAGGAGAATTCCGACTAACGTAAAGTAGTTCAATATTCGACTAGAAAGCTTGCTTGAGCAGCAGAAATTTCATATACTGCAAACTGCATTCGGGTTTCGAAATGAGTGTAAGGAATCTTATTGCACAAATTCATGTGATTTGCCTAGCCTCAACAATCATGGCATTCTTTTTCTGTAGGAAAGGAAAATGAGAGACAGGATTAAGCTCTTTGCTAAGGGAGGTGATGGTGGCAATGGTTGTTCTAGTATTCGTCGCAGTCGACGTGATTCTCGAGGCCAACCTGATGGTATGTCTCCATTCCATAGGATGTCTATAATCGTCGTTGTCATCCCTTGTCATGTTTATGGATCCCATGCATTCTTTTGATCATCAAGGAATGCACGCATGATGAGAGATGCAAAATTAGGTTGGCGACTTCGGGAATTCGCTTTGTCACAGCTTTTGTTTTTTATATATTGAACTGCAGGAGGGAATGGTGGAAGAGGTGGTGATGTCATTCTAGAATGCTCTCGTGCAATTTGGGACTTCAGAAGTGTGCAGCACCATGCAGTTTGTGGCTCTTGCTTCTACTTACTATTTCCTGTGAAGTTCTTTGAATTTTAGGGAACATATATTTCATACACAGCTCCGGGAAATTTTAGTGATATTCCTATTGCTACATGCAGCATGGAGGTAGAGGGGGCCAAGGATCCTCAAAAAACATGATAGGTACCCGGGGAAAAGATAAGGTTTAACCTTTATCATCTCTTTGACCAAAAGATCACTTAATTTCCTTTCCTCTGTACATTTTGTTAAATGAGGACATGCGAGTATGAGCAGCTCTTTTGTTTCCTAGGTTGTCTATGTACCTCTAGGCACTGTCATTCATCTGGTGGAGGGGGGGATTCCCGGCACGGTTGAAAAGTGTTCTACAGAATTAGATCCATGGGAGCTTCCGGGTTCACTTGATGTTCCATCTGAATCTAATAGCCGACCTGCTTTAGATGATCAGAGTGGAGCAAAAGAAGATGAATTGGCGCACACTTCTGTTGGAACCTCTTATCCTACCGCAGCTTTAGAAAAGAGGCAAAACTTAAAACAATCTGCTCAAGGTGCAGTGACTGATGCTGAATGTCAACTTGCTGATTCTAGTTCTTCAGGGAACATCATGGAAGAGGACACGGTGGAAGAGGAGCAAATAAAGTACAACATCGCAGAACTGAAAAAGCGGGGTGAGCGAATAGTCGTTGCTTGTGGAGGAGCAGGTGGACTGGGTAATGTTTCTACTTCTAAAATCCCCCGAAAGTCCAACCTAACACACGAGTCACATAGGGATGGTGCCACCGATCTTGACCCCAAAGAATGCTCATTAAATCTTGGTTTGCCTGGTTCTGAGGCCATCCTCATATTAGAGCTCAAGAGTATTGCTGACGTGGGCCTTGTTGGGATGCCGAATGCTGGTAAGAGTACTCTTTTGGGAGCCATATCAAGAGCTAAACCAAGAATTGGCCATTATGCATTCACAACGCTCCGGCCTAGTTTAGGAAATCTGAGCTACAACGACTTGTCAATAAAGGTGGCCGATATTCCAGGACTCATAAAGGGCGCGCACGAGAATCGGGGACTTGGGCATTCATTCTTGCGCCACATAGAGCGTACAAAGGTTCTGGCTTTTGTATTGGATTTGGCTGCTGGGTTGGATGGTAGAGTAGGAATTCCACCATGGGAACAGCTGAGGGATTTGATGTTAGAGCTCGAGCACCATCAGGAGGGATTGTCTTCTCGCCCCTCCTTGATAGTGGCAAACAAGATTGACGAAGCAGGGGCGGAGGAAGTGTACGAGGAACTGAAAAGGAGGGTGCAAGGTGTCCCTATCTATCCCGTCTGCGCTGTCCTGGAGGAAGGAGTAGAAGAACTGAAAGATGGCCTTAGGATGCTTGTGAGTGGTGAAGCATCAAACCGACTCAACATGCATGATATTATGCTTGAGTAGGTTGCTGTAAACCGGCGTGGTTATCTATTGTTCTAGGCTTCTCCAAAGCACAATTTTCCTTACAATAGGAGACACTTTTCCAAATATTTATTTCGAGCTTAGTCCTCAGATAAGGAATATAACTTTTAGCGCCTTTCATACTTCTATTCTTCTGTGAACACATATAGAGATGTATCATAAATGACAAAGCTTCACCCGTCGCCGATCTGCCAATAGTCAAAGTCATTATTATTCATGAAAATAGGAGAAGTTTGCGTTTGCCATTAGTTATGTATCAGCTATTGTAGAAGGCATGCTTCATGCCTCTGCATATAAAGAAACTGGAAAATGGAGACGACTCCAGCGAGTTCTACGGCATTGCGAGGTCTCCACGTGAAATGGTAAGCCCAACACTTCGATCGAAGATGCACGAACCGAAAACGACCCTCTCAAAGTCCACCTCTCCATCTATGACCAAAAAAAAAAGTCCACCTCTCAATCCGAACTTTAATATCGCACGCTCGCGAAATTTATTTTATAACCTGAGTTTACGTGGGAGATTACGTGGGAGTTTTTGTTTAAAAGTCGGAATACGGAAGTAGAAACAATCTTGCGAGGGGGCTCTAAAGAAATGTTGAAAGGATACATCGCTCTCCTGATTAACATACAGATTGGCACGATTCATACGTCATTACCCATCAAATTCGAAGACAAAATCATCTGGTATATCATAATCGGGAAAGTTTGGACTAGTTCCCCGAAATACAGCGGCCAAATCTTGCAAGAAATTGTCACCCATTCTGATTTTTTCCCCCCACATGATTAAGTCAAATCTCATTAAATTATACTGAAAATTAATAAGGAAACATCCCTCGGCCTTCGTTGGACATGGACGTGCGAATCCTAATTGGCTGTCTGACGTGGGAGAGAACAAAGAAGTGGTACCAGGACATCAAAGGAGACGTAACCAGCTCGAGATTCAACCACGTGTGCGGCCGAGATTCTTCGCCGTTTCGCCCCACCAAGATAATAAATAGGTGCAACCGTGGCCCTCAGATTCACACGCTCGGTCCTAAGAAATCCAATCCCATAAGCACAGAGAAGCTCTTGTTGTTGCGCTCTCCAGTTCTCTGATCGAAAGAAGATGTCTTCCTGCGGTGGAAACTGTGGCTGTGGCCCTAGCTGCAACTGTGGCAGCGGGTAATGTCACGTCCTATGTGCCTATGCATATATATATGCTCATATGCACTGTAGTTCATTGTAAATCCTGGTGAGATGAGTTGATGATGACTTAGATGTGTTCGTGTCGATTGTCTTATGTGCAGATGCAGGAGGAACCCAGGCTTGGGTCTCTCAGAGACCACCACCACCACCACCTCTCAGACCATCATTGCTGGGGTTGCTCCTGTGAAAACGTGAGTATCACATAGGGCAAGATCTCCCTTCCACCTCTCATGCAAGAATAGTTAGCAGCATCTACTTATTGATTGTGTAGACTCTGAAATATGGCTTGTATATATCTTTTCGCATGTATCTCGGGAACCCCAGTGAGATGCCGGAGAAGAGCACCGAGGGAGGGCACGCCTGCAAGTGCGGATCAAACTGCCAGTGCGATCCATGCAACTGTTGATCGGCTCCGAAACGAAAAAAAGCGCTTAAATGTTGAAGTCTATTGTGTCTGTAAGCGCGCGTGTATGGAGTGGTTTTCGTGTAGAAGACTATAGTGACCCTGTGTGGTGAATAATGCAGACCTGGGTATTGGTCATACGCATCCTTCTCTCCTGAACTTGGGTGTGCTTATGATGATGAATCCCAGGCCAGGCAACCTGTTTGTGATGTTCTGTGTATGAAAAGTTGAATGGATTTGGATGGATTGTGAATCTTTTTTCAGTTTTTTAGCTTATCTTAAGTCATCTTCTGCAGTGCCGTGTAGTGCTAGACTTTCACCACTCTCGTCAATAATACAACACTTGTCAAAAAAGTCGGGTTGCTTGAACACTTTCGTCTTCAATAATTGTAATGACGAGCAGAGTGACGCTTTGCTTGAACTGGGCTTTAATTTGGTGGTTGTGCAATGGTGATGGACACGTCATTGGAGGCCACTCGATTGGTTGTTCTTAAAAAGTAAATGTCGTTACCTCCTTACGTTTCAACGCCGTGGTGTGCAAGACTTCCACCCACTTGCACTAAATTACAATATCTCTAGCCCAAAAAGTCGGTTGCTTGAGTACCTGTCGCTGTTAATTATAATGACAGGTAAAATGACGTTTTGGACTGGCCTTTATTTGGTGGGTACGCGTCGAACCAGTCAAGGTCGTTCCTCCATGTACAGATCTGTCACCGGCGGCCAGGAGCGATTTGAATTTCTTCGTCAAGGCTAGCGGATCGGAAAGATTTGCAGGAAATGTCCTACTCCTCTACCTGAGCTTTCTGATCAGCCAATTCACTGGACATTTCATATATGAGGATGTTCGAATTGGATTGTCAAAACAATAATTTACCAGGAATTGATATACTGAAGAGTCGATGAACGACGACAACCAACCCACGGAATTACTTTTAACATGAAACTGCAACCATCGTTCACCGATTACTTTTCTAATCTACAAATTCTCAATTTCGTCACGTGTAGCTGAAGCTGAGTGCTTCAAGTTACGTTGGAGAGGGTCACTTTACGCATAGTTGCTCAGCCTCAGGTGACTGCAAACAGGAAGCTCAAATGATGATGCATGAAATAACCGTGTTTTCAGAACAATCCTATATCCAACCCCAGAACGTCGTCAACTATCACCGACCTGAGCTCATTAAAGTTGTTCGATACGCACCCACTGACATTTTCATTAGAAATACACAAACATCAATGACGAGACAAGCCTTACTTGCGATGAGGAGAGTCGGGAATTGGTCTTGAATTGCACCCGGCGATTCTCATTTGGTAGAGGTGATAGAAAACCTGTCTAAGACGCGTAAATTCAGCTGGAGCAGATGTCATGCCAGTTCGAGAAACGATCTCATCGGTTTTTCCTCCTCCTGTCCATCACATCTGCATAGCAAGACATCCATGGATACGTCCATGGATCAGGCCGACAATACACGGGTCATAGACTCGTCGACGAAAACAAATTACGAACATGATGCGCTCCACTGCAAGCATATCACCCATTCCACACTAAACAGCTCAAGCAGTGTGCAAATATGACCATAGCAATCGTAAGTTGCCAAGCCAACACAACTCAGCCTCGACAGAACAGCCTCCAGGAACCTAGGAGATGGTTAATAGTGCAGCATGACAAGTTTACACATCAAATCCTTTTGGGGAATAATGTCGAGCAGCTCAGCTGCATCCGGTACGAGTTGCTTTCAAGCTTAAGAACCGAGTGCTGGAGGAAGTTGGAATGGAACCAAACCAGAAAAGAACCCGGTTCTGACGGTTTTAAGCATCGATTCAGTGACTCACTCGCTTGGTTATTCTTTACAGTGCTGATCCATTAATGCACACGGCCCACTCTCTGAGAGCCCAAGCCTGGATAGTGAAAAGATTAACTTCGATCCTTCAAATTTTCAAGAGATCCAGAACAATTGGTTTTGGATTCGGATAGGGCTCCCGCCCGAATGATAACAAAAGGCCTGGTCCGAAAGCTAACCCGAAAATCCAGGCTCTTTTGTGCACCCGTAGTCTGAAGAAATCTTATAATTACAGTGTAGTTAGTTCTCTTAAAACCCCTAACTTTAGGTCGAATTCCAATTCTTCTCAAATTTTTTGTCTTAAAAAAAATCCTCAACTTTCACTATAGTCCCAAATTTGTCGCGTGTCCAAAAATCGACTTTGATTTCTTCAAGATTATCAATATCTGAAGGTTGTTATTATTCCAAATGAATGTGCGCGTGTTGATGAAGATGTGGGTTTTAATGATCGACATCTAACAGCTCCGATGTTAATAAATTTTGAAGAAACTAGTGTTTATTTTTGAACGCGTGAGCAGATTTGGGATTGGAGTACATAAAATATATTGAAAATTGACTATTTTCTATTATATAATAACGAAATCTTCATTTGAAATAAGCCTAACTTTGACCAAAAAAAAAATAAAGCCTAACTGAATAGAAACTATTTATGTTGACCGATAGATGACAAATCACTAAACTAAAAACTTAGAGAATGTATACTGACAGCGTTATAAAAGTTATGCTTTGTCTTACCATGCGACAATTACAGGGGCAACCACACGACAAACAAGCGAACATTCTTTGACTCCGACTCAAACTATATATAGCACAATAAATAATAAAAGAGGGAACTTCTCATCCCTTGAAGCGTTTCGTAACTCAGACTACGGAGCTCAATCAATCCAATTGGATGACCCATCAAAAACTTCTGCCCGGCTTGACCCGACTCTACCGGGTATCATAGAGACCCGACTCTACCGGGTATCATAGAGATCGAGAATTTCGAAAACAAACGGCCATATCCGGTAGAGAAAAGCGGCTGCGTGATCCAAAAAAAGGGAAAGGAAAAGGGCATCAATTGCAACCCCCCAATTACGTGCCCAAAAAGCCAATAAAATATATAAAGCCGGGATTTGCTGCCAACGCAAAAAGCGGGTGCTGTAACGTCGAAAATTTCCTCTTTTCTTTCTTCAAATTAATATAAAGTAATCATCGAACGAAAAGCAACATCTTCCCATAAACAACAACTCTTTCCCACTCCCAACACGGGGCTCCTCGAACCGACGCCCCGTCACCGACTTCCTTCTCAAATTCCCACGTTTTTTCTCTTTCTTTTTTTTTTGTATTTTCTCGTCGTTAGCCCAACACCGTCGTTGTCTCTTTTAAAAGCACGAGATCGAGGAGGCCGTACTGGGATCGACGGCCGTGATCACTCCCGTCTTCCCGAAGTCGCAGTCGTAGTCGTGCCGCCCGAAGGCCTGATAGTAAGCATTCATGGGGTACGCCGCGTGCGTCCGCACCGTGTTCGGATCGAAGCAGGCCCCGCCCGCCTGTATGGGCTTGCAGTCCACTTGGGCGGTGCTGCACACGTAGTCTATGTTCGCCTGCAGCGCCTGGTCGCTCGCGTCCGATCGCGGCACGCACCACTTCTTGCCCGAGCTCGTCGACGGGGCCGCCGGAGCGGGTCCACTAGCCTATCATCAACCAAAAAAAACGAGTAATCGAAATGGACGGGTTAGATCTCGAAGCAAGAACACGTGCCGTAGCTGACAAATGGCGCTAAACGCGTGGAAAGTTGGAAATCGAAGACGACGGTGGACGAATTTTCAAAGTTCAAAAAGCAATCTTTACAGCTAAGTCATTGAAAACCACGTTCCCATTTCCTCCTGAAATCCTGATCCAGAAAATGTAACCATCGATATTCTCTAATCACATACCCAGTCCCAGTTGATAAACGAGATTTGCAAAGGGTTTAAGGAGCAGCGCTTACCGGTTCATTTCTCAAGATGCCAACGTCGTAAACTGGGGTCAGATCCGGCTTGAACAGCCCGAAGTTCCGCTCCGAGGTCGACGGTTTCAGGTTCTCGTTGAACAGCGCGAAGACGTAAGTCTCGAACTTCCGGTTCGGCATCAGCGGCGTTCCCTTCCCGGAGTTCACGTGCCTCACGAGGTTCCCGTTGTACGACACCGCGTTCTCCATGTTCACGCCCGGCTGGTTGGGGTCGCCCACCGAGGGCCAACCCGTCTCTCCCACCGCGATCTCCACGTCCTCGTAACCCACCTTCTTCATCGCCGAGTAGACCGCGTCCATCTGGGCGTCGAACATGTTCGTGTAGTTTATCCCCGTCGCCGCGTCGAAGATGCCGGCGTTCGGCTTGAACAACGCGTAGTTCAGGGTCTTGGCGGAGAACCCGAAGTACGGGTACGGGTTCACCATGAAGGCGGACTTCGTCTGGCGGTGGAAATCCAGGATCGGAGCGAATATGGCCCGGTCGTACCCGCGGCGGAACCGGCCGGTGCTCGGAGGCTCCGACGACGAGAGTATCCCGAGCGAGTGTGGTGTCGTGACCTGGATGTTGGTGACTTTCGCGAGCTGCAGGGCCGAGTGCAGGGCTTTCATGGCGGGCAAGAGGCGCGCGATGAGGGTCTTGTCGGAGGTGGCGAGGATCTCATTGCCGACGGCAATGCGGTTGATGAGGGTCTGGGGGTAGAACGGCAAGATGTTGGCGGCGACCCACGACTGGGCCGCGGTGAGCTTGGAGAGGGAGATGATGTCGCCGTTGCCGACGGTGACGGTGACGGCGATGCCGGTGCCGGCGAAGGCGCGGAGGATGTCGGGGTTGGCGTCGAAGAGCTTGACCCGGTCGATGGTGGTCTTGGACTTGAGGAAGGCGGCGACTTGGGATGGCGGGGGGAGGTTGTCAGCGACGGTGCCGTAGTTGACGCCGATGGGGTACGCGGCGCGGGACAGATGGGGACAAGTGACGGACAGGAAGAGGATGGCCGTGGCGAGAGGGAAGAGGTTGGCCATGATTAGTCCGGAGTGCGTTTCGTGGAGGAATTGAAGAGAGAGAGGCGGGGTTTAAAATGACGCAGATGAAGAAGAAGAAGAGTAAAGCAAGCTAAGCTCCGACCAAAAACCAAAACAGAAAAAGCAAGCTAAGAATAAAGTGCGGTGCACGCGCTAAAAACACGTGGGCTGTCGACTACGGACGGTGGTTCCCACCGAGATCTGCAGGATGGGACGTGGTTGGAACAAGTGTACGCGGGCGATGGAGCTGTGGAATGAACGCGTTCAGCTTGCACTTTGTGGTGCCGTGGGGTAACGTGAGTTAAAAAAGGGGAAAAATTCCAAGGATCCCAAATAGGATTTTTTTCTCAAAAAATGACCGCAAGTGGACATAATATCAAATAAGAGCCTGAAGTATCCAATCAGTCTCAAATAAAGATTCGAAGTGCCCAATTAGTCTTAAGTAAGGGCCTGGGTTCGTCGGCTGGTCAAATGCTCACCAGCCGGTGAGCACATTACTGTTCCGACGACCGGAACAAGGATAGTTTCGTCTTTTTTTTTTCTTTTCCTTTTCCTTTTTTGTTTTTTTTCCTTCTCTTCCCTCCGCCGGCCATAGCCGGGGTCGGCGGAGGTCGTCAGCCCTTGGCTCGCCCAGCCCAGTCGAGGGTCGCCCTCGCCGGCGTCGGGCGAGGGCGAGGGTTGTCCTCGCTGACGCCGGTGAGGGTTACCCTCGCTCGCCCAGCCCAGTCGAGGGTCGCCCTCGCCGACGTCTGGCAGGCGAGGGTGACCCTTGCTCGACGCCGGCGGAGGGAAGAGAAGAAAAAAAAACATAAAAGGAAAAGGATATAAATCCTTTGTGGAAAAACCCAGAATTCTATGTTCGACTCCCCTTCAAGAAAAATGAGGATATAAATCCTACAAAGGCAAGTCATTCGGGAATGAATCCAGAGCATTTGGCTCTTGCTCAAAAAGAATGCTCAGAATTGTTGCAACAAGGCCTTATTGAAACTTCAAACTATCAATGGGCTTGTGAAGCTTTTTATGTCAATAAACGTGCTGAGCAAAATCGAGGAAAAATGAGATTGGTTATCAATTACCAGCCTCTTAATCTTTTCCTCCAAGATGACAAATTCCCTTTGCCTTCTCAAAATTCCCTTTTTGCGGGAATCACTAAAGCCCATATTTATTCAAAGTTTGATCTCAAAGCCGGATTCTGGCAATTGGGCATTCATCCTGATGACAGACCAAAGACGGGATTCTGTATCCCCAACCAACACTTTCAATGGCGAGTTCTTCCATTTGGTCTCAAGGTTGCTCCTTCCTTATTCCAAAAGGCTATGTGTCGCATATTCCAGCCGATCCTATCTAGTGCAGCTGTCTATATTGACGACATATTGCTCTACAGCCCAGACGAAGAATCTCACTGTCGACTTCTTGAACAGTTTGCAGAAATTGCGGAGAAACATGGCATCATGCTTTCTCAGAAAAAGATGACCATTGCCCAGACAGAAGTTGAATTTCTTGGCATGCACCTTAACAAAGGTACATATTATCCAGGACCGCACATTGCCAGGGAATTACTTAAATTTCCTGAAAAGAATTTTACAACCCAGCAAGTTCAACAATTTCTCGGGATAATCAATTATCTTAGAGATTTTGTTCCAAATATTGCAAGGTTGTTAATTCCTTTGCAACTGATGTTAAAAAAGCATCCAGTGCCATGGGGAAAGGCACAAACTAAAGCAGTTGCGGAACTCAAAGAAATTATGCAAGATCTTCCCCGTCTGCAAATTCCATCCACAGGCAAGAGAATCTTGCAGACTGATGCCAGTGATGAATATTGGGCGGCCATATTGTTCGAAGAACTTCATGGTAAGCGACATCTTTGCGCTTACAAAAGTGGCAAATTTTCTCAGGCAAAAATGCATTATCATTCTACCTTCAAGGAAATTTTGGCAGTAAAGAATGGAATAAAAAAGTTTGAATTCCATCTTATTGGCCATCATTTTCTGGTAGAACTGGATATGGCTTCTTTTCCCCAAATGACCAAATTCAAGCAGAAGCAGATCCCTCATCCTCAGCTACTTAGATGGGTTGAATGGTTTTCGAAATACTCTTTCGAAACCAAACACATTGCAGGAAAGAAAAATGTGCTTGCAGACTTTCTCTCCAGACCAAAAGCATCGGCAGAAATCAACATATATATTCTCAGACATTCCTTCCCGTTCCGGGCAGACAAGTACAAGATTGAACGGTTCCGAGATTGGCCAAGCCTAGAATATCCTCAAGAAATACTTGAGCAAATTCAAAAGGATAAGCTCATTGAAAATCTTGACAATCTCATGTGGCAATGCCACACAGACCTTTTTCGCCACCATAGAGGATCTATTCTTGACTCTTCTGGATTACACTCGAGGTACCCTTTCATCCACCCATTACTTTGGAGAAAAAATGATTTTCCTGACAAACTTAAATGGCTATTATGGTATCTAACCAACAAGTACGTAATAGCTATTGAGTTTCCCACCAGAAAATTTATTCTCCAATTGACCAACTTGCTTCTGGCTGATTACGTTCAACTAAATGAACACGAGAAAAACCTTTTAACTGTGCTCAAATGGTTTTACCCTCCTGTTTATTGGAAACGACTCTTTCTCGAAGAAGTGAAAAAAGTCCGAGATGATCCAGAAACACACACTGTTGTACTATTCCACCGTCCTTGGACTTTTGTGCATAATAATGGTACCATTTCCAATACTCCCGCCGCAGTAGGTACTACTACCTACAAGCCTCAGTCACAACTCCAGGTTGCACGTGTCTATAAATCGTTCCCCAGTCGCATTGGTTCTGTTGAATATAATTACAGGGAACTCCAAAGGATCCTATGCCAAGAAAATCGCATTATTCCAGAAGAAGCATGGGATTACTTCACACCCGTCTCATGGGATCACGAAGGATCTTCCTCTACAACAAGACAAGCACTCAGAGAATACGAGCACGAACAAGCACAGGCACAGCTTGGATTATCACAAGATCACGAAATGTCAGATATAGGAGATCCAGCACAGTCATCTCAAGATCCGGTGCAGTCATCTCAGGATCCATGGGGTGGACCACTCTCTCAAGACCCCTATGACTATGGACCATTGTCCTTATCCGTTGGACTTGATGCCAGCTCTTCCTCTCACTACACACAACTAGGAAATTGGCCCCAGCCAGTTTTGCCTCAGCCAGTCTTACCTGAACCAAATCCACAACCAAGCCTTGGCATCAGAATGTGGAATGACCTCCTGTTATCACAAAACACTCCAAATACTGCTTTTCCAGACCTTTTGACACATGCATCCTCTTCCTCGAACCCAACGCCGGTCATCACTGAAGATAATTTCGAACACATTCTGACACAGAGATAGATAGCAGAATACGAACGTGCAAACAGTTCAGACGGCTCGGATTATGACTATAACTCTGGATGGAGATAAGCTTGTACTATTCCACCTAACCGGCATCATTCTAGCATATCATAGCCGGGTCCTGTTTCACCTATGAATATGCTTTAAGTGTTCTACGAGTGTGTTGTAGGTGTGCCAAATAATGTACTTAGTTTAGGTGAGTTTTGTTTTATGCGGACAGAAGTCCAATAATGTACTCGTTCTAAGTGTGTTTTGTCTTATCTGGACCGTCGTCCAGCATGTATTCCCCAACGCCTATATAAGGCCATGTAATCCTTCGGTTTGGAACAAGAGGGAAAGTTGTGAAATCTAAATCCTTTCACTTTCCATGCCTTTCTAAAAATCTCTTTCTTTAAAGCCTGGCATAATCCTCTAAGAAATGCAGCTCGGCCAGTTGGGCATAACATCATCCTGGTCACTCTGAGCGTCTCTATGCTCTGAGCTAAATCTCCGGGTAGTTTTGCAGCTAAAAGGCAGTTCCTGAAGGGCTTGAACAAGAGGTTCACCCATGTGGAATAGCATACCTGCTGTAAGCTGACCTGGTTTTCCCTGGCTCTCAGCAATATATCTATAATTAATTCCTTTTATGAAAATTCGTACTCATTCATTTAAAGCACGTTGTACACATAATTACAATGCATATAGTTTTCAACTACTCGCTTTTTTTCCTACATATGCCTTGATTTTTCTAACTAAGTTTTTCTTGTTGATATTAGAAAAAAATAAAGCTTAAATAGTCAAAGTAAATATAATTACTATCGTAACTAATAAGATGATTATTTTTCAATATATATATGAGTACCTCAATTATGTTCATCACATATATACACACAGATTGGCAATCTCACCGATGGATCCTTTTTTAGAGCATATAGCTATAATCTCATGGAGCAATATTTCAAGAACATAGCTCAATTCTCACCCTCTCAATCTATTTAATCCACAATTTTCATGGGAAAGTCTTAACTGGCATTTCTTCAAACAACTCGCAAGCAAACCAAAAGAATTACAAGAATTTCAATTTCAACACCTCCAAAACACTCAAAACCAGAGCGCATAGCCAAAAAAAATTTGCTTCACCATATACAACCTCCGAAATTGCCCAAAAACAATGCAAACACACAAGGAAATTGCGCAAATTGCAAAGAAACATGAAAATCACAAATCTTGACTAGGATAATAATAATAGAAGCAACTCCGATAGGGACGACAACATACTTAGCGAAAATCGACCAAAATGGCGAAAGCAAATGCAATTAAAATGAGCGAGACGAACTCCGAGCATCAAAAGAACTAGCATTGTAGTAGCTTCCCAATGGGACGGAGCTTCCTCTTTGAAGGAAAGCGTGACAACCGATGGAAGGGGCAAAAGCGGGAGGCAACACAGCTCTCTCTCCTATCACTTGTGCTCTCGGTAACAAGTGTGGCATTCGAAGATAACTACAATCCTTTTTTTTTTTTTTGGATCTCTAACTGCACTCCTTTGGCAGTACCTTCTTTAACCTACCAAGCTTCTCTTGATCTCAACAGACCAATGGAGATTTTTCCTTGTTGAAAACGTGGTAACAGACCTCCTTTTAAGATTTGCCCATTGATCTAGGAACATCTTTCCTATTCGGTGAGTAATTCGGCACATTCATGTCTCCCCCATTGCCATCCTAGAAGGTATACGAGAACTGCATCTTGCCCAAGCCCTCTTAACCCCGGTGATCACTCTTCGCCCTCATAGGTTTGCGTAGACCACACGCTTTTCTCCGAATCACCCATCTACCAGAAGGATCCTACTTTGATACCATTTGTCACGGGCCGACAGATTTCTAACATAGTATAGCCAGTGCGATGCTTGGTAAGTCGAGAACACTAGGCCAACATTCCATCTATAATTGTACCTAAGAATAGTACGGCGAATAACATCCTCATATCGGATCGTACCACACCCAGTTTAGCTCAGGTATTTAATCCCTCAAGCAAGACATACAATACACTTCAGTACGACAACTGATTTCGACATTTCATGGACTCATCAGGATAATGGCATTAGCTCCCGACCAATTTATACGCGAGAGGTGTGCCTTAAGAGCTTCTCAGAGTCATAATTGTTTTATTCTAAAACTCTTAGCACAAATATCCTAATATCATTCACATGAACAAGTTATATCATCACTTTTGCATCACTCATCCTTTGCCCCAACGCCACAAGCTCCACTCAAAGGGTACGAGAGTATGGGAGAATTCGGTCTATCATATAAACACACGATGAACACGGAAGCGAACATTCATTTAACACCGACTTAAACCACATATAACAAAATAAATAATAAAGGTGGGAACTTCTGATCCCATTAAGTGTTTCGTAATTCAGACTGTTGGAGCTCAATCTATTCAATTATATGCACCCATCAAAACAGGTTTGACCCCATTCAACCAAGTATCATAATAGATCGAAAATTCTGAAAACAACAGCCATATCCGGTAGAGAAAATTGGTTGCGTGATCCAAAAAAGATGGAAAAGGGGATCAATGGCAACCCCAAAATCTAGCGCCAAAAAGCCAATAACATGTTAATATACAAAGCGGCGATTTGCTCTCATCATAGAAAAAGCGAGTGTAAGTGTAACGTTCATATTTCCCTCTTTTCCTTCAAATTAATACGAAGTATGCAAACAGAAAGCAACATCCTCCCATAAACAACTCCTTGGATTTCCGATACGGGCTCGCCGAACTTCCCGCATCTGGCTCCTTCTTGCTCGATGGGGCGGTCGGACCGGGCGATGCCGGATCGGGCGATGCCGGAGCGGGTGCACTAGCCTGTCATCAACAAAAAAACAAAAGGACTAATCGAAATGGCCGGCTTAGATCTCGAAGGAAGCACACGCGGGCTGCAGCTGATTTCAAAAACTTGCGAACATTGTCAGCTGATTATGTTCCTGCCTTTGTCAGGAACGTCAGTTTTGACAAATGGCGCCAGATTCTGTTTTTCCGATTATATAATTTTTATGGACTAATATACCCTCCAGTAAACGTAAATGTGGTAACAGAGCGAGGACATTCTGGGCAAAGCGAAGCTGGACCCAAGAGCCAACGTCTCTTTCTACGGCAGACACGTCATTCGAAGCAAAGGGACGTCTTTTATGCGTCAGAGCTCCACAGATCAGACGAAAGAAATTATCCCCTTGTACACGTAAAGGCGAAAACAAATTCCCGGACACGCCACGCCAATCTCCCTCTAAACGCGTCGGAAG
Organism: Syzygium oleosum; assembly: GCF_021117445.2. Taxonomy (NCBI): domain Eukaryota; kingdom Viridiplantae; phylum Streptophyta; class Magnoliopsida; order Myrtales; family Myrtaceae; genus Syzygium; species Syzygium oleosum. The sequence goes on from NW_026607487.1 coordinate 19,630,191, forward strand.
TACGAAAACGAAGACGACGATGGTCGAATCTTCAAAGCACAAGAAGCAATCTTTACAGGTCAGTCAACAAAAAATGTACCGTCCATATTCCCAGTCAATTGGAGACTGCTTGATAACTGATCAAATAATATCCGATTTTATTTTTTTATCTAAAAAAAGAAATTTATTTGATAAATTTTTTATTTTCGAATGCAAATTTATTTTCAAAATCAGTTTTAAAATAGAATTAAAAATAAAAAAAAGCTGATTATTAATTTTGAGAACAAAAATCAGAAATGAAAAAAAAATTCTTTTTTTCTTCTTTTTCTTCTTGGCCAGTCTTCTTCCTGACCTGTGGTCAGTCGCCGGCAAGGGTGAGGGCGGCTTGCGGCCTGGGTGAGGGCTCAGGTTTTTGTCAAAATATTAAAAACAAACAAAAAAAAAATTCAAAATATTTATTAAAATATTATTAATAAAAATAAATTTTATATCGTTACCAAATCAATTTTTTTTTTATTTCGATAATGAAAATTTTGCACAATTACCGAACGCTTTCAAATGCTTATAAATTATTTTCGGGAGTGAAATAAAAAGAATCATTTCTGAGTAGAAATTATTTTCGGGTACATAATGATTACCAAACGCACCATTAATACCCTCAGCCTTGATATTATCAGTTTCAGCGTAGTTAACTCTTAATTATTTCTATAATCACGTACCCCGTCCCAGTTAATAAAGCGAGATTTGCAAAGGGTTTAAGGAAGAGCATTTACCGGTTCGTTTCTCATGATGCCGACGTCGTAAACCGGAGTCAGATCCGGCTTGAACAGCCCGTAGTTCCGCTCCGAGGTCGACGGTTTCAGGTCCTCGTTGAACAGCGCGAAGACGTAAGTCTCGAACGTCCGGTTCGGCATCAACGGCGTTCCCTTCCCGGTGTTCACGTGCCTCACGAGGTTCCCGTTGTACGACACCGCGTTCTCCATGTTCACGTCCGGCTGGTTGGGGTCGCCCACCGAGGGCCACCCCGTCTCTCCCACCGAGATCTCCACGTCCTCGTAACCCACCTTCTTCATCGCCGAGTACACCGCGTCCATCTGGGCGTCGAACATGTTCGTGTAGTTCATCCCCGTCACCGCGTCGAAGACGCCGGCGTTCGGCTTGAACAACGCGTAGTCCAGGTTATTGGCGGAGAACCCGAAGAACGGGTACGGGTTCACCATGAAGGCGGACTTCGTCTGGCGGTGGAAATCCAGGATCGGAGCGAATATGACCCTGTCGTACCCCCGGCGGAAACGGCCGGTGCTCGGAGGATACGACGACGCGAGTATCCCGAGCGAGTTCGGTGTCGTGACCTGGACGTTGGTGACGTTCGCGAGCTGGAGAGCCGAGTGGAGGGCCTTCATGGCGGGCAAGATGTGCGCGATGAGGGCCTTGTCGGAGGTGGCGAGGATCTCATTGCCCATGGCGATGCGGTTGATGAGGGTCTGGGGGTAGAACGGCAAGATGTTGGTGGCGACCCAGGACTGGGCCGCGGGGAGCTTGGAGAGGGACAGGATGTCGCCGTTGCCGACGCTGACGGTGACGGCGATGCCGGTGCCGGCGAAGGCGCGGAGCATGTCGGGGTTGGCGTCGAAGAGCTTGACCCGGTCGATGGTGGTCTTGGTCTTGAGGAAGTTGGCGACTTGGGATGGCGGGGGGAGGTTGTCGGCGATGGTGCCGTAGTTGACGCCGATGGGGTACGCGGCACGGGAGAGATGAGTACAAGTGACGGACAGGAAGAAGATGGCCGTGGCGAGAGAGAACAGGTTGGCCATGATCAGTCCGTAGTGCGTTTCGTGGAGGAAATGAAGAGAGAGAGAGACGAGGTTTAAACTTAAAGTGACGCAGAAGAAGAGCAGAGCAGAGCAGAGCAAAGGTGCGCGGAAAGTGCGGTCCACGCGCTCGATTAAAGTGGGCCGTGGAGTAGGGGATAGTGTACGTAGACGATGGAGCCGTGGACCGAACGGGGCTCGTCTTCTAACTTGCAGTGCGGTGGGGGGCAACGTGAGGGAGAAGTCGGAAGCTCGTCATCGTGCATTTATGGGAGCAATGACTGTGGATTTGGAAGAGAAGTGTCGAGAAAGTCCTTAATATTTTTGCATTGACGTAAATTTAATCATTATTTTTTTTACATTAATTTAATTTTAAATTTTTTATTTTTATATCAATTCAGTCCTTCCAATTAATTTTGGCCAAATTTTGATAACGTGGATGACGGCCGACTTACGTGGCGCCGCTGGTACTGACGTGGACAATTTTTAATAATATTTTTGTCTTATTTTATTCTTTAAATATTTTTCTGATTTTTTTTAAATTTTTTTCCTTCTTTTCTTTTTTTTCTTTTCCTTCTTCTTCTACCTTTGGCTGGTGACTGGTCCGGTCATCAGCCATGGCTGGCCGCCTGGGCGAGGGCAGGGTCGCTGTTGCCTGCCATAGGCGAGGGCCGGCCTTGCCTAGGCCAAGCTCGACGAGGCTAGGCGGCCGGCTATCGCCGGTGATCGGTAGACCTAGGCCAAGCCCGGCGAGGCCAGCCAGTCGGCTATCGCCGGTGACCGGTAGAAGAAGAAGGAAAAGAGAAAAAAAATAAAAGAAGGAAAAAATAAAAAAATATTTAAAAATTGAAAAAAAAAATTAAAATATTATTAAAAATTATCTACGTCAACGCCGGTGGGGCCACATAAGTCGGCCGGAGCCACGTCACCAAAATCCGATCAAAATTAGCCAGAAGGATTGAGTTGGCACAAAGACAAAAGGTTTATGACTGAATTGGCACCAAAAAAAGATTTGGGATTAAATTGGCATAAATACAAAAGGTTTATGACTTTTTCAACACTTTTCCCGTGGATTTGGAGTAGTCCTATGTGGTATTTTGTTGTTGTTTCGAGTTCATTTGTAGCTGGGGTTCGAGCTCGAAGCCAGTTATTACATGCTTCTTCGTCGAAAGACAGATCTTAAAGTGACATTTAGTATTTTTTTCCCGCGTCTTTTCTTATAAATTATATACAATCAACGAACGAGATTTTACCCTTTTTTTAATCTGACGGCGGCACCTGAGATATTGAGAATCCATTTTCGAAGGTTCCTTAGAAAACATTCCAACGTTTAAAATTTACAAATGCCATCCCTAAGAGGAGTGGTCCTTGAGGGTCTGTTTAGTAACGTTTTTATTCCCATAAATAATTCCTGTTCAGAAATATTTTTTTCTATTTATATTCCCTAGACGAGTTTCTGAGCAAAAAAACGCGTTTAGTAACTGCCCAAAATTTCTATTTCCAGAGTAAAAAAAGAACAGAAATGCATTTGGTAGAACACTAAAAATTTCTACTCCTAATTTTTTCATTTAATTATAAAATTGTCGATGGAGACTTAACGATTCATGTTTGGATAAAATTGGACTAGAAATATAATAAGAATATATTATGATATAGAATTGAATGACCTTAATACAATCATAAATAAAAGTACTCCTTATAAACAGAGCAAGTACCGGATGGTGGTAGAGGAAATTGCAGTTTAGGGGACTTAACAATTCATGTTTAGATAAAATTGGACTAGATATAGAATAATAATATATTAGGATATAAAATTGGATGACCTTATTACAATCATAAAGAAAATTACTCCTATATTCAAAGCAAATACCGGATGGTAGTCGAAGAAATTGCAATTTAGGGTGTAGGATTTTAGGATTTGTGGTTAGGGGTTAGGGTTTTAGGATTTCAATTTTGAGGTTTAGGGTTTAGAGTTTGGGGTTTAGGGTTTTAGGGATTCGGGTTTTGGGTATTGGGGTTTGGGATTTAAGGAATAAGGTTTGGGGTTTTGCGATTTTACGTTTTAGGATTTAGGGTTTGGAATTACGATTTTAGGGTTTAGGATTTAGGGTTTCGGGTTTGGAATTTTAGGGTTTAGGGTCTAGTGTTTCAGGTTTTGAGTTTGGGATTTTAGGGTTTAGGATTTAGGGTTTCGGTTTTGGAATTTTAGGGTTTAGGGTTTAGGGTTTAGTGGTTAAGGTTTTGAGTTTGGGATTTTAGGGTTTGGTGTTTCAGATTTTGAAGGTTTAGGGTTTTTTATTTTAGTGTTATGGGTTTGAGGGTTTGGGTATTGAGGTTTAAGATTTTGGGATTTAGGGTTAAGGTTTAGGATTTGGGATTTAGGATTTAGTCTGAGAATATCTTGTGAAAGAGAGAGAGTTAATCTTGTTTTTCTTTTTGTTATGGAAATAGAAATGTAGATTTTTTTTATTTCTTATTTCTATTCCAAATCTATTTCCTAATCACTTTTCTGTTCCGGGGACAAAAAAACTAACTGATGTTACTAAACGGATTTCTGTTTTTTTTCTGTTCCGGGGAACAAAAGAACAAAAAAATAGAGAAATAGAAATGTTACTAAACAAGCCCTTAACATAACGGTCATTTTTTTTCGAGAGTCTTATCTTGATGGATAGCGAATTAGCACCACACTACCAAAAAAAAAATCCATGATTACAAAAAGGCCCATCATCTTTGAAATCAGAACAAAATCCCTAATTTGAAATTCAACGCCCATCAACCAAGTGCTCGTCCTATCTCACTCTCACTATCTCTCACTCACAGTCTCAACTCACAAGCTCAACACTCATCAACTCACGATCTCAACTCTCAACTTCCATCAACTCATGGCCGTGCCTCTGGCCATTCATTGCCTCTCTCTCTCTCTCTCTCTCTCTCTCTCTCTCTCTCTCTCTCCATCACCTCCATTTGCGTGAAGCTTGGTGAGACCAGTTCCATGGACCCACCCGGGAACTGGATGACCGAACCAATCGGTCCGATTTCGAGGTGGGTCCATAGAAACAATAAGTGGTCCCCAATTCCATGGTGGAAACTGCCCACCCGGACTGTGCTCACCTCTACTGCCAACGCTCTTTGATATGAAAAAAAGTTTACTGTTTCTTCTGTGAAGCAGTTTTTGTTTCCATTCTCTTCTATGAGAAAATGCTCTTTTGAGAGCATGCATTTCAGTTCGTTGTGATAAATCATTTTATTTTGCTGCTATGTTCTAATGTTGATGATTCCAAGCACGATGACTTCACATAAATTTTTTTCCTGGTACGGGCTATTTACTGTTAATATCCAGCTGAAGCAACATCTTTCCGGGGCAGATTTTTCTCACTTTTGAAATTGCTTCCTAGGCCCAAACAAAAATTGCTTCCTAGGCGACGGTCCGTCAGCGTTCCGAATCAAGGGCCCGGTATAGACATGATCTTGCTCTGCAGGTGGGACGCGCGTGCTACTAGGTGATAATTGGTACTTACGCTAAACCAAGAGTAATCTAATGACCTAGTTGGGCAAATTGTATTTCTCACTTTTACAAAGGAATTGTGATTACAAAAAAGGAGAGCATTACTTGAATATTATACATGATACCTCGTACGGGGTGTATTAGGTGGTTAGGACCCCAAATCCCGGAAACTACCATGTCGGATGCAAAGGCTTTTTCAGGACTCAGAACTTATCCCTCGACCTCTGATACCCAACCCAGAACCTACCAGGCAAATGGTTCCGTAGGTTTCGTTGATTTAACAAGTTGCCTTCCACACCCTGGATGAACTCGTCTATTTTGACTTGTTAAAATGATAACAAATAATTTTCTGCTCTGTCGTCAAAATATAAAAGAGTATTCGAATTTTTAAAATTTATGAAGAGATTACAAATGAAAATGAGTGTCGATATTTGTATAGTGAGATTTTCAATTGCTTAAGTTAAGAAAAAATCAAAGTACTTGTATAGCAAGATTTGAAAAAAAACCAAAAGGTAAAAAATAAGCATTACTCCGTATAGATCTAATTTTTGGCTTTTGACGAGCTATAGCCTATTCTATGAAGAATTATCACTTTTTAATCACTCTAGTTTAGTCGGAAGGGCATCTCGACTTCATAGGAAACTTTTTAGATAGCAGTTCATGTGCGTGATCTCTTAATTGCGATGGATCTCACGATGGGCTCACATATTTTTATGAGTTAGGTGCACCGAGCGCATGCATATACTTTACCTCCTTGACCTCCTCGTCTATCAGCTAATGTCCCTAACGACTAAGGGCCGTTTGGTTCGACTTTAGGAGAATGCCTTTGAGGGAATGCAAATACCTTTGGGCTAAAGGGGTTTTCTGAAATGCAAATAGTATTTGGTTGGTGTTTTTTAAAATCAACTTGGGCTAAAAGATTTTTGCTAATACTTTAAAAAAAAAAAAAAAAGAGGTTCCGATAGAGCTTAACCACTGGCCACCGCCGCTGGCCAGATCTGGTTGCCGGCCAACCGCCGACAGCCAGATCCGGTCGCCGGCCACCGCCACCTGACCTCAGGCGAGGCGGCCTGAGGTCACACGACCTCAGGTGTCGCCTGGGTCGCGCGACCTAGGCAACACTTGAGGTCTAGTGACCCCAGGCAGCGATTGCCGGGGTCGGGCTAGCCCTCAGGCAGCGGTCGCCGGCCACCGGACCTGGCTCTGGGGAAGATGAACAGTTGCGATGAACAGTGCAAGTTGCATTCCGAAAATGCAACTTCTCAAGGCACCTCCACCCTTGCATTGGCCAAAAGTCCTTTGGAGAGCATTCCAAATGCAATTGCATCTCCCAAAAGTGAGTAAAAAAAGTTGTCAAACACCATTTGCATTTGGTCAAGAGACTTTAGAGCCCAAATGAGCATTCCAAATGCTGAACCAAACAGGGCCTAAGTCTCTTCCTTAATAACTTTCATTTACAGGTTAGTCGAGTTAACTAAATTTCTTTTGTAATTTTCCAAAATTGTAAATTACTTTTTCTGTTTTCCAAATTTTGGAACGAAAGTAAAGTTACTTTTTAGAGGATAAACAGATGAAACCCTTGCAATTTTTATTTTTTGCCATGCGAAATTCGTATGATTGCTTTAATGTCTAAAGCAACTTTCCGTTTGAAAGAAAGATTTTTCATGATTTCATCTTTTCATCTTAAGCAAGTAGGATTAACTCTCAAATAAAGCCTTTAACTCTTATCTTAAGAATAATGCGGATAAAGAATTGTGGAATTTCTCTTTAATTCTCAAATGGGTATCAAAGCGGGAATTCCTGAGTTCAAATATTTCCAGTCCCATATTTGCCTTCCTAATGAAAGATTTCCATGATCAATACTAGGCAAAAAAACAGACTAAGCATGAGGAGAAATTTTATAATATTTAAATAATATCACACATTCATCCGATAACTTGAACTTTTAGAACAGCTGATAATATTCCCACAAAATCTCACATCTGCTATTGAAGCCAGCTAGTGCCCTCGTCCCGTTTCAAACTAGGAAATCTTTCTAGCGGTACAAGTATGAGCAGCCGGAAAGAGTTTGTTAGCCAATGGAAGACTCACTAATGCTGTTTAAATTAGAGTTCTCGGGTCAGCTCATGGAGAAGAGCTACCCCAGCAGAAGCAAGATTTGCTAGCAAGAATAGGTTTCCTCTTTCGACTTGTCTTGCCATGGCAAGAGAGATTTTATTGAAACCCTTGTATAACAATCTCTCATAGAAAATTACTTTTGAGTTCACTTATGTTAGGCATAGGTTAATACAAAAGGACCTTTGATTTTTTGGGTGAAATCATTGTATTTTCTTTCGGTAACAAGACGAATGCATTATTTGATCACCCATGTCGAAGTCGTAGCAAAAACCCTCGTGTCCTAAGTCTTGTTTATCCTGTCGTCTCGAGCCATATTAAAGTCGGGGTCGTTGTCCACACAACAAAAGGCTAAAACACCAATTAACAAATCAAATTCGTTTCTAATAATCTTAATCATTTCGTTTCAGTTCATTGTTCTGTGCTTGGAGTTTTAGCAGAATGCCTGAATTTATGCTTCTGAGAAAATTAGGTACGATAAGCCGATTACATCTTTACTCAAAGTCTGCCGATGTGTTTGATGGCTACATGTCTTGTTGACCGCGCATGCGACAACTTTCTCCGGTTTCAGGCACCGTCGCGAGTGTCTGTGTAACCCGAGGGCTCTCAAGAAGCTGCCAACAAAGTCGACTCTTGACTTGAGCCGAGCTGAAAGTCACAAGTTGGCTAAAGTCCCGTCCATGATCAGTTGGTTTGTCGGGTGCAATGCATGTAATATCGTTGCATCCGAAGAATCCGAGCCCAATTTCATGTCCAATTTACGCGAGCTTCGATCCCTGCATATTGTTGAATTTGTAGGATTCGTAGGTGAATGGAAAATGAGAAATGACCGGATGGCAGTTTTTAATTACTGTGAGAATAATAGTCTATTCCAAACCACAAAAAACCAAATAACAAATAATCATGGATTATCATGGGGTTCACCCATTTAATAATTTATGGCCCGTAACAAGTTGTTATTCTTATAATGGTCTAAAGATTATTATGCCGGCAAAACACAATGACAATTTCTTTCGTTGAATGACCACATCATGGATTTGGATCCCCTTTAAATAAAATTTAACGTAAGCTCTTTGTGGTGAATTTGATTGATGCGTGATCTATTAATTTTCTTTGCCTGTTCCCTTTGCTTGCTCAAACGGGAATTTGGCAAAAATCATCTTATTCGAAATATTTCCATAAATGTATCATTGATAATATTTCGAAGTATTTCTATAAATGTGATCCTTAGAAGCAAAAAAGTGAAGGATTCTCTTACCTTATATTACGGTACATACATGGGGAACGAGCTCTTTTGTGGGAAAACTAGGTTTACAAGGATAAACTACCTTCGCCATCTTTTATCGAAAGATAGTAAAAAGGGATTGAAAAATGCTTGGAGGACGGTACCGTTACTTTTCATAAAGTGACGGTACCCTCCTAAACACATATCCTCAAGTGTGGAAAGTGATGGTACTTTCCTCTAAATATTGCCCAAAGGGATTCGATGTGACACTAAATATTAAGATCCATGAAAATCCAACCTCGTTCTATTTTTGGTCAAGATTCCGTCCTACATCACGATGTGGTGTGCCGTGTAAACATAAGTAATTCTTTGGATGGAATGAATGCGACTGTCGTTGATTAACGGGACAAAAAGTCCGATTGAGTTGGTTGATTTACAAAATCTTGGCAAAGGAACAAATTACACTGGAGAGCCATTTCAGGAAAGTTCACAAGTATTTTTCCTACATAACTTTTACAAAATTCAAAGTGATTTACTGATTTTCATGATTTGTATTTCGTCGGACATCTAGACCTATCAAAATGTATCATAAACTCATTTTTTTAACCCATGTTTCATGACTTGAGTTGGGAAGATTGTCAAGAGGGAGCCCAAGTTCGAGTTAGCTGGACCTACCTTCACTCTAAAGCTTAAACCAATGAGTTATTGGCCAACTTGAATATATTAATTGCTCCACACCATATTAATTCTCCGATGTGGGACTTCTCTATTGTGAGTGCATCTCAACAGTTATATGGGTTGGCTATATTCGATAAATGGGTCATAAACAAATTTAGATTGGTAAAGCTAAAAATAATATGAGTGTTAAATGGATTTACAACTTAGGGTGTGTTCGTTTTACGGAAAATGAGTGATTTGGAAAAAAATTTTCAAAAAATGATTACTTATATCATTTAGAAAAATAAATGAATGGAAAAAATTTTCATCACCAACAAAAATAGTTAGACATTGATTGTTATTAATGATAAAAATATTTTTCATTGACTAATTTTTCTCAACGATATAAGCAATCAATTTCCAGAAAAAAGTTTTCAAAATCACTCATTTTTCGTTAAACAGACGCATCCTTACTTAGACCCAATCCGCCTCTATGACCCTCTTTCATTCTCACTCGATCTTCCCCCTACTCACTGTTTGTTCTCACCTTAATCGGATAAGGTATTATTTATTTATTTATGGGTATGATAATTAAATTTGTATTACATAAAAATAAGTTAAAACATGTTAAATTGATCAATTTGAGTCGCGATCATTTTTGACTCGAGTCGTTAAACAGATCCACTAACATAATTTAAATCTAGTCAATGTCCTTAACTCGATCGGCCCCACCCCGAGCTTGATGATCGACCGTCCTTTGAGTGAAGGAGGAATCTGCAAACGTACGTTCGTTCAATGAGTAAAAGAAATCGGCCGTACCCCGATCATGAGGAAACTCCGGTCTGCGTTTTTCTGGAAGATCATTGACAAAAAGGTCTCCGAAACACGTGACCGATCCGGATTACGATAAACGACGAAGGGGTCTCCCAACGTTGCTCGCCTGTCCCTAATCCTTAGTCCTTACATGCCCCACGTGCTGCCTGCTTCCAGCCGTTCTATTCTAACCTTTGCTTGTAAACAAATCCGCAAAGCTCGCCTCTAAGCGCTAATCGCACTCCCAAGCAGTGGTTCTGCATCAATTTGGGGATGTTGGAAAGCCATCGAGGTCTCTCGCTTGCTAACACGACTCGCGGATCAGATCGAACACAACCCGACAAGTTCGATATAAGGGCGTGCGGCATTAAAAAGGGATCCAAAGTATTTGCTCGAAATTTCTGTGAAAATTTTACATGCACGAGGATATGGACGATGTGAGTTTGCTAATCTTCCATTATGTAATTGAAGAAGAAATCAAGTTATTACATTTTTCTCTTTTAGTATGTCAATATTCTAGAAGAGTAGAAGAGTAACTTTCCATAACTTAAAAACTTATACTTTTAAGACGCCGGGAGCAACCTTACTCGTCAACTTAACTAATCGACCGACTTCATTAGTCCTAAATCTTTATCTTCTTTTGGTCGTTGGTAATTTTAAAGTCATTGTTCAGTTAATAGTAACTAACCCATTTGACAAAAAAAAAAACACTTACTATACTACGCCCAATTTAGCTTAACATCTAGTCCCTCGAATGAGATATACAAAACACTTCAGTACGATAATTGGTGTTGACATGCCATGACCTCATCAAGATAACGACATTAACTCCCGACTAGTCTATGCACTAGAGGTATGCCTTCAGAGCTACTCATAGTTATATCATCACTTCTCCAGTACTCACCCTTCACCCCGACGCCATAAGCTCCACTCAAAAGGGAAGAATTCGGTCCGTGATATAAACACACGATGAACACGGAAGCGAACATTCATTTAACTTCGACTTAAAGTATATATATAACACAATAAATAATAAAGGTGGGAACTTCTGATCCCATGAAGTGTTTCGTAATTTAGGCTATTGGAGCTCAATCTATTCAATTGGATGCCCCCATCAAAACTGGTTTGACCCCATTCAATCGGGTATCATAAGAGGTGTGCAAAACGTACCGCCTGGACCAGCGATTTGGTCCGGTTCCTGAGAGTATCGGTCCGATTCCCAGTTACAAGGGGGAGCTTGATCGAACCGGACTAACTATATATATATTTTAATTTTTTTCAAAAAATTAGTAAAATGTGAACTAAACCTTAAGTGAACTTCATCGACATAAATTCATTAACAAAAATTAATAAAATACGAACTAAACCCTAAGTGTTTGACCCAAAAAAAAAAAACTAAACCCTAAGCGACCGGTTCCATTAGACTGCACCGTCGGTCCGGTTCCCAATCTTAGGACCAACCGGTTCGGTTCTCGATTTTCACTTTTGGGAACCGGTTCTCCTGGACCAGAGACCAATCACCCCTAAGTATTATAGATTGAAAATTTTGAAAACAACGGCTATATCCGGTAGAGAAAAGTGGTTGTGTGATCCCAAAAAATGGAAAAGGGCATCAATTGCAACCCCAATTACATCGGCCTAATTCTCTAAAATACTCCAAACTTTAGTTGTAGTCCCAAATCTGTCTCAAACTTTTTTTTGTTTCATAAAAATCACAAACTTTCATTTCAAACCCAAATCTGCCCTAGGTTAATTTTTTGTCCAAATGTTGACAAATTTTTTCCAACTTGTCATCTACGTGTCATCCTCTTTTTCCACGTCAGCTCGGGTTGACACTTTCTTTCATTCGTTTTTTGTTTTTTCATTCTCTTCTCCCTTTCACTTTCCGCCATGGACAACGAGACCACCCTCATGAACACAAAGGAAACCCAGGTACTGCCACGCGCCGATCACCGTCGCAACAACTTGCGTGCGCGTTGCCACGACTTCCTCGTCACCTCGTCACTGTTGTAAGCTCAGATGCTTTCGTAAGCCGACCCTCTATCCCCTCTATTTGTCGGTTAATAGTCGAATTTGGGATCAAGACATTGGATCCAACGCAACCTAGCCCAGATTCGGAGTCGCTGGCCTTGGGCGACCCTGGATCTTGCGTCACCCAAGGCCAGCGACACCATCATCGCTTTCAATCTTCACATGGCGACCTCTCCGTCTATCTCTGCGCTGGTCAGTCATTTGGGCCTAAATCTTCCCTTTTCTCTGCTTCTGATGAAACTCTCGGACTAAAATAACGACCACAGGTAGCAGATCGGAGAAGGTGAAGCGAATTCTCCAGCATTTGAAGGGAACCGTGATGGAGGGCTCAACAGGGAGGAAATGGCCGCATTTGTGGTGGCCGTGAACCCAAGGGTCAAGTTCAAGACCTAGGGCGAGTACATTGACAACGAAAAGGGGCTCACCTATGAAGGCTTGTTGAGGACCTACGATAACAGCACCAGCGACGTGGACCGCAACTTCAACATGCTGGGCCTTGAGCTCAATCCCGACGATGCCAAGAACAAGGAAGTGAGGTCGGGCTTGTACGAGGTGTTGTCGTCGATTGCTAACGAGAGGGCAATGGAGATGCAGAAGAAGCATAGGATAGCAACTTGGACTAGTGTCGCCTAACCATGGGATAGTGTTCAACCATACTTGGAAGATTGTGGACGATTTGGAGATTCAAGTGAAGAGGTTGAAGGCGTAGGATGAGAAGCTGAAGCTGATAATTTAGAAACCATGTTGTCCATGGCAAAAAGTGAAAGGGAGAAGAGAATGAAAAAACAAAAAAGAAAGAAAGAAAATATCAACCCGAGCTGACGTGGAAAAAGAGGATGACACGTAGATGACAAGTTAGAAAAAATTTGTCAACATTTCGGACATAAATTAACCTATGACAGAATTGGATTTGAAATGAAAGTTTGTGATCTTTTTTACGAGACAAAAAAATGTTTGAGACAGATTTGAAATTACACATGAAGTTTGGAGTTTTTTAAGGAAATTAAGCCCAATTACGTCCCTAAAAGCCAAATAAAACGTTATTATATAAAACCGCGATTTGCTCCCATCACAAAAAAAGCGGGTGTAAGTGTAACGTTCAAATTTCCTTTTTTGTCTCTTCACATAAATACAAAGTGTGCGAACAAAAAGCAACATCCTCCCATAAACAACTCTTGGGATTTCCAATACGGGCTCCTCGATCCTCCCGTCACCGACTTCTTCTCTTCCACTCTCACGCTCCCAGCACCCTCGGGATACGCGCACGCCTCGTAACCTGCCACGTCCACCAACTTAGCCCAAATAACCGCGGTTATGTTTTATCTCTTTATTTAAAAGCACGGGGATCGAGGAGGACGTACTGGGATCGACGGCCGTGATCGTCCCGGTCTTCCCGAAGTCGCAGTCGTAGTCGTGCCCCCCGAAGGCCTGGTAGTAGGCGTTCATGGCGTACGCCGCGTGCGACCGCACCGTGTCCGGGTCGAAGCAGGCCCCGCCCGCCTGTATGGGCTTGCAGTCCACCTGGGCGCCGCACACGTAGTCGATGTTCGCCTGCAGCGCCTGGTCGCTCGCGTCCGACCGCGGCACGCACCATTTCTTGCCCGAGCTCGCTGGCGGGGCCGTCGGACCGGGTCCACTAGCCTGTCATCACCCCACACAAAAACGAAAAGGGTAATCGAAATGGCCGGCTTAGATCTCCAAGCAAAGCACATGCGGGCTGCAGCTGATTTTAAAAAACTTTCGAACGTTGTCAGCTGATAATGTTCCTGTCTTTGTCAGGAACGTCAGTTTTTGACAAATGGCGCGAGATTCTGTTTTTAACGATTACATAATTATTATGGACTAATATGCCCTCCAGTAAATGTAAATGTGGTAACAGAGTGAGGACATTCTGGGCAAAGCGAAGCTGGACCCAAGAGCCAACGTCTCTTTCTGTGACGGACACGTGCTTCGAAGCAAAAGACGTCTTTTATTTGTCAGAGCCCCACAGACCAGATAACTAAAGGAGAAAACAAATTCAGGGACACGCAACGCCAATCTCCTCTAAACGTAGACGACGACGACGACGACAATCGAATTTTCTAGAGATAATAATATAAACAGCCTCTAAATTTTAATTTAACATATAATTTGATTTCTAAACTTTTAATTTATAGAAACTAAATCGAATAGGTGCGAAAAATTCATAAACTATATTAAAGTATTATATTAAAATTCAAAGATTATATTGAATAAATTAAAAGCTTATGTAGTAATTTTTACAGGTCAGTTAACCAAAAAACACATTCCCATTTCCTCCTGAAATCCCAGAAAATGTACCGTCAACATTCCCAGTCAATTAATGCCCTCGGCCTCGCCATGTTAACCAAGTCAGTATAATACGGAAGTTCAACCATCGTCAAAACCAGCCTTCATATTATCAGTTTCAGCCCACTTTTACTCTTAAATATTTCTATAATCACGCACCCAGTCCCAGTTAATAAAGCGAGATTTGCAAAGGGTTTAAGGAACAGCATTTACCGGTTCGTTTCTCATGATGCCGACGTCGTAAACCGGAGTCAGATCCGGCTTGAACAGCCCGTAGTTCCGCTCCGAGGTCGACGGTTTCAGGTCCTCGTTGAACAGCGCGAAGACGTAAGTCTCGAACGTCCTGTTCGGCATCAACGGCGTTCCCTTCCCGGAGTTCACGTGCCTCACCAGGTTCCCGTTGTACGACACCGCGTTCTCCATGTTCACGTCCGGCTGGTTGGGGTCGCCCACCGAGGGCCACCCCGTCTCTCCCACCGAGATCTCCACGTCCTCGTAACCCACCTTCTTCATCGCCGAGTAGACCGCGTCCATCTGGGCGTCGAACATGTTCGTGTAGTTTATCCCCGTCGCCGCGTCGAAGATGCCGGCGTTCGGCTTGAACAACGCGTAGTTCAGGGTCTTGGCGGAGAACCCGAAGAACGGGTACGGGTTCACCATGAAGGCGGACTTCGTCTGGCGGTGGAAATCCAGGATCGGAGCGAATATGACCCGGTCGTACCCCCGGCGGAACCGGCCGGTGCTCGGAGGATCCGACGACGAGAGTATCCCGAGCGAGTGCGGTGTCGTGACCTGGACGTTGGTGACGTTCGCGACCTGGAGGGCCGAGTGCAGGGCCTTCATGGCGGGCAAGAGGCGCGCGATGAGGGTCTTGTCGGAGGTGGCGAGGATCTCATTGCCGACGGCGATGCAGTTGATGAGGGTCTGGGGGTAGAACGGCAAGATGTTGGCGGCGACCCAGGACTGGGCCGCGGGGAGCTTGGAGAGGGAGACGATGTCGCCGTTGCCGACGGTGACGGTGACGGCGATGCCGGTGCCGGCGAAGGCGCGGAGGATGTCGGGGTTGGCGTCGAAGAGCTTGACCCGGTCGATGGTAGTCTTGGACTTGAGGAAGGCGGCGACTTGGGATGGCGGGGGGAGGTTGTCGGCGACGGTGCCGTAGTTGACGCCGATGGGGTACGCGGCGCGGGAGAGATGGGGACAAGTGACGGACAGGAAGAGGACGGCCGTGGCGAGAGGGACGAGTTTGGCCATGATCATGATCAGTCCCGCAGTGCGATTCGTGGAGGACATGAAGAGAGAGAGAGAGAGAGAGAGTGTGTGTCAGATGGATGAGGTTGAAACTTATCAAAGCGACGCAGAAGAAGAGCAGAGCAGAGAGCAAAGCAAAGGTAGGAGGGAAGTGCGGTACACGCGCTCCATAAAAGTGGGCCGTGGAGTACGGATGGGTGGTACCCACGCGCGCTAGTGTACGTGGGGCGATGGAGCCGTGGACTGAACGCGCTCGCCTTCTAACTTGCGGTACGGTGGTTGGTGGGGGTTAACGTGAGGGAGAGCAGTCGGCAGCTCATGTTAAAAATTTGGTGACGAGGATCGTCGTGCATTTATGCGAGCAATGACTGTGGATTTGGAGGAGTAGCCCTACGTGGTATTTGCTGTTGTGTCGAGTTCATTTGTCGCAAGGATTCGAGCTCGAAGCCAGTTATTACATATGCTTCTTCGTCGAATGACGGATCTTGAAGTGACATTTACTTTTTTTTCCTACGCCTTTTGTTATAAATTATATAATATAAATAACGGACGAGATTTTTACCTTATTTTTTAATCTTGACGGCGGCACCTGAGATATATTGAGAATCCATTTTCAAAGGGTCCTTAAAAAAAACATCCCGACCTTTAAAATTTACAAATACCATCCCTAGGGGGAGCGGTTTCTTAACGCAACGGTCGTTTTTTTTTTTTTTAAGAATTTGATCTCGATGGACAGCGAATCAGCACCGCACCACCAAAAAAGAAATCCATGGAAAACAAAAAGGCCCGTCTGGCGGCCACCGCCAAGGCTTTTTGATTTGAGAAAACGTTTACCGTTTCTTCCGTGAAAGCATTTTTTGTTTCCATTCTCTTCTTGGAGAAAAATGCTCCTTTTGAGAGCGTGCATTTCCGTTCGTCGTGATAAATCATTTTATTTCACTGCTATGTTCTAAAGTTGATGATTCTAGGCACGATGACTTCACGTACCCCTTTTTTTTTTTTTTACCCAATATAGGTTATTTACCATTAGGGAAAATTCCAAATAATAGCTTGAGATGCCATCATTTCCTCAAATAAGGGCCCGAAGTGGACCTTGTTTTAAACGAAAGCTTGAAATGGCTAAATCGTTTCAATTAAAGACTTTTGGCCTGAATTGGCGAGACCAGGCAAGGGCAACCCTTGCCCAACACCAGCGGCCTGGGCTAGCGAGGGCGAGGGTTGTCCTTGCCAAATCTAGCGAAGGTCACCCTTGCTCGCTCAGCCTAGGTGAGGGCAAGGTGACCCTCGCTGGCATCTTGCCTGAGTCCGGCGACCTCCGCCAGCCATCACCAGGCCTCGGTGATGGCCGGCGGAGGGAAGAGGAAAAAGAAAAAGGAAAAAAAAATTCAGAAAAAGTAAATGACAAAAAATGCCCTTCGGCTAGTGAAGTTAGGCCCTTCTTTGAAACCGATATGGCCATTTCAAGTCTTTATTTGAGATGATATCCATTTCAGGGCCTTATTTGAGAAAACGAGGGCACTTCAAATCCTCATTTGAGTCAAGGTTCACTTCAAATTCTTATTTGAGAAAATGATGGCAGTTCATGCCCTTATTTGAAATTTTCTCAAACTGTTAATATCCAACTGGAGCAACATCTTTCCAGGGCTGATTTTTCTCACTTTTGTATCGCTTCCTAGGCCCACAGAAAATTGCTTCCTAGGCGACGGCCCGTCAGCGTTCCGAATTAAGGGCCCAATATAGACATGATCTTGCTATTCTGCTGGGACACGCGTGCTACGAGGAAATAATAGGTACTTACGCTAAACCAAGAGTAATCTAATGACCTAGTTGGTCAAATTGTGTTTCTCACTTTTACAAAAGATTTGTGATAAAAAAAAAGGGCAGGGAACTATTTTAATTATTTTACAGGATACCTCGTACGGGGTGTAAAAGGTGGTTAGGGCCACAAATCCCGGAAACAACCATGTCGGATGCAAAGCTTTTTCAGAACTCGGAACTTATCTTGCGACCTCCGATACCCACCCCATAACCCAGGGGCTGATGGTTTCGTTGGTTTCACGGATTTCTTCGGTTTTAGGCACCGTCGCGGGTGTCTGTGTAACCTGAGGAGGGCTCAAGAAGCTGCCAACAAAGTTGACTCTTGACTTGAGCCGAGCTAAAAGTCACGAGTTGGCTAAAGTCACGTCCATGATCAGTTTGTATGTCGGGTGCAATGCATGTAACGTCGCTGCATCTGGTGCATGCGAGCCCCAATTTCATGTCCAATTTACGTCACCATCAATTCCCGTGTATTGTCGGATTTGTAGGATTTACATGTGGAGCGAATTCGCTGGTGAAAGAAAAATGAGAAATGATTGAGTGATGGCCTTTAATTACTGTGAGAATAACAGTCTCTTCCGAACCACAAAAAACCAAACAACAAATAATTATAAATTATTGTGGGGTTCACTCATTCAATAATTTGTAACTCACAACAAGTTGTTATTTTCACAATAGCCCAAAAGACTGTTATGCCAGTAAAACCCAATGAAAACTTCTTTAATTGAATGACCACATGATGAATTAGTCTCCACTTTAAATTAAATTTCACGTAAGCTCTTGTGGTGAATTCGATCGATTTGCAAAATATTAATATTCTTTGCCTGTTCCCTTTGCTTGCTCAAATGGGAATTTGGCAAAAATCATCTTATTCGAAATATTTCCATAGATGTATCATTGAGATTATTTCGAAGAAGAAAAGGACTGTGATCCCTAGAAGTGAAAAAGTGAAGGATTCTCTTACCTCGTATTACGGTACATACATAAGGAACGAGCTCTTTTGTGGGAAAACTAGATCTGCAAGGGCAAACTACCTTCGCCATCTTCTATCGAAAGATAGTAAAAGAGGATTGAGAAATGCTTGGAGGACAGAACCGTTACTTTTCACAAAGTGACGGTACCTTCCTCACCACATATCTCCATGTATGGAAAGTAATAGTACCGTCCTCTAAACGTTGCTCATAATGATTCGATGTGACACTAAATATTAAGATCCATGAAAATCCAACCTCTTTTTATTTCTAGTCGAGATTCCATCCTACATCACGGTCTGCCGTGTAAATAGAAGCGATTCCTTGGACGGAATGAATGCGACTGTCACTGATTGAGGGGGCCAAAAGTCTGATTGAGTTGGTAGATTTGCAAAATCTTGGCAAAGGAACAAATCACACGGGAGCCCCGTTTCGGGAAAGTTCACGAGTATTTTTCCTACATAACTTTTGCCAAATTTAAAGTGATTTACTGTTTTTTGAGATTTGTATTTCGTCAGACATCTAGACCTATCAAAATGTGTCATAAACTCATTTTTTTAACCCATATTTCACAGATTGAGTTGCTATTGTTGGGAGGGCGTAGTAAACGCCCAATACTTGAGGTCGCTAAGAAAGAGCCCAAGTTCGAGTAAGTTGAACTTACCTTCACTCAAAAGTTTAAACCAATGAGTTATAGGCTAACTTAGATATATTGACTATTCCACGCTACACCAATTTTTCGACGTGAGACTTCTCTAGCACAGCTCACACGTGTATCTCAATAGTTATATGGGTTAACTATATTCGATAAATGGATTTAGATTGGTAAAGCAAAAAATAATATGAGTTCAATTTATTTAGACCCAATCCACCTCCACGACTCTCTTTCTCTCTCGTTCTTACTCGATCTTGCCCTCGCTCATGCCTTGCTCTCATCTTCTCATCTTAATGTATTTTAGTGATATGTATTAGGTTGAATATTTTACGTAAAAATGGGTCAAAAAAACATATTAAATTGATCAATTTGAGTCGGCTCATTTTCGACTCACACGTTTGGCAAATCAACTGACATCATCTAAATCTGGTCAATGTCCTTAACTCGAATGATCAACTGACATCATCTAAATCTGGTCAATGTCCTTAACTCGAATGGCCAGCCTGAGCTGAGCTTGATGATCGACCGTCCTTTAAGGACGGTGGAATCTGCAAACCGACGTTCGTTCAATGAGTAAAAAGAAATCGGCCGCACCCCGATCGTGAGGAGGAGCACGGGTCCGTGTTTTTCTGGAAGGTCATTGACAAAAAGGTCTCCGAAACACGTGACTAATCCGGATTACGATAAACGACGAAGGGGTTTCCCAACGTAGCTCGGCTGTCCTTCGTCCTTACGTGCCCCACGTGCTGCTTACTTCCTGCCCTTCTATTCTAACCTTTGCTTGTAAAGCAAATCCGCAAAGCTCGCTCCGAGAGCGCTGATCGCACTCCGAAGCAGTACTTCTGCATCAATTTGCGGATGTTGGAAAGCCATCGAGGTGTCTTGCTTGCTAACGCGACTCGTGGATAGGATCGAACGCAACCCGACAAGTTCAATTTAAGGGCATCCGGGCATTAAAAAGGGACCCAAAGTATTCGCTCGAAATTTCTGTGGAAATTTTGCATGCACGGTGATATGGACGATGTGAGTTTGCTAATCTTCCATTCTGTAATTGCTGAAGAAACCAAGCTATTACATTTTTCTCTTTTAGCATGTCGATATTCTAGAAGAGTAACTTTCCGTAACTAAAAATCTTATACTTGTAAGATGCCGGGAGCAATCCTAGTACTCGTCAACTTAACTAATCGACCGACTTCATTAGTCCTAAATCTTTATTTTTTTTTGTTGTTGCCAGTAATTTTAAAGTCGTTGTTTAGCTAACAGTTAGTGACCCATTTGGAAATATTGCTTATTATACAGGTGCTGATCATTCCCTAGGCTTCTCTTCGCTAGAAAATGGAGGAGATTCAGGTCAGTTTCATTCTATCATCTAGGATCAGCAAATGTCTCCTTTTCTTTCCTGGCAAAAGTATTCAAACACGTGACCCTTTCATCGCGTTGAAACCTTGGAAATACGTTCATCATGAGCTCCGGCTTTCCAGCTAAGTATGGCGGAATCGATAGCTGGAAGGAGCGTTTTTCTTCCACGAGGGGGTGAGGTTGGTGACCCGTTTATGATTAACAATTGACCTCTTAATTACGTTGAAAGGGTCAAGATTTAAGTACACCAAAGGAAACATGTAACTACTGTGCTGGGTTGCGGTACTGTAGCCGAGAGAGAAAGGTCTTTCGAGGTTGTCGGTTATGTGTTCCCAATGTCTTATTCTTCTTTGTCCAAAGCCAAATTGGATGGCGAAAGAGACGTCAACGCAAAGCCTCGTGTTTTTCCTCTTCTTGTTTTTGTTCGGGAGTCGAGTGGTGAAATGGGAGGGGACTGGGGGAAGAAATCGGATCGGACGGCTTAGGATGGCAGCAGCCCGTGCAGGCTTATCTGCTCTGACTTGACTCTGCCATTGCTCGCTCGTTAGTTCTCGAGCAGGAGCGAGCGAGAGAGTTTAAATAAAGAGAAAAAGGAAGAGTTTTTTTCAGAGATTAGAAGAAGCGGGGCCAACCCGCCATTAATGCTACTCTCCCAACCCACCCCCCCCTCTCTCTCTCTCTCTCTCTCTCTCTCTCGCTCTCGTTCGAGCTGCTGCATTAATCAAAACGAGCTGTAAGGTGTAAGCTAACTAGCTTGTCCTGCTGCAAAGGTGGTCTTCTTCTTCTTCTTCTTCTTCTTCTCTCTCTCTGAGGTCTTGTTGAGCTGCAAAAGCTTCATACGGAACAAGAAAGCCACACTCTTTTCTTCCTCCCGCGGCTGCTTCTGTACTGGGTCTGCAGAGAGTGGGTGGGCAATCAGTTAAAGAGTTCTGGTGAAAGGGTTTGTTCATTTCCTCCTCCTTCCTCGCCCCTTCTCTTTGTTCATGATATAGCTTTCTCTCGTCTTCCGTTGTTGAAATTCTAGTTTGCTTGAGCTGAGGTGAGGTGAGAGCAGGTTTAGTTTTTCGTTCGTCTCGTTAATTTTCAAATTGGGTCTGCATGCGAAACCCCCTTTCCTCTTTCAGACCTCAGATCTGCTTCGTTTCGTTCTTGAGCTTTGGTAGCTATTGGTTTGTAACCTTCTCTGTGTAAAGGAATGCTTTTGTGATCTGTAGGCGGGAGGGGAAGTGATTCTCAAAATTGGGTTTCGATGGGGATTTGCTTGAGCGCTCGAATCAAGGCTGAGAGCCCATGTCACACAGGTACTAGATTTTTCGGTCACGCTCTTTTGTTTTCTGTTTCTCATTTACGTTGCCAATTGAGTGCAGATTGCGTAGTAGCTGCAAGCTGCTAGATGCAGCTGAATTCTTCTTCCTTTTTCTTTTCTGGTCTTCACTTTCTATAAGATCTCTTCTTTCCTTACTAACTAATTTTTCAGCTTCGTGCTGTCTATTAATGTTATTTTATTTCGATGTGGTGGGGATGGAGTGGAATTTATGGCTATCAGTACATATATGTACAATTTTGTTTAAGTGGGAGTGGTTGTATAGTTTGACCAGTTTCTAAGTGCTCTTTCTAGGCAGGTAGTGCTATGTTGGATACTCTTTTTCACCTCAGACTTCCTCTAGTATGAATGCCCCGTGGACTTAGGCGAAGCAAGCTCTGAGCCTTTAAAACTTCCTATGTTGTCTTGAAAAATTCTAATGGAAGTAGAGCGAAACAGTAAAGTACTTGTTGGCATATCAAGTTGAATTGAGTTGAAGAGTTGATAGGGGAAACCTCACAGACCAATTATTTCCTTGGATTAGACGTGACATAGATTTCTTTATGTGTTCTGGTTAATTGATGGTCCTAAAACTCTACATGTTACTGATAAAAAATAAGACACAGAAAAGTTTTCTCCTTTCTATATCTCTTGCAGAAGAGATGAATAATTTTTCCTTCCCCTTTTTGCTGGGAATTGTCGATTATGTTGAAGTTGCAATGCCTGCTGAAACCTGCCGAATTCACTTGGGTATACCGACGCGCACTTAGTAGTTCCGCCAATATCAGGAGAGTTTTATTGAAAGTTCCGCGAGTAGACTTTGTATTGTTTTGCATATAATAGAGAATATTTCATGCGCAGGCACAAATACGAAAAGCATTGGCACCAGCGAGAATGATCTGAGCAGTAATGGGAGCAAGGCCTCATCAGTTTTGGCGCCTCTGACTCCGAGGAGTGAGGGTGAGATTTTGCAGTCGTCAAATGTGAAGAGATTTAGCTATGCCGACCTCAGAATGGCTACTCGGAACTTCCGCCCCGATAGTGTTCTGGGGGAAGGTGGTTTTGGCTCAGTTTTCAAAGGTTGGATTGATGAGAATTCTTTTGCTGCGGCAAAAGCTGGAACTGGTATGGTCATTGCAGTGAAGAGGCTCAACCAAGAAAGTTTTCAAGGTCATAGAGAGTGGTTGGTGAGTCAAGCTTTCCCTTCTTTGAGAAACTAGGTAACACAGCTGGTGATGTGAATGAGACGGACAACTTAGATACGAATTCCAACTTCATTAGAAGTGGTGCAATTTCAAGCTTCATATTCCAAACATTTTGCGAGCACAATAATGTTGAGCTTTTTGTTCCCCTAGTTGTGTTGATCAAAGTGGGTCTCGGATCTGTTGTGTGCTAATACTGGTAATCTTGATCATGTAGGCAGAAGTTAATTATTTGGGGCAGCTTTATCATCCTCATCTGGTGAGGTTGATTGGGTACTGCTTGGAGGACGAGCATCGACTTCTGGTGTATGAATTTATGCCTCGCGGTAGCTTGGAAAACCATTTATTTAGGAGTGAGTTATTTGTTCCTGTCCCACTCATATTGCTGAGCAAATGTTGCTTTTGTTGATATTATTTTGACATGTAAAAACTTTTGGTATATCAGGAGGATCATATTTCCAACCTTTGTCTTGGAACCTTCGGTTAAAGGTAGCGCATGGTGCTGCAAAGGGGCTGGCCTTTCTTCACAGCGCTCAGGCCAAAGTGATATACCGGGATTTCAAGACTTCCAATATCCTTCTCGATTCGGTATGGGAATTTAAAATGGGTGTCACTTTCTTGTAGAACAATAGTAATTACTGTCTCTTGCTACTATATTCTGGGTTAATGTCTTCGTTAATATCTTATGCATGGCTGATGCCAATTGATGTTTTTGCTCCTTATTCGTGTTTTTGACGGTCTAATTGTTTTTCAACATTTAAAAAGCATTATTGCATAATGGCAGAATTACAATGCAAAACTTTCTGATTTTGGTTTGGCCAAGGATGGTCCAACCGGTGATAAAAGTCATGTCTCGACCAGAGTCATGGGGACTCATGGATATGCCGCCCCTGAATATCTTGCCACAGGTAATGTTGAAAGTCATAACTCTCTTAGTAACAAACTTTGGGTGTCCAGTTCGAGCTTCTTGCTTGTGTCAATCTACCCAATGCAACTTGCCCACTCTCATAGCGGATTAGTCAAACCCCACCATCACTAGCTAAGCAATACTGTATTTGCATGTGAACGAGTCTATTCAGAAAATGTCTAGACTTCAAGTCATAAAGGTTAGTCAAAGCCCCTAGCCATCCAAAATAAGCGAAGATAACAACTCTTTACCATTTTCATCTTCAATTGAGTACCTTTGCAGAAGTGCTATGACTACGTCCACATCATGGGAGAGTTGTCCTTTTGAAACTTCTAATTGCATCGATTCTGTTTCGGACTTCTATTGGGGCTCGAAACTGGTTGATAAATTTGGTCATCTAGGGAATCTTCTACGACGGTTGATTCAATGCTTTGATCTTTTTTGTCCCCTGTAATTGGTTGCACATTTCTTTTCACCTCTTTTAGGTCATCTAACTTCCAAGAGCGACGTGTATAGCTTCGGGGTGGTCCTGCTAGAGATGTTGTCTGGCAGGAGAGCGGTCGACAAGAACCGTCCATCTGGGGAGCACAACCTTGTGGAATGGGCCAAGCCCTACTTGTCCAACAAACGCAAAGTCTTCCGAGTGCTGGACAATCGCCTTCAGGGCCAGTACAGCATGGAAGAGGCCCACAAGACGGCAACTGTAGCTCTGCGATGCCTATCCATGGATGCCAAGTTCAGGCCTAGCATGGACGAGGTGGTCACAGAGCTGGAACAGCTTCAGGAGTCCAAGGTAAGCGAAAATGCTGGTAACGGCAGACCATGCGGCGGGCAGAGAATTCGCAGACGAAGTGCCGATGATGCGAGCACTCGAACAAGAGCTGTTGCGTACCCGAGGCCTTCCGCTTCCCCTCTTTACGCATAGAAGGACAGAGGGGGCGCAAGTGTCTTCTCTTGTGACCTTCAGGGCACCTATCTGACGCCATTCTGTTTCTGTACAGTTCTTGGGCTAATGTATTTGTTGAATCTTTTTGGAGCCATTTTAAGCTAATATAGGGTAACACGAAGCAGCTGCTAATGTTGTATCTCTGAAAGATCACATCTCAGTCTTAGCGCTCAGTTTGGCTGTCGGTAGAAAAAGCGAAATGCTGTTATATAAAAGCTTGTTTTGATATGGTTTGAGATGTATTCTGTTCGATCAATCTCTTCGGGATGGGTTCGTATTGGTCTTGTAACTTGTTGTCTTTTTCCATATTATCTTGCAATTTTTTGATATGGAAGAAATAACCTCAGATGCAATGATTCTGACATTAATGCTTCCAGATGTTCCATGCGAAATTGTAGTCGGAGTTTCCGAGCTTTCAATGCGGATGCCTGCTTTTCAGGAAAACATCCAAGTTCTCACTAATCCTATCAGCATTAACGATGTTAATTTCTTATGTAAATCCATTACACAAGGATTGATAATGCAGCAAGGGTTCAAGTAATAAGCCGAAAAGGAAACATGAGACAAGCTGGCCCAAGACAACCAGCTTGTCCTGACGACGAAAGAAAAACGCTATCATACTTGAAAGTGACAATTTTAATAATCTTGACGACGATCCATCTGCTTCTTGTTGGATCAGAGTTTTGTCCATGTGAAGAGATAACCGGAGCTGTCTCATCCCCAAGTCATCACTCATCTTGATATTCCTGGGATGTCATTGCTAGACAACAGTAGAGGTCATCTTCAGTGGTTAACTGAGGTGATCTATAAGGAGAAAATTGAAATATGCAGCTTGCATTTGAAGAACGGGTTGGCCTCCAGTATATATACAACTCTAATACTGCTACATCACGATGAAATTGTTCGCATCTCTCACGATCTCCATGTCAATGGGACAGATGCGCATGCATTTCGTATCGTATGACACAAACATTGGTACATTGAGTCACCAAGTTCTTACCAATCCAGGAGTCCAATTTCTCCAATCCAACTTCCCTATGGACTTGTTTCTCAAGTTGACTATCTCTCTAATATCAAACACTTTCCTCGACTTACTGTTTCCTTGTTTATTGGAATCGACCTCTGTCTCCCCTGCAGCCTCTCCCTTCGCATCTTCAGCTTCAGTTTCTACTGGTTCGGGAATAACATCATCCTGTGGGGATAGTTCGCTGATGATGTTCCCAAGCATCTCGACCACATCGCTCATTTTAGGACGCGATTTCGGCTGCTTCATCAGGCACTTATTGGCAAGAGAAGCAAGTTTCTGAGCCGACTTGATGCAACACTGTCCTTCGAGTCGTGGGTCTAGAATAAGGGGGAATTTCTTTGAATCCGAAACATAGGGTCTGACCCAATCCAAAAGCTTCTGTTCACTCCGAGGTAGGTTCCTTTCCACTGCCCGTCTTCCGGTGATGAGTTCGTAAAGAACCACCCCGAAGCTCCAAACGTCACTCTTAGCAGTCAGTCGGCCCGTATGCACGTACTCTGGAGCTGCATAACCAATTGTTCCTACAACCTTAGAGAGAATGGATTTTGTTAGTGATACAGAATGAAGTTGAAGAGTACTACTATCTTCTCATGGTAAAAAACTTCGAATATATTCTAGCTATCCATGGAGTGATAAGTAATCAAGTGAAAACTGGTGATGGTGGCAGAGCAAAAAGTTTTTCTGAGAAAAGCTGTCATTCTCGTTGTCCTCACAGCAAAAAATGATAGGAACATCCCACAAACAGATGGCTCGACTTACCGATGTTGATACATGACTCAGCCCTTCAGCCGGTCCCTGCCTAGCCAATCCAAAATCTGAGAGCTTAGCATTGAAGTCTTCATCTAACAGGATGTTTGATGTCTTAAAATCTCGGAAAATCAGCTGCATAAAGCAAGCAGCGAAATTACATGTACTTGCCAGCGTAGGAAAACACTTTTACTGCGTAATGCATTTCCCAAGTATTCCTGCCTCTCTCACAGCATTCTTTCCAAGCAAAACTTATATGGAAGAAAGCTGCTGTGAGAGCATGAGCATCTGAAATTGCTTTTGAGCCATGTACCTGAAAATCCATTTCTTCGTGCAGGTATGCTAATCCACGAGCAGCATCCTGAGCGATTTTCAACCTTACTTTCCAAGGAAGAGGCGATGGCACGCGAGCCAGGAGATGATCTTCCAAGCTTTTATTGCGCATGAGTTCATAGACCAAAAGGCGTTGAATCCCCCTCTCATCGTCCTCAGCACAATAACCGACAAGCTTGACAAGATTAGGGTGCTTGACTACACCAAGAAAATTTACTTCATTAATCCACTCCTTATGCCCCTGAATATCGGATATACTTTCAGTCAAACAGCGCAGTTCTGTTCTTAGACTCTTACAAGTTTCATAGGCATTCCAACCACATTAAGCCCTACAGAAGGAGAAAATAATCCGACTCGTAACAATATAGAAATTTTTTTAGATAAAGTAGTCTGAATTGCTCAATTAAAATCTCGACCAACTGTAGAATCAGCCAATACGCACAACTGTTGATTTTTCCAGTCGCAAGAATGGAAAGATACATCATATCACAGTGAGTACTTTTACTGTTTACCGGAAGCTTTCAGGTGCTGTACAAGATGAAGCGACTAGCGACTCTAATAGACTAGGAGTTCCGTCAAATGCTTTCTACGAAACGCGAGCAAATTCAGTTCCTGGGTTTATATCCGGCGGATTTGATGCGTAAAAACACGCTCTTGACATCGCCTCTAATGATCTTCATAACCAAATTCTAAGGCTAAGTACGTAAAAATGGCATCGCTACACAGCATCAAGTCATGGACATCGCGCATTGAAGAGCTCAGATATGACGAGCAACGAGAAAACAGAAAAGGAAAATCCATGCCTGGAAGCCGTTGCGATTCAGCTGCTTCACGGCGACGTCCGCCCTCGAATCGTTACCGTCCGCGACGACGGCCCGGTAGACGCAGCCGAACCCTCCCTCGCCGATCATGAGGGCCCTGCTGAACCCTCGGGTGGCCGATTTGAGCTCCGCGAAGGAGAAGACCCGCAGATCGTTGGCGCGGCGCGCGGTCAGCAGCTCGTGGAAGGCCACGGAGTCCCCGAAGTCCCTGGAATCGGAGTCGAACTCGGACCGCCGGGTGTCGGCGGTGCTGGAGGCGACGCTGAAGGAGCGGGCCCACGACACCCTGGACGCCCTGGAGGAGGCGACGCCGCCGCCGCCGTCCTCCTCGTCCCGCCGCTCTCCGTTGGTGAAGTGGAAGCACTTCATCTCCCCGCCCGCCCCCTCCTCCCTCCCTCCTCGCTCGCGAGCAGGCGCAAACGCAACGCAGAGGGAGGAAGAGAGAGAGAGAGAGAGAGAGTCAAAGCAGGTGCGAGGGGGATGAACGAACTCCTTCAGGGTCGTATGCGCTTTGCGATGCCCATTAGAATTTAGAATTCTTGGCGGCCATTATTTATCCCCCAATTTTCTCTCTCTCTCTCTTTTTCTCTTCCAAATTATTTGTCTTAATCCGGTCACTAGCAGTTAACATTTTGGATTTCTTTTTTTTATCATTGTCACCATCGGCGAATCGGGATACTTCAGGGGCGGTCCGACGTACCTCTTTGAAAGCGAACACCCAGAGACTAGCAATATTATGGCGTCGCTGTCGCGATGTTCGGAGTTCAGACGTTAGTACAGAGGCGAGAAAAGGAAGACAGGGCACGAGAAAATTAAGTCGCGAATTTGATTAGACTTTCTGGATACGTCGCTTGCGAAACCAAAAAATTGGATCGCGAGGAATCTGTGGTCTGGTGGGAAACGAGAAGCAAGAAGACAGAGAGAGAGAGTAGAGAGAGTAGGTGAGCGGGGGTTGGTAATTTGGAAGGAACATGGTTTGGTTTGTTTCTTAAACATGGGAACAGGGGTTCGGTTTTTGGTCGCAGTGAAGTCCCGTTGGAAGGGCCGGCGTCGTGTAGCGAAGGGAGAGTCAGAGCGCACCACGAGACCCGGCGGTCCGTACGGGCATGGCAACAGAACGATGGCCCCCCCCCATGCGCACACCCCATGCTCGTCGTTCGCTGAACGGCAGAACTGGTGAAATGTGGACAAGTCCTGTCGGAAAGTTAGTTAATCGACCCGTGCCTTTGTTTTCGAACGAAGGGAAAAAAAAAAAAAAAACCGTGCCTTGGTTGGATGATGCACAGACATGATGCTCGTATGTCCTGGAAGCTAGACCCATCGGAGCGGGACATAAATTCATTTCTTAACTCGTAATTGATGAGTTAATTTGTTATATGAGTTAGTTATATTGAATATATTTCATTAATTGGTTTAGATCAAAATCTATGGATCATAAATGAATTTAATACGGTGTTGAATTGACTCACATCTTATTTAGACTCAATCCACTTATATGGCTCTCTTCGTTCTCTTTAGCCCTCACTCGATCTCTCACTCGCTCGATCCGTTCTTTCATCTTAATTTGGGTATGTGTTTTTTTTTTAAAATTTGGTTATATATAAAAGTGTTTTAGCAATATAAGTAGGGTCAAGTATGCACGTGAGTATGGATTAGATCGGATATGAGACGCTAAATTTGTAGTGTATGAAAATTAGTTAATTCTGGAGCCGGACTATTTTCATCCCGATTTAGCTCACCCCATTGGACAGGTCTACTAAAAAAACCGTTCTCGAGTTCATCGTTCATGGTCCAAGGATCGGACAGTGGAGCGGTCACGTCCGACCGCGTCACTGCGGGCTTTCTTTCTCCCCCGTCTCTCTCATTCTAGAAGGCGTGCTCGGGGAATTCACATCACAAGACCCCGAACTCTCGTGGGAAATTAAAGAATTCAAATAAGAGGATTCCAATTCTGCCTGCGTGGTCTACCGAAGTTGATCAGACACGGTCTCGGTCGAAGCAGCGATTTTGCTAGATTGGGCAAGAGGGGGCGTGACCATCACGTTTGATTTGATTATAAAACAAGCAAGCCACCATCATCCGCGAGTGGCATGCACAAAAGCAGGAGGAGGGATATAATTGCCGACAATTACAAACTTGCTAAGGTAAAAAGGCTTAGCGCGACCATCAATACGGTCCTGCCCCCGGGAGGAGTGAATCATGACCCATCGATCTATTCGTTTCCCGGAAGCCATCGGGTCTTTACTCCATTAGCTTTTGTTCTTCCAAGAGGTTATCATAGGGAGGCACGGCCTACTACCATATAAAATCCCCAATTTTAGGTCCAATCTCAATTATACCCTAAATTTTTTTATCCCGTACAAAACCCTCAAAATTTAGTTCTAGTTTCTATTATACCATAAAAAAAATCACTAACTTTTACTTGAATCTCAAATCTGTCCTCATTAACCATCCGTCCGAAATTTGTCTTGACAACCGAGATATAAAAACTCCCGAACGCGAGCTGTTCGAGCGTTCCGAACCTAGTGTCTCAAGCGTGAGCTCTCCGACCACAAGAGATTGAAAACTGAGCGCAAAATTGAAGATCTCGAGCATGATGGAATGAAGACGCTCTTACGAGTAAGAGCAATTGAAGTAAACCAACCATAATCGCTCCAATTTTTACCCAAATTTTGGATATAATAATACGACGTTTGGGCTAATATGAATGTACATCTTCTTCGATATGAAATTTGAGAAAAAAACTAGAGTAATGACATGAAAATGCCACGTCACTAAAGGCAATTATGGATGGAGGGTTAATGAAAAAAAAAGGTTTAGATAGAATTAGAACTAAACTTAAAGTTGTTGGTTTTTTATGGGATAAAAAAAAGTTTAAGTAGATTGGGACTGGACCTAAAGTTGATGATTTTTTTTATGAAAACGAAAAAAAGTTTAGGATAAGATTGGAACTTGAGCTAAATTGGAGGTTTTTTTAGGGTATTAGGTCTAGCGAGCACTCTGGATTTTCATGAAAATTTTCAACAAAATACTAATTAAATATATTTGAAGAAGGGTAAATTCATTAAAAACTTATAAAATTAACTCATTTGCTTAATTTTTTTGCGATCGGTCCTCGACAAAATCCTTCCTTTGATAGCACGCGGGCAGTGGAGAGTAACAGCCTATTCGCCTCCGCTTCTCTGCTGCTTCTTTTTTTTTTTTTTTTAGTCGAATCTCTGCTGCTTCTTGACTTGCGCTAATAATTCGCCCTCCAAAATTCCAAAAATCAAATATTCGAGTCTTGGAAAATTACGACGGGAAATTACCAGCGATTGTAAATGTTAAATTTCGAATTCAAAATTTTGAAAATTCTTTCCGGTGTTTCGGATTAGACTAAAAATGAAATTTGGGTTTCGCAATTTAAAAGCTCAAGTCATAGGTGGTCCTAATTTTCTTTTTATGGATTTTGGAGCGGTGTGCAGTTTGAGAAAGTAATTAGGGAAAAAGTGAAGGTGGCGGCAAGCTCTTTAAGGAAAGGACAGGGCCGGAGGCAGGCCCATTTCGTTCCCAAGACCAAACAAAAACATCACGTGTTTAGCCCATCCAGAAAGCTGACTTGTTTATACATCTTATTGTTCATTTATTACCTAATACAATATAAAGTGTCCTTTTTGTTATGAAATACATGAATGAATATTCATTATATTCAATGTACCTATTATGGTACATTTGTCACCTACATTCTACGTACAATCTCCAATGAATGTTCATCTCCCTATTCAATGTATGTATTCAATACATTGACATTAATGATATGTGCATTCTTGTTTTCTTATAAATAGGAGTTTAGTTTTGGTCATTGTGTAAGAAATTAGAACATAATGAAAAGAGAAAATATATATCTTTGGTGTTTATCTGCTTTCTCTACTTAATATCTATTCTCTCTATCATATACTTGCAACGCAATATTTTACAACACGTTATCAGCACGAAGATCTACCAACTGAGTAAATAATTTTTGCAAGGTAAGTGTTCTCTTTGTTTTCATTAATCAACTTATACTTCATCTTCTCTTATCAATTCTTCATTTTTCTTTTTCTTGGCCTGAAGCCAATTTCCAATCTAAAAGTATCCTTCTGCTCCTCCTGAAGTGGCGTTGGATATTTGGAAATCCTTCTAATTAATTTAAGGATTCATTTGTTTTGCAAGAATTATGGCAAATATTGAAAAGCCCAAATTCCACATCCTGGAAGTGAGTGGAAATAATTATCTATCCTGGTGCCTTGACATGGAAATGCACCTCCAAGGGCAAGGTCTCGCTAATGCAATTATAGAAGACGGAACCTCAAATGCAAAAGATAAACCAAATGCACTGATTTTTATTCGTCGTCATTTGCATGAGAGCCTGCAGACTCAATATTTATCCGTTCGAGACCCTTAGACCCTGTGGAAGAGGTTGAAGGATAGGTATGATCATACCAAGACTGTTATCCTCCCTCAAGCACAATATGACTGGCAAAATCTCAGACTACAAGATTTTTAAATCAGTGTCTGACTATAACTCCGCTTTATTTGATATTGTTTCTCGGCTTGAGTTATGCGGTATCAAGCTCACTGATGCGGAACTGTTAGAGAAAACTTTCTCCACCTTCCATGCTTCGAATATTGTATTGCAACAGCAATACCGGCAGCGTCAATTTGCCACATACTCTGAATTAATTTCTGTGCTCCTCACTGCTGAGCAAACTAATGAATTGCTGCTCAAAAATCATGATCTTAGACCCACTGGGTCAAAAGCATTGCCTGAAGCACATGCTAACTCTGAAAAAAATACTAGCCATTTTAAGGGCTATAAGCGCAGGCAAGAACATAATCCTTGAAGGGGTGGCAAGAAATTTAACCGCCCTAGGAAATCTAACTTTGGCCCGAATCATGACAAAGAAAAGAAGCAAAAGAAGGTGACTAATGAAAGTATTTGTCATCGCTGTGGCATGACTGGGCACTGGTCACGTACTTGTCGTACGCCAAAGCACTTTGTTGATCTATACCAGGCATCTTTAAAAAATAGGGGCAAGGGTGGTGAATCTCACGCCATTGAAATTAATCCTACTGCCATAACCACTGTTGAGGCCAACAATATCTCTGTTGGTGGGACTCCTCTTGCTCATGAAGTAGCAAATGCATCCCTGGATGTCTCTGATTTCTTTGAGGACCTCTGATTAACTTTGATGAAGCATCAGATTGGTGGATGACAACTTAGACTTCGAATTTTATGATTCTAATAATTTCTTTTCTAGTTACTTTTCTTTAAATGTATTACCTTTTATTGTTCTTTAATATGGTTATGCAATGAAATGCTTATGAACCTGATATAATATTTATTATTTTGAAATTTTATTTGACCCTATAACTAATATGAAAATTTTATGATACTTGATACCTGAAGTTGTCAACATAAATGCAAATGGAGAATATCGAGAAAAAGGAATATGTTTGTTTGCTTGATAGTGCATCAACACATACCATATTTCGTAGTAGACACTTTTTCTCGAGTATGACATTGCGTAAGACACGTGTCCATACAATATCAGGTCCTATTCCGATTATTGATGGTTTCGGGAATGCCACAATTGTTTTGCCAAAAGGCACCATCCTGCATATTGAGGATGTGTTCTAAGCAGTAGATCAAAAAGGAATCTGTTTAGCTTCAAAGATGTACGCCGTAATGGGTACCATATTGAGACTATTTATCAGCAAAATAAAGAATATATTAGCATTACCTCTTATAAGATGGGCCTGAAGACCATCCATGAGAAGCTAGAAGCTTCTTCTATGGGTTTGTATTGTGTTATGATTAAGGCCGTTGAAACCTACTCCACCATATCCTGGAGATTAGTAAACCCTAATCAGTTTGGATTATGGCATGATCGCCTTGGTCACCCTGGTGCTTCAATGATGCGTATAATAATTCAGAATACAAAAGGGCACCCTTTAAAGGATACAAAGGTATTGTTGTCCAAAGATTATAATTGTGAAGCTTGTTCACAAGGAAAACTCATTACCAAACCTTCTATAACAAAGGTTAATCTTGAATCCCCTTTATTCCTGCAAAGAATTCAGGGTGATATTTGTGAACCAATACAACCACCAAGTGGACTGTTTCGATATTTTATGGTACTAGTGGACGCATCTTGTAGATGGTCCCATGTTTGTCTATTATCTACGCACAATGTCACATTTGCACGTTTACTTGCGCAGATTATAAAGCTCCGGGCACAATTCCCTGATTATCCAATTAAAAGCATAAGGATGGATAATGCTGGTGAATTTACATCAAATAGTTTTGATACGTATTGTGCTTCACTCGGAATCGAGGTTGAGCATCCGGTCGCATATGTTCATACTCAAAATGGATTGGCAGAATCCTTGATAAAACATATCCAAATCATTGTCCGCACTCTATTATTGAGAATGAATCTCAACGATACAGCATGGGGTCATGCAGTTTTGCATGCGGCAGCCCTAATAAGATTGCGCCCCACTGCTAGTCTCTTACAATCTCCCCTTCAAATGGTTATTGGTTATGAACATGATATTTCACATTTATGCACCTTTGGTTGTGCAGTACAGGTGCCTGTAGCACCGCCAAAAAGAACGAAAATGGATCCCCAACGCCGTTTGGGCATTTATGTTGGGTTTAATTCACCGTGCATCATTAAGTTCTTGGAACCAACTACTGGTGATCTTTTTACTCCCAGATTTGCAGACTGTCATTTCAATGAGACTATGTTTCCATCAATTGGGATACCTAAAACTGACATGGCTGCGAAACAAAAACCAGTTAAGGTTTTCTCTTGGAATGAGAAAAATTTATCTCAATTAGACCCAAGAACTCCTGAGTGTGAAAACGAGGTGCAGCGCATAATCCATTTACAGGCTATGGTCGATAGACTTCCTGACGCATTTAATGATGCTACTAAGGTAACGAAGTCTCATATTCCAGCTGCAAATGCTCCAGCTAAGATAGCTATTCCCGAAGGACAAGCTAAAATGGATTAAAATCCCCTACACTTGAAATGCGATAGACTGATAGGATCAAAAGACACTGTTCCTCGAAAACGAAGGGGAAAGAATCGGGAATCTGCTCCAGAAGAGCCTGGTGTTGTGCTTGCTCCCAAAGAGCTTATTGCCCCTGAAGAGGAGGCACAAACCATGAAAAGATCACCAACCCTGGGAATACTGAGAATCCCATTACATATTGTAATGAGATTTGGGATCGGAATGAAATCATCATTGATGATGTTTTTGCAAAATCAATTGCTCATAAAATTATGGATGATGATTGTGAGCCGCAATCTATTATTGAATGCCGTCAAAGGCAAGATTGGTCTAAATGGGAGGAAGCAATTAAGGCTAAATTAGCTTCCCTAGCCAAACGAGAGGTTTTTGGACCCATAACTCGCATCCCCGATAATGTAAAGCCCGTTAGATATAAATGGGTATTTATCTGGAAACGAAATGAGAAAAACGAGGTTGTCAAGTATAAAGCCCGACTCGTTGCCCAAGGATTCTCTAAAAGACCTGGGATTGATTATGATGAGACATATTTTGTAACGCCCCAGAACGTCACGCGCGACACAAATCCCTTAACATTATCTTTATTATGGCTAGCGGAAGACAAAGACTAAACATGAATATCACACAAATTTAGACAAAAAACTTTTTCTTCTCATTAATAAACCCTTGTCAGATTACAACCCAGACAAAGCATCATACAAGTACAAAAAACAAAAACTGGGTAGGTCAGGGTTGCCTATCTCCAACTAGATCTTACAGCCAAAAGTCTGCCTAAAGTCCGAAGCTGTCACAGGTCGATCACTTCACCCTCCGCTGCGGAACCATCATCGTCTAGGTTGAAGCCCCTCAACGGGCCAATCAACTCGCCCTCCAAGTTGAAATACCAAGCAATAAAAAGCTAAGAAACCCATTCCAGAAACCCCACATCAACCCATATCGTAGAGCTACACTTAGTATATACGGCGTCAGACTCCGGCACAAACACATCCTCATAAATAGCGTCATGATAAACAGGAACTCCAAAACGTAGGGATTGTGGAACATCCATCCTACATGTCTGAAAAATAATGGAATGAGCCGAAGCCCAGCAAATGAAATCTCTAGTTTTAAGTTAGGAAAATCAGCTTACCACTTCACCTGGCATAAACACATATGCATGCATAGCAAACGATATGCATAGAACTTGAATGCAAGTTATACCTTTTCCGTCTGGAGGTGCCTCAAAATCTGAATAATGCAACATATCATAATATTTTCACTCAGACGCAGGCATGATGTAAAACATTTATGCTCATGCGATTAGGTTCGTTATTTCATCCTCCCGAACACTCCCGGGGCATCCCGACCAACGAGGGATCCCAACTCCGAGGCATCCCGGCACACACCCGGGGCATCCCGACCAACGGGGCATTTCGACTCCCAAGGCATCCCGAAACACTCCCCGGGGCATCCTGACCTACGGGGCATCCCGACACACGGGGCATCGTCACATACCACTAAATGGGCGACAGAATTAATATTATTCTCATGCAAGTCATGACAACCAAGTATTTGCATGCATAATCCGCTTTGGCCCGTCCCATACCGAGCCATCACGGTTTTGTACTTTAAAATCATAAAATACATCATCCGAGCAATTAAATATGAAGCAATACATTTCAAACTCAGAAACAAACGTAGCTCAGAAGCAAATTCGGGTTCAGAAGCAAATTCGGTCATCAGAAGAGAATACGAGTCATCAGAAGCAAATTCAGACTCAGAAGGAAGTTCAGAAGCGAATTCAGACTCAGAAGAGG
Organism: Syzygium oleosum; assembly: GCF_021117445.2. Taxonomy (NCBI): domain Eukaryota; kingdom Viridiplantae; phylum Streptophyta; class Magnoliopsida; order Myrtales; family Myrtaceae; genus Syzygium; species Syzygium oleosum. The sequence goes on from NW_026607487.1 coordinate 19,666,829, forward strand.
GTTCAAACTCAAAAGCGGGTTCAAACTCAGAAGCGAGTTCAGACTCAGAAGTGGATTCAGACTCAGAAGCGCAATCAGATTCAGAAGCAAGTTCAAACTCACAAGCAAGTTCAGACTCACAAGGCTAAAGTCTGAAAGTAAAGTTTAAACGGTAAAGTCTGAGCAGTAAAGTCTGAGCGGTAAACTCTGAAGTAAAGTCTGAGTCGTAAGGTATGAAGGTAAAGTCTGAACGTAAGGCCTGAAGGTAAAGTCTGAACAGTTTAAAAAGTATACAGAACCAGATTTTAAGATTAAAATCTGCCCAGTTTCAAAAATAAACATAATCATCACTTTGAGTATAAAAAATAAACATAAACATCACTTTGAGTAAAACGATTTTCTATCCTTTTTAAACATACATAAACCAATAAGAAGAATCCAACAATCACCTCAAAAATAACACTTACACGCTCAGATTTAATCGTTTCACTTACCGATTTTCACCATACTTTAAGGAAACAAATCACATCCATTTGAATGTGCACAGAACCAACAAAACAGATTCAATCATCATCACAACCTCACTATCGCACATCAAAATAACCTTGCTCGAGCAACCAAGTTAAAAGTGCCAAGTAGATTTACTTAGCTTAAACCTAGAGTCTTCACTTACCTTGTGTAGAATCTGAACACCCCAAAGGTTAAAACTCTCTCGGAAATTCCGGATCGGTGATGGTGAAAGTAGAAAGTGAAGGAGAGAGTGTCAGTTTGGGTGAAATTATCTTCGGTAATTACCCAGACGAAGATGAAAACTGAGAAGTATACGAAGGGGTGAGTAAATTCATTGTATTCACATGTGGCACATTATCTCTTCATCATGACCAGGTGGAAGAAATCAGTGGCTTAATCGTAGGAATATTAGCCAAGGAAAATGATTACCCAAGGCTTAGGTGTCTAGCTCAAGGGGACAAATGGCATTCGTTCAATCTTTCCTTCAATAGTCACGTGAGAAAAGAAGAACCCAGAGGGATATTTTGAGAAGATATCTTCCCCTTTTTCTTAACGGCAATAACATTACTTGTCACGCCCCGTACCCCACGAAGCGACAACATCCCGCGTATAGGTCGAAATTGTGGTGCGACGCTCCCAGGCTACGTCACCGACCCGAAAACCCAAATCAGAGAAAAACACAACACATGCAGAAACGACGTATATATAATATATATATATACACCCGGACAATAAACAAAGTAACCATGAATAGCACCAGATAAATAATTTACGAACAATTTGAAATGAGATAAACATTCTTTACTATAACTTATGCACAATATCCATTTACAACAAAAGATACAATGGTAGGGCCACTAAGACAAAAAGGAATCAGCGGCCGGGGTCAACTACCAACAGAAGGGCTACAGTCAAAAAGCATCGGCCCTCGCTCCTACAACTGATGTCTAACCTAGGGTACCCAGTCGGGATCAGAACTCGACAAATCTGAAGAACTCTCGGAAGGCTCCTGCTCCCCCTCTGAACTCACGGCCTCAGAATCTGTCTCTGGCTCAGGGTCCTGCTCCTTGGCCTCAGCTATATCCATCGGCTCTGGGGCCTCCGCGTCCGCCTGCTCCAGGATTGGGTCCACAACCTCTGGCTCAAAAGCTACCCCACCTAGCTCTTCATGCTCCTCCTCATCCTCCACAATCTCATACTCTACCTCCGAGTCTTGGTCACTCTCCATATCCACATCTATAATATCGCCGTCTGGACACTGCGGGTCCAACTGACCTTCTCCAACAAACGGGACATCAGCAGACCTGATGGGACCGAACTCAACTCCAAAACGGTCCCGGAAACACCAAGCTAGGTACTCGTGGGTCTCATAGTGAGCTAAACCTACGTCTACCAAAACTAACGTATAATGCCGTATGTACACCTCATCATTCCCCACAGGATGAACTGTCCTCAAGCGCTCTATATGGATGGGGATCCCGAAACGTAACGGCGCGTCGTTAAAATTCATGGTCGAGGATCTGAAATTGTCAGTTTTACAACAACCGTGAGAAAACTCAGCAAGTAACAACCTCTAATCCTAAACTAGGCTAATGTGCACCTCCATATAGGTAAATTAAACACATCAAGCAGAGAACTAGTAAATCACTAAAATTTCTCCCGGGCCCACAGCCCAATACATTATCTCGAAACCCTGCAGGTTAGGTGTTCAACAACAAAAATACTCACGTGCAATTATTCCAACCCGAAGGCCCACAAATATAACGATCCGAAGGTCAACAGTTTGATAGAACGACCCGTAGGCCCGACCCGAAGGCCAAGAGTTTGATAGAATGACCCGTAGGCCCGACCTGAAGGCCCACAGTTGTATAAATCGACCCGTAGGCCCGACCCGAAGGCCCACAGTTGTATAAATCGACCTGTAGGCCCGACTCGAAGGCCCACAGTTGTATAAATCGACCCGTAGGCCCGATTTCAAATCAATTCACAACATAATATATGGATTACAAGTCGGGGCATCCCAGGTCAATTTTCCAACGCCAATATGCTAAACACAACCATTCTCAAATTAGACGAAATCAAAGCAATATTGGCATTCCCAATTAATCCCATCCTAGTCCAATCAACTCCACATTCAATCCGCGCATTCATTCAAAAGTAATTTAATGCGCCTAAGGCCCGCCTTGGGCAATTCAATCTCGATAGTCGTTCTCATCATCACGAGACCACTTAATAGGATCTAGACAAGTCCCAATTAACCCTTAAAATGCCTAAATTTCCAGCCATGATACATTAATCCATTTGATGCTCAACTTAGGCCATTATTGCAATTTCGATCTTGAATGAAAGCATACTGTAGTAACATGCTTTGCCCACTAAACCATGCTTGAACAACCTCATTAGGCCTTAATCACAACCATTAATCACCCAACAACCAAATACACCTAATTACACCTTAATTAAGTCTAAATAACACCTAAATTGCCTAAATTCCAAGTCTTAAAATCAATGAACTCAATTAGTGCAACACTTAGGCAATTCTAGGCATTTTCGGTACTGGTGAACAGTACCAGGGCAGCACATTAGTTAGGCCCTAATCCACCTCTAAATCACTTCATTAGGCACTAATTAGGTCCCCTAATCATCCGACACAACATTAGACCTAATTAGACCCTAATTAAACTTAATTAACCCCTAAATTACCCATAGAATGCACAATCAATTCTAGTTCGGGATTTAGGGATTTTTACTCGCCTAATATTAACTCGAGTCGACGAGAACGGGCGGCCGACTACTGACACGCGGTAAGAATCGACGGCGGCGTTCCAGGGGCAAGCCGTCGGTTCACGGCGGCGCCGGTGAGGTTCTCGGCCACCAAGGCCGAAACAGGAGAGGTGCTGAGGGGGCGGGCTGAGAACGGCAGAGAGAGACGGTGAGGGTGAGATGGTCGGCGGCCAGCAGCTCCGGCGGCGTGGCCTACTCCGGCGTGAACAGTGACCGGCTGAGCAGAACGGAAGAGGAACGGAGGAGGACGATCGTGGGGAAGGATGGTCGGGAGGGAGAGAGAAATGAAGGGAGAGAGAGAAAGAGAGCTGATCAAAATGGGTCAAAATTTTGCTAGTGGATTCCATGTGTCAACAACCAAGGCCTTTGGACAATTTGCCCTAGATCCAATGGCTAAAAATTGCTCTTATCCAATAATTTTAGGGGTTGCATGGTCATTTATCCCTAACCCAAGGCTGACAAGACCTGGTTTAGCCCCAATTAACCTTGGTTAATCCCCCAAATTAGGATCAAAATTCGGAATTAATTAAAAATGGCCTAGGGGCATTTTCGTAATTTTCCGATCCCGGACTGAAATTCCAATTTTTGTCCATACCGGTCCTATATATGCGTGGCCAGCATAATATGGTGTCAGATCCTTAAAAATCATTCTTTAAGCCCCCGAAAATCAGTCCAAAAGTTTGGAGGGGCAAAACCGTAAATTTTCGTCCCGGGGTCGAAATTCCAATTTTCGACCGTACGCACTCCAGACATGCGTGGCCACCCCAAAATGGCATCGGTTCCGAAAAATAACTTTGTTTGGTCTTGAAAACGGACATCGAGGTCCCGGTAACGAGTCAAAATTCAGGATGTAACATTACTTAACCAAGATTAATCAATAATAATAATACCCACTAGTTACCAAGACAACGGTAATTTAATTAATACCGCACTACGATTAACGCACACGACAACGTCTAAATATTAAACACGTCAGACTCGGTATGATTACGTTTCCGAATCCGCGCTTCGCGAAATACGACCCAACGAAAATTCCTATGTGTCTGCACGAATACTAACTCGAAAATAATACTTAGCTTTAAATCTAAGTATCATTTTCAACATAGAAATTTCTAACGTCACAAACATATTATTACGAAATTTCCGGATGTCACATATTCACCTGTGATGGATATGATTACATTTCGTTTTCTCATTAGCCTGGTACTCTCTGAAAGATTGAAAATGCGTCTTATGGACGTTGTGACGGCATATCTATATGGCTCATTAGACTCGGATATTTATATGACAATTCCCGAGGGATTCAAAATGCTTAATGCATGCACTCCCCGTAACTTATTCTCAATAAAATTGCAAAGATCTTTGTACGGGTTAAAGCAATCCGGTCGTATGTCGTATCTGCCCATGCGTGTTTATTAAGAAATCAGAAACCGGATTTGCTATTGTAGCAGTTTATGTCGACGATATAAATTTAATTGGAACTCCAGAAGAGTTAGCTAAAACTGCTGAGTATTTGAAAAGGGAATTTGAAGTTAAAGATTTGGGTAAAACCAAACTTTGTCTTGGTCTAGAGCTTGAGCATAAAGCAAATGGAATAATCGTCCATCAAACAGCATACATTGAAAGATTACTTAAACGCTTCAACATGGACAAGGCTCACCCATTGAGCACCCCTATGGTTGTAAGGTCTCTAGATCCCAAAAGGATCCGTTTCGTCCTAGAAAATCTGATGAAGAGATACTTGGTCCTGAAGTACCATATCTCAATGCAATTGGGGCTTTGATGTAATTGGCACAATGTATGAGACCAGATATCGCTTTTGCGGTAAATTTATTGGCACGTTTTAGTTCTGAGTCAATTCGGAGACACTGGAATGGAATTAAACATATTTTTCATTATCTCCAAGGAACCATAGATTTGGGATTATATTATTCCAAGGATTCCACTACCTCTGGTTTAGTTAGATATACTGATACTGAATATAGATCCGATCCACGTAAAGCTCGCTCTCAAACCGGTTATTTATTTTGTTATAATGGCACCGCCATTTCTTGGCGTTCTACGAAGCAATCGCTAGTAGCTACATCTTCCAACCACTATGAGATTATTGCTTTATATGAAGCTGGAAGAGAGTGTGTTTGGTTAAGATCCGTTATAACACATATTCACAATCCTTGTTGTTTAACACCGGTTACAAATTCTCCCACTATAATTTATGAAGATAATGCTGCTTGTGTTGCACAAGTTAGGGGAGGATATATCAAAGGTGATAGGACCAAGCATATCTCGCTGAAATTTTTCTATACTCAAGAACTCCAAGAAAGTCGACAAATTGATGTTAAGCAGATTCAATCCATAAATAATCTTGCAGATCTTTTTACCAAATCATTGCCAACGTCAACTTTTGAGAAATTAGTATATGGCATTGGTATGCGGCGAGTTCATAAGATGCAAGATTGACTAACCCCAGCAGTGGCTATATAGCTCAAATTGAGGGGGAGATATTATGAAGTATGCATTGCACTCTTTTTCTTTCTGTCCGGTTTTTTCCCACAGGGTTTTTCCGGCTTAAAGTTTTAACGAGGCAATTAACGCATCTATAAAAGGGAGAGATCTTAAAATTTTTGCTGTGTACTCTTTTTCCTTTTTGTTCAGTTTTTGTCCCACTGGGTTTTTCCGGCTTAAGGTTTTTAATGAGGCAGTATCATTCAATGCACATTCATAATATAATGAATACAATGAATATTCAAGGGGGAGTGTTATGAAATACATGAATGAATATTCATTATATTCAATGTACCTATTATGGTACATTTGAAACCTACATACATGAATGTAAATTCAATGTACCTATTATGGTACGTTTGTAACCTACATTCTACGTACAATCTACAGTGAATGTTCATCTCCCTATTCAATGTATATATTCAATACATTGACATTAATGATATGTGCATTCTTGTTTTCTTATAAATAGGAGTTTAGTTTTGGTCATTGGATAAGAAATTAGAACATAATGAAAAGAGAAAATATATATCTTTGGTGTTTATCTGCTTTCTTTACTTAATCTCTATTCTTTCTATCATATACTTGCAACGCAATATTTTACAACACTTTTCACCATTTTCATATTACACAAAAAAATAACCTTTTTCAGGAATCAATCCACGAGTCTATTGTACTTGTTGAAATATTTTAAATGTGGACGTCGGCATAAATCTTCGCAAGAAAATTACAACAATATAAATATTTGCATCGATAAAATTCACCGCATGTACTTACGTGAAATTTTATTTAAAGTGAATTCCAATCCGTGATGTGGTTATATCATTTGATTAAACGACAATTTCATTCTCGTTTTTAGAATAAGAATATTTACATAATCCTTCCTTATCTTGTGAAAATTTCATTGCCAACGTTGGTTATAAGTATATTTTGCCTCCATTAATGCTTGAAGCTAATTATATTTCCTAACTTTGTAAAACTTAGTTTGGTTTTATCATGATTAGCCTTTAACCTTTTTTACTTACGTTACGTAATTAGTATGTAATAGAAATATTAGCGGCCTCATGCTTTAACATTTTCTATAAGAAAATTGATATTAAATTAATAGGATCGTGAAATGATATTTAGAAGTTTCAAACGTGTGATGTCGTCTAGGTGATCCATAGTTTTAGTCTACTAATATACTGTGATTTACATCCGAAAATTATGATAAAATATAATATACGATGAAGATAGAATATTAGGAATTATTATCGCCACATGCTAATGCTATATAGACATGAGCCCATGCTTCATTTTTTGGCCTTGTCTTGCCAGTATTGGGGCAAATTAATGTGACATCCGGAAATTCGTAATAATATATATGTGACGTTAGAAGTTTTTCATGTTCGAAAATGATACTTAAATAATAAAGCTAAGTATTATTTAGCTTAGTATTTGTGCGGACGCGTAGAAATTGTTGTTGGACCGTAAATTGTGAGGCGCGAATTCAGGAACGTAATCGTTCTGAGCTCGACGTGTTTAAAATTTTAAACGTTGTTGTGTACATTAATAGTAGTGTGGTATTAATTAATTTACCGTTGTCTTGGTAATTAGTGGGTAATTTTATTGGTTAATTTTTGTTTAAGTAGTGTTAACCATTTTTTAAAAATATTTCTAATTGGTGTTATAAAAGGAAGGGGGGAGATATTCTGTTTTCTTCTTAATTCCTCACCAAAATATCTCTTCAGACCCTCATTCCACGTGGCCTATGAAGGATGAAGAGGGACGAACAGCATTGGTGCCAAAAGTTGTGTACGGAGCTCACTTTGGTGCTAAAAGTTTCATTTGGATCATTTAAATGCCAAAAATTTTGAAAAATGATCACTTAAGTGCCACTTCGCCGGAAATCCAACGTGGCATTTTTTTATTAATTTCTCAAGCTGATGTGGCATTTCTTTTCTTTTTTTTTCCTTTTCTTTCTTTTTTCCTTTCTTTTCTTTTTTTTCTTTTCTTTCTTCTTATTTCCGATGGCCGGCCTCGCCGGGCGTCGCCTTCCTCCGGGCGAGGGCCGGCGAGGCCGCCGTGGCCTCGGCGAGGGCTGGCCTCGCCGGATCTGGTGAGGCGAGCCCTCGCCGGGGCTCGCCTGGGCAGGGTGAGCCCCGGCGAGGGTTCGCCTTGCCAGATCCGATGAGGCCGGCCCTCGCCCAGAGGAAGGCGACGCCTCGGCAAGGCCGTCGTGGCCTCGGCGAGGGCTTGCCTCGCCAGAGCCGGCGAGGCCACGACTGCCTCGCCGGCCCTTGCCCGGAGGAAGGCGAGGGCCGGCGAGGCCGGCCATGGCCAGTGGCTGGCCTCCGGCCACCGGCCATGGTAGAAGAAAAAGAAAAGAAAAAAGAAAAGAAAGAAAAAAATCAGAAAAAAATATTTAAAAAATTGAATTATACACATGAAAATGTCATGTATCATTAAAATTTAAATATAAAAGCCACGTATTAAATTTGGTCGGAATTTCTCGCCGTTGGCACTTAAGTAATCGTTTTTTCTCCGATTTTGGCACTTAAGTGATCGCCGGCGTAAACTTTTGGCACTTAAGTGATCCAAATGAAATTTTTGGCACCAAAGTGAGCTCCGTACACAACTTTTGGCACTAATGCTATTCTTCCCCCGAAGGATGAAACATGCCACTTGTCCTCTTAAGCCAAGCTTCTGTTATAGTTAGACACCTAGCCTAAGCAATCATTTTCCTTGGCCACTACTCCTTCCGATTAAGCTCTTGATTTCTTACACCTGGCCGTGATGGAAAAAGAAGGTGTCACCTGTGAGTGCAATATATTTATCCGCCTCAACGTCTACTCCTCTGTCTCATTTTATCTAGGTAAACACTGAAGAAATTTTTTTACCTCAAACCGTAACTCCCTTCTTCACTTTCTACTTTCACCATCACCCGATCCAAAAATCTATAGGAGAGCTTTAACTTTTGGGTGTTCAAATTCTGCACAAGATAAGTGAAGACTCTAGAGTTATGCTAGTTAAATCTACTTGACACTTTTTAACTTGGTTGCTTGATAAATGCTATTCTGATGTGTGATAATAGTGAAGATATGGTGATGGTTGGATCTGCTTTGCTAGTTATGTACATGTTCAAATGGATGTGATTTGTTTTCTTATAGTGTGTTGAAAATGGGCAAATGCAATGGTTAAATCTGAACGTGTAAATCTTTGAGGTGATTGTGGAAATTGCCTTGGTAGTTTTATGTATGTTTAAAAGGGTAGAAAATCGTTTTACTCAAAGTGAAGTATATTAGGTTAGTGTAAATGATGATTCTGTTTACTTCTGAAATGAACAAATTTTAAACTCAAATTCTGATTCTGTTTACTTTTGAGTTGAACAGATTTTAAACTTGACTTCTGATTCTGTTTATTTATGAGCTACGCAGATTTTAACCTCAAATTCTGGTTCTGTTTACTTTTAAAATTGCTCATACTTACTGCTCAAACTTTATTTTTAAAACTGCTCATATTTTCCTTTTAAAACTGCTTAGACTTTACTTTTAAAACTGTTCAAACTTTGCTGCTAAGAATTTACTTTTAAAACTACTTAGACTTTACGGTCAGAATCTAGACATGTCTATTTTAAAAAATGACCAGAACTTACTTTCAAAGTCTGAATGTACTTATTTATGAACCCGAGTAGACTTTATTTTCAAAATCTGGATATGTGTACTTTCCGAACTTGAGTAGACTTTAGCCTTTTTGAGTTTGAATCCATATTACTTTTTGAACTTGAGTAGACTTTAGCCTTTTGATGCATTTCATTGCTTTAAATAACATGTGATGTATAGAAGGTGAGTATATGCATGCAAATGCTTGGTTGTCATGGCTTGCATGAGAATGATATAAATTTCGTCACCCATAAAAAATTCAACGGTGACGATGCCTCGTGTGTCGGGATGCCTCGAGAGTCAAGATGCCCCGTTGGTCGAAATGCCCCGAAGGGTGTATCGGGATGCCTCGGAGTTGGGATGCCCCGTTGGTCGAGATGCCCCGAGAGTGTTCGAGAGGATGAAGTAATGAACCTAACGCTTGAGCATGAATGTTTTACATCATATGCTTGCGTTTGTGTGAAAGTATTTTGAAATGTTGAATTGCTCATATTTTGTGGCACATCCAGTCGGAAAAGGTATAACATACATTCGAGTTCTATGTGTACGGTTTGTTATGTATGCATGTGGTTTATGCCAGGTGAAGTGGTAAGCTGACTTTCCCAACTTAAAACTAGAGATTTCATTTACTGGACCTCGGCTCATCCCATTATTTTTCAAACTTGTAGGATGGATGTTCCTCAGCCTCTACGTTTTGGAGTTCCCGTATATCATAAAGCTGTTTATGAAAATGTGTTTGTGACTGAGTTTGAAGCAGTTTATACCAAGTGTAGCTCTACTATTTGGGTTGACGTGGATTTGGCAGAATGGGTTCCTTATCTGTTTGTTGCTTGGTATTTTAACTTGATGGCGAGTTAGTTGGCCCATTGAGGAGCTTTGACCTAGATGATGATGGTTCTGCACCGGAGGGTGAAGTTATCAATCCGTGATGTCATCAGACATTAGTCCAGGCAGACTTTCGGAGTAGAATCTAGTATGGAGATAGGCAACCTTGACCTACCTAGATTTTTGTTTTTTGTACTTACATGATGTTTTGTCTGGAAATGTAAATCTGATCAGTGTTATTAATAAGAAGCAAAAGTATTTTGACTAAACTTGTGTGATAATCATATTTAAAACCTGTTCAGACTTTGACTTCCGTTGGCCAAATTATTAATAATATTAAAAAACACGTGTCATACGTGACGTTCTGGGGCGTCACAGCTAATATCCTTAAAATTTTCAACTTTAAGTCAAATTCCAATTTTTGCCTCGAACTTTTGTTTGTTTAAAAAAAAATCTTCAACTTTCACTCTAATCCAAAATCTGTCCACATGTCCAAAAATCGCCACTGATTTTTTTTGTCAAAATAATTATCATTAGGAGGTTGTTGTTGTTTCATACGAACGTGAGAGTGTTAACGAAGACACGAGTTCTGATAATAGATCTCTAACTGACCCTGACGTGGATAATTTTGAAAAAAGCAATTGTGATTTTTGAATGTGTGGACAGATTTGGGAGTAACCAAAAAAAAAAAGTTCAAGACAGACTTGAGATTGTACCTAAAAGTTAGTTCACACCAATGCACACGACTTTTGCACCATACCTTGCGAAGTATCAACGGGAATAACTTTGGCTCAAGACCTGACGAATAGACACAACTTTTGCCCTAGAATTACCAATGGAATTAACTTTTGCTCCAAACCTTTCGAAATACCAATGGATACAATCCAAACCTTGCGAAATGCCACAACTTTTTCTCCAACTGCAGGTACCAAAGAACACAATTTTTGCTCCAAACCTTGCTAAGTATTAATGGACAGAACTTTTGCATCATACTTTGCAAAGTATCAACGGACACAATGTTTGCATCAAACTTTGTAAAGCGCCAACGAACACAACTTTGCTCTCAATCTTGCGAAGCATGAAACTATAGTATCGTCAAATATGAAAGTTTTTAGTTTCAAGTGAAAGGAATAATTCTATGTAATAGCAATAAACACGTCATGGATCGATCAATCGGCCGCCGAAACCATTGCCATTGCCATTGCCGAACTTTCTATCAATCCTCCCATGTCAACGCCATGAGATTATCACCTTATTACGTTGGGCAAGAAATCGCTTCCGACTCCATGTTTCCTCGTTCTTGGAGATGGAGAGGGGCCATCGTAGAGTGCAATGACACGATCGTTGGTCTTTGTATGTGTTTGTACCGACGGAGCACTGACAGAGAACCCCAGTAGAGAAGAGAAGGACAAGGATAACGAACCAAGATCGATAGAAATAGAATAGGTGAGGGGGCAGAGAGTAGGAAAGGATAGGTTAAAAGCTGACCGGTCGAAGGAAAGCGCAGAGGGGGAAGGCTCATCCGATTCCTCCGTACGCACGTGACATTGACATGCCTATGACACCCCGCAGAAGAAAAAGTTCCCCCCCATCCTTGCAGATCCTTGCATTGCAACGTCTAATCACCACCAAGCTGCTACTCCATAGCCATTGCTCTCTGCTCTCTCTCTCTTAAGATCTGTATCTAGTTTCGTTTCCAACACTGTCCTTCTCTGTCCCTCTTTAACACATTCGTACCCCCTCCAAACTCTGCTCTTCCTCTCTGCGTCGTCTTCAGGACTAGGAGGGAGGGGCTTTCCACTGCTAGTCGTCGTAGCTCGACTGTTTTCTCTTTTTACCTTATTCCTTTCCCGGTCATTGAACCCTCACCACTAGCTACCTATTCCGAGCCTAGGGTTTTGTAACATGTGGCTAGCTAGTCATGAACATGAACCGCGAGACATGCTAACCCCTTTTTGTTGTTCTTTTTTGGATTGATTTGCCGGGCAAGAGAGGAGCTATTTGATCTTGCTCTCTTTGGTTGTGGTGGTCGTGGAAGCCCAAGCTTTGAAGCAATATGGCATGTTTTTGCGAACGGGTCGATAATATCCCGTTATGTTAGTTCACATCACATGCGAATAATTGCCTTGTCATGCGCAAGCGAGTGAGAGCAGCGGAAGTCGATTAGGTCCACAATGTTTTGTGCATATATAGCTTGAATGAATTCATGAATGAGCGCATGTGCCGTGTTATGATGTATTGTCGTATTTGCACAAGACAGTTCAATGTCCGTATGTACGTTCGGGGTGTGCAAAAGAATCGGGAACCACCTGAACAGCTAGGGATCGCCCGGAACCGGTCCGTTTCCCAGTTCCAGACATGAAACCGCCCGTCCGCGTATCCGAACCGGACCGGTAATATAATAATAAATATAATATATAATATATATTTAATATTTTTAAAAAGAGAAAAATCATAAATCCTTAAATTAAACCTAACTCACTTGATGTTCATAGTCTCATATTGAGCCGAGAAACACCTTCTTTTGCTTTTATCTCACGCTCACTCTCACTCTCTCACTCTTCTCGGACGATACTCACCTCACTGTCTTCGACTCTCCATCTCCGTCTCTGTCTCCGTCTTTCCATCTTCGTTCTTGGCTAGTGGAACCGGTTCCCGGGTGGATCCATGGAACCAACGAGCGGTTTCTGATTCTAATTTTTCGGAACCGGTCCTTAGCGGGCGATTTCCGGTTCTAGGGTGGGAATCGCCCACCCAGACCGCCCACCCGGATCATGCTCACCTCCAATGTAGGTAGTGTTTAGTAGCTTTTATCTCGGCGAGAATGAATCTCTTTAAGAAGAAATTTCTCGTGGCGAAGACCGGTTACTACTACTATTGCGATTTCCCATATGCTTTTCATGTGACGAAATATTAGTCTATTCGTGAAAGCCAAATCTCTCTTATGATTAGCACCATCAATAACATTCACTTGTAGTTGGGCAGAGGCCACGCAGCTAATTATATATCCTTACAATTATGGGAAGGCGTGCTTGCAGAAATAAACGAGCAAACGGTGACGTCAAAATGAGTCACGGTCGGTCCTGTAACCATCTAGAAAACAAGAAAAGCACACATCGAACCCATGGAAAGTTGGCGATACCATCAACCCCAAAATAATAACGAAGCATCAGCCCCATGCATTTCAACCTTTAGCTTACAATACCGATGACTTTATTCATGTCCGCACCTCTCTATGCCCTAAAACTGCATACAGGACACTATCAGTAAAACACTGTGATTAGGACTGATGATATAGCTCTTAATTTGCTCCTTTGTGTTCGCTACATAATTGGTGTGTTAATCCTGCTGAAAGTAATTACGTTGTCACCAAGAAACTAGCTTAGCTACTACTGGCTGGGCTAAACGGATGGTGCAACATTTTCAGGGTCGCGGACTTCGAAGAAGGATCGGTTCTTGACGACGATGTCGTACATGTGGAGGGTCTTGAGGTTGGCGAAGTCCCTGGGGAGAGAGATCAAGTGAGCCGACCGGTCGGACTTGTGGAATTGGATCAGGTCGGGCTTCGCGGTGGCCGCGTTGTGGTAGCGGGTCCAGCCGAGCTCGCCCAGCCGCTGCTCGAGCTCCGCGTGGGACCTGATCACGTGGTTGGCGGGGACGTAGACCAGGACCCTGGGCCGGGCGCCGGGGGCGGTCGCGGTGCCCGGGTGGTGCGGCTCCCTCCGCTCGAAGGATTCCCGCGTCGGGTTCGGGATCAGCCGAGCCACGCCGTTCTTGTTGAAGAGCCACACTCCGGACATCCGGCGTTCTACAGAGAGAGAGAGAGAGGGAGGGAGAGAGTACTGTTGATATGAGAAGGAGAGAAGGACAACGCGTTTGAAGTGGGCAGAAGACCGTGGACTGTGGAGATTATTGATTTTGTCTGTTTATATAGCTAGCGAAGCTTTGAAATATTTGTTAAATCGTACTAAGGGTAAGGTTGTCAGAGATTGTTTTCAACTGGTAATGAGAGTAGAGACGACGATCTGCATACCCCGAGAATCATCCTTAAACCTGAGGTAACAGTGAGATCTAATTAAAAGTTGAGAGACACACCTAGTAGGACTTGGGGCAATGTCTCGTTGGGATTTGTACACGGAGGAAGCTAGCAGCAGTGCTCATATGCCGAAGAGGGTTCGAAGAGACGCAAACCATACTTAGATTTGCTGTAATGGATGTACTCAATCCGTACATGGACTTTAGTTGTCGAAATAACACGCGACCCTATTTTCTCTGTTTAGATTGGAGACTGGTCCGCGGATTTATCATTGAATCTCAATTATAGGCACTTAATAATCTACAGCAAAGCCGTCTTAGCTCAGCCGGTAGAGCGCATGGCTTTTAACCATGTGGTCGTGGGTTCGATTCCCACAGACGGCGGGATAATCAAATTCTTAATTGTTTTGAGTCTTTTTTTTTTGTTTTTTGTTTTACTTTCCGACGTGGCATTTTGCTCACGTGGCGATTGGGACCAAGAACCCCTCTCTCCTCTTCTCCTCTTCCAACCAATTGCATCGTAGGCCCACGAAATCCACAGTACGGGCCCACCATCCCATTCTACCTTCCCCTCGGTCCACCGAACTCTACAGCGGAGCGAGTACCTCGTTAAAACCCAGTCGCGGGAGTCGGGGACGCCAATTCCCGAAACGGCAAAGTGCGGAAAAAAGCATGAGGTTTCTTCAAATGCGTATATCGCGGACGTCCAGCGCCTGACCAATCGCAGGGAAGAACGACGATCGCGCTCTGCGTTTCTCTCGCCGGAGCTCCCTTTTTCTCCTTCGTCCCTCGTCTCGTTCGCCTCATCACGTTCCGAGGTACTCATCCTGCTCGATTCTTCTCGTTCTCGTTCCATTTCCGTCGCTCCCCGTTCTCTTCGGGGCAGCGGCGCGCGCGACGCCGATCCGTTTGCGCTTCGGCGTAGCGTCTGGCCCGTGGGTTTAGGGTTTCGCGGCTCGCTTGGCCTGGCGAGCACCTGTGTATGCCTCCAAGCGACGAGGCGAGATAGGTTGCGTTCGATGGATTTTTGTTGTAGATTGTGTTTGAGTCACGTGCGCCGCCGTTTGATTCTCTAAAGAAGGAAAGGAAGTAATTTTGTTCGTTTTCCTTACGTAAGGCTGACTCGTGGTGGCGTTCGGTTTGCCTCCCGATGAATTGTGGGAAAGCATTTGCCCCACCATGGTGGCTGTGCATGTTTCCTTGTTAAGGTGGCCCGATTTTTGTCCTTTGTTGTCCTGGTGTTGTTGCTCGAAGGATTTCGTTAGGAGTTTAGTCTGTGCATTATCAGGGTAATCAGTGACGGGAAAATGGAATGACCAATCAATTTGATTTGTTTCTGTCATAGATCATCATAGCTAAAATGTTTGCTTTGGGCAAACTCACAGGCAAATCCTCAGCAGATGACTGTCTCGCTGTCTTCTCTTAGTTGTTGTGTCGTATCTGTTTGAAATCATTTCGAGAAGTTTAGAAATGAGTGGCCTGTTTTCTTAGACGATGCTCATCTTGATTTTGTCTTTTCATTTTCTCTTTCATGTGTAGGAACGAAAATGTCCCGCAGAGAAGACAAAGGAACAAGAAAAAGGAGGTCTGAGCTGGAGGAGTATGAAGATCGATATTATCAAGAATTGAAAGGACGTTCGATTAGGATTAATGTTTCTGATTCTCTTTATAAGTGCCCTTTCTGCAGAAGTGCACAAAGGCGTGACTATTGTTATGAAGATCTTTTAAAGCACGCCTCGCGCATTTCTAAGGACTCGAAGGGGATTAGTACAAAGGAGATTGGCAAGCACTTGGCGTTGGAGAGATACCTTAGAAAGCACTTCTCTAGGAAAGTTAATGCCGAAGATTCCACCAACATAGGACTGTCTTCGGCTAAGAACGATCAGCAGTTGAGACTCTCTTCGGCTAAGAACGATCAGCAGTTAAGACTCTCTTCAGCTAAGAACGATCAGCAGTTTGTCTGGCCCTGGATGGGTGTAATTGCGAACATTAAGACTGAAGTTAAGGATGGAAGATTTGTTGGAGAGAGTGGTACCAAACTCAGGGAGGAGTTGGAAAAGAAAGGATTCAACCCTGTGAGGGTGCAGCCCTTGTGGAACTACCAGGGTCATTCGGGACTAGCAGTTGTTGAGTTTAATAAGGACTGGGTGGGCTTCTGTAATGCGATAGCTTTTGAGAAAAGTTATGAGACTGAGCGCCGTGGGAGGAGGGACTTTTATGTCTCTAAGGACAGGGGAGACAAGCCGTTTGGTTGGTTGGCATATGATGATGATTACTATTCAAAAGGCATACTGGGAGACCACCTTAGAAAGAAAGGGCACTTGCGAACTTTGTCTGATAAAGAGGCTGAAGAACAACGCAAACGGTCAATGCTTGTTGCTGACTTACAGAAGACGTTGGAGATCAAGAGTTCGCGACTTCTAGAGATGGAGAGCAAGTACAATGAAACAAAGCATTCTCTCGACAATTTAGTGACACAAAAGGATGAAATGCTGAGGGCTCATAATGAAGGTATAATGTATTTTTTGGGAAATGAGTACTAGCAAAGAATTGTCTAATGAACTGACTCTTTCTTTTCCTTTTTGCTAGAAATAAAAAAGATGCAGCAGAATGCCCGGAATAATCTTGAGAAGATATACCTGGAGCATGACAACGTGACGCTGCATTTGCAAGCTCAAAAACGCAAGCTTCAGCAGCGGGAACAAGAGTTGGAATTGCGAGAGTTTCAAAATGAAGGCAAGAGGGCAAAGCTTAGACATGATAGGGAAATGGTATGAAGTGTCATCTATATGTTCTTTATCCATCTTCAGCTTGAGCATAGACTTCAGAAATGGTCAGTGCAGTTGATATATGACCAAAAATATCATGTAACAAGATCTCATTATGTCTAAACATCAAATAACAATTGAAGAAGTTACCTCCATTATAAGCATTCCTTTTGTGTATCAAATGAGAAACTGAATGCTTCGAAATATATAGAAAGTACTTGTAATTGACTAGATTGGTAAGGGAAGTGGGAAATAAACCATCAAAGGCTCTCATAACCTGTGATGTCTATAAAAAGAAACCAGGAAATAAAAAAGAACAAAAGAACAAAAGAAAACACAACCAACCCCACTAAAAGGAATGGAGAAGTAAATCTTTTAGCGCTGCCACAGAAGAACTCAAGTTAAACTGGTTTCAGGTTGAAAGGGCATTTTTGGAGCAGCAGAAGGTGGACAATAATTTCATGAGGCTGGCAGAAGATCAGAAGGTGCTTGCTTGCTTGCCTTCTTTCTTTCTGTATTTTTTTTTTTTTACTTTTGACTGCTTAAGCAATAGCTAGACCTGTATTGGCTCAATAGTTTCTAAACTTCTGCGTTGCTATTAATGGCAGAGCGAAAAGGAGAAACTTCACAGGAAAATTTTTGAGCTTGAAAGAAAACTCGATGATAAACAATCGTTGGAATTGGAGATTGAGCGCATGAGAGGCGCTCTGCAAGTTATGAAACACATGGAGGATGATGAAGACGTGGACCTCAAACAGAAGATGAAGGAGATTGAGGAAAGCTTAAAGGAAAAGGAAGAAGAGATGGAGTTCAATGAAGAACTTAGTCAAACGCTCATTGTTAAGGAGCGGAAGACCAATGACGAATTGCAGGATGCTCGCAAGGAGCTGATTAAAGTAATTACTTTATTTCCTTATCCGTAATTCAGGCATGTATGGTGTGCATTGAACGATGATGGATCTTTATCATGGACCTTTTTGTGTGTGCATTTGTTTTCACTTCGAGGCATAACTTACTGCGCTGGACATGTAAACAGTTCGAAAGCAAATATAATACACATCGATTTGCCCGTTTCCAAAAATGTCAACCGTTTGATCTGATAATGAATTTTGAGCTGCCAGAAATGATAATTTCGTTGATCTACAGACATTGAGGAATAATACAAGTCGTGCCATGATTGGGGTCAAAAGGATGGGAGAACTTGACAGCAAGCCGTTCCTCATAGCAGCAAAAAGAAAATTTGCCGCGGAAGAAGCAAATGAAAAGGCCATTATGCTCTGTTCTAAGTGGGAAGACCATCTCAGAGATCCTGAATGGTACCCCTTTAAGGGCATAACAGATGGAGAGCATCGCAAGGTACACTTTGCGCCCAACTAATGTTGCCAGCATTTCTCTTACATAACATTGTTACCAATATTTAAACCAAGTTTATGTCGATGAACATTCTTCTGCATTCTTGTACATTAATGGACTCTATGCTCTTTACGATGTTTCATTCTAATAGTTAGCTGTTCTTCGGAAGAGTTGGTGCTTTTTTCGAATCAACTTTATTTCACACACCAAGAATGATCTTTTGTCACCCAATAGAAGAGTTGCAATGAATAGGTGCCTCTACTAATTCATGTTTGCATTTCAGTTTGATTAGTTTGATGTCATGGGTTCAAGGCAAGCGCTGTTATTTCACAAATGAAAGTTGGCTGATGCATTTTGTACTGTGTTCCTTGTTAACCCGGACTGATTTTTACGTATTCTAGTGTAGAATCCTTTTCTGTTCATATTGGTGTCTCTCCTAATTCTCAAAGTCTCTTTGTCATTTGGCTCCACAGGAAATTATAGATGAAGAAGATGAAAAGCTAAAAGCCCTTAAGGATGAGTACGGTGATGAGGTCTTCAAGGCAGTATCAAAGGCCATCGAAGAGCTGAATGAGTACAATGGCAGTGGCAGGTACATCGTGCCCGAGCTGTGGCATTTTAGAGAAGGAAGAAAAGCATCTCTTAAAGAGGGAGTTGCTTACCTTCTCAAGCAATGGAAACCCCGGAAGAAGAGAAATTAGAGGTACAAATTTTTCGGTAGCAATAAAGAATGGGTATTCGCAGAGCATCTGCAGCTTGAGTTACATTGAAAGTTGTTCACCTATGGCGTACATAAGTTCATAAAGATGTTGTAGCGGTGCGATATTTTTTACTATTACTTTCCTTCCCCCCAAATAAAGCTGGACACTCTTTTGGAGTATTAATGAATCAATGATCGATAGTGTACGTGCCTGTTTAACAAAATGTTTGGCTTGCTAAGCCTGCGTGTTCTGCAAGCACAGACACTTGTATGGGCATTGTTATGAACATGCATTCCATTTTAACGGTGCTTTTGCTGGATGCAGACTCTTAAGGTACTCAGGTGGGGAGTTTGGCATCTTCATCATCCTACTTGTTGCGGAAACACATCTCATGATGCAGTTGTTGAGTACTGATACTTGATTTCTAAAGCTGACTGGAGGTAGATTCTAGGAGTAGAATTAGGCCATTTGAAGTAGACGTACTTGCCGTTCCCTTCAATTAGACTAAAAGGGGAAAAAACAATCTTCCCTTTGACTTTATGAGGTGTATTTACAATTTGATTCCTCTCTATCAATGACTATCATAGCTGCATCGTTTGCTATGTGCAAACCCACAAGCAAATTCTCTGCGGATGATGGTATGGCTGTGTTCTCTTAGTTTTTGTGTCATATCTGGTCGTAATGATCTCAATAAGTTGTTTAGGAACGAGTGGCTTCTGGCTATGGTTTTTCAGATAATGCTCATCTTGCTACATTGGAAGGTGTGGGATTGTGAATACTGAGTGCGGCCTGCGTAGCTCTGCTTGGGAATCCTAAAAATCCTATTTTTCTTTGGTTGTCGTGTTTCTAAAATTATATGGAGTTTCGTCTTGGCCGATAAATTTCGCAATCCACTAAAAGCCGTAAAGGAATTTCCTCATGTCTTGTAGTGTGACATGGGCACACTATCAGGATGGCCAGAAATCATGCTATCAAGAATGGTGGGAAGACAGACTTAACGGGAACTAGCAACAAGAGCATTCGACGATACTGCACCGAACACGTTGATGCGTGGGATGCTGGTTGTGCTGTGCCGAAGACGAGGCACAATAAATGGTTTCCTTCTCTTGAAGAAGTTGGAGCAAAATCAACCGGGATGCATCTTGCAAGAATAATATAAGACTCGAACTACCATGTGTGTTTGTTGGTGTTGTGGTAGAAATATATGCAATGTTTCTGAGCCAAGTGTGTTTTTCATTTTATACCAGCAAATGTGTTTTTTCATTTTACCATCTACTCTTTTTTTTTATTTTTACGCGGGTATCGATTTCCTAAATTCTTATTCATAAAAAGTGTTGAGATATGAGGATCGACGTGTTGAAACGAACGACAGCGTGCGTATATGAGGGTCTGAGCTAAAATTTAGAGATCACATTAAATAAATTAGAAGTTCAAAAACTACGTTGCATATTGAATTAAAGTTTGAAAATTATTTGTGTCATTATTCTTTGATTAGGCGAATGAAAGCTGGATTCGGTTGGTTCGCCAAACTAAATTGACCGCGGGGGAAAAAAAAGGGATAAGGACGAGGGAAATAGTGGGGGAAAGGTGAAAGAGAGTACGGAGTTGAGGCCGAGGGGGCATCCAATGTGGGAATCCGAAGGCGTTTTGTCCCCTTTTGAACGGGGAAAAAAGGAAGAGGATGCGGAAGAAAATTGGACACTTTCACATGTGAAGAAAAGCATTTAGGAGGGACCCGACCCCACAACCCATGTGCTAACTTTGGGTTCCCTCTCGTCGATGTCTTTGGTCCTTCTCCCGATGTGACCCTGTTGGAATTTCTTTGATTGAAATGTAATTATAACAGCAATAATTCTCGAAGAAATAATTTTTACAATCCCCATCCTTTTATTTCTCCATATCCTTCCTGTACTCTGAATTTCTTAAGGCCAAGTATCTTTTCCATATTCCAGCCTCATTCTGTTTTCTATCGAAATACTACATGCAGATATGCAATGTAGTATCCAAGAACGCTCCTAGTAAATTCTACACACGCAAAAACCTCAAACAGAAAATAATCTCGCCTTGCTGATAAGTTGCCCCTATTCGACATCTACGTTCAACGAGACCTTCAAGTGTGTGTTGCGGGGTATTGGCAGATGAACAGATACGTGGCGGGACAGACATCATTGCATAAGACTCCAAAAGATAGAAAAGAGCACTAAAAGGACAGTGGTGGTGGAGGAGGACGAGGCAAACCAAATTGCATTCCAAATTCAACTATAGATTTGAGTACATTACACTTGCTGGTTACATAATGTAGATAAAGATATATATAACCTATCACATATATTATATGAATTATAAATACATATACTCAAACTTGCTCGAGCATTACTGCTACTGGTCTACTGGTAGAACTTAGGTGCCATAAAGGCTGCGGGCTGCATGCAGCCGCCTCGTCAGCCTTGAGGCTCTCTTCTAACTTTCACTACCAAACAATCCCCCCACTCGCTCAGCGATTCAGCCCCCCCCCAAATTTTTTTTGAAAAAGCAGAAACCAAAAAAGACCCACCAATCAAAAAGTCAAAAAAGGAGTCTACTGACCGTCTGTTCACTTTTACATTCCCCAACACCTTTTTCGAGTTAAACAGAAAAACAAAGAAAAATGGGAACAGGGCATCTTCTGAACGAGAGTGTGAAAATGGCGCCATCCTTGGGGGTGGGGGCCCAACCGGTGAACTCTCAGACCCTGAAGTTCTTGCCGGTGAAGGTCTGACCGAACTGCCAGCCGGCGGGGACGATGTTCCAGGAGGTGGAGGAGCGCCGGTCGCTGGCGGTGACGCGGAAGGAGAGCGACTGACCGACCAGCACGCCGTTGGACTGCCAGTTCTGGCCCCAGTTGCGGCTCATGCTCATCCACCCGGTCCTCGTCCCCTTCACGCTCACCCGCACGATGTCCCCGGCCCCCGCCACGTTCGAGATCAGCACCAGGTTGAAGTAACGGAACCCGTTGATGGTGAACCTGATCCCGCCTCGCTTCCGGCACGGCACCCTGCGCAATTCACGTCCAAGACAGCAAGGGCATGTCAGTCATTTGCTGGAGCCAGCTTTTTCTCACTAGTCCACGAATCAAGCAACTCGTTTTCACACAAAACCCTGGCACGATCACAGTGCCTGTCGTTGACTGTACGGTCAAACCACACTGCCATGCATTATGGGTCTTCGTATAAGTCCAATTTACTCGTTTGAACTTTGATGCCTCCGATACTAAAAAAGGGGGTCTTTCTCTTTTGAGGCAGAAGGTTCGAGTTTTGAATATTCAACAGAGAAAAAGTTGCAAATATAATAAGAGTCTGTTTGGTATGGAGCTATGCTCTGTCATATGAAAACACGGGCTTAGCTTACGGCCATTTACTAAATTGAAGGGACAAAAGGAGCAAGAACAAAAACACCGAAAGAGACACGACCAAAAGGGGAGGGGTCCCAAAAGAAGGCATTGGATTGGATGTCCATCGGCACAAATGACCGCAGAACATACCAAACCGTCTCCAACATGCCTCCCCAGAAAACAAAAGACCGATCTCCAACTAACTAACTGCATGTCTCAAACGGAACGGAGCGTTAGTTCGGTAGAGGAGGTGGTAAATAAGGGGGAAGGATGAGGGTCACTTTGGTGAACTGAACTGACTGAGGATGGGAACCTCCGCCGACGGTTTGACAACGAAGAGCATTAAAGGCACGCGCCAGAATCCAACCAACATACATACAGCACAAACCAATCACCTTCCCCATAGAAAAAACCGCTTAATTAAGTTAATCTAGAGTCGATAGAATTCCCGTTAACCTCGTACACTTTTCAACTGGTTAAATGCTTTGTACCGACAAACCTGCATTATGTCGCTACTCACAAGAGAAGCTTTGAACACGTCTCTTTCTCTCTCTCTCTCTGTGTAAGTAATTACTGACTAACCCCCAACATTAATCTGTCTACAGTTCTCACCATACTCCGAATGCTTGCTTAAACTCTCGGTGGAGCCACATTCTTCAACAAAGGTACAGATCTCATGCTGTTCTAGCAACCCCTTTTCATTTCAAGTGTCACGGGCACGCGATGGTGTGCACAGAGTTCCCCATTAATGATCACAAAGTTCAACGCCTAAGTCCTAGCGTGTCTTGACGCATGCTGGTAAGTACATTTGCAGTAATTGCGCACGCTACTCCTTTGACTAGGCAAATATCGGCATAACGAAAGTCGGACCCGCCGACTGACGACCAAACTGAACCGTAAAACAGAGGATGGGACGGAATCTCACCGGCGGTAAGAGACGGGGACGATGCCGGCGCGGTACTCGGCGATCTTGAGGAACATGGGCATGGCGAGGTCGAAGTGGGGGCGGGGAGGGTTGCACCACCCGCCGTTGTCGTTGGGGAGGGCGTAGTTCGGGGGGCAGAAGTTGGTGGCGGTGACGAAGATGGAGGGGCTCCCGGAGTGGCACCACCTGGGGTCGTCCGAGCACTTAATCTCGAAGCACGCCCCGCAGCTCAGCCCGTTGTTGAACAGCGCCGTGCTCAGCGCCGCCGTGTTCACGCCGTAGCCCTGGCTGTACAAGTTCCCGTACCCGCAGGCCCCGCCTGCAACATTTTCCCACGAGCGAAGTGAACAGGCAGATCTCAAAGCGAAAACGAGAGTAATTTTAACGGGTTTAACATCATCCGCTCCGCTCTGTTCAAACACTGTACTAAACGTCACACATCGAGACGCCAACGTTAGCGGAATCTCCGGAACCGGACCGGACTTCGGTTGAACCGGACGGTCCTGTTCTCGGTCCAATTCCTTTACCGGTTCAATGTGCCAAATTCCGGTTCCGTATGTGTTAATGAGTTTTGAGGAACTCTAATGACCGGCATTGCTCGGGGGCGAACAATGCCGGGGGTGGGTGGGGAGTGGGAGGGGTTACCCATGGTGCCGGAGGCGTCGGAGCCGCCGTAGAAGGTGGCGTGGGCGGTCTGCCAGGAGCCGCCGGAGTAGACGCCGGGGATCCTGGCGTGGGCGAGCCACATTAGCGAGAACGAGATGAGGGAAGCCGCGAACACCGCGCTCGCCGGAGCCATTCTCTCTTCCCCTCGCTTCAAGCGCAGTAGAGAGAGAAAGAGAGACACTAGAGAGAGAGAGAGAGAGAGAGACAGTGCGTGTGCGTGTGTGCGTGTATGGAGTGAAGTGTGCGAAGGTGAAGAGAGGGTGGGGCTACTACTTATGGAGATGGTCTGTGTTTGGGCGGGGGGGCCGCAGTTTGCTCGGAATTTACGGAACTGCCCTTGTCTCCTCCCCTTCCCTATCTCCACTAGGGTTCTCTTTTTCTTCTCTTTTCTTTTCTCACTTTTCCCAGGACTGCTCAACATTAGTAGCTGTTTTTGTGTTATTGCCCTGCGCTTATTCGGGACAGAAAGTAATGGGTGATGTATTTACATCAAATGTAAAACCTAATGTCATACATAAGGTTGGTGCACACCGGACTCCAAGTCCTGCTGTGCCACGTTAATCGTGTCCGTGTCCTGTCGTGTCGTAATCAGGATATAACACGAATATAGCCGACGACGACCCGGATCGCGAGTCATTTTTCATATCTTTACATTCGATAGCTTCTATGCCGGCAAAATATGCTTTTTGTTTTACCATCTACTTTTTTACCTTTTTTTTCCGCGCGCGCGCGTATCGTTTTTTCTAAAATTCGTATGCATAAAAAGCCCTTGAAATACGAGTATTGACCATGTTGAAACAAATGACACCGTGCATATATGAGCGTCTGAACAGATCAAGCGAGTCGATCCGGATCACTTTCGAAAATTTCCGGCTTATTATTTGTAATAACTACCACGTTCCAACTCCCCGTAATTCCGTTTTATTAAAAGGAAAACAAAAAAAAGAAAAGGAAAAATCGTAATGCGGGATTCGGGTGGGACCCCCATAGTAAATTTTTATTTATTTATATTTTGGGGGGGTCGAACGGGCCCCGTAGTAAATTGAAAAGCGTCCTTCCTGCTTCCCTTATTGAATGGGGGACCCCGGGTGGTGATTCAGGCCCTCCTGGCAGAGTGCAACGTGTCTTCTCATTCTTTTTTTTTACTGATGGTAATATTAAGGTGTGATTAAATGTTCGAGACTTTTCATCGCTTTGATGTGATCACCGGCCTAGTTACTTTTTAACATTGAGGATGAAAAAATGAAAGAAATGACCTGAATTCAGATTAATAAGGGTGAAAAAAAGAGAGAGGAAAAGAAAAAAAGCTCGAAAGAGTTAGCAGAAGGAAAGAGTGAAGGTAAAAACGGGAATTAAAAAGATGAGGAGCGGGTCAATTGCGAGTGAGAGAGGCGAAGTATATTTATCGGATCTTTATAATATTAAACGATAAACGGTACTTATTTTTTCTAATGTCGAAGTATTAGTTAATTTAGTTTGCTCCCATTTTCTCCGTTTCTTCGATTTTTACATCAAGTAGTGGTAAAAAGAGAGTTTTCCTTGAAAAAGAATGAGATGAAAATGTACTTTTACCCTCCTCCGTGAGTCATGTGCATTGCGCATGCTGATGAAAAAAAAAAAAACGACGGTAACAAAACGAAAGTTTGGAGGGTATTGTGCATCTATCGAAAGTTTGGAAGCAAACTTGTATTGCTTGTAAAACTAATTATAGTAATTTCTCATTAACTTTTGTACTTTAACATGCAAATTACCATATCGTCAGTCACATTGGCACGCTTGAATGTGCCTTAACGAGACATTGATCCAATACTACAAATCATATGAGCCGAAAGACTCCGACGCACGATCAAGCTTCTCAACACTCAATTACATGATCGACATGTATAGAGATGGGAAAAGAAAACCAGAATTAAGGCCTTAGCAAGAAGGTTTTTTAGCAGCTGAAAAAATCAATATTTTTTACCTCGAGGAAAAAAATAGAAAGACATCGCGCTGCTAAATATTCAATACATCTTCGAGAATATTCGTAAAGATTTGGGCGCTAGGCGGATGGACACCAACGACCTCGGCGCATGACGGAGCGGTGCCGAGGCCAAGTGACGTCGCCAGGGGTCATTTCGGGGAACGCATGCAAAATGCCGGGTGTACCACTTTTTGCTTATCGCACGGAAAAAGAAAGAAAGAAAGAAAGTTAAAGCACCCGCTCCGTAAAAGTGAAATTGGCATAACTTAGATCCCCACCCCCACTAAATAGACATTAGAGACCCACAAATATTAGATCCCACATCTTCCTAAATGAAAGTCTACCCACAAATTAATTTCATACCTAGGAAAAAAATAAGAACGTCCCGCGAAAATAAATAAATAGATAGATAAATAATAATAAATCCTCGTCAATCGAAACAATTACGTAACGAATTTTGTAGAGGATTCAAAGGGCTTAAAAGCGTGGACGTGCCGCGCCTTTGGGGTCAATCGGGAGTCGTGGCGTGAACAGCGGCGGTGATGGACGTTAAAGGGCGAAATAATTCCCGGGTCCATCAGAAGATTTCATGGGTCATGTGTCCAACGAGATCCGAATCCAGTCCTCCGCCACCGCCCCCCAAAAAAAAAATTAAAACGAGAAGTAGTAGCAAACCCAACCAAACGACGCGCGACGACGACGATGACGACGACAACAACGTGAGTCGTGGCCTGCCGAAAACTACAGCTAGACGACACTCACCATCGAGAGGGGAGACCGGAGCATCCAACGTGCGGTGCTCGGCGGGACCCGACGCCCGCCCACCCCCCTCCAAAATCCCCGTAATCAGCGGCCCCGTAACAAATCTCGAGCCACTCGCTACTGTCCTAAAAGACTCCCCCCCCACCTTCTCGCTCGCACGAATCGATTAAGCGTGTTTTCGGTAAGCCGTCGATGCCTTCTCTTTACGCAGCCCTAGCTCGACAATCATTAAATGTGCGTGTCTTCGTAGCAGATTTAAGGGGAAAATGGACTTTCTTTTTTTGTGGGCGTGGTGTTTTCGGGTGCGAGACAGATGGGCATCGGATGCCGATCGCGGAAGTGCCTCTGCAATTTTGTCAACGCGCGCGGTTTCACGGTAAAGAAAAGAAGTGGGGTTGGGATGTTTGTGCCTGCAAAGGGCCTCAAGAAAAGGGGCCAAAGTTGGAATACAAAGTAAGAGGGGGGGAGGGGACGGGCGTAAGTGCAGGGAAACCGCGTCTGAACTGAGAACGAGGGGGGTGTGTTTTGGGGAGTGTGGGGAGGGAGGGAAGAGATGATTGAGGGGATGGGGAGCTACCGTTTCTGGGTGCATCCTCGCGCATCTCCTAGCTGTCTCCCACGCTCTACATTGCTGCTTTTGTTTCGCCTCTCGACAAGTCTCTACGTGAATGACGTTTTTTGCTCGATGGATGGAGCGAGATTTTTTTACTATAAAGTATGTGGTGGGCGCGGGACGGTCTTAAGAGAAGCAAAGCGAAGCCGGAGTTTTTTCTATCTTTCATCGCGACCGAATGATTGCGTCGTCGTTTATCTCTTTCGTAGGATTTTCTTGTATAGAGAGACTCCACGATATCGGTCGAGCAATCAAATTTTATTTATGACGGGTGTTACCTACTCTTTAAAAACTGAACTTTTTCTTATAAAGCACGCTACACCTTGAACACGAGGCGTAAAAATAAGTTGGGTATTGCTAAGGTCGGGGCAAGAAAAAGATATTGACCCAACATGGAGAGCTGGAGCGTGCAGGCGCCGGCATATCAAAATATGGAACGCGTGAGTGGAACTCACCCGGTTACGGGACAAATTAACCTGTTAATCTCCCGGTGGTAATGAACTCTTGGGTAACTTATCTTGTGATACTTATGGCGAGTGTTATATACTCTTTAAAAATCGAACTTTTTCTTATAAAGTAGGCCAAAGAAAAAAAAAACAGAAGGATCCTTAGAATATTAGTTAAAAGACGTGCCGCCTACCGATCTCGACTTTTGTATTCCTTTCGGAAGATCACATGGGCGAAAGAGGAATTTCTCACATTTTCGATATATGTTAATGACGAGCGCAAAATTCGACTACGCGTTTTGGTTTCGAATGATTTAGGCTAATCATTTGAAAGGAAATGATACTGCTCTTCATGTGCGCCCACGACACAATGAACCAATCAAGAGACAAAGCGAGGGTGCTGCTGGGGCACGGGGCGTTGGCCCCGCATGATTGCGAGATTGTCACATCCAAAATCCACAGTTCCTCCTCTCGCGCACCACACTCGTTCATGTGTTCAAGCATGAACAGCCCACCCTCCGTGAATCGCCAACACGGTCGGAAACGCTTGGTCATGATTCCGATCCGTAGCCGGGTCCGATCTTATTCGAGCGGTCGATCACGTGAGTGCTCCACAAAAAAAGTTTGCATCGGCTTCGCAAAAGATGAACGATGCATGTCGCCATGATGTGCCTCTAATCAATGTGTATTTGCCGCCGACGAGTCGGACAATAAAATCACGACCATGATGGCTAATTTGAATTTGATGTTAGACTGCATCATCCCATGCTCCCGAGCATGATTGATTTTGTTCAAAATTCTTAGAGCACTCAATGTGCTATCACGGGTACGTCAACCACGTTCCCGTGGGATGTAGAGGTTTTGCTCGGTAACTCGCTGATTTTCATTTCCTTGCGAGAAATCGCAATCCAATTCTTCCCCTTTTTTTTTTTTTCAGGTAAAGAATTTCTAAAATTGAAAAAATTACAAAGAATCATCAGCCTCTATGTATTAGACACTAGCTATGTAGATTCCTTTCCGCGCGGCTTGTTTTATTATCAGTCGGTGAGCGCGGCTTGTTTTATTATCGGTCGGTGAACGCTCGCAAACGGGTACTTCGACCCCGTACATTGACATTCCCAAACTTAAGAACTCGCCGTTCTCGTTGTCGTATCTACTCGTTCTACATTGTCCGAATGACGTGCTTAGAAAACGACCCAAAATTCTTATGAAACTCTTCTTGTTGTTCGTATTAACATAAGAGATAGGCCCGGTTCATTGTATTCTATGCAGATAACAAAAGCGTTCGACGTGAAATCTACCTCTATGGGTTTTGGAACGTTCCCTCTTGGCTATATGCTGTGGGCAGAGCATTTCGCAGGTAAATATCAACCGTTCTAATCATCTTCGTTTGTTCTTTCTCTTTGCGTGATGTCCTTTGATTCCGCGCCTATTAAGGAACTCATTTGACCTGATTGTGTTTGGCCTCTTGCGTCTTGGTCTCTCTCGCTTTGGCACCTCTCTCTCTCTCTCTCTCTCTCTCTCTGCCTCTAGAATGTCACCTAACAACATCCCTTTTAATAATTTTGACTTTCGAGAGCATCTCCTTTGGGGCAAACATTTCCAAACGAACCCAGCCTGCAGATCGGGTCAACTTAGTAGTTGTTGATCGTGCGAGTCCTACACGCATTTCACACCCTGTCGAGAGACTTGTTAGTATGTCTCTAGTTTTCCCCGATAGAGTCGGGGGTGATAGGGGATTAATTTGGACGGCAGAGAGTTCAATGGGTTAAGATCTTCATCAATCATCTAAATACAGATGTGTTTGCCACCGCTTCGGGCCTTGATTGATGGTGGTGCAAGAGAGTAACGTAGGTCAAAGGTCAGTGAGACTCAAA
Organism: Syzygium oleosum; assembly: GCF_021117445.2. Classification (NCBI taxonomy): domain Eukaryota; kingdom Viridiplantae; phylum Streptophyta; class Magnoliopsida; order Myrtales; family Myrtaceae; genus Syzygium; species Syzygium oleosum. The sequence goes on from NW_026607487.1 coordinate 19,696,552, forward strand.
AAGCTTTTTCCCCAATAGAGAAGTGACCTTGCCGATGGGGCAGTGGGATGTTTGTTAACTGAACGGCAGGGGCTCTCTTTTGTCCCTTTCCCTGAGCTCTTCCTCTTGTCAGATGGACATGAAAATGGCCTACCGCTCATAACTCCCACTAATGCTCTAACTTACTCTGCCCCCATAATTGTGCTCTGCTTGTCTTTCTGATGGAGCACCTTTGCCGTTGAACCTTCGTCTCTTAACAAGGGTCATTCAACAACGCGCAACTGTCACTCGTTTACACATTGTTACTTTCGTTTCGACCATTCTACAAAACGCACGTAACTTCTAAGACCCGCATAAATCGGAGCTTCGAGTGGCATTATGCGTATCACGGCATCACACATTCGACCCTTGATTGAATACTGGAAAAAGTTCATATATTGAGCATGAAAGAAAGGGGATTTTTTTGGCTGTTAGGTGATGTGTATGGTCTGTCATGTGTAGGCCTTCGCTATCCTATGGTTTATCTTCAGCTGCTGCAGCATGGGGATGCAGAAAAACATAAATATATATAAACTGGGATTGTTCAATCAACTTGGAATTCTTTTCCTGCCTTAAATCGACTTTGATTTTGAAGGGTGGACGTGGCCTGTCCATGGACATATCTGATCACATGCTCTCGTGTCAAACATTTATCAAGATCTCTGCATGTGTGGGATGAGGAAGATGGATACTGGATAGATAGCAGAAGATTGCCTTGACCATAAGCATGTGAGAGAAAGAGACTTTGCTAAAGGGCCAAAATGAATTTCTGTCGCGACCTAAAATTTATCAGGCTAATAAATTATTAAGACTAAGCCAACTCCCCTCCCAAGCCTACCAATTCGCAACTTAGGGTTTAAGTTTTTAACATGCAAAAGTTTTCATGCTTGGAGTCGCCACTAATCTATTTATGGTAAGTTGATTAGAAACCAAATAAAACATAGAGAGATATGTTTTATTCCTACGAACTGAGATTTTAAGCTCGGGGACTTGGTTACGCTAGATCTAGTCTAACGCCCTTTCGGTACCTTTTCTTTTCAAAAATATTTATGCATGCGGTCTGATCCATTTTAACTTAGTCACTAGCATGTGAGGTGATCATGCGGTGCGCAAACCACCAAAGTAACACCCAATAATCAAAACATTAAATAAATTGCAAGATTGGGAGAATTACTTACCTCGAAGCAACGTAAGATCTGCATTGTTAGCTAGAAAATCACATCAACAATCCTAATATGATTTCTAATTAACAAGCGAGTTCACTCAATATTTTTAGGATTTTCACTTATTTAAATGAAAGCTAACCTATATGTAATGACGTGAAAAAATTAACATGCGATTAATGCACTAACATGCAAACTATATGTCATGCGACGACGTGACCTAATTCTAATGACGGACAAATGATTTATTTTTGGTATTTTCAAATGAAATTCGGAATTAAAATGTACTCAAATTAACATGCAATCTATTCTAAAAAAAAAGTAATTTAATCTATCCTAAAGTGACTTTTTTTTTTTGGGATTTTTTATTAAAATTCGAAATTTTAAAATAACCTAAATAATCTATTAGAATAACACCTAATTTAAACTAGGAAATAAATTATCTCAAGTCCTAATTTAAATTAAATAATTATCCTATCTTCTAGATACATTTAGGGTTCCCTAAACATGCAAAACTTCTAATTTAAATTTAACTAACAAATTTTTGGATTTTCTTTATTTAAAAGGAAAATATATTTCGCCGCGTGTCATACCCAGGGATAAGGTCGGATAGTCGTCCAGATACGTTGCCAAATTAGGAAAAATTCCTAATTTAGGGTATCTTAGAACATTGCGGATAAAGAAAACATTATCCTAAAAATTCCTAGCAATCCACGAATATTCACCAAAATATTTGAAATATCGAAAAAACTAGGAAACCAAATATTCGAAAGTATCGGATAATGTTCTTACCTAATTTCGGGATATTTCCAAATTTGAACTCGCGGATCGGGATTGCGGATCGGGATGACCAACGGTGGGTGGACCGCGGCGATGGTGGTAGCCCGCGGATGTGGCAGCTCGGCTAATCTAGACTCACGGACACCACAATGGCGGCGGCGTCGGTTCGGCGGGCCGAGCGGCGTTGGTTCGGTAGTAGAGAGGCAGCAGCCGGCTTGTCGTGGGCGGTACGCAGACGAGGACGTTGGCTTGGCGCGAGTGGCGCAAGGAGCTGCTACAACGTCTTCAAGGAAAATCCACTGAGTGATCCCCAAAGAAAATTTTCTTTGGTCTCTTAGTTTAACCCCTCAACTTCTGACCGAATTTGGCTAGTCTTGTGATCCCCAAGGAAAATCCGTCCCCCACCTTGCTCTTTTTGGGAATTACGGGAAAACCTTAAATATTGTTTATTTATTATATTCTTATCCATTACATCTCTACTTGATCACCCATCCATGATTTATTACATGGTTTAATTTGTGGGATTTTCGGATTTGTTTATGTCTTGAGCCCCATGAATCGCCACAAGCCCGGACTATCTCTCTCGAGTATTATGGTACGTTTGGGAGAGCATCTGGGAAAATCCTAAGGGCTTTAGGATAAAGGTTTTTTCATGATGTAAATAATGTTTGGTAAAGTGTAATTGAAGAATGCATTCAGAAGTAACTTTGTTCTAAATATTGTTTGGAAAAAAAAGCTACACCCATAAGGAAATTTAGTTATATTTTCTAGATAATTCTAAAGAAAGAAAACCAAAGCTCAGCTGGCAGCGCTCATGGGTCTTTAGAGTCCCAAACCCATTTTTAAAACCGAATCAAACGCACTCGTATCTATTTTTTTTTTTTTGGTAAGTAAACGCACTTGTATCTATTTATACCATTAGAAAGCTAATTTTTTAAAATAGGTGCCTAACCCCAAAAGGTCATGCTTGACCTTTATTAAATTCAAATTGTTTCATTAACGAGGTCAAAATCGTCTAAAAACTAATGAAACTGGTCCTACATTGATGGCTTATTTTTAGTTGGAGGAGTTTTTCATTTTTCGTTAATTTTAATAATTGCTTGATATATCAAAGAATGAACCTTTTATTGTGAATCAATCATCTTTGTTCATTGCGAACAGCAACCTTTAAGGGAGAACTCGCAGAGAAAAAAAAACTGTGCATGCGCATAGCACGTATTTGAGGTCCTGTTAATTATCGAGTAAACAAAATTTCGGCGATTGAAAAGGAAAAAAGAAAAATAGGAGGGGCAAGTCCTTGCTATAAGCTAACGAATATCTCATCTAGAAAAAGGCATTTCATCTCATCTCATTTAGGGCGTATTAAAGGTGGTATATCGCTAGTCTCGCGTGCTCAATCGAACCAGGATCACGTTCTTTTCCATCGCCCTCGGTGTCTATCCATGTGCATGCATCGCCTGAATGCAACTCAGTTAGGCGCGCCTCGATCGCAAAACAAGGTGTATGATTTGAAAAGAGCGAAAGTGTCAAAGGGTAAAGACCCTTTGCCACTAAAATGTGGAAGGTGGGGCAGCAAATTGATAAATATTTCTAGCCAAGTGCTGCGGCCACTTCACACGCAATGACTGCGATTTATCAGGAGCATTTGCCTGATCTTTGTCGAACCGTTTCCGGGTGGGGAAGAGGGAACCATGCATCTCAAGACACGCGACCCTAATCTTTGATGAAGCGCAGCACGCCTCAGCAAGATTGGTTCCACCCCCAACTTTACGCAGATTCAAGAGAAAAAGGAAAAGGAACAGGAACAGGAACAGGAACAGGAACAGCTTTTCGTGGTTTCTCTGTCCCAAAGCAAAACGCCCACTTTTCTTCCTTTTTTTTTTTTAAGGAAATCGCCAGCACTCCATGTTAAAAGCCACAGCACTCGATGGTAAAGGAGAAAGAGATGCTTTGAAATCCCAGGGGCCAACTGCTGCAACAACCGACTCTAACTACCTCCTATCATGGCCTTTGAATAGGAAAAGAACACAACAGTAAGTTCATGATTGAATTGCAGGGCCAAAAGGTCAGAGGGACAAGCAATTATAACTACTAATCGATCCGGCAAAAAATATTATGTGGACCAAATGTCCAAATGAATTCTGGTGCTGTGTTTTCCTCTTTTTTTTTCCACATGATGTCTGCAACTAACAATCCACCCTCGATGGTTTCAATTTCTTAGCATGTAAGCCCATGCGCGAACAGATGAAGTCATACATGGCATGGCAACGGAGTTCGAATCGTGTTTGAGTTTCGCAAAGTGGATGCAAACTCGAAGTTGGCATTTGCAAGAGACCGGTCACGTTCATGCCACGCTCAGTGATGTCATTTGAGTCATGGTGGGCCGTCCTATCCTTCTGCTATGCCCTGTCGACACTCTCGAGCGGGGTATGCTCAGTTAGACCAAACTATGTTCTGCCTCGTGTTGTGTCGACTTAGGATCGCGCCTTCAGAGAGTAAACTCATTCGAACGATCTGACGAGCCCGTTGTTTAAAATACAAAAATCAATCAAGATGTGAGTTGTCTATAATGTAAGATTGTAAGAATACAAGATGTGTCTTGTAGAAAATATTAAGGAATACGAGATTCTTTGGCAAAAGAGTCTCGGTATTACGAGATCCAAAAACCTAGAATTTTGAAGGGTTTCCATGTTAACGAGTGCCTCCGAGATACTTATTAACTATACATTCTTTGGAATGATTCGATTTTCAAGACACTGATTGAACATAACTGTATCGACCTGCAAGCCACGTACGTAGGCCACCGTAGTAACTAGCTGGTACGATCGGCGTACCGGGCCGGACGGCGTAGGCATGCCTCGCCGGGCCCGGGCCGCCCCCGACCAGACCCGTTTGCGTCACTTTCCCCGGCACCTCCCCAGTTGACTTTTGGCATTGGGAGAAGTAAATGTATTAGGTGTTATGGGAGAGGAAACATTGATGGAAACATTGATGAGTGCGTCCCAACGCTCGGTCACCTAACACGAGCTCGGAGAAGGTGAGGAATAAACACCCAAAATCAAAGGCCCCTTCCCTGGCGCTCACGTGGTCCGTGCCTTTGCATTCAATTTTGGGCAAATCCAATGATTTCATCGAGCTCGAATTTGATCACTCACCAACCTTCGCGACCAATTTTCCAAATCGAAAATCGTACGCAACCTCTAAAAGCCAATCCCGACATCTCCGTACTCCCATAACGAAATCCGTATCTAGCATAGCATCTGACCCATGCTATTATTCATTAGTCAAAATGAATGTATACATAGTACGAGTTTGTTATGGTGGTTGGGCGTACCAAAGGAAAAAATCATTAGGCGCTCCGAGATTATACTCATTCCTTTCTTTACAATGTGAGCCTCACTAAAGTAGAACATAGATATAAATGTTTGAGAGTTGAAACCGTATTTTCGAATTTATAGTAACATCTCGTTTGGAGACGCTTCTTCAACGTCATTATTGACGTGCAACTTATAGTCATGATATGTTGAAATTAGGAGTGTGCAAAGGAACCGGGAACTGCCCGGAACCGGCAGTTCTCGTGGGGACCGGTTTGGTTCTCGGTTCTAAGTTACTATAACCGGTGAGTATCGATCTGATTCTCGGTTCTAGACGTGGAACCACTCACCCGCCCACCCAGACCGGACAGGTAATATATATACATATATATAATTTTTAAGAAAAATTTCAAAAAAAAAAACAAAATATTTTAAGAAAAATGAAAACCTTAAAATCTCTAATTTGAAGTTCGACTCTTAACTCCCATCAACTCACGGTCGCGTCTCTAATCGTTCATCGCCTCCCTCTCTCACTCTCGATCACCTCCATTTGCATGAAGCTTAGTGGGACCGGTTCCATGGATCCATCCGGGAATCGGACCGCCGATGCGATCCGGTTCCCCGGTGGATCCATGGAACCAATGGGCGATTTTCGATTTTAATTTTTCGGAATCGGTTCTTAGTGGGCGGTTCCCGGTTCTATGTTGGGAACTGCTCACCCAAACCATGCTCACCCCTAGTTGAAATCGAGCAAAGCACAAGATTTCGCACAACACGTTAACAAATCGAATGTTCAAGTTCTCTATATATTTCATTCACTGATATTGTGTTAAAAGAGGACCTATTTGGTCAGGAAAATCACGAAAAAAGTCGTAAAATTATTGTACATAAATTAATTCAGTTTTAAACTTATCGATTTCGCCAATTTAATCATAAACTTTTTGACGATTTGCCAATGTAGTCATTTCGGCCAATTTCGGGTTGGAAATCGTTGATATGGACGCCGGCCGTCCTATGTAGCACAGTCACCATAGCTAGCGCTGATGTGGAAAAAATTTACATTTTTTCGAAATTTCGTTTTGTAAAAAAAATAGAAAAAAGAAAAGGAAAAATGGAAAAAGAAGAAAATTCAGAAAAAAAAATTTAAAAACTGCAAAAGCTGTCCACGTTAGCGATTGCAAGCCAAAATTGGCCAGAAGCACTGCAATAGCAAATCGTCAGAAAATTTTGAATTAAATTGATCAAATTAAAAAGCTTAATACTGAATTGACATCCTTTAGGATTTTTTTAGTAATTATAGTTGTTTCGTTCAAAAGATGTGGAGCTCATCAAGGGCTGGGCTCAGTTTTCTCCAACAAAAGACTTTGCTTGTAGGGCTGAGCTTGTCGAAAGTTGGCAAGTCCAGGTTCGAAGTTCAGTTTTGCTGCGAGTAACAAGCAAATGAACATAGTGACGGGTATTGCTCTTTCAGGCCCATGAGACTGGTAATACTTTTTATTCTGGATATGAAGGTTGCTAAAGACATATCCATTGGCCCAAATGCCTCTTCGATTCGAGCTGCGTAACGTACTCCTCATTGGAAAAGATTAGGGATGAGCAAGAGAACTGCCCGAACCGGTCGATTTGGTCCGGTTCCTGAGAGTGACAATCCGGCTCCCGGTTCCTAAAAGTAGAACCGGTGTCCGGGCGATCCGGTTCTCGATTCCAATAGGGAACTAGACCGGACTGGCTATATATATATATATTTATTCTTCGAAAAATTAAGGGAAAAGAGCGGCGTGAATGATCTCACTGATTTGCTTCGCTCAGTGTTTAAATCTCTCGTCCTCTTTCTTTTTATTCATATTTTCCTTTTATTCCTCCCCAACTGAGCTTTCCCATTATCTTCCAAAGAGAATATCTGTCTCTGCATGCTCTTTCCCAGTTTCCCTCACGACCAGATTCCCTTGCCAAATTTGTTGCCAAAATAAAATCGAGAGAATCTCCTTTGCTTCCCTTTTTTATCACTGCCGCATTTGTTGCCCCTTTTTACATAATTTGGAGGAATTAACTCCTTTGATCATGCTGGCTGAATATGCCGGAGAAAAGCATGGAAGATTTCTCTAATTGATTGGTTGGACCTATTTCTTTTTGCCGGAGAAAAGCCGAAATCTCTCGCCCTTTTTCTTTTTTTAATTTCATTTTCATGTTAAATAAGCGATCGGTTCCGTAAGACCGGACCGGACCGATTGTCCGAACTGGAAACAGATCACCCTAGAAAAGATAACCTAACCGAGTGAACCGAACCGAAAGAGATTGCCAAGTCAGTTCCCTATTAAAGCCCATTTGCCAGTTTGCTTTGTGATTTCGTCTGCCTTTGCCAGTTTTTCAGCCTGCTCGCCTTTTCCTTTTCTGTCATTTTTCTTACATGTTTTTAAAACAATTACTTGTTACATTCTTCTCAAGTGGATCATGCATGCACGCTTGATATAGGAGCTTGCGTGTAGGCTGTGAAGATGCGCTAATGTCCAGCCAGAGTTTTCAACCATTTATGGCAGTAACAATCAAGCTGATGTGAATGCCTTAAAGAGTTTCCTGAAAAATAATCGAGTGGATGAAAATGATGTTATTATTCCTCTGCTACGCGCCCTAAAGATACAGAATATAGATGACGAAAAGGAAAGACGACCCTTTGTCTTAAACACTCCAGATTTAGCATCCTGGCTTGTGCCAATAAAGATGGATTACCTGTCTACATCTGGAGTTCCGTGTTAATCTGGCAAATGCCAGACTTTTCGCATTCCAAAGTTGACGTTCGATCGCCAGGAGCGAAAGCTCCCTCACTTTCATGGCTCTTATCTCAGGAAAAAAATGGAAAAAGACGAAAACAACCGAGGAATCAGCAGATTTCCTGATGGTGTGAACAAAGAGGTATGAAGGTTTCATCCTTTCATCTTCTTTTTGGTTCTCCAGTTTTAATCTGGTGCACAGTTTGTTGGCCATGCGATGCTTGATTTCCTCACGGTCCCTTGAGAAATAAAACTCTGTCTCTGTAGCTAAACAGAACACGTTCTCCTTTCGTTTCGAGCAACGAGAGTATTTCCTTACTTCGGATTGTCGTGCTACGTGAGGATGATTACATCGGACATGCCGGGAAGAGCTCGAAGATAGCAAAGCGATGGAAAAATCACTCGTTGTTATGTGTTGGAATCGATTATGGTTTGTTATCTTGGCCGGGTTTCTCCTTTGGTTCGTATTGATCTCGTTGTTCCGTGCAAATCCTATCCGTTTAGTAAATTATAGCCCGATATATCTTGCCGAGAATTACACTCAGAGCAGCATCGTATGGAGCGATGATGCAAATACTGAAGGCGAGATTAGAAGACCGTTCGAGGGCATAAGATTTAAGGAAGATGCTCCGGATAGTTCCTCCGTCGAAGGCGTTATGAACAGGACTCATAGTTCGCTTCCTAGTTCGGAGATTGCAGAAGAAAAGACAATTAGGGAAAATGGAGAAGCTGATTCGATGTCCTGCGAAGGGCGACGCGTTTACATTCACAAGCTGCCGAGGCAGTTCAATGAAGACCTCCTCAGGCAGTGCAAGTCGCTTAGTACTTGGATGAATATGTGCGACTCGTTAGCGAACTTCGGTCTTGGTCCTCGGCTTGCCAATTCCAATAAGGTTCTAGGAAAAACTGGTTGGTATGCCACTAATCAGTTCTCATTGGAGGTCATTTTTCACAACAGGATGAAACAGTACAAGTGCTTGACCAGTGACTCCTCGGTTGCTTCGGCAATTTTCGTGCCCTATTACGTGGGCCTCGATGTGGCTAGATACCTGTGGAATTCTAACAGAACCTTGAGAGATGCTGGTTCGCTCGATCTTGTCCGGTGGCTCAGAAGACGTTCGGAGTGGAATGTCATGGGCGGAAAGGATCATTTCCTAGTCGCTGGGAGAATTGTTTGGGATTTCAGGAGAGAAAACGACCGACTCTCCGATTGGGGTAGCAATCTCATGCTTTTGCCCGAATCGATGAACATGACCATATTAGTACTCGAGTCATCGCTTTTGCCTAAAGGTAACGATTTCGCTATACCATACCCCACCTACTTCCACCCTTCGAAGGACATCGAAGTAAGCCAATGGCAAAGCAGAATGAGAAGGCAAAAGAGGCGTTACTTGTTCTCGTTTGCGGGTGCCCCGAGGAAAAACCTATCTAACTCTATCCGTGACGAGATCATCAGCCAATGCGGTGCTTCGAGAAGGAAATGCAAGCTGTTGGAATGCAATTCCAGGGGAAACAAGTGTCACAAGCCGATTTTCTTGATGAAGCTGTTTCAAAGCTCCATCTTCTGCTTGCAACCTCCTGGGGATTCGTATACCAGAAGGTCGGCCTTCGACTCTATCTTGTCAGGGTGCATTCCTGTTTTCTTCCACAGCGGTTCGGCTTATGAGCAATACAAGTGGCATTTGCCGGGCGATCACTCCAAATATTCCGTGTTCATACCGGAGAATCAGGTAAAAGACGGGAAGGTCGCAATCGAGAAGCTATTGCTTCGGATTCCGCAGAAGGATGTATCGGCCATGCGAGGGGAGGTGATACGGCTCATTCCGACGATTCTGTATGCCGATCCGACGTCTGAACTAGAGAACCTGGAAGATGCATTTGATGTATCAGTAAAAGGGGTTCTTGAAAGGGTCCAGAGGATTAGAGAAGAGAGTTTAGGCTAGAAAGAACTCCATACAATCTTTTGTTGTTATTCGGGGAACCTTAGATACTTGTGGCATGTAGGAAAAGACGATCATTCTGCTGTGCTGTACAGTCAGTCCAAATAAAACGAATAGGAGGGGGTAGCAATTTCATCTACATACGCGGACTTCCATTCATTCATTGGCTTTCGTTCATTCATGCACAAACCAGTGTTCTGATCTCTCGTTCCAGATATGTCTTCCTTTTTCTGGGTTCACGAGAGGGAAGATCGACTCTGTACCCTGGCGAGAAGAAGGCAGTGTTCCTTTTCTTGCTTAATCAAATAAATCGGAACAGAAGTCAAAACAAAGCGTTTGTAGTCCAACGGTTAGGATAATTGCCTTCCAAGCAATAGACCCGGGTTCGACTCCCGGCAAACGCAGCTTCTCCCTTCAGTTTTTTCGATTTTTTCTTCTCCCTTCTCCTGCACCCAACATGTTCATTTTCGCCCCCAGTCTAGACGACATCGTACGAGGACAAAGCACTGCCAGAAATGACAAAAAGGTGCCGTCCCCGAATTTCTGCCTCCTTTCCTTTCCTTTCCTTTCCTTTCTGGGCACAAAATCCACAACCAATCATAGCCCCCAGAAAATATCCCACGGGCCCCAATCCCCGAGCCAATCAAAACGGAAGCCGACACGTTTCCTATGTATCCCCGATGTGATGTTCCGATGGCCTCCCAAGTCCTCTGAGATGGAGGAGAACACCGAACTCCCTCGCGTGAACCAGATAGACATTCGCCGCCGAAATCAAAACCCCAAAGAGGCCCCCCCGGCCCTCCCCGTCAGGGGCATCCCCGTCTTTGCACTCCGCGATCGGGACAACGTAAAAGGACCCCTCCGTGTCCCACGCCACTTCCTGCTTGTGGCCAAGACGAAATCGCGCTCTGATTCTCAGGAAAAAGACGCGGGACTCATTCCCGACCTCAAGATATGGCGCCTCGCTCTCCTCCTCCTCTCCCTCCCCCGCGCCACTGAACTTCCGCCGCTACCCCCCGACTTTCATGGCCGGCACGAGCTCCTCCTTCGCGCCGCGCGCCGCCGGGCTCTCCCGGGGACTCCGGGTCTCCGGAGCCCCGCTCTCCGTCCGGATCCCGACGCGGTGCCGCGGGATCGCCACCTGCAAGCCGGGCGAGCTCGGCCTCGCCGCCGAGGCCCCGTCCTGCATCTACGTCGGCCCCATCGAGACGGCCAGCAAGGAGACGCTCGAAGCTCTCTATCGTCAGGTTGGCAAGTTCGCTGCGATTGTTTTGGTTATCGCCTCTTTTCTGGAGGAGTGGGAGTTAATTGTGCGGAGAGGATACCCATCGAATTGTAGTAACCGTTTACATATATATATATTCGTTCATCGATGTCCGAATTCACTTCGTGATTTGCTTGATACTATCTCTTTTCTCGTGTTCCGGTCGTTCTTAGAGCATTATCGGACTGTTCTCCAACATCTGCCGTAGGACCGTTTGCTTGTGCAAAATCTTTTATCGAATTCCACTGGTGTTGGGGCGCGTTAGCTAATCTTCAGAAGCGGCATGTACTGAGCTTCTGAGTTTTGGGGGGTTCTTCACAACCGAATCGTTCTGTTAGAATGTTTCTGTGGCTTGTTGAATATCAGCATGGACTTTCTTTCTTCTTCTTCTTCTTCTTCTTTTTTTTTTGGTGATTATTGTCATTTTAATAATCCGTGACAGTCTGAGGGAGGAATTCACATCTTGGTCTTTGTCCTAGGCACGAGATGCGTACTACAGCGGCAAGCCTCTCATAGTCGACGACATGTTTGATCGAGTGGAGGTAAAACTAGCGCAGCATTTCGATTCGCAACATTTAGTTGCGATGCTCGAATCGTCCTCTTTTTTGTCTCTTGGAGTCTTGGTCTTCTCCTTCCTTACTTACCATTATGATTCTGAACAGTTAAAACTCCGGTGGTACGGGTCCGATTCGGTTGTCAAGTATCCTCGCTGCAGTCTCAGGCGACAATCGGTGTATGCAGATGCAGAGGTAATCATCTCTGAAGCTTCATGTGCAGTAAAATGTTCAGGTGTAGCGTGGAAGGCCTACATAGTACCTCTATCTGTTTGGATGTATCAATATCGAATTAGTTCTTGGCAAAACGATTCGCATACGTCACTTACCGAAATTACACACGCATGTGGGGGGTGCGCACATGTGCACTCTGTGATTGGTTATCCACCGTTTGTGAGCACCAGCCATGTCTGCTTTTTTCATCCTCTTCTGATGTCACGACTCTATAGGAATCATCTTACCATTCGTTTCGGCATTTCCTCCACCTTTTTTTCCGGTGCCATGCGGTTCTATAGGAACAATTATGAAATATCCCTGTCCACCTCTCTTTCATGGTGGAAATCAAGATTCTTTCTTTGAGGCTATTAATAGATTTTAATTTGAAAAAGCTCGCTTTACATTTTTTCTTCACTACAAGATTGATTGACATGGACGTAGGGCAGGAAGATTTGTCTCAGGCTTTTGCCCTTGCCATCATATGGATTCTGTTTCTGGCATTTGGAGGCTCGGCATTTATCGTGCCAGTAGTTTACACTGTTGGTCTGGCTTATCAAGATCCATTTAACTCGGGGATTTACCATGGCACACAAGGCTCTGCACTAGGATTTCTCTCTGCGGTTAATGGCTTTCTTCTCATGGCATCAGGATCACTTGTTGGATATCCAATCGTTTCAGCTTCTGGTAATATACCTTGGCCCAATGCTTCGTGTGTGGTGTTGCTATACTGATGAAGTACCACAAAATTTACTAATTAAGATTTCTATGTTTGTGGTAGATAGTTTCAGATTTTTCCTTTCTTTTCCTTTGAAAGCAAATTGACTTTCTTCTGTTGTTATTTTCTCTCGACAAGTCTCGATTGAAGTTTTCATAATCATCTACCGGAGTATGGTACTCTCATATTTGGGCATACTACTCCAGAATTGTTGGCATTGGAGTCACGTGACTTCTAATGAACGAAGAATTCATAAGCTGAACGCGATAACATGAGTCATGAGGTCTTCTTAGGTACTTGGACAAAAATTAGGTTGTTATTGTGGTCAGCACATAGATTACTGGACTTACGGTAGACATGTGAGGACAACTGATTTATTTTTGTAAATGAACTTTTCAAGAAGCAGGAGCCAAGAATATGCACATGAATGATTAAAAGTCTGCCTGGGTTGATTTCCGAAATGCCTAGAAACATAAGCAGTCATATGTATTGTTGAGGAACATCTTCAGGTCAACATAACTTTGAGTGCTTCAATTTGAGGAAGATAATTGTTTGATGTGTCTCTTTCCTTGCATGTCAGTGAACAGCAGTTGTTAGAATTGCACACAATGTGATCGTTCTGTCAAGTTCTTTGAAAAATATAGTTCTTTCATGGTTATTGCACAGAGAATCATTTACGCAATCTTTTTGTTCTCATAGTTGGAGCACTTCTGGGCTTGTGGAGGAAAGACTTGGTAGCTTTGAAAGGGGCTTGTCCAAATTGTGGAGAAGAGGTATTTCTTAGCATGTCTTTGACTGTTTTCGGTCTTGAAGTGATTGGATCACTTTGCTTTTCACTTTCCTTTAAGCCTACATCTGCAACAAATGTAGGACTTTGCAATATTTATTTAGTCATGTTATTTGGTCAAATTTAGTCGCTGCTTCACATTTGTACCTTTTTGCAGGTTTTTGCATTCGTGAGGTCAGACAAATCTAGTAGCTCACCTCATAGAGCTGATTGTCACGTTTGTGAAAGCACTTTAGAGTTCCGCACCAAGATTGAGGTACTGACATGCCTGTATATTAACTGATCCTCTCATGTTTTCTTAGGTTATGATCATTTTCTTCCGTCTGTACCTTTGGACATGTCGGTACTCGGCATAGGAACAAAACGGGTTATAGTGTGCATCACTTGTGGAAGTGGCTCCTTGGATTTCTTTGATTGTTTCACAGAAGCGCTCAAAACTTTTGGATGCTCTCCTTAATATGCAGCTATATTCAGGATCAACGTTCTCTAATTATGTTGACTATATACATCATGATCATGTCCAATCATAATATTGAGAACTTGAGCTGGAATGACCAATTGAAAGTTTATTGAAGAGAAACGGATTAGAGAACTTTTTCACTGCATGGTTCTTAACTTCCTTTTACCAAATCTCACTGATAGCAATCTGAATACTAAAAAACATATCGCGGGTAAAGAAGGAAGAATCTCCTCTTCGTAAGTCTATATTAGCCTTGCTTTTACAAAGGTCAACAAATTTTCTGAAATTAAATCTTTCCTGCCATGGAAACACCCATTGATAAATTTGTTATATTGTAATCTGAAAGCTGGTTCATTGAGCTATATTGTAATTTGAAAGCGCTGCCCTTTTTTTCTCTGAGTAGTTTGTGATGCATCAATTAATTTGTTATGTCTTCATCTTGCAGCAACCTGTCTCAATATTAGGCAGACGATGGGTTTATGGTCGTGTATACCTTGTTGCTCGGAGAGGCAGGACTCGACGCCAAAGATGCATCTGAAATGTTTTCCAAGGCATATCCGAACTGTCATTGCATTTTGTACAGCGCCGGAATTTCTTCATTTATGTCCAGGTTGGCGGGGTACGTCGAAATTGGCTTACCTTAAAAGCAGTTGTTAGTTGTCGTATTTCTGATACCGTAGAATAGTTACGATGTAGCCGCCTCCTTATAGGACACAATATGTCAGAGCAAGGTTCGATCTTTCCTTCGTATTGTGTTCTGGAACATCAAAATTTTGAAGTACTGGTATAAAGAGTTGAGTTCATTTCACTTTATTACTTTTCTCAGTTTTGTTATGTCTTAGTGGGCAGCAAATCCACGTGGCCTTTTTTTAATATTGTAACGTGAGATGGAAATAAAAATAAAGTCGCGTGGCATTTTTCCATCAATGTTAAAATAGAGGAAAAAGTACCAAAAAAGTTTTAAACGTATTGCATTGGTACCAATTCAGTTCTAAACATTTCAATTGGATAAATTTAGTCCTAAATCTTTTCACATTAGTACAAATTCAGTCCATTCGGCTAATTCATGTCGGAAATCGCTGACGTGGACGCCAGTTGTCCGACATGGCACAGTCGGCGCTGACGTGGATAATTTTTAATAATTTTTTTGAATTTTTTTTTTTTTTTCCTTTCTTCTCCTTGGGCATGTGGCCACCGGCCACAAGTGAGGGTCACCTTCGCCGGTGAGGGCGAGGGTTGGACCCTCGCAACCTAGGCGAGAGCGGCCATCGCTAGATTTGGCGAGGGCTGGACCCTTGCAGCCTAAGAGAAGATCGCCCTCACGGGTTGCCTTTGCAAGCGAGGGCTGGACTATCGCTGCCTGGACGAGTAACATCTAATTCATTTCATGACAAAAGCCATCTTCAACTTTTCTTCCCATGTCGAACGCTATCTTCACATTTCAAAAACCCGCAATTATTCTTCTCACCTTTTTAAATAGATTTCAAATTGCATCTACGCATAATTTATTAAATTGTCATTTTATTTTCCAAACTACTCCCATCTCCAAAGAAATCCTCCCTACCGCTACCTCTCTTCCTCTCCATTGACCTTAGCTTGATCCGGTGGCCGTGGCTGAGCTTTCCTACAGAGTTCGTGAGCTAGTTGCAGAGGTTCACGGCCGTTTGTGGCCTTCTTCAGCTCAAGACCGATTTGGCACAGTCGCAACCACAACTGTGGGCTCAAGGTCGAGCTCACGTGGCCTCGCCGTTCACAAGCCGAAAACAATCTTCTCACAAACAAAGATAAGAATGCGCAAGTCTTATGCGTTGGGGTCAAGCTGGCGTCTAGCGGCGGCTCGACTATGTGGGGGTGACTCCGTATAATCAACCGTGTTGTGTTGTTGTGTGCGATAAGAGTGAGCATGGTTCCAGGTTCTACTCTGAAACCTGAGAACCTGACCAATGGGAACATGTAGGTTCCAGGTTTCAAGATATGCAGGGTAGGTTCTAGGTTCTAAAAATTGGAGAATCTGTTTTGACGGGTAGGTTCCAGGTTTTAGGTAGGTAGAATTTGAAACTTGAACCTATCTTCTCATGATCCCCTGGTATTTCATGGCATTAGATGATAAGTGTATAATCTAGAATCACTAATCTGAGCTTTTATTTTATGACTTGTGTCACGCCCCGAACCCTACGGCACGCGACAACCTTACCGAGGTCGATTCAGTGTGACGTCCCAGGACGCGTCGCCGACCCAAAACCCAAAACAGAGAATAATGCACATGCGGAAGCAACATAACACCCGTACAATATAAAACAACATGACCAAAGATAGCAGAAATACTATAAATACAACTTGCATTAATAACAGGGATATACAATATCCATTCATACTGAACTATACACCAACCAAAAATGGGTCAACGGCCACTAACATCAAAAAGGGTATGTGGCTCGGGCGGTCATGCACTATCTAAAAAGGGCTCCTATAAAAAAGTATCGGCCCTACCTAACTATGGTCAAGGCTAAACCTAAGCAACCAATCCGAGTCGGATCTGGAGGACTCAGACGAATCGTCCGACGACTCGGACTCAGAATCCATCGAATCCGGCTCGGACTCGGCGTCCACTGACTCCTCCCCGGAATCATCCTCCGGCTCTAGCTCCTGCTCCATGGGCTCCGGCTCCGGCTCGATATCGGACTCCCAGTCCATCGGCCCCTCTCCCTCGGACTCGGTATCCATCTCGATGATGACTGGCTGGGCGCCAGAATCCTCCTCGGACGTGGCAGCGGGGCTCACGACCTCTCCATCGGCGGCCTGCGGATCCGGCTGGCCTAAAATGTCAAACAGGACGTCGAAGGTCCTAAGAGGTCCATGGGTGCCGAACTGGTCCCGAAAACACCAAGCGAGGTAAGGATGGGCCCGGAAATGTGGCCCGCCCTCGTCGACCCAAACTATATTGTAATACCTAATATAAGACTCCCCGTTCCCTACGAGATGCTCTGTCACCGATTGCTCTATGTGATACGGGATCCCAAAACGAAGCGGCACATCTACCATCTTCAGGGTCGGGGGTCTGAAAAGTGGGGTTTAAATAACAATGAGAATAAATCTCAGCGAGTAGGCCCCCTAAACCTAAACTAGGCTAACATGCACCTCCTGACAAGCACTAAACAAACACATAATCCAGAATATAAAGGACTTAGGCCCTCGGGCCCAAATCCAATACTTAATTGACCCTGCAGGTTAGGCACTTGATATTCGCAATAATAACACAGAACCCAATCGTGGCACATACATAACATCACTTGGCCACAACGTATGTCATGCATCTACTCATGCTCATGCTCATACTCGTGCTCATCGATGCACTCTTGCACACTTACACACATGCCATTTCTCAATTCTCCTCCGACCCGCGTAAAACGCATCAGGTCTATCACTTCGAGATCGATCTCTGGCCCGCGTAAAACGCATCAGGTTGGCCATCTTTCGGTAGTCCGGGCATCGTCCTGCGTAACACGCCTCAGGACGGGTTCAATACCCCGCGTAAAACGCATCAGCGCTTTATGTGATCACACGTCCACAATCACCAATTATTATCTGAACCCCGCGTAAAACGCATCAGGGCAATTTAGGTGATCACATGCTCATGTCATTCGTGCACACTCGCATATGCACATGTTATGCCAATGCTCGATATGCACACTCATGGCCATACGTTCACACTCGGGCATCCATGAAATTTACAATGGGCATTCAATTTCACAAAACCACTTGTTCAATTCACACCGCAATATGCTCAATTCAACATGTCAACAAGCCCAACTAATCAAATCATTCAATCCAGCCATGGCACATACTTGGCACACGAATTCACGAAATTAGATCATTAAAATTTCACAAGTCCATGATCCCCAAGGCTCCCTCAAGTCACGGCCACACAAGTACCCAATATGTCATCAAAATACTAACGTCAAGTCGCGTTCAATTCAACCTCCTCATGGTCCATTCACAATACACTTGGCAATTTACATTAAGACCATGATTAATCAAATATGGCCCAAATCCAATCTACACCAAATCAGCCATGAACAGTCCACCCTAGGTCACCATTTCACTTCCAAATCAGCACAATGAACCTCCAAAATCACCACAAGGTCAGCCACTACACGGCCACACAATGCACCCAATAGTAATCCACATAATAGCGTAAATCAAGTCCACCATGATCAGCCAACAACCAGCCCGTTCTAGGCCACCAAATCACATTTAAATCATCACATTAGGCTCTCATAATCACCACATTTCCAGCCTAACTCACAGCCCACACATTGCGCCCATTTAATCCACATAATGGCCCGAATCGAATCCACAATAAACAGCCACCGATCAGCCCATTCTAGGCCATCATATCACACTTAAATCATCACACTAAACTCCCAAATTCACCACATAATCAGCCTAAGCACCAGCCAACAGATTAACCCCTAAAATACCCTAAATAACCCCTAAAACTCATCTAGAAATGTACATTAGCTTAACTAGGGTTTAGGGTTGTACTCACTAGGTTTCTTAAGCTCCAAGGAGGCCGAACAAGGTGATGAGGGCGGCTGATCACGGAACGGCGGCGGCGGCGCTCCGGCGTGGCTTGGCTTCTCACGGCCAAATGGAAGAGGAAATGGAGAGGGAGTGAGGCGTGAGAGTGGGGGAGTGAATGGAGAGGGGAGTGGCCGGTGATGGTGAGGAATGAGGGGAGGAAGAGATTGAGGGAGAGTTTTATCCAAATTGGTGAGTGGGGGTTGGTGAACTACTTCCCCAAAAATGATCATCTTGTCCTCAATTCAAGGGCTTGGATTGATTCTTGCCAAAATATCTAGGGGCAACATGGTCCATGATTTTTCAGCATTATTGGGGGTTGATTAGTCCATTTTTAATCCCCAAAATTCGGAACCCATGCATAGGCTTAGGGGCAAAACGGTAATTTTTCGTTCCTGGGCCAAATTTTCAATTTTTGACTATACCGATCCCAAATATAATTGGCCACATTAATACGACGTCGTCCTTGCAAAATAGACGCGTACGTCCACGAAATTCGACACCGAAGTCCGGATTCAATTCCACGATCAATTTTACTCAAATGCGATTTTAGCGTCTCTCACTAGCGGGCGGCTGTTTAGGGGTTACGTGTATCGACTTAGGATTACTCGAGTCGTGACAGTCTCGATCTCTAAGAGAACGCGAGGATTTATCGCTAGTTCCGGGGGTTGCGATCGTTCGGAATAGGTTCGGGATTGCTCGCCACGCGTACTCTCGGTCGTGCGGAATCACCCGCTATCCGATAGTACGTTGTTGGCCAAACCAAATCCGTCACCCTCCTTGGATCAGCCCGCATTGGCCCAAAATATTCCCTCGTCGTTCCTCGGAATCGGACTCGATTCACGGTCGAGTTCTTAGGTCCACGTATCGTTTTCCTAGTTAGTCATTCCCTATTGGTCAGTATCCCGAGAATGATCAGTTCAGGGCGAACCTCACCAAAACAAAATGAGAAACAACCATCCATTTCATTGATCACGAAAGTGGGTCGAATTCAGGATGTTACAACTTGTTAATGTTTCATATTTTTCGTGTGTCTAAATATAAGTTGTGGTTAATAAATCATATCAGTAAGTGGTGGTTATTAAAAGTGATGATTCACTGTGATTATTCAATTAATAATACAGGTTGAACCTGAGTAAACTCTGGAATCAACCCTCGAACCTGTGATAGGGTAAGTTCCAAGTTCCAAAAAATGAGAAACCTATTATCATGGGTGAAACCCATACGGAACATGGAACTGCTCACCCCTAGTATCGATTTACACAATGACGTCTCATTTTAGTTATATTTATTTGAATCATAATACCAGGAAAACTAGTCTTTTGTATTCTCTTTGATGAATGACGAGCTTGTTCAGTATTATTGCGTTCATTTTTTTTTTGTTTAACTAAAAATGCAATAAAAATAAGAACCTGTTAGATCTTGGAACCTACCCTGAAACTTGTGACAGGGTAGCTTTTAGGTTCCAGGTTCCGACGGGTAGGTTCTAGATTCTAAAAAATGGGAAATCTGTACTCGATGGTAGGTTTCAGGTTCCATATGAAACCTATAAGGAACTTGAAACCGCTCACCCCTAGCATGCGAGTAGAGTGAAAGGGTAGGGGAAGAAAGTGGGAAAAAGGGGGTTTGGGCTGTAGAGTTTGGACGTGCTTAGTGGAAACGAGTCTTTTTAGGTTAAAGAGATGCAAAGTGTAAATTGCAAAATCCAAATTTTGCAATTATCTCCTTTTTTTTGTTCTTTTCATTTTTGCATTGAACACCTTTGCATTCGGATTCGAGTTTTCTTTCTCGGACAGGGTGTATAAATTTGTAAACTCTTTATATTAGGTTGGAATAGGTTTGCTTTATCGGTTGTGCGTTAATTTGACAAATAATCTTTATATCGATTCGGACATGAAATTTATAGATAATCGGATAGGCATATGATTTTTAATTTTGTGGTCTTCGCTTTATTGGGTTGATGCAACGGGACAAAGCCCGAAAGAGCTTACAGAAGAATGCTCTTGGGCGTGCAAAAAGCTTACTTGTGAATGATCGAACAAAATCAAAAGGGAACAAGCTTGAAGTTGAAGGTTCTCCAAAAGCATAGCTGACAAATCGATCGGCACATTTGTTGCTTTCTCTTGAGGACATGGGACATGCTGACCCCAACAAAAAGATTGTAGAAGCTTTGTAAATCCCTGTTTATCAGGTTGTCTCCTCGTACATGTTGGCTCCAGGCTTTCTTGCCCATGTGATTTCTCTTCGCATCTTGATCTTTAAAAACCAGATCATCGGGTCGGCAAAAAACTTTGTTGAAAAGTTTCCCTCATGTGGATCCAGATCATCCCAATGAAGCACCATCTCTATTTAAATGGAAGTATAGTAGACAGTGAATATTGCACCTAAGGAATAAATCGGGTGTGAGCCGGCACGAACCTGTACCAAACCGATCTTTGCATACCCGCAATCTCTAAGCACGTGAACTATAGTTTCGGGAAAAAGCAAAGGATATTCGCAACTAGGATCAACTGTAACTATCCTTTTAAACCTTTCGGGATCTATTGAACAGATAAGAGTAAATCGATGGTAAAAAGAATCAACGTATTCGATGATATCCTTCTATTTCCATACCAAATTCCAAATTTCACCATCCTGATCCCTACTACGATGTGCTGGGTATCCTTAAGCTTCCTTAATCGGAAAAAAACTCCATCAGTACCTGAGCCCATAGAACTTAGTGTCCATCATTAATACGTTAAATACTAGAGTTTTGCCCTTTAGAGCATAAAAAAAATCAGGATAACCGAATTAAACCTTTTTTCTTAAGTATGATCACTTACAAAAAATCAAAGAACAAAAAATATTTTCATCGTTCATGAAAATATTTAGATATAAATTAGGGAAAATACCACAAAAAATCCAAAACTATGTCACTTGTGACAAATTTACCCCGAACTTTTTTTTGTGACACGAAAAACCCCAAACTATGTCACTTGTGACAAATTTACCCTGAACTTTTTTTTGTGACACGAAAAACCCCAAACTATACCACTTGTGACACATTTACCCCACAATACTTTGGCCCATGGGCATTTTCATCTTTTTCCTTTTTCTATTTTTTTTTCCTTGTTTTTTTCTTCTCCGGCGAGGGCAGCCCTCGCCTGAGTCGAGCAAAGTCACCCTCGCCCGATGTCGGATCTAGTGAGGGCGACCCTCGCCGGAGAAGAAAAGAAAAAAAAAGAAGGAAAAAAACGAAAATGCCCATGGGCCAAGGTATTGTGGGGTAAATGTGTTACAAATGGCATAGTTTGGGGTTTTTCGTATCACAAAAAAAAGTTCAGAGTAAATTTATCACAAGTGACATAATTTGGGGTTTTTCGTGTCACAAAAAAAAATTCATGGTAAATTTGTCACAAGTAATATATTTTGGAGTTTTTTGTGGTATTTTTCCTATAAATTATTATCGATAATAAAAATATTTTAAATTGAATGATTATTTTAAGCGATATTATCGATATTTTTAGGATAAATTATTCATTTTTCAATTAAATTCCTCCCACTAGGTACGAGCCCAGCCAGCCGTCCTCCCACTGTCTCCAGAACTCCAAATAGGAGGGGGGGGGGCGGCAATGGAAGCCACGGCTCACGCGCCAGCACCTCGCGCGTGCGAAGCACGTTCCAAGGATATTTCCAGGTGTCTCGCTTCGTTTGAAGCGCGGGACACAACTCCAAACAACAACGAAACAGATCTCCGCCCCCATTTCCTTTGGCAATTTTCAAATCTCGCACGAACGAAGCAAAACCCCAAAAATCGTCTTCCCGGAAAGGGCAAAAAGAAGGGGAAAATGAAAAAACAAAAAACCGCCAACCGAGTCCTCGCTGTTCCAGCATCAATCATCCCTCCCATCCCCCTCCTATATTTATTCTCAACTCTCTCCCTCTCCCTCTCCCTCTCTACAACGTCGTTTTCACTCGCGATCGTGTTGTATTCATCGAGTCCCGTCGAGGAGGAGGAAGAAGGAGGAGGAGAAGAAGAATCCGCTCGCCGTCTCCGATCTCTCTCCGGAGAGTTCCGATTGCTCTCCGACCCGATCTCGTTGAATCCGGCTTCTGTCGCCGAGCTCGTTTTGTTCGGTAGAGCTGTAGAGAGAGAGAGAGAGAGGGGGGGCGGAGGCATGGGGAGTCCGGAGAAGAATCAGAGCAAGGGCTTCTTCGCCGCCATGAGCTCGGGGCTGTCCATGTTCGGCAACGCCGTCCACAGATCCGTCAACGGGTGCGTCCCTTGCTCGATCCTTCTCTACTTCTCGTCGCTTCGCGATCGCTGACGTTTTGCGGCGAGCTGTGATCAGCTCTCTCTCTCTCTCTTCCCGTGCTCGCGTCTCCGTCTCTGTTTGTCCGGCTTGTGCGAGTAATTCGACGCGTTCGGTGATTGATCTGGTGATTTTTGGGCCTCGGCGTGTTGATTCCGGCGCGGTTTTGCTTTTTTTAGAAAGTAGTTGCGCTGCTCGTTTTGCGTTGCTTCTGCCTGGTCGGACTGGATGCTGCGAGCTGGATTCGCGGTTTTTCTGCCATCGTTTGCCTGTGGTTAGCCGAATTGACGCTGTTGTTCGAGTGGCTACTGTTGGTTGGTTGTGTAATTAAGTTAGGGAGATTAGATTTGATGGATGGAAGGATGCAGCTCATCAGTTCGGTCTGCGCCTCCGTCACCATGGATCCGATGGAGTTTGACTTCTATGGAAACGGTTATGATCTGATAATCAGTTTGCTTTCGGTGTACGTGCATGTAAATTGAATTGACTTACTTAAGCTCTTAGTTGGAAAGAACTTTATGAACTAACTTGCTTGATGGAGCATCTGGCTTTAAGTAGCTGTTCTTTTTTTCGTCATAATTTCTACTTTCGCTTGATGGTTTGCTTCGGTCCTTTTATAAAGCAGTGACACTTATTTATTAGGAAGTGTATTTCCAATATATATGCATGGCATATATGTTTGGGACCTGGTTTTGAGTCTCTTGCGGAATGCATGACATCTTGCCAGCCTTCTTTTTTGTTTTGAAACTTTCAAAGCCATCTGGTTGGAGCAAAATGTACACGTCCTAAAGCACCTTCTTAAGTTTGTCTTGATTATGGATTTCACATGCTGAAAAGCATAGTGAATTCATTTCCTCAAGATAGAAAAATGATTAGATTGCTTATTATTGCTGGTGTACCTTGTCAACAATTTGCTATTCTTGTCATCCTTATGATGAATACGATTGTTTGATATAAGTATTTGAGATCTGGTATTGGGTTCTTCTTATTTCATCCAGATTGCTTGGATATGAAGGTTTAGAAGTCATCAATCCAGAGGGAGGCAAAGAAGATGCAGAAGAGGAAGCTCAGAAAGGTAGATGGAGGCAGGAGGTATGTTCCTACTTGATTTTTCTCTGCTGGTTTTTGCATCTAGAGGAACACCATGCTAAAGATCTTTAAGGTTTCTCTTGTTTGCAACTTCTCTTTTAAATCCTCGGGCCGAGTTCTGCTTCTCATTCAGTGAGGTTCTGATGGAAGAAATTATGTGTTCTATGAGTTATAATTCTGCTATCGAGATATTGTTGCCTGTCTGCCTAATTGGTATTACTTCTTTGTTCATGTGCAGTTAGCAGTACAACATTTAGGTTGACACGTCCCAAGAAAAATGTCATTGTGCTTTAGAAAACTATGTTTCTTGCTTTTTTAATGTCAATATTTTCCCCTTTCTTTCTAGGATCGAGACAGTTACTGGAAGATGATGCAAAAATATATTGGCTCAGACGTCACATCAATGGTGACACTTCCTGTTCTTATTTTTGAACCAATGACAATGCTCCAGAAAATGGCAGAGGTTTGAATTTCTTTTTCAGGAGGAAACTCGTGTGTTCTGTTGTTTCATTTGTTTTTCCACTTTTCTCCCTGGTGTCTAATGGCACAAAATATGAACTAATTTGACAGTTAATGGAATATTCACATTTACTGGATCGGGCAGATGAATGTGAGGATCCATACATGCGATTGGTCTATTCAGGTAATTGTCCTTGGGATGTTCATTTTATTAACCCTTGCAAATAATGTCAGGTAGATGATTGAGTTCTTCAAAAACATTTTCAGCATCATGGGCTATATCAGTCTATTATGCCTATCAAAGGACATGGAAGCCTTTCAATCCTATTCTTGGGGAAACTTATGAATTGGCGAATCATGGCGGTATTACGTTTATTTCTGAGCAGGTCAGTGTTTGAAAAGAGTCATCTCCGTGAAGATTTTGCCATGAATAGCTATTACCTTCTTGTCTTCGGCATATACTCGTTTCAGCAGTCTTTGACTTATCAGTATAGTTTCTTCTGAATGGTTACTTATTATCATGTTCTGAATCATTCCATGGAGAGTGACCAGATCGTTAGAATACATCTGCACTTGTATTTGTAATGCCACATTACATCGGTTTTCGGTAATTGATTATTTGCTGTGTTCGTTTCAGGTCTGTCATCATCCTCCAATGAGTGCCGGGCATGCAGAAAATGATCATTTTACGTACGATGTGACATCAAAACTAAAAACCAAATTCTTAGGGAACTCTCTCGATGTTTATCCTGTAGGAAGGTATGGATAATTTTCTCTTTGCATGTCAATTTTTTTCCATTTAAATTTTCTCGATGTAAGTTTTTCAGTTATTCGGACATCTTATCTTTTTCATGTGGTGTGCAATACACTCTTTATCCTTGACACTCGAAGAACCTATATTTCATCCCTAATGATTTCCTTTAATCAGTGGGTGGATCCTTTTCACTGCCTATTTGGGGGTGTTTTACAAGCTGGACTTCATTTGTTACTAAATTAAAGTTGGTAATTGCTTGTGATTCGACTTTTTGTTTTGATGCGGGACCAGTGCTTTATTGTCCATTGTGCTCAGAGGATTGAGCTTTGTTGCACATTTCATGACAAACTCCTGAAGCCGCCAATGATGGATAAGTGGTTATTTGAATGCAGAACACGTGTCACTCTTAAACGAGATGGTGTGGTTTTAGATTTGGTGCCACCCCCAACAAAGGTTAACAATCTGATTTTTGGACGGACATGGGTTGACTCACCTGGGGAGATGGTCATGACAAATTTGAATACTGGAGACAAAGTCGTGCTGTACTTCCAACCATGCGGCTGGTTTGGGTAATTAGCTGCTCTGTATTCTTGTATGCCTGCATTTTTTCTGTTTTGTTGGTTGGACTGTTCTTTGTTGTAGATCTATCATAGTATCCCTTATAGGAAGTATCTCATTTCCGTGAAGTTGCTAAAAAGTAGTCGTTCTTGTTACCCCTCTGCCTCCCACCACCTCACCCCCCCCACCCCCCACAAAAAAAAAATATATATATATATATGTGCATTTTAAAAATTTGTTTATTGCTGGTCCTGCTCATGAATTGTCACAATTCATTGCAGAGCTGGTCGTTTTGAGGTTGATGGTTATGTTTATAATGCCACCGAAGAACCAAAAATCTTGATGACAGGGAAGTGGAATGAGTCAATGAGTTATCAACCATGCGACTTGGAAGGAGAGCCTCTTCCAGGCACAGAGTTAAAAGAGGTTTGACCAGTAAAATGTTTTGCATTTTTTTTTTTAAGAAAATACTTCCCTGTAAGAACCAACTTTTCAGGTTCTCTGGCCCTGTTCCTTATTCTACTTCACTGTTGAGGTTGTCATGGTAAATAGCAATACTGCCCGTCTCTCTTCCATGTCATCAGTGCACTTATACCTTCATTTTGGACTGTTTCCTAGTAGGGTCGAATTACGGGGCACGAAAGCTCAAAACATGAGTGAAAAACTGGAGAGAGAATTGAGTGAAGGGGCAATAAAGTTTATTTATATACAATAATGCCAAACTAAGTTTCTCCACAAGAGGAGCTACCAAATCTGTTTGTTTGCAACATTCAGCTACGTTCTGTTTGCTGTTATTATCTGTTAAAAGTTAAAGCATTTGAAAGCTCATGGTCCTTTTTACGGTTTCCAACCATGCCTTCACAAATCTCACTTTGCCCCTTTGGGCGTAAAATACTGTAACTGATCGTTTTCATGGGTTCTGTACACAACTGTCGTCTTGCTAATGCTCATTTGTCAAGCTTGTCTACCTAATTGCTCTTTATTGGGAGCATGGTTCTTGTATAATGTTTAATTAACTTATGAGATATATTCAGAACTAAAGGGTTTGGCTGGATCTCTCCACCTTGTCTATTGCATGCGGATCTTATTTCAACCTAGCTCCCTACCCGCACACATAACAGAAAGAAATTGAAAGGATAGATATGATGAGAAAAGAATGAGCCAAAAAAACACATGAATTCACTTCTTTCCTAGGTATCTGACTATGGGTAAAACTGTGTGAGAGGTAGCTCCAGAGCATGACTACTTTACTGTGTTTTTCGAGGTTGTCTCCTTATATCGTTTATGCCTCTATACTCTCGGAACTGAGCTTTCACTAACCATGTAGGTGTTGTATTTTCTTTAAGTACTTCTTAGCAGCTAAAAGCATTGCTCAAATTGATCAAAGTTTATTTTTCTTATCATTTTTTTGATAAGCTATTGACCAAATGTTATTGGTATCTATAGGTCTGGCATGTTGCTGAAGTTCCAGCAAATGACAAATTCCAGTATACTCATTTTGCACACAAGTTGAATAGCTTCCAGACTGCTCCTAAGAAGTTGCTGGCATCAGATTCTCGTTTACGTCCTGATAGATATGCACTTGAGAAGGGTGATCTCTCCAAAGCTGGCGCTGAAAAGAGCAGGTCTCTCTCTCTCTGTCTCTCTCTGTCTCTCTCTGTCTCTCTCTCTCTCTGATGGTGGAAACCATTAACAAAGAATTCCTCAACCTTAAATTATAGCATTTAATCTGGACAAAATTTTGGAACCAAATTACACAGGCACTCCAAATTCTCTTTTAGTGATTTACCAAGCCCGTATGTTTTCTTTTTGCTTGTCTTGCAGATTGGAGGAGAGGCAAAGAGCTGAAAAGAGAGAACGAGAGTCCAAGAATCAAAAGTTTTCCCCTAGATGGTTTGATCTAACTGATGAAGTCACACCTACTCCCTGGGGTGATTTGGAAGTTTACAGTTTCAATGGAAGATACATGGAACACCGAGCTGCTGCGGATAGTTCTGACAGCGGTAACGAGATTGATGTCACATCCATTGAATTTAATCCGTGGCAATATGGTGATGTATCTACCGAATAAGGTAATCCTGCCTTAGATTTGGCTTGTTGGACTATGCAGATTGTTCATGGAACTTTCTGGTGTGAAATGTTAGATCAATGCTTCTTGTAGTCTGTTAACATCAAGTTTTTGGTCTCTCATTTTCTTTTTTTCCCATTTTGATCCTAGTTTATTTATTATTACCAAATATTGTTGTAGTTATGCGTTTCTCATGCCTAGAATTAATTATTTTCTTTTGCGGTTTTCATCATTGTTTTGTTGATCTACTTTGAATCACACAACCGTCTCTAGATTTATGGATAGAATCAATAGATTAAGATAATGAAGTGTCAGAAAGAGTCGTGATCAGAACTTATATTGTCGGTTCTGTACTAAACAGATGCAAGAGTGAGGACCGACTACGAAGCTGCCCGAGGAAGAGACTGAGATATTTGACAGATTAATTGATTTCCTTTGGGCTAAACATAATCGACTTTGACCAAAGAGTAGTGCCTTGTTGGATTTAGATATTTCCCGGCAATGCTGTGAATAGCCTCGCTGGTTGTTTGCAATGAGGCTTTTGTGATTTATCATCTTGGAAATGCATGTGAGCAGACTATATGTTCGGCTTGATCATGTCCTGCTCTTGGAGGACACAGCCACTAGACATTGAGTGACAAAAGGCCAAATTCTTTATCGTGCGTGGATTTTAAAGTTTCCCTTCGCAGAGTGCATTATGATGTAGGGGTGATGTAGGGGTGTTCATGGGCCAGTGGTATAATACGCAAAAGGCTTGAGGGCAGTAGTATTCATGCCTGCTCAGCACACTTTCACGACAGACTGGTCTGCAGTGTGGTCACCAAGGTCAAGTTTTTGTTCTCTTCCTGTCGGTTCCCGAAGCGGGCCTCTGGATTTGAAATTTATGATTTGATGTGTCGGCGTCAATTGGGGATTAGATGCAACTGATGAGCCGCCTTGATATAAGGCATATCCATCTCTTTGAACTTTATTCCTAAAGTTGCTTGTCGCCTTCTATCCCATATCTATTTCAGTTGCATTATTGTCCCACTATAGTAGAATGCCCAAATTTATGGAACCTTTTCTAGAAGAAAACGTATCTGAGCGTCTGTACGCATGTCTTTGTTCTGTATGGGTTTTCGCTTTTCGGCCCCATCTGGAGAGAGCATGAGTACTTGAATTAAGCCGGAGTTGGGTTTCATGTCACGAGGAACTACGCTGGTTTCCCGAAGATCAGCAACTTTCCCAAATCGAATATCTCTCTCCTTGCTTCGATAATGATAGTTTGAGCTAGGATGCTGCGACTTTTTTGGCTACTGGCTGCCATTATCTATGTGTAGTCTTACGATTACGAACAAGTACAAACGGACGGGAGTTGGACTTAATTAGATTGCGAGCACAAAGGAGAGACTTGGTTATGCAGATGCGCTGGTGATTAGGTGCATGAGATGAGTGATAACTCGATTAGGTAGTTTAGATCTTTCGATCTTTCGGCAAATAAACGAATACGCCCCATTTCTTGCGTCCCTGGGTACAGTTGGTGGGAACTCTAGGCTTCTTGAAAGCATGAGCTTGACTATTGAGTATCGACTAATTTAAATTTTGTCCATCTCTTTTGTGACACTTACTTGGGATTTCTCTCTCCTATTTCTTTGGGTTAACTTAACTACATCATCCACCTTTTGACTAATCTAGGGTGCCGACAGCAATCATTTGCGCTGAGATTCTTGGTTGATAATATAGTGAATTCGAACATATAGTTGGCCGCCTAATCTGAATCTAATCCAAACATAAAAACGCTACTCAGCCGTGGGCGGGATTAGGAGAGTTCGGTCATATACTTCACCTGATCAGTGTAGACATACTTTTATTGCTTACATGTGGAACCAAACGCCCTCCTCTGCATATATTTTTGTTTTTCGGATCAACATAAAGAGCGGGGAAAGGCAACCAGCTTGTGATTCCGCCTAAACGTTTCATAATAAGAGTTTCAAACCCATTACAAAAATGCTCAATTTGAGACATATCTATCATGCAGTGCACGCAATTCAAAGGTCCAAAGTTAGTGAGCCTTTTATCATAGTCAACAAAGATGTTAGCGGTCGGAAATCTTTCCATACAATATATGTTGTAGCTAAACAAAGTAACGCAAATCATTCAGAGATCCGATCACAAAATGAATCAAAATTGTGACCTCCAAATGACCAGTTTATCACTAGGCAATCACTTTGACGATGCGCCCCTCTACCTAATAATTCTGCCTCTTTTGAGCAAGAAAGATTGGCAGGAAATGAATTTTGAACGGACTGTAAAAGTCAGATTCTCCCGTAAATATAGCCTGCTTTTTTTCCTCGTTTCTTATTGATATCCAACCCCCAACAAGGAGGGTCTTGATGGATATCAATAATTTGACTAGCTGTCGGGATAAAATTGCCAAATCAATTCCATCCAATCGATTTGCTTGCCAATCGCTTTGATTAACATCAAATTATCAAACAACAACTAAGAAAAAGGGACGTTTTGACTGACGTTCTTGGTCAGTGAACGGCTTCAAAATTGGCGGATCCCCAAAACCCCATGCTCACGCCCAATCCCTTCGCCTAAGTCACCACCACCACCACCACCACAAAACCCAGAGGCAAGGCAAACGAAAGAAGATGGTCCTAGAGCCACTCTCGAAGCGCCACGCGTGACCATATCCTCTGAAAGCCTCTTTCCGTGCAGCTTTTCTCGTTCACTAATGTCAAAGCCGGAAGGCGCGAAACCATGGGGCTTTTGCCCCCTCCTCCGCCGAACGACACGTGTTCGGAGCTCCGCTCCCCGAGGCAACCTTTAACCGCCGAAAATGGGGGGGTGAAAATATGGGCTAATAAATAAACGATGTGCACGTTTAGCGTACTTCGGGAACCTGCTCTCCGAACTCCAAAAAAGAAAAAAGACCGATGATATCCATCTGGCTTTATTTAATAAGCGACATATGCACGAGAATAATGGCCCTCACCGAGATCTCAAAATGCTTCATCTTTGGCTTGGGATCCCCGCGATGTAAAAAACACAGCTGGGGTACATTCGCCTTCTAGAGAGGAAAAAGATTTTAGGGGAAAAGACAAAGCGTGCGGGTCTCGACGCGTTAAAATAAGGTGTGTACCCGTAGAGCTCGCTCCGATTGAAAGGGACAGGCCGCAAAGGCCCCCGAGTTGGGGCACAAGCACCCGTGAACAATATTTTTTGAAATTCGAAAATACTCTTTGTTTTCTTACAGGATTTCAAGAAACTGCGATGAACACTTGTGGTAAGAAAACGGTGGTCTCCCCCCCGTTACTTTTCACGGGAAAAAGTAAAACTGGGAAAATCCAAAATGGAAACCCGTCGAAATCGCCGGTGTCCTCGTTAACGGGCCCGCCCCCCCCTTGCGCGAAACCCGTCAACACTCTCGAGCCGAGTTGGGGGCCCACCCGCTGGGGCCCAACTCGAGCGACGCCGACGTCATCCCCCGGCCCTGACGCCGTCATCCGAATATTCGATCCCCGTCCAGAGGCCAACGCGCATCTCCGACGGAGATTCCCTAACGGCCGTCGAACGCGACGATGAATAATGAATTGACCGGTGCCCCCCCGACTCCCCTTCGCCCTTTCAAATTTTTTTGAATGCGAACCGAATTTTGCCTTTGCCTTCCCCTGTTATATCATTGGTTAATGGTTATCGCTTTTTTGAAAGTGCTCCCGTAGGACCCCATTTGTTCTACGCATGAAAATGATCGATAAAATAAATTTGTTTCCGTCGCGATTCGAAATATTAATCCAGATTTTACGAAATTAAGAGATGCGTTATGTGCGAACTTGAATCGATATTTGAATATTGTGAACGTTTTCGGAAGTTTTGGATATTAAGAAAAAAAACAAAATGTGTGGGTTTAAAGATTTTTAAGTTAAGCACTGTCTGCTTGAACGTCTACCATGAATAGAGAACGAACGGGAGAATACAAAAGTTAGAAACCCATTTATTGAGGAGGAGTAGATGGACTTGATTAAAATAGTTGCGAAAGTATGAGTATGGGAAATGAACTTTACTGAAAAATACTTTTCGAGGACAAATTTTCTTATTAACTTTCAAGGATAATGACAAATTTTCTTATTTTTTATTGCATTCTGCAATGGAAGTTTGTGTTTCTAATACTTTTTATTTTTATTTTATAGAAAATTACGAGATACCTCATGTAAAACTCCAGATCACGAATTCAAGCGCTAGGTTCGCCCGCCGAGGCGCGAGGGCGGCCGCTTCGACTTCCAGCGAGGGCGCGGCTACTCGGCCGAGGGCCCTGCCCGCTTCCGTAGCGCCGGAGGGCCTGAAGTGACCTCGGAGGCAAGGTTGAAGTGAAAAAAAAAAAATTCAAAAAAAAAAATAATATTAAAAAATTAGTTTGGGTAAAATTGTCACATGCTACGCAGTTGGGGTTTTTTGAGTATGTTCGGGTAAAATTGTCACTGTGTACCGAGTTTGGGGTTTTTATGGTAAAAAATAGTTTGGGG
This sequence comes from Syzygium oleosum, assembly GCF_021117445.2. Lineage (NCBI taxonomy): Eukaryota > Viridiplantae > Streptophyta > Magnoliopsida > Myrtales > Myrtaceae > Syzygium > Syzygium oleosum. The sequence continues at coordinate 19,728,840 of NW_026607487.1, forward strand.
TAAATGTGTCACAAGTGTACAGGCTTAGGGTTTTTCGTGGTATTAACCCTATTTTTAATTGCATTCCGCAATGGAAGTTTGTGTTTCTAATACTTTTTATTTTTATTTTATAGAAAATTACGAGATACCTCGTGTAAAACTCCAGATCACGAATTCGAGCGCTAGGTTCGCGAGCCCAGACTCAAGGAACCCAGACTCGTCCTCGACGAGAGCTCAATCGCTGAGGTCCCGAGCCCATTCAAAGGGGATAGGGGCTTGACTGCTAAGGTCTCAGGTGCGGGTGCTAAGGTCCTGAGCTCGACTGTCGAGGACCCGAGCAATGACGCGAGTCCCAATCTCAAATTTTTTTTTTTTTTTTTTAAATTTAAGCATGTATCTTTTATTGACTATCAAAACTTTTTCAATTTACTCGATTTTCTAAGCGATTTAGAAGTCGGAAAACGACAGAAATATTTTCCCAAGGCTAATGAGAACACGATCCGACGTGGCAGAGGGTGGCCCACGGATGCTCCCGTGGACGAGCCGGGGGGAATAAAGAAGAAGGCGCTGGACATGCTTATCGGGAAAACTGCCCACGACGCGAGGGGGCTGCGGGACTGTCTCCGCAGTGCGAAATGACGTATCTGCCCCCAATACACATCAGCGTTATCACGTAAAAGAGCACACCGTTATTGACTTTGCACTGCTCCTTCTTAGAAGTAGGCGTACGTACCAAGTGGTAACTCCCGCTCGATTTCTATTTTATTTTATTTGATAGAGAGTATAGTTATAATTCACAGAGTCGATTGACCTCTTTCTATGCTTTGGCGATCCAGTTCTTATTGGGAGTCGAGCTTTAGTTAGGCCAAAAATAGGGACTATTAACCTATATAGATCGATAAATTAAGGCGAACCAAAAATGAACAACTGTATATCGTGCCTGGTTAGTTAAAAAAAAACAGTCCGTGAATCATAGATTCTTGGCCTTATTGTAACATGTTCTCATCAATCCGATTTGGTACGATTTTATCGAGATTCATCTCACGGTGCCTCTAATTCAATAAGTAATTATAATTAGAGTCTTCCAATTCGGCTTGATGAATTGATTTTCTAACCGAAATATTCGAAAGTAACTTCCTTCTATGTATCTTTTGACGCGATTACGATATACCGGAATTGGAAAGAAAGCCAAAACTTTTGCCCTCTTTCGACCTTGCTTTTTTTTTTTTTTGGAATGAGGCGTGACATGATAAGGCTAATTTCTCCAATATTAGGTCCTCTCCCATATCTAGCCATTTAAGGTAAAGAATCCATTTCGATGTTTAGCGCGATTTTGGGGTAAAGAATCCATTTAATACTTCCCGTCGATTATACACAAATTTTCCCATTCATGCGAAGAAGAGAGGACGATTTGCCCTTTTCCTTCCCTTCACGACAATGGCAACCAACACATTAACCCAACTCGGACATGCACGGTCTCGCCATAACCCACAAGCAAATAGCAAGAGGCCACTTGGGCACCCTTTCGAAATCGCAGGTATCCCCAGTTAAGGAAAATCCAATAAATTATTTACAAACAAATACACAAATTCCTCGACATAAAGAAAAAAAAAAAAGGAGAAGAAGAGAGAAAAAAACGAAAGGAGGAGGAGGAGGAGGAGGAGCTCCTCCTGCACGAGTAGTGGGACTCAACGTATTTCTCGATGGCGCTGACCACACCCAGCCACATGATCCCAAATCCCCACCACGCCACGCGTCGCGCCCCCCGGGATCGCACCACGGCGCCGACGATGATGCTGATGATGAGCTCGCGCTCGGGGTGGGAGGGTGGGAGTGAAGACCAGGTCGCCGAGTGGCTTCCCCCCAGCCACCTGCTGTAGCCGGTGACCCGGGGCCCGCGGCTACCGATATGACCGGTAAATAACTGGTTCCTTTCGGGGGGTGGGACGGGACGGTATGGTATGATATAAACCATGTAAAAGGAAAAGAGGGGGAGAAAAAGGTTGGTGTGCTGCTGCCGGGGGTTTAAGCGCTTTGGTTGGGCGGTGGTTTCTCCGGAAGGGTTTTTGGCGATCAGACCAGAAGACAGAGAGAGAGAGAGAGGAATTTTCTCGCGCGCACAGGGAAAGCGAAGGCCAAACGCATTTTCTCGGGAAAATAACATGGGCTGAGGAGGGGGAATTCGGAATGCCGGGAAACCTGGTGGGCTCGCCGGTACGTGTGGCGTCGTCGAGGGGGCTCGCTCGCTCGCTCGCTCGCTTAGATTGCTTCGCCTGGATTCTGCGGGTCGTCCGTTTCTTTTGCTCTTGTGGGATTCTCTCTCTCTCTCTCTCTCTCTCTCCGTGCGCGCTCTGATTCGATCTTCCGGCTGCGAATTGCGGGGGGAAATCTGTGGGGGACGCGCGCGAGGGAGCGAAGCATTGTCGAGAGGGCGAACCCCCAGATCACGCCTCGCCCGGGCTTCGTCCTGCGGAGATTTGTTGAATTCCCCGGGTTTGGGTTCTTCTTGCTTTTTCGGCCGTGGTTTTTGTGTGGTTTTTGTCTTGGGTGGATCTCGACTTCGGACGAGGAAAGTCGCGGTCGCGCGGGCCTGAGGCTTCGGCGAGTTTCGATTGCGATCTGGGAAGGTTCCTGCAGTTCCAAGCTTGCATTTTTCGGGCGCTGAAAAATGTTCGGAATTTTCTCAGCTGGTCTTCCGTCTTCTGAATGTTTCGGTTTCGGCGACGGTTTTCGATCGTCGTGCTGATCATCGAATGCTTTCTCGACGTTTGGGCCCCGATCGCTGCGATCCGATGATCTTCGTCGGGACGCGATACGGTCGAGACCCGGTTTCTTCCGCCTCTCTCTGTTCCTGAAATCGTTTTGGAGCTCGAACTTTTTTCAAAAAATTGATGCTTGAAGAGGGTTTCCGATCTCTTTGATTCCACCTTGCGTCAAAATTTTGAGCGCCTCTCGGATCCGCTGGAGATCTAGTTTGGGTGATTCCTTGCTCTGCATGAGGGTTTTGTGATGGGTTTAAGCGGTTTTCTTTCCCCCTCTCTTCGCACCTTCCACCAAATTGGAAATTAATCGCGATTGCGCTTTTCCATTCGCGAGTTTCGGGTGGACATTTTTCTGACTGTCCATCGATATTTTTTCTTTGATATTACCTCATGCCAGTCGTCAAAGCCCAATCTTTTTCTCACTTTTCCGCAGTTTGCATATCCCTTAGAGTTTTCCCAAATTTATGTGTTTTTCGAGTCTCTTGCTCCGCTGGATCTGCGAACTTCTGGACTTTGAACTATTGTCATGGATAAATGTTTCAAATTTCGTTAAATTGTGCATTAATCGTGGGAAATTTGGATCATAATGGCTGGAATGGGTTTATTTATTTTGTTTTTAGACTTCTTGACAACTATCCTAAGCAGTGACGTTGTTCTAAGTTTTAGTTGGGGAGAGCAATATCGTCAATGAAAACTGCTTCCTAATTGGAATTTCCACCAAATGTGATTTCGCGAATTGATTTTTTACTGTTTAAATGTAATGTCTTGTGATCATTGTGACACAAAAGATTGGGGTGGTACTCTGTGTGCGTGCGCGTGTGCATTTTCATGATAATTGCGAGTTAATCAAGCAAGTTCTTATCTTTGGATAGATTTTATGTAGCAGATTATTTGTTTGAGTTAATCAAGCAAGTTCTTATCTTTGGATAGATTTTATGTAGCAGATTATTTGTTTCTATCTTGGATCAGAATGTCTTGCTTTCCGTGTAGTTTAATGCTGCAAATTTCTATGCTTTTTCAGGTTCTGATTTGGTGTCTCGAGCATTGAGCGATTGCTGAATTTTAAGATGGATTGAAGAGAGTTCGTTCCCTGTTTCTGGTTGATCTTATATAGTATGATTTCTGCGATATGGTGCTGAATAGGAGGTTAGAATATGGATTCAATGGCTATCAGGTGCCTACCATGCCTCGGGGCGCCAGATCTGCTAGAGTAAGCTCATTTTGAGTTTCCAGTTGGTACTTCTAGAATTTGTATCCCTCTCCCACCGTCATTCTCGGTTACTGATCTCCGTTGTTGATCTTTTATTCTCTTAGAGGAGAAATTCGATCAAGAAGAATGTTGAAGACAACAAAATGCATGCATTTGACTTACTGGCCACCTTAGCTGGGAAGCTGCTGGTCGGGAACAGTAGTTCTTCATCTTCAAGTAATTCGTCGACTAAGAAGGATCAGTTTCCAGTCACTGACAGCACTGGCATAGAAGAAGGGTGTCAGAATCAGTGTAAACAGTTGGAACTGCAACTTTGTGATCAAGGAAGCTGTGGTAGGAGCATGTTAGATTCCCAGCTTGTATCCCAAAAGCATCATGATCCAAAGCTTATTCAGGAAGATACTCAACATCCTGTCGTGCAATGTACTGACTGCTCAGAGAGGCTGGGAACCGATGAGCTGGGAATTGACAAAAGAAATGAAGAAACTAGTAGACATGCAGCGGTAGAGACTTTGATATCAACCGACTCCAAGTTAGAAGATGATAACCAAAATGAGATTAAGGTGAAACAGCTTTATTCAGGGAAGGCTCCAAATGATAATGGGTCTGTTATGTACAGTTTAAGGGATCCAGTGGTATGGGATGCGAAACCTCTCACGCAAATTAGCTTAGAGAGTGGCGCCGCTGTGCCATTCCCTAAGAAAAAAGATCGCATTTCACGTGATTCTTTATCCCCTGCTAGGAATGTAGAAGTAGTTAGTAGAGATGATGACGAAAAATCCTCTGGGTGCATGCACCATATCCCCAGAAAGAAGTCTTTTAGGCCAGTGCCGCATATTGGAGACAGAAGAATAAGGAAGGTTTTGGCTTCTCGACATTGGAAAGTAGCTTTAAGATCCAAGAATGAGTTTCCTAGAACTGGTAAGTGGTCACTCATCATTTTAGATGTGACAAGTTTGTTTCTGCGTGTAGTCTTGTATTTCCACTAGGGTTTTGGATCTGTTAATGTCCTCCTAATTTTAGTTCATGGTGGCAGGTTTAAATTTCAAGGCTGATTACAAAGATAAGAGTAGCTATTATAAACGCCAAAGATCTCAGAGGAACTATCCTTTCAAGAAGAGAAAATTTTTTGATATTGACTTTGAGTCGTATTCTGACAAGGAAATTAGTAGCAAAGCCGCTGTCTATCCACCTGAGAATCATACTGATGGAGATGTTTCTGGTTAGTTTTAGAAAAAAAAGCATTAGTTTCTTTCGCCATTTTGTCGTTGAGTCCCGTCTAAGTCTTTTTTCTGCAAATTTGGTCCTCTTGCAGCCAAATGGCCATCACCTCCAGTGTCAGGTCAGCATTTGTCATACCAATCTACAGATTCCCATGGTAATGGAGTTTTTGATGGAAAGACGTTATGTACTACTTGTGGTTTTGTAGAATAATTCATTTTGCTTATCGACGCTCTTTTTTAACATTCAGTTAAGCTTCGGATTGAGTCTTTCACTGTGCCGGAGCTATTTATTGAAATTCCAGAAACAGCTACTATTGGCTCATTGAAGGTTTGTTGGCCGATCATATGAAAAACTTATTCCCCGGCTGTATTGCATAGCTGACCGCAGGGGTTATACTGCAGATATGTCTGGGGTCTCCACTCTCTCTCTCTCTCTCTCCCCGGTTTTGTTCACAGTATGATGAGGGGTGTGTAGGATGAGTGGTTTGTCATTTTAGTTCTTCTTGAGTCACGGTAGTCTTTTGAACCACAGACTAACTTTTCTCTTGAATAGCTTGGATTTGGCACCTTGTCTGCAGATTTCTATACAGATTGCATGTCAAGTCTCTGTTCTTAAATTTGTTTTGGCTATGTGCAGAGGGCAGTTATGGAAGCAGTTAGTGGTGTTCTTGGCAGTGAGTTACGTGTTGGCGTTCTTCTCCAGGGGAAAAAAGTTGGAGATGACAGCAAAACTCTACTACAAACAGGAATATCTCATGATAATCAATTGAATTCTTTGGGTTTTGCCTTGGAGCCTGACCCTTCGCACACATCTGCAAGTCCGAAGGTCTCTTCCCTGTTTCCTTGCGATGTGCCTCAGCCTTTGATAAGGTAAGAAAGCATTTTATGTTCCTGGTCGAATCATCATTTTAGTTGAGGGTGCTTAATGGAAAATCTTGTACAATTTTTTGTGGAGAGTCGCTTTAATTTTGTTGTATGAAACTTGCCTATTTATTATGAACATGGCTTATAGCATGATAATGTTGAACTGCATACTGAACTGAGCATTATTAGTGGATCCAAGGTGGTGTTGATACTATATTTCTTTAGAAACAGGAACGAGGTTAAGATAAGTCCGGTTATCGTTGTGCTATTTCCAAAGACATTTTGTCGACTTGGTTTCGCTCAGATTGTTTCTCACCAGGTATCCCACTGGTCCAAAAGATTCTCAAAAGAGAATTCATGATACCCTGCGTGAACATGAAGAGACAAACATACCTATCGTGGTGGAGAATGATTGTGATTTGGCAACCTCTCCTGTTGGATTGTTGAAAAAGGGTACTGCCCAATCTAAAGCACTTATACCTGTTTCATCTATGAACGTGGAGGCTTTAGCTGTGGTACCAGTGCACAGGAAATCAAAAAGATCTGAGTTTGCTCAGCGGCGCATTCGTAGACCCTTTTCTGTTACTGAAGTTGAAGCACTTGTTCAGGCTGTTGAAAAACTTGGAACCGGAAGGTAAGCATGAAATTACACATTCAAGGACTTATAGATTGTGCAGTGTTTTGATATTTTGGGTGGTTGACGTTGATATGTTGAGACTTTAGAGGTTAGCGTGCAGGGGTTGCCTTGAGTCAGCATCTATATTTTTAGTTTGTGTGCTGCGGGCTTTTAGTTTCTTAGAACCGTTCTTTCAGTTCTGTTTTAACATTTTCTAGGTGAATTAAGCCTACGAATCCTGTTCTAAATCTGCAACTATCAGATGGCAATTTAGAGGTTAGTGTGCAGGGGTTGCCTTGAGTTAGCATCTATATTTTTAGTTTGTGTGCTGCAGGCTTTTAGTTTCTTAGAACCGTTCTTTCGGTTCTGTTTTAGCATTTTCTAGGTGAATTAAGCCTACGAATCCTGTTCTAGATCTGCAACTATGAGATGGCAAATTAACTATTTTTCCCATATTCTTAATAATTCATTAATTTTATACCTCCAGGTGGAGAGATGTTAAGCTCCGGGCCTTTGATAGTGCAAAGCATCGGACGTACGTGGACTTGAAGGTGAATTTTTTCTTGAAAAGTATTTGAAGCTACTGATATTGCAGTTGCATTTTAGTTTCAGCCTCACCATTCTTAAAACTCCGTTCAATTGATTCATGAATATCAAATATTCAATTTCTGCGCGCACACACACTGATCAATGAACAAACGGAGGGAGACGATATAACCCCTCATTACCATTACCTACCCTGCTTTTGTTTCAGCCTCACCATTCTTAAAACTCCCTTCAATTGATTGATGAACTTTAAATATGCAATTTCCACACACACTGATCAAATGAACAGAGGGAGACCATGTAACCCCTCATTACCTACCCTATTTCTATGAAGTTCAACTTGTAGCATAGAGAAGGTGGCCGAATCTCCCATCCAAGTCCAGCCAAGAGTGTCCATTTGAAGACAAACAAAAAAGCGGGTCCATCTTTATCTCCCCTTATAGCTTTGGTCTGCATTGCTTCTTGAATAGAACGAGTGCCAATGTCAATCTGCTAAGTTCAAATCCTGCACAAACTCCTCTGCTTCTGAAACGTGATTCAACTATATACAGGATAAGTGGAAGACACTGGTACACACGGCTAGAATATCGCCTCAGCAGAGGAGGGGAGAGCCTGTTCCTCAAGAGCTCTTGGATAGGGTCCTGACTGCACATGCTTACTGGTCCCAACACCAAGCCAAGCAACAGCTCAAGCACGTCTGATGTGAGGTGATGGAACAGGTCACTTCGTGTTTAGAGTATGTCTAGTTATATTCCCAATTGTTCCATTGACTTGTAAAAAAATGTGACTGTCAAGAAAATAGGTACATTAAAAGGGAGTATTTAGTTGTAATATTTTCCCCGCTGTCGCGGAGGTTATTTGTGTATGATGGATAGGGTGGCGATTGTAAAGGGGATGAGACGGAATAAGCGCTTGCTAATGGTGTGTTTTAGTTCCGACACCAGCACGGTGTCGTTTTGTCTTCATTGGCTATAGATAATCTGGCATGTAGATGGAAATACGTATAAGTTGAAGCTGCACATGTAACCTTTGTTCATTAATGTTAAAAGTGTATTAGTTCCTTCATTATCTCTTTTTATGGCGACAATACATGCTCTAACTGTGCGAAAGTCGGATCCGTCCGAGACCGACTCGAATGAGCGGACCTTCTTATCTTTCAATCTGGAAGATGATGCATTGGAAATTAATGTTGGGCGAAAAGGATTGGTATAGATAGGCAAGCCAAAAGATAAGGTCGACGTTCATTCATGGGGGATACAAGAGCAAGTTTTGTTTAAATTAGCTAGTAATTATGTCATTATCAATGATCAGTAATTTTTCGACATGATCATAAACATTTCAGACAGAAAAATAAGTCTTGATAGATCAAGAATCATATGTAAAAGGTAAATGTCTCACAAGCAACTGCTGAGGTGTCCACATCTCTGGTGACTTTTGCAAACTGATGCAATTTTCAACATTTCAGTTGATTTTTCACATTAAATAACAATAGTCCACAATGATCACGGATGAATTATCATTTTTAGGCAAACTCAAACTTAACAGTATGCTTTTCAGGGTCTATAAAAGGGGCAAATCAATATTCACCGAAAGTGCAAATAGTCCTTTTCCTATGCTAAGGAACAATGGACTGCAACCTGGTCCACATAATCGCTGTGCAATGGCAAGGATTAAGATGGATTTTGAATGGCGATCGCACCATTTGGGATGTTATTCAATTGGGGAGACCAATCTTCCCAAAGCACCACCTTCAAAGAAAGTGTTGCTCCACCAGCACTAACGATGCTATTAAATCATCATGATTAATTGGAAAAAAAAGAAAAAAAATCATCATGATTGAAGTACAGTTCTCCTCTTGATTTCGGATAATCGCGTTGGTGTCTATCTCCCAAATAGGAGCCGACCGAATCTATCCTTTTAGAGAAATTCTTTCCTAGGCACGTTAATTTCCCCTCTGCAAGTGCAACCATTGGATTCTCGAAATCACTCGAAATGCGAATCTTGTCAAATACTGTCGCGGAACAGAGACAAATTACTAAATAGAGTAGCCAGGACGAGCTCATGGGAAAAGCAAATGGAGAGAACAAATGAAAGTGATTAGCGTCATTTTTTGCTTGGATCGGACCACCGCTGTCCTTTCCCATTGGCCAATATAAAAAGCCACATTACGCACCTTCGCTCTCAGTCTCTCCTGTTGTCTCGTGTCCACAGATGAATGATTAAACAGACGAATGATTAAGAGATTCCGTCGTTTTGTGGCTGTAGCCTGGCGGAAGGGTCTCCATCGGCATTCACTTTCCAACGTAAAAGAGCGGTGCAATGATGTGAGCTGCGAGTCCCAATCCCACACAGCCACGATGGTGATGGGATCGTTCATCCTGGATTAGTTTTATATATAATGTTACAACGCTCTTTCGGTGGACACGATTTCGCCCTTTGCGGATAGCATTCTTTATACGACGAGAGAAAGCTCAGTTTTAGCTAAGATATTCGCAAAAAAGAAAGAATAATTTCATTGGCCCGAGCATCGACAACGAAAGTGAAGGACAACGAAAATCTCTTCTTGGCCCATCTTGTTTCGCAGCCCAGAGACCAGATGCATCCGAGCCCCAAACAGCCAAGAATCAGAACACAACAAATATCGAGTAGGTCCTCTGCTTGATGATGTTCGACTTACCAGATCTGTACGCAGTTCGGCACGACTCAAAATTTAGTTTGTAGTTCGTACACATCCTTAGCAAAGCAAATCGTGCGGTGAAGGGTGGCTTCCGGCTTTGAAATCGATCGTATAGCTGTATATTTCAAGGCCTTGAAAAAACAATACGCATTTTCTTTACCCAAAACGAAATTCGGACCGGTTTGACATTTCGATCGTGAAGATTTGCGCTGGTCTACGGTTTGGTTAGCCAGAAATTTCTTTTTTCGTTTCGGTCAAGTCATCCATTACTTTGCATGGTGGACAGCTCACCTCGTACCGTGTCGCAATTTGTTGCTCCCTCGTACCTCCTCGGTTTCGTCAATCAAAAGTCAATCCACACCGGGTCAACAAAGAGGTGGGGGGGAAAATTGAACAGTCAAATGTCGCGAAATCTTCCAATTTTCTCTCTCGCGCTCGCCCTGCGTTTGCTGGGGCATTGAATCCGGGGGAGGTTGCTCAGTGTCCTTACTTTCCAAAAGCAAAAGCAAAAGCAAAGAGGAAAAAGACCATAAGAGAAAGGTGGGGAATTCAAAGCTGTTCACACGTAAGAAAGCGACCCCATCGCAATCGCATCAGGGTGCACGGCAAGCCAACTTTTACCTTCCACATTGACCAAATTGCCTCCACCTATTCGCCCATCAGATCGTATTTGGATTTTCTTTCCTTTAATTGACCCCAAATTATCCTTTAATCGGTCGTGACTTTCACGTCAACAGAAAAGATTAAAATTTAGTTTTGGGTTCGTCAAATCTTTTCGGTGCGATGTAATTAAAATAAATGGTCTTTTTCGGCAATCGCCTAAGGCCGATTAGAAACTGGAGAAGCGAGAAATGAAAATCGGCCACCTTGGGAGCGAGACTGTAACCAGGAAACGATTAAAGGTTGGGTTAATACCACGAAAAACTCCAAACTATTATATCTGTGGTAAATTTACCTCGAACTAATTTTTTTGACCACCAAAAACCCCAAACCGGTACACGCGTGACAAATTTAGCCCAAACTAATTTTTCGACCACTAAAAATCGTAAACTGGTGCACATGTGATAAATTTACCCTCTATTAAATTATATTAATATCACGAAAAATCACAAATTGATACACCTATGCCGTTTGTGTGTGGGATAGCCTACCTGCCACAAGCCATTATCGCAAGACCCGTATGATTACACTCAGTCTAGGCGATGACAAAGACAGTCCTCCAGGCCTCTATAAAAGGGACTGCCTTTTAGCCACCAAGCCTTTCTTCGAATTTTGATGAACGTCGGTAGAATTTGAGGTGATATTAGCGAAACTTGATGGAATACGTGGCTGAGGAACACCTTTAGACGACGATTTTTCTTCGTTTTTGCGCATTTTTCTTCTTGCTATAGTGCCGCTACAGTGCTGAACAGTGCATGAACAATATATAAACAGCATTTTCTAAAAAATTGAGCCGATTTTTCGGTAAAAACCAAAACTGGTACAACCGTCAACTGTCACATGTTGTCTAACTCAGAAATTTGAGTGTAAAATTTAACGGAAGCTAACGGAGTGCAAAATTATCATAGATGTACCAATTTAGGATTTTTGGTGATCAAAAAATTAGCTTAGAATAAATTTATCATGAATATATCAGTTTGAAATTTTTCGTGGCATTACCTCTTAAAGATTTTTGTCCCACGACATAAGGGGCCAGCTACCGAGGGGAATCAAAACAAGAACGGCACGAGAAGGCAATGTGATTGGGTGGAATGACTTTGTGTCCTTCGTACTGTACTAATGCATTCTTTTCAGCATGGTCTTCGTCAACAAATTTAAATGAGTGATAAAAGTCCCGTCGGTAGTAGAAATAAAAAGGGCAACGAAACACATAAATTTTTCCTCAAATTTTGAAGTTCTTTTTCATGTGTTTTATTTTAATTGTTTTTCGGTCAGACCCGGGAATTTTAAGGTTTGGTCTCGATCGAGAGAGAGAGAGGATGGAAGACTCGTCGCACCGCGGGACGGCTCTTCCACCCCATGGAGCCCAAAGTCCTCATTTGTAATTTTATATCGTTGCTTATCTTAAATAAGAAAGAAGATAAAAATATCGACTCTACGAATATCTAAATTTTTGTCCTTTATTTATTAGAGTTAATACTACGAAAAACTCCAAATTGATACACCTGTGATAGATTTATCCAAAACTAATTTTTTGATCACGAAAGACCCCAAATTGGCTATGACAATTTTACTCTATGTTAGTTTCCGATAAATTTTACAGTTAAATTTTTGAGTTAATTGACACTTAACGGCTGACGAGTGTACTGGCTTGAGGTTTTACTCTTCATCGGTCATAGATGTATAATTTTGTGATTTTTCGTGATATTATTCTAATTTAACAAAGGGTAAATTTGTCACAAATGTACCAGTTTTGGGCTTTTAGTGGTCAAATAATTAGTTTAGGGTAAATCTGTCACGGGTGTATCAGTTTGGGGTTTTTGATTGTAAAATATTAGTTTGGGATAAATTTGTCACAGGTGTACCAATTTAGGATTTTTCGTAGTATATCACTACTTTTAGAGTTTGATTTTTATTTGAATTCTCTAGAAGATCGGTGGATGGAAACTGTTGAGATTTGTCACAAACGCGGTTTGGTTGCCTTTAGATGCTTTAGTTAAAGCCACATTAGCAAAAAGGTCATATCAGTCTTCCCATCTATGAATTTTTGTTTTGAAAACATTCTTTATGACACGAAAGAACAAATGAATTTTCAGTCTCTCCGCCACCACTGTTCTCGAAATCTATACTTTAAAATCATCACTGCCAGGAGGTTTGGCCGCCTTGCCACCTCCGGTTTTCGCAATGGTGCCACCACTACCATTGATCAACCTCACCACCTCTAATTGACACGGATCCTGCCTTGCCCCTAGCATGATGGCTTCACCACCATCGAATACTGCTCCGGGTCGCCGATAGAATCAACACTTAGCTGCCACAATTCTCCTCACCACGGGCGGCTCACCGCCACCAACCTAGCTTGACATCATCACCATCGACATCGACCTTTGACTCGCCATCGTGAAAGTCTCTCTCTCAAACAGAGTTTCGACCTTCGGATATGAGATCACGACCCCTGGATCTGATGCCGTAGAGTCGGGCGATGATGGCTATGGACGGGTTTGGGCGACGAGGGGCCAAAGGAAGAAAAAGATGCTGGAGCTATAGATCCACAAGAAAGAAGAAGAGAATAAAAAAGAAAAGGAAAAAAAAAAGAGACGAAAAAAGGGAAAAGAAAAATGATAATTTCGCTAAAAAACGGAAAGTCAAAATTGTTTAACAACTGAGGTTGGAAAAAAATTGAAATGAAGTGGCACAATCACGTGATGTGGCGTTCAATTCAATCGAGATATTACTTTAATCTGAATTTGTAGAATCGAGATATTCAAGTGAATGAAAAGGAGATTAGGTACTTAAACATCGAGAAAAAAAAAGAAAATTCACGTGATGTGTAATACTAAGAAAAGAAAGCAAAAGTCTGGTGAGAAAGATGGGAAAAGGAACTCGTATCTAAAGCTCCGTTCGTTTGGTGGAAAATATTCTCCTTTCGGAAAATATTTTCCCGGAAGTCATTTTCCTGAAACACAATTTTCTGGTGTTCGGCTAAAATCTGAAAAAGTTTCGGAAAATATTTTCTGGTGTTCGGCGACCGCCGATCCGGCGGCGTCCGGCGACCGGCGGAGGCGATCGGCAACCGGCGGCGGTCGGTGGCGGCGGGCGGCGATCGGCAACCGGCTGCGATCGGCGATTTCGACGATCAGTGAGGCGATCGGCGGCTAATGGCGGCGGGCGGCGATTTGGTAAGGGCCGGCGACGGGACGGTGGATCGCGGTGGCAATCGACGACCGACGATCGGCGGCGGCGGTATTGCGACCGAAGGCGCATGGATAATCGACGGCGACCGGTGGATGTTGATCGGGCGGGCGGGTGAGATCGACGGCGCATGGTGGATCGGTCATTCATGGCGGTGGCGACTGACTACGGCCCGGCTGGTGATGGCCGGTGGCCGACGGCGGTGACCGGCAATCAATTTCCTCTCCCACGGAAAATATTTTCCCTCCCATGGGCAATTTTCCCCCAAAGTGAAGGCAAAATTGCCCATGGGAGGGAAAAAAATTGCCCATGAGAGGGAAAATATTTTCCGTGGGAAGTTATTTTCCGCCCCCGAACACTGAAAAATCCGAAAAATATTTTTCTGGAAAATATTTTTCGCCAAACGAACGGATCCTAATCTTCAAATCTACTCGTGCCAAATTTAATGTAATTGGTGCGTCTATCTAGGGCAAGACATCACACACGTTGGGAAGGATCCAAAGCCACTTTTGATGCTCGAGCAGCTCGCGTTCTTGCATGGACATCTTCCGACGTATTCCACAATTTGGAGCGACGTTTGCCAAGGTGGACGAGTGGTGGGGTTGGAGAGTCATTGTCATGCAATGCACGGGGCTTGAATAATGCAGACCTCACGACGATGACTCCTAAGTCTTAGCTCACCATCCCTGCAATTCTCCTCCATCGTTTATCTATGTAGTGGGTGCGGCTTTATGTCTTTGTCTCGTAGAAAGCGACTACCGGGAAAATTGTCCAAAAAGACGTAAATTTATTCTACTTTTATAAATTCCGTCCAAAATCTTTTTAATTTTATCGATTGAATCATAAATATTTTCAGGGTTTGTCAATTTAATTCATTTGGCCAATATTGATCGAAAATTGCTGACGTGAATGCCAGCCGTCCTGCACGACACGACAGATGGTAGGCGTTAACATGGACTATTTTTAACAATATTTTAATATTTTTTATTAATTTATTTTATTGTCCTCTTTCTCTGTTCTTTCTTTTCTTTTCTTTTTCTTTCTCCTTTCTTTTTTTCTTTTTCCCTCTTTCGGCCACCGCTGGGGCTCATTGATAGCTGGTGGAGGTCGCTGGTCATCGATGACGCCCGGCGGTGGACGGCGGAGGGAAAAAGGGAAAGAAAAGGGAAAGAAAAGGAAAGAAGGAAAAGAGAAGAAAAGACAAAAAGGGAAAAAATAATACAAATATCATTAAAAATTATCCATGTCAGTGTCAGTCATGCCACGTAAAACGGATGGCATCTACTTCAACGATTTCCTGCAAAAATTAGTCAGATGAACTCAATTGGTAAAACGTGAAAATATTTAGGGCTCAATTGGCAAACTTGAAAGATTTAGGACTTAATTGATAAAAATATAATGTGTTTATGACTTTTTGGACAATTTTCTCGATATTTCTGTTAGCAAGATTATCAGGTAATAAATCCTCAAAAGGCGATTTCCCTTTCTAAATCTAAATAAACCCTCAAGAAAAGGGACTTCGAGATTGTGCAGTGGTCCAATAAAATTTCATATTATATCAAAGCATGAGATTCGAGTTCGGATCTTTCTAGATCATTTATTTGCCACCCTCAGAGTATATTTCCACGCTAAGTCCTAGGCAAAAGTCTAACCTCCTCGCGAGAAATAGTGTTAGAACATTTAAATATTAAATCACGTCGTCATCTAACATTATCGGTAATCTATGTCGTAACATCACCCATTAATATTCTCTCTTTTCTTTACTTTTTCCCGCAAAAAAATTTAAAAAAAAAATTAAACTCTGTCACCATGTGTTGGAGTAATGTAATATGCACGGACGAGATGTCGACGACAAGGACTTGTTTTGTAATTGATGGAGAGTGGTTGATTAAAATTTGAATAGGCCGCACGCTGTGTCATTTAGCTAATGACTTTGACCACTTCATACGATGGAGGAAAGCGAGGAAGCGTGATCATCAAATGTGAATGAATTGATGATAAGGGTGACAATGAATGCGCTTGCATTCTCAACGCGGGTGCTTCAAGTCAAGCTTGGAGTTCTCGAATGGAAAGAAAAGAGAATTGATATAGAAATTTTGGATGCCGTGATGGGGCATATCACTCCCTTTGGAACATAAGAATCCAATAAAGCGAATTCCTTTTATCCTCCCATCACGAAAAAAGTTACGCGATCCTTAACGTGTGATTGTTCGTTTTTATGAGTAATATAAACGATCGTTTTCAGAGAAATATTCTTTGAATTATTTATATTTTGCAGAACAAACAAAACCATAAGTTCTTGCATTACATGTTGAGTAAAAGTCCTTGAAGCTTTACTGATCAAAAAAAAGTCCTTGGAACTTTGAACAAATAAAAAGTTAATATCGCAAATAATCTCAAATTGGTGTACTTGTAACAAATATTAGTTTTGGCCACCAAAAATCCAAAATTGGTATACTTGTGATAAATTTACCTCAAAATAAATTTTTTGACAAAAAAAAAATCCAATATTAGTACATTTGTGACAAATTTACCATCTGCTGATTTCCGTTAAATTAGATTGATACCATGAAAAATCACAAACCAGTACACCCGGAGGGTAAAACCCAAAACCGGTATAAATCAACTGTCACGTATCATCCAATTTAGTAATTTGAAGATAAAATTTAACGGAAACTAAAGGTGGGGTAAATTTATCAAAAATATATTATTTTAGAGTTTTTGATGCTTAAAAAATTAATTTTGGATAAATTTATTGTAAGCGCATCAATTTGAAATTTTTTGCGGCATTGATCGGAATGAAAGTCCTCGGACCACTCGATTTAATAAACTCTAAAAACGAAGATGGAAAATTGCCCGATTTGCAAAAGAGATAACAATGATAATGTAGAAAAAGATAGACACGAGCGCAAAATTCCAAGGGGGGGAAGGGGGACCCGCGAGTTGACCCGAAGTGGGGCCAACCGTTGATTTGCCTTTCTTCTTTGTGGACCGAGATTTTTTTGTTTTGCAGGGGTCGGCACTCGGTTAACCCACGCGTGGGCCACGCCATCATCGTGCAGCCGACAGGAATACCCACGTTTCTCGACTCTTGGATCCATCCCCGATGGAAAAATGCGATTTTGCTGTTTCGAGCTTATCCGAAGGTGCCCCAAATGACACGCTCGACGTTAGTGAAGGAAGGAAGAATAGAATCCATGCTTGGAAGGTTTGCTGCTCGCCTCGCACCGTGTTCTAATAGTCTTCGTCTTTCGTGATTCGAGACCGTGAGAATTCGACTTTACGAGAGAGGCTCGAAGGTCACTTTTCGCGTTTAATTTTGGATACCGAGAAAAGAACCCTTTTGAAAAGTCCGTGTTAGGTCGTTTAAAGCCATACAGTATTTTTCATAAATCTTTTTCGAGCTAAAACAATAATTGTTTCGTTTATCCATTAGGTATTTATTTCGAGTTCGTTTCGAACCGTGTTTCTATCTTTTCTCGTGAACTTGTTGAATCTCGTGAACAATCAATGTTTCTTTGAGTTATGATTAAGCGTAAAGACACAACAAAATAGAGGGTAAATGCGGGAAAGAAAAATCCAGACACATGATTTATTAATAATGTTCACCATTAAACTAGGGTTACATCTAATAAATGATTGCACTTTAATTAACACATCTCACATCTCACTTCTCTATTACCACTCTCAATTACAGGAGGGAAAAATTATATATAAGCGGTACAAGAAAACTGTAAGATTTTGTAGGATCACTGTCAACTATTTTAAAAGTTTAAGTTGTTAGATAAATGCGTGTTTTAATATTTAATCATTCTAACAAAAATAGTAGGTCATTCGATTGCTACTACCAATAAAATATCGGCTCAAACTATACAAATTTTTTTGAAAGCACGGAGGCGGGCACTGTCCCCTGCGACCTCCGGACTCCCGCCCCGCTCATTGGGGGATCGGGGCCCCCTGTTTGAACCGCACCCCCAACACTCTAAACCTAGGACAGATGTAAGCTCGTTGTCACGAGACATGACATAATCACTCCACCATCAGGGCACGCGGTTAAATGGACCCGGGTCGGGTGAGAGGACTCGAGTTCGAGCCCCGCATTGACTCCCTCCGGTTCTGGTCGAGTGCCAGGTGGCGGGCAGGCAGGCGGGGGTGGGAATGGGACCCTCGTGTGCAGTTGGAAAATCGAACGGCCCGAGTTAAAAGGGTTAGGTGCTCCCCCCTGTAAGCATTCCCCCAACCCCTCTCCCTCTCTCCCTCCAGTTTCGCTGCTTCCGCGAAGATTCACGGCGGCTCCTATAAGAGATCCGACCACCGACCTCGCCACAGCTCCACCTCCAGCTTCCCGCTTCGGCCCCCTTCCTCAGGTACGCCTCGATCCCCATCTTCGGTTTCTCTTGGTGGGTTGCCTTGTAACTGTGTCTAGATTCGATCGGCTTTTCTCCCTTCCTGTCCGATTCCGGCGTTCAGAATGACGACGTTAGGGTTTCGTTTCTCGATGCATGCGTTTCTCGACCGCATGCCTATCTGAATTCCTTGCCCGTGCTGTGTTGGCTTCTTCTTGTTCTTGTTGTTGTTGTTGTTTCGGATCGATTGCCGAGCTTTAGATGGGATGGCTAGGTCATTTGGAACGCTTTCCTTATCGTGATTTGGTCCCTTTTCCTATCTGTTTGAATGGTTTTCAGGGCTTAGAATTGTATGAATTCTCCGAAGGCCGATCTTACCGGAATTGTAGGTCTGTGACCCGGGTTAGAATCTGCTTCCCCTGAGCTCGTACGGACCGAGAAATGTTTATGGATCCTCAGTACGCGGGATATTCTGGGCCGTTTAGCGGCTTCAGTTTCCACGATCAGACCCATGTGCCCTTCGCGAAACAATTGGAGAATTTGGCGAACCACTTGATGCTGGACGACCCTGCTTCGGACCTGTCGGTTGACTTTCCTTCCTTCGCTTCTGATCCCGAGCCCTGTCAATCCGCCGTATCTCCTAGTATCAGTACGGATGGAGATTTCCTTTCCGACTATAGTGACTCCCCGGATCCCATGTTGAAATACATCAATCAGATGCTCATGGAGGAGGACATGGAAGACAAACCCTGTATGTTTCATGATCCTCTGGCTCTCCAAGCTGCCGAGAAATCCTTATACGATGTTCTCTGTCAGAAGGACCATCCCTCGCAAAACCAGTTACCTCTTCACATGGACAGCCCTGATGACAATTGCTCTGGTAGCAGCAGCGGCTACTGTGGCAGTACTATCAGTTCGAGCGCTAGCAGTGGTGGCAATTCTTTCGATTTTCCAGGGATTGGTGATTTTTGCGAGAGCCGACCCGCTATATTACAGGCTCACATCCCAGAGAACTTTGTGTTCCGCGCGACTGCAAATCCCAGTCGCCAATCATCGCATGAATATCGAAAGAGTGTCATTGCCAAGGCTAAAGGGATGTTGGGCTCAGGCTCTCCAATGGGTGAGATAATGCTTCCGAACCTTTTTGCGGATAGCAATTCCATGTTTTTCTTCCAGAAGGGGTTCGAGGAAGCTAGCAGATTCATTCCGAAGGGTAATCCGTTGTCGATCGATACAGAGAAGAGGATGCCCCATCTGGTGTTGAAGAGGGAGACTGCAAGGGCCGCGGTCAAGGTGGAGAAGAATGAGGCTGAACTCTCGTATTTATATGAACTCAAGGGAAAGAAGAAGCATGAGCGCGAGGATGCAGATTTTGAATATCCGAGGAGCACAAAGCAGCCAGCAGTTTGCTTCGACGAGAATGATTTAGTTGATATGTTCGACAAGCTTCTACTTTGTGCTCCGACAGGAAGGAAGCCTGATTCTAAATCTGATGACGCCTCAAATAATGGGGCAAGCCAGATTGTACAGC
This sequence comes from Syzygium oleosum, assembly GCF_021117445.2. Taxonomy (NCBI): domain Eukaryota; kingdom Viridiplantae; phylum Streptophyta; class Magnoliopsida; order Myrtales; family Myrtaceae; genus Syzygium; species Syzygium oleosum. Next base: position 19,748,446 of record NW_026607487.1, read on the forward strand.
AAAATCTGCAATCATCTGCACTTTCAGCCGATCAGGTCTCTGGCAAAAAACCAATTAGTGATAAGAAGGAAGTCGTGGATCTGAGGAACCTTCTGTGTTCATGTGCACAAGCAGTTGCCGCGGAGGATCGTACGAATGCTAATCAATATCTGAAGCAGATTAGGCAGCACTCCTCCCCTTTTGGTGATGGGTCTCAGAGGTTGGCCCACTCTTTTGCTGAAGCCCTTCAAGCACGCCTGGATTGCACAGGAGCGCAGGCCTATACGCAGCTAGGTTCCAAAAGGAGATCTGCTAATGAAATGTTGAAAGCTTACCAAGCTTATCTCTCTGTTTTCCCATTTCAGAGGTTTGCAATCATCTTTTCTAACCATAATATTTTGGGCATATCTGAGAAAGCGACAAAGCTGCATATTATTGATTTTGGTATCCTATATGGTTTTCAATGGCCCCCCCTCATTCATTGTCTCTCAAGGCGACCTGGTGGCCCCCCGAAATTGCGCATCACGGGGATCGAGCTGCCCCAAAGTGGTTTCCGTCCGGCAGAAAGAGTTCAAGAGACTGGTCGGCGCCTGGCGAAGTATTGTGAGCGTTTCAATGTTCCATTCGAGTACAATGCTATCGCGCAGAAGTGGGAAACCATTAGGATCGAGGACCTCAAGATTTCTAACGACGAGGTGGTTGCCGTGAATTGCCTCTTTCGATTTAAGAATTTACTTGATGAGACTGTTATGGTCAATAGCCCGAGGGATCACGTGCTAAAGCTAGTACATCGAATCAGGCCAAGAATTTTTGTCCACTCTATCCTTAATGGATCCTTCAATGCCTGCTTTTTTGTGTCGAGGTTTCGGGAGGTTCTTTTCCACTACTCGGCCTTGTTTGATGCATTTGATGCTAAATTACCTCGGGAACATCCGATGAGGCTGGTATTTGAACGAGAGTTTTTCAGCCGGGAAGCTCTGAATGTCATTGCATGTGAGGGCACAGAGAGAGTCGAGAGGCCTGAGACATATAAGCAGTGGCAAATCCGCAACATGAGGGCGGGTTTTAAGCCCCTCCCTCTGGATCCTGCAATTATGAAGAAGCTGAAGTCGAAGTTGAAAGAGGGGTACCTTGATGATTTCGTGGTTGACAAAGATGGTCACTGGATGCTCCAAGGATGGAAAGGTCGGATTCTTTATGCTTCCTCCTGTTGGGAGCCTGTGTAGAATTTCTCGTAGTCTTTATTAACTTGCACTTTTGGTGTGAGCCGGGGATAGTTTATTATGACCAAGGAGGAAGCCATTGGCTGATTTGTGGCAAGTAGTGCGTCTTTCTAGCTTTCGGAAACAGGCATCATATAACCTTGCTTTTGCTTTAAGATTGTATGCTGCTATAAACTTCTCTCTATTCGGCTAGTGATCTTTCTGTTTAGACTGATATCTAGGAAACGCTTGCCCTCCCTTGGCTGTGTATACTGTATAGTAGAACTACTACTCTTTATCTGCGGTACTGTCTAGACAGTCTTCCTGGACTATAATAAATTTTAGCACTAATGTATTTATTTCTGGTTATACTGTTTCCTCATATCCTTATTGTCCGCTTTTGGGAGAGTTGTAATGGCACTGAAAACATCGACTCCAACGGTGTTGGGTGATCTTAGTGGCCTGAAACTGGTCTTGGTTAATTTTCTTGATAAGACGGAAAGTCTTTTTTGAGTATCACGGCATTATGTTCACATGGGGCATGTTTTGCACGCGTAAGCAATTTTTCCACGAGTTCAGATTTATGAATGCAAAAGGATGTGATTTGTCAGATTTGAGCCCCAGCTACCAATTACTATATCGCTGATCCAGAAATTTCTTATTCGCATAAATTATAACTAGGCGCGAAGATGGTGTTGAGATTTCTCAGTTTGTGGAATGCATACATATAGGTGGAGTTCTTAACTAGTCTGTTTCGTGCTCTTACAAATTAGGGGTGAGCAAGACGGATCGATCAAATCGGGAATCGCATGGATTGGACCTAATTGGTTCTCGGTTCCTGAAAGTGGAACCAGTGTCCGGGCAGTCCGATTTCCGGTTCGAAAGGAGAAACTGAACTGATCTGGACCGCTTGAATTGATTATTATTTATTTATCTTAAATGAAAACCTAATCATCTAAAATCCCTCATGCATGCCTTCTCTTGCTTTCCTCTTTCGGTCTTTCTGAATTCACCCACGATGCTCACGCCTCCTCTTTAGTCTTTGCCTCTCCTCTCTTCTCTAATCGGCTTATCTCGGTGTTCTTTGCTTAAATTTGTCTCTTATTAAACGCAAAATTAACTGGGGTTTTTCTATTATATTTTTTTAGGAGTTGCCAGTCTTGAACTTTGAGTTTAGCTCAATGCCTCAATGTTGCCCATCTCGGTAGAATAGGAGCTTCCCATTAGCTCGACTGTTTCTATCATCAATTCTATAAAACCAAAGCAATACTATAAATACTTCATATTGATTGGTTTTTCCATCCTAATGTATACTTGCTTTTTTTTTGGGTGGTGAAGCTTCGAAGATTAGCTAATATGTATGAAATCTTTCCGGATGGTGACCGGAGTCAAATGTACTATTGGTGATGCCGATTGAAATGAAGTGCTTAAAATGATAGGTTCCACTGGACTGTCTGGGAACTGGACCGGTCGATCCAGTCTAGTCCGGTTCCAAGGACCTCCGGTTCGATCCCCGGTTCCCAAAATTGAGAACCGGTCCCTATTGTGAATTAGAGAAACATTATCTTCAACTTATCCATTATATAAATGACTTGGGTCGACTCGTCGGTTAACTTATGAGTCTCGGCATAGAGAGAATATTATTACGCTTCGCGCGGTCCTATCGAAAATGCATTAGTCTAAATGGTTCCCACCAAATTTAATGCAAGATCCACCAAATCCAACGAACGACGCTCGCGTCGCTTTAAATCCGATAATTCTATCTCACCTCATCGTCCAACTTTGGGGGGGTCCAGCCTTCTAAGTACTGGGCCACTCGTCCGATCGAGCTGATCTTAAGTCAAGAGAAACGAGAATCTCGGTGGGGGGAAATGAAAACTCGGAGAAGAAAACCGAGAAAGAAGAAATGCGAGGTCGAATGAGGGGCGCCAACTCAATGATCATTATTCTTTTGGGTCAAAAAGAATGCTGTATACTTTCAAATTTTCAACAGTCGAAATAAAGATAGTACCCAGGATATTAGAGGTTTGCCTCCGCAACTGCTCTGATTAAGACCCGCCACCAAACCCCGTTACGAGATTAGGCATGGATAGACATGGAGCTGTCCTAATTTTAGCCATTGCGGAATTAGTTTCTCCTAGGATGGAAAAAGAAGAAGAAATCGACCCATCAGAAGCGATAATGTTAAGGTTCGGGTAAATCATGGTGGGGACTTTGCAAACCACCGTATCGAAATGTTTGACACGTAGCAAGTCTGGAATTTCGTCACGTGATTAGCTTCTTTCTGGCCAAGACTAATCGTAAGCTCGGTAAGCAAATTCGAAAGACCACAACCGTAAGTATATCACGATTTTTGAGTTTTCTTGCGATGGCAAGTAGTAGTACTTTGTACGTGCTAGGGGTAAGCATAGTACCGCACGGTTCAACTTTGGTGCCCAAACCGGACCAAATTATGCTAACGCGGTTCAAATCAAACCAAACCAAGATGAATTCGAATTCTGACCAAAACAAATAAAGAAGTTCTTATTTTGATTGAATTCAACAGCTCCAATCTTCTTCTGTTCACACTTGATGTGAGTTGGAGAGAAAAGAGTAACCACACATTGCATAATGTCTACATAGCTCTTTGACTTTATAAATTATAGATGGGAAGAAGCCGGGAAAAGTGTCAAAAAATTCCTAAACTTTTGTCATTGGTGTCAATTTAAACTTAAATCATTTTTTTGTGCTAATTCAGTCCTAAACTTTTGGTATTTGTACCAATTTAGTCCTAAACCTTTTGCGTTGGTACCAATTCAGTTCTAAACCTTTTATCTTTGTGCTAATTCAGTCCTTCCGGCCAATTTTGGCCGGATTTTGCTGACGTGGACACCGGCTGGTCACTGGCGCTGACGTAAATAACTTTTAATAATATTTTAATATTTATTGAATGTTTATTTATTTTTTCCCCTCCCCTCCCTCCTTCCTCCGGTCGGTTGCCAGTCCGGCGACCGACTAGAGGCCAAAGGCCGGCGAGGCTAGACCTTGCCAGATCTGGCGAGGTTGTGCCTCGCCCAGCTGCCGGTGAGGCTAGACCTCGCCAGATTTGGCTGGTCGCTGGACCGACGATCAATTGGAGGAAGGAGGGAGGGGAGGGGAGGGGAGGGGAGGGGAAAAAAAATTAAAATATTATTAAAAGCTTATCCATGTCAAGATTTGGCCAAGGCGGCCAAAAGGTCCGTTAAGTGAAAAATCCGACCAAAATTGATCGGAATGATCGAATTGGCACAAAAATAAAAGGTTTAAAACTAAATCGACACAAATGCAAAAGATTTAGGGATCGAATCTTGGCACCAAAAAAGGTTTAGGAATAAATTGGCACTACTGCAAAAGGTTTATGACTTTTTTGACACTTTTCCCGGAAGAAGCCAGTCAGTGCATCATAGGAATTAACAACCAAATATCATAGGAGAAACTACGTACTAGTAAAGTTAAATCTGTCGAGACGATATGTTATTGAAATACAGAGAGTTACTTATTCGAGCTATCGGCCATCGGCATTCCAGAAGTAACATATCTTGGTGCTCAAGGAAGGATGTAGAATTGCAAAAACCGAAAGAACCCTCCAAAAGTAAAATATCTTGGTGCTCATGGAAGGATGTAGAATTGCAAAAATCGAAAGAACCCTGAACCCTCCAAAAGTAATATATCTTGGTGCTCACGGCACGACGATAGAGTTGCAAAAACCGAAGGAAACCTCTCATCAATACCGGGAGCACGTAACGTCATTGAATAGACTACTAAAAAAGTATCATCCTATGAAGTTTTTGATCCAAAGGGAAACTAGTTTCCTAAGTCACCGTTGAAAGTTAAGCTTTGGGGGTTGGGCCTCAAGCCAGGCCTTTGACCCCCACTGTAGTGACGACTGACGGGGTCACCCGGTTTTCGCTGATGCAGATTTTGACCGAGTCGAAAAGCAGGAACTCTTTTACCAAAAAAACAGAAAGAAAAAGAAAAGCAGGAACCCGCGTTCACATGCGGCGTTCACAACACAATGGAAAAATCACAAATGGCCTCTCCTTATTTTAATTCGAGAAAATGACACAAATAATTTACGAACTTTGACCCAATATATAATGTGATCTATAAAATTTAAATTTATTCAATATGATCCATGAATTATAGCCCAATGTATAATGTGGTCTATGAACTTTTAATTGATATGCATGTTTAATTTAGTCCCTGAACTATAACATTGAACATTTTCATATAATTCGGGAACAAAATTGAATATGTATAAAAATTTCAAAAATCACATTGAATAAATTAAAAATCTAAAGATCATATTGCATAATCAACTAAAATTTATGAACGATATTATACATCGATTCAAAATTTAGGAAGCATTTATATTATTTATATTGTCGTCCCTTATAATTTTTGTCATTTACAGCAGCCATCATTCATTGGCCAGTAAATATGACACGTGATCATCGGAGACGTGTCGGCGCGGGACGCGCAGAGATTACCGATCGATTCCCCCGGTGAACGCGAAGCGGAGGGCCAAGCCCACTTTATTGTCTGACCCAAATCTTCTTACATAATTTTTTTTTTCTTTTTTGCTTATTCTCTGTTTAATTTTGTTTTTTGGGGCCTGTCATTCTCCAGAACGGAAAACGCTGATGTGGCATATTTTATTACTTTTTCTTGAGACACGTGGCGGTGACGTGGCATTCAACAAGCGCCATGTCAGCAAAAATAAAAATAAAAATTAAATTAGAAAAAAAGCAATAAAAAAGACCCCAACTAGTGGCTATGGTGGTGGCCAAGCCCTTTGCGGTGGTGTCGCTTCTGGGAATGGCTGGCGGAGGTCGCCCGGGCCTTCCCGGCCCGGCAATCCCTCGTCGGCCACAGGCGAGGCCCCACCGATCCCCGGCGATCGCATGAAGCCCCGATCTGGGGGAGGGCGCGACAGTTTTGGGTTTTTTTTTCCTTTTTTTGTTTTTTTTATAGCTTTCTCTAATTTAATTTACAATTTTTTTTTTTTCTTTTTGGGTCTGTCATTCTCTGTTTAATTTGCATCTTTAATAAGTTTTAGGGCTTAAATGTTCTTTTGTGATAAGTTTTAGGTTTTAGAACGCACTTATCCAAAATATCTGCAGCTTCTTATTTTCTTCGGTCCCGAAGATCAAGTTGAAGTCGAGTGTCATCCCGCTCGTCCCATTCCCGGAAGGTTCCCTGAACTTCACGCATTTCCTTCATCTTCTGATCCACTCGTGTAAAAGTCTCAGCACCGGAGAAGCCCATCTTCAGATTGGTCTTTGTTCAGCTCCCGACTTCACCTTTTGTCCTTAACGGTACGCAGATCCGATCTCTGTTTTTCCTTTTCTATGTCGTGGATGAAGAGTCGGGTCTGTCGTGGATTCGGCCGTTAACTTCTGGGTTCTGTCTTTTCAATTGCTTAGGTTTTAGGAGCATGTCGGTGCTTGCTTACTTCCTTCCGTCCCCGTTGAAGTAGTCCACTTTCCTCGCTGCCCTTGCTCTGTTTGATCTTGGGATTCAGGAGCATGTCGGTGCATATTGGAGAGCCGGTTCTTTTGTTGCAGGCTGAGAGAGCATGTAGTTTTGGTTGGTTGATGTTTTGGCAGTGATGGGGTTTGCATGAGAATGTGCTGTTAGGGTGGGTTGACTTTGATTGGGGTTGAAGAGAGGAGGATATGACCATGGATCCTTTGGACCTTGATTACTCCGATTGTATCAATGTAGACGATCTTCCAATAGACAGCCATGCCTTTTCACCTAATCCGGATCAGTACCCGAGTCTCTCGGATGGTTTCTTTTTGGATGACCCTTTTCTAGACCTTACATCCTCAGATACTGCTTTTCTTTCGAATAAAGTAGACCCTGTATATGATCTCCCCTCGAGATCTATCGACCTCGATATTGGAGAGTTAATCTTTCCCTCGACAAGCGTGAGCTCGGATGGACGCCCATTTGGTCCATCTATGAGCTCGAGTAGTGCCCAGAGTATAGGAGGAGATTCTCTCTCCCCATCCGGGGACATTGACTCATCAGATCCTGTTCTAAAGTACATAAGTCAAATGCTTATGGAAGAGAACATGGAGGAGCAACCATGGGTTGCTGATCAGGTTGCTCTGCAAAATGCTGAAAAGTCGTTGTATGATGCCCTTGGTCAGCAGCATTCGGAGCTGTCTGATCAGAGCCCCTCACAACTTGATTTAAGCCATTATATGGAGAGCTCAAATAGCAACCTTTCTGGAAGTAGTGGTGCTCATGGAAGCTACGACGCTACAAGTGTTACTGTTAGCTCTAGCGACTCAGCAGATGCTAATATTCTTTACCCTATCGAAGAACATAGCCATGCTGGGCAGGAAAAATCTGACCTGGACTTCCAGTCGAATGTGGATTCCAGTTCGCAGTTGTTGTCCAATTCTTCAAGCAGCATCGCGAATTATGATGATGGGTCTACGGAATCTTTGCATGAGCTTCTTGTCAAGAGCATTTTCAGTGATAGTGAGTCTATGATTCAGTTCAAGAAAGGATTAGAGGAGGCCAGCAAATTCCTCCCTACCAACAATCAATTAGGAATTAACCCAAAGGACAGCACACTGTCTTCAGAAACAAAGAAAGGAACCCCAAGAATGCGCATCAATGAGGAGATCAACATGAAGGGCTCATCTGATGGATTCATGGGATTAAAGAATCACGAGAGGGACGAGAATGCTTTTGAGGAAGGCAGGGCCAATAAGCAAACAGCCTTGTACACGGAAGAGAGCGAGCTTTCCGATTTGTTTGATAAGGTGTTGCTCTGCAGCGAAAATGGTGGGGCTATGTGTTCTGGTGACAAATCCGGGGAGACAGGGCCGAGCAAAGACATACGGCCACAAAGGAACAAGCGCGGTTCCAATAGAGGTAGGGGTCGTGGTAAGAAGCAGGGAAGCAAGAATACTGTTGACTTGAGAACTCTTCTGAGTCTCTGTGCACAAGCCATCTCTACTAGTGATTTCAGGACTGCTAATGAATTGTTGAAGCAGATTAGAGAGAACTCTTCTCCATCTGGCGATGGGTCTCAAAGAATGGCCCATTACTTTGCCGATGGGCTAGAGGCACGATTGGTGGACAACAAGACTCGAACGCAAGACTTTTATTCTACTGTTGTCAGCAGGAGGACCTCAGCAGCCGATATCTTGAAAGCTTACCACCTTCACCTTTCGATGTGTCCGTTTAAGAAGTTCTCCATTTGCTTTGCAAATTACATGATTTTGAGATTAGCAGAGAAAGCCACTACCCTTCATATAATAGATTTTGGCATTGGATTTGGTTTTCAATGGCCAATCCTCATACAGAAGCTCTCTTCTCGATCAGAGGGGCCGTGTAAGTTGCGCATCACAGGGATAGAGCTTCCACAGGCTGGTTTCCGCCCGGCAGAAAGAATAGAGGAGACAGGTCGCCGTTTGAAAAAGTATTGTGAGCGTTTTAATGTCCCTTTTGAATTCAATTGCATAGCATCGAGGAATTGGGAATCCATCAAACTCGAGGATCTCAAGATTCAAAGCGATGAGACAATTGCTGTGAATTGTTTAGATCGGTTTAGGAATCTCCTTGATGAGACAGTCGAGGACAACAATCCACGTGATGCTGTGTTAAATCTAATTCGGCAAATTAAACCGGATATTTTTGTTCATGCTGTAGGTAGCGGCTCCCACAATTCGCCCTTTTTCGCGACAAGATTCCGAGAGGCTCTTTTTCATATGTCTGCATTGTATGATATGTATGATGCTATTTTAGATGGCGACAGTGAAGAGAGGTTGGTTTTTGAAAGAGAGTTCCATGGACGGGAAATCATGAATGTCGTAGCATGCGAAGGTTCGGAAAGGGTTGAGAGGCCAGAAACGTACAAGCAATGGCAGGTTCGTCATATGAGGGCTGGGTTTAAGGCGCTTCCTCTGGACCAAGAGCTCATGAAGTTGTTCAGGAGTAAGATGAAAGAATGGTACCACAAGGATTTCGTGCTCGATGAAGACGGCAACTGCATGCTGCAAGGTTGGAGAGGTCGGATTATTTATTGCTCCTCCTGTTGGGTGCTCACTTAGGATGGTTCCGAAAGGAATGTTTTCTGTCATGACCTGTACATTACAGGGATTCTTCCCTGGTCGATAGGTCAAGGATTTTTATTAGAGTAGCTTAGAATGCACCTATTTCCCGCTCTTCTGTTTGTGCATGTATCTTTTTAATTGCAAACAGTTTTGAATCTGCAATGTTCTCTTGCTGTTATAAACCCTTGAGATAGGAAGATACAATTTACGGCGTCTATGCCGCACCGCATTGCGAAATTTGCTGATAATGTGTCGTGATTTGTCTATCCTATATCTCACAAGTTGTGCAAGTAACATGGCAGCTCGAAGCTGATAATGGGCATGGGTGCAGGATTAATCAGTCGTAGTTCGTGCTTTTCTCTTGATGGCTTTGTTGTTTACTAGTATCCTATAATACTGAGAGCTGTTTAGCTCTTTGAGAACTTGAGTATCCAAGGTGGGGCTCAAGGAGGATGTGTTTCCACATGTGATGCCAATAAATTATTCTCATGCGAAAGTTGTTTTCTTTCTTCAATTGAACTTAAGGGCAATTGAACTTCTGGATTACTTTCTGGCGTGCAGGCAGCCAGGCTTTGTATTTGTATCTCCGTTTTGTCTTTCTGTAAAGTAATGTGGATGGGTCAATTGTTGGTTTATATACAAGGGAGATCAAGTATGTATTAAACCAGTTATCGTAAGATATAATTGAATTCTCGTGCAATTCGGTCTGTCCATAAATTGTTTCATTTACACCAGCGACTGATAAATAGAAGGGGGGCGATTAATTTGATCTGCAAAAGTTTTAGCTTTTCTGCATTTAAATCAAGCATAATTATGCATACGTGGCAGGTGAGAGCTAATCCTAGAGTTCAGTGAGAAATATCTTTGTTAAAACTAGTGGGAGTGGCGGCATGTTGTCACGTCCTTGCAATAATAAGCTCCGATGATGGAAAGATCACATTAATTAGTACTTAAATAGTTTTCTTTTCCTCCAAAATCTAAGTTAGATTCATTGTCCAATCTATTTCTCAATAAAATAAACAAAAATATTTATGCAGTGAATCTATATCCCATAGTTTCAATAGCTATAGAGTTTTGGAATCGTGGTCATTGACGTGATAGAACGACATACTGATTGTCATGTTTTTTCTTCCTATTAATGTTATTAAATATCGTAGAATGCTATTCAATCAGCTTGATTTTCTGGTCAGTCCTGATGAAAAGTTTTTTCTTAATAATCGATTTAATAAAACCAGCACGTGCGTAATTTAAATTTTCTAAATAAATGGTGATGATTTTCTAAGTTTATGGTGCCGATGGGTAAAAGTGTTGACAATGCTGATGGAAATTGCGTAGTTCTAGTATGATGGGGTGCTGTTGAAGTAAAAGCTTAGGAGAAGGTTTTGACCAAGTCAGAAGCGGAAACTGAGACCGACATGCGCTTTTAAGATAAACATTCAAATTTCATCTAATTTGAATGATGGAAAAATAACATGGAAAAACAACGTGAAAAATTTCAAATCATACGAACTATGACACTTGTATTAATAACAACACTCTTTCGTCACGGGCCAAGAGGACTGCTGTTAGAGTTTCGACATCAGAAGGCTATAGTTTAAAAACGGTATTTTGTGGGGGACATAATTTGATGTGGCCATGAAACAAAAATGACGCGGTTGCTAAAGTCGATTGGAAGCAAAAAATTAGGGTTTATTGCTGCGCTCTATCTCTCTCCGATTTCTGGTGATGTGGAGAGATGAAACCCCAGGAATCAAGGTCACATGAGACGCCAAACCAATCACATTAACTGGGTGCACCCGAGTTCGAATTCCAATCGAAGAGGAGCCTCTCCATGAGTCGGAGAATGAGTTCTCGAGTTGATCGTGGACCGATTACTCGGGATCACTCGCCCACATAGACATCTAAAAAAATTCAAGAAAAATACAAGAAATCATTGATTTCTTAATATTCTCCATCTTTGTGAAAAAAAAAAAAGAAAAAGAAATAATGTTGACGTAGTAGAACTATGGACTATTTCCTCGCTGAAAACGATTGCCATTTTTCTTCCCTAGAGTCATGTTGGAGCTATATTAGCTCTGTTTGCTATTAGTTGTCCGCGTAATCCCGCCATGGAGAATTTTTTACACGGTATTAGACGGGACGAAAACTAGGCCCAATCCCCTAAAAAATCATCAATTTTAGGTCAAGTCTCAAATTTATCTCGAACTTTTTTTTGTCTCAGAAAAAATTCCCGAATTTTAGATCCAGTCCCAAATCTGCCCTAAACTTTTTTTTGTCTAAAAAAAAAATCTCAAACTTTAAGTCTAGCCCTAAATTTTGTTTTGTGTAAAAAAAATCATCAAAATTCAATTATTTTCAAAAGTATACCTCTGTGATCCAGTCCCAACTTGATGTGGCACTTTCACATCGATAACAAATCCACGTCAATAAAGTAATAGGGCTTTTTTTTAGACAAACAAAAGTTCGAGGAAAATTTGGACTGAACCTAAAAATTGAGTTTTTTTAATTAAAAAAATGTCCGGGTGGATTTGTTATCGTCCATAACTTTCACATCCTTGAACGGTTTTATTTTAGAGAATTTCAATAATATTTTATTGGATTTGATTTGTTATCGAAGTGGAAATACGACGTTGATTTGTACATATCATCGCATTATTTTGCTGATATGGATTTATTATCGACCCGAAAATACTATGTCAAGTTGGGACTGAACCACGTGAGTATATTTTTGAAAATAAATTGAAATTTGCTGATTTTTATTACACAAAACAAAATTCGGGACATATTTGGGATTAAACTTAAAGTTTAAGGTTTTTTTTTGAAGATAAAAAAAAATTCGGAGCAGATTTGGGACTGGACCTAAAGTTTGAGGTTTTTTCTGAGACAAAAAAAATATTCGGGACATATTTGAGACTTAACCTAAAATTTGAGATTTTTTAGGAAATTTATCAACGAAAACTATATATAAAGTGCATAATTGGAGTTTTTTGGAGTTTTTAATGAAACACAAGAAAATTACCCAAGAACCTGTTTTTTTTTGTTCCTTTTTCTGGTTTCATTTTTTTCTAGCAAAATAATATATGTAGCAACCAATCGGGTTTGGGTCAGCATCATATGCTGTGAGCTTTTGAGCATACAAAGAACAAAATGTAGAGAAATCGAGCAAGAAGCAACAACAAGCACTAGAATTCCATGTCACAATCAGTAAACCAACCGCAGCAAATCAAGAATTGACCAAATTGAAGGAAAATAGGGATCGAACTCAAACACTTCCCAACACTAGAATAGATTCGGGAAGCTCCGAGCTCGAAACCATATGACCTTACAAAGAAAGACGAAGAAGAGGGCGGGGAACGGAGGACTCACGGATCCGGTGGGCTGAACGGGTGAAAGTGAACTAGGAGCCTCCTCGGTTGCGTAATTGCAATCTTGCGAGCGATCGGCTGAAGAAGAGAATTGGAGACAGAGAAGGCTAGAGACGAGGAGCGAAGCGAAGAGAGAGAGACAGAGACGGTGATCGTAATCTAGATCTAGGGTTTTTTTTGTTTTTTATATTATCTTGCAAACCGGTTAAAACCGGTTCGGGTCGCTTTTCTTCAGATCAGGAAACCGGGCCAATGGTTCTAACGTCCAAAACTTAAACCGGGGCCTACGGGTGCACGGTGGTGCCAAAATTTGATAATTTTAGTGGCTTTTTTCCCGTGAGTTTTCTACCTCTTTTTTTTTTTAAAGTTTTTTAACAGCAGCCGCCGTCATTTAATTGGCTGGTCAAAACATAAACGCAGCATCATCATCACCTGCACCTCGTCAAAGCGGGACCCGCAGCTTTTTTTTATTTTTTCGGTCGGAAAAGCGGAACCCATAGTTGACCGATCGTTTCGCCGAGCGAAGGGGAGCACGAATCGAAGTGGGAAGATCACGGGTGCAGATCATCCGGGCCCGCCTCACCGTCTGACCCTTATCTTCCGGCGGGATCTTTATTGGATATCATCAAGTGGAAGTTGAGAACTTTCCAGCTCGCCTGCTTCCCGGAAGATTCCCAACTTCGCAACAGTCCTTCATCCGCTGATTCCCTCGTATAAAGAACCGCATCGATGAAACTTGTCATCAGATGGGTCTTTGTTCAGCTCCCCACCTCCACTTTTCCATTCGCGGTACGCAGATCCAATCTCTGTTTCCCTTTTCTATGTTGTAGATGAAAAGTGGGGAGTTCCGCGTCTTGTCTTTTCATTTGCTTGGGAGGAGCATGTCGATGTTTACTTCCTGCATGGTCCTTTCCCTTTGAATGCACTCCTCTTTTCTCCCTGCACGCGATCCGTCTGATCTTGGAATCTTCAAGTTGTCTGAGCAAACAAGAAAGGGAGAATATTGAAGAGTGAGTTCTTTTGTTGCAGGCTGAGACTGAGAGCATTTTACTCTAGTTGGCTGATGTTCTTGGAGTCCAAATATACTGGTGGTTTGCATCAAAATATATGATGTTCGGGTAGGGACTTTGATAGGGTTTGAGTGAGGAGAGTACATGACCATGGATCCTTTGTTCTTTGGTTACTCCTCTCGTATCAACGTAGATGATCTTCCAATGGACAGCCATGCCTTTTCACCTAATCCAGATCGGTACCCGAGTCCCACAGATGGTTTCTTTTTGGATGACCCTTTTCTTGACCTTAAATCCTCAGATACTGCTTTTCTTTCCAATAAAGTAGACCCTGTTTATGATCTGCCTTCGAAATCTGTCGACCTTGATATTGGAGAATTAATCTTTCCCTCGACAAGTGTGAGCTCGGGTGGAGGCCCATTTGGTCCATCTATGAGCTCGAGTAGTGCCCAGAGTCCGGGGGGAGATTCTCTCTCCCCATCGGGGGGCACTGACTCATCGGATCCGGTTCTAAAGTACATAAGTCAGATGCTCATGGAAGAGAACATGGAGGAGCAACCGTGGGTATTTGCTGATCAGGTTGCTCTGCAGAATGCTGAAAGATCATGGTACGACGCCCTTGGTCAACAGCATTCAGAGCAGTCTGATCAGAGCCCCTCGCGACTTGATATAGGCCATTATATCGAGAGCCCATATAGCAACCTTTCTGGAAGTAGCAGTGGTCATGGAAGCCACGATGCTACAAGGGTTACTGCTAGCTCTGGCGACTCAGCTGATGCTAATATTCTTTATCCAATCGAAGAACATGGCCATGCTGGGCAGGAGAGTTCTGACCTGGACTTCCAGTCGAACGTGGATTCCAGTTTGCAGTTGTTGTCCAATTCTTCCAGCAGCATCGCGAATTATGATGATGGGTCTGAGGAATCTTTCCATGAGCTTCTTCTCAAGAGCATTTTTAGCGATGGAGAGTCCATGATTCAGTTCAAGAAAGGAGTAGAGGAGGCCAGCAAATTCCTTCCTACCAACAATCAATTAGGAATTTACCCAGAGGACAGCAAACCGTCATCGGAAACAAAGAAACGAACGCCAAGAATGCGCATCAATGAGGAGATCAACATGATGCGCTCATCTGATGGATTCAAGGGACTAAAGAATCAGGAGAGGGACGAGGATGCTCTTGAGGAAGGCAGGGCCAATAAGCAAACAGCCTTGTACACAGAAGAGAGTGAGCTTTCTGATTTGTTCGATGAGGTGTTGCTATGCAACGAAAATGGTGGGGGTATGTGTTCTGGCAACAAATCCATGGAGACAGGACTGAGCAAAGACATACAGCCACAAAGGAACAAGCGCAGTTCTAATAGAGGTAGGGGTCGTGGTAAGACGCAGGGAAGCGGGAATATTGTTGACTTGAGAACTCTTCTGATTCTCTGCGCACAAGCCGTCTCTACTAGTGATTTCAGGACTGCTAATGAATTGTTGAAGCAGATTAGAGAGAACTCGTCTCCATCTGGCGATGGTTCTCAAAGATTGGCTCATTACTTTGCCAATGGGCTAGAGGCACGATTGGTGGGCAACAAGACTCGAACGCAAGACTTTTATTCTGCTGTGGTTGCCAGGACCTCAGCAGCCGATATCTTGAAAGCTTACCACCTTCACATTTCAACATGTCCATTTATAAAATTCTCCATTTTCTTTGCAAATTGCATGATATTGAAACTAGCAGAGAAAGCCACTACCCTTCATATAATAGATTTTGGCATTGTATTTGGTTTTCAATGGCCAATCCTCATACAAAAGCTCTCTTCTCAATCAGAAGGGCCGTGTAAATTGCGCATCACAGGGATAGAGCTTCCACAGGCTGGTTTCCGCCCGGCAGAAAGAATAGAGGAGACAGGTCGGCGTTTGAAGAAGTATTGTGAGCGTTTTAATGTCCCTTTTGAATTCAATTGCATAGCATCGAAGAATTGGGAATCCATCAAACTCGAGGATCTCAAGATTCAAAGCAATGAGACAGTTGCTGTGAATAGTTTAGATCGGTTTAGGAATCTCCTTGATGAGACAGTCGAGGACAACAATCCACGGGATGCTGTGTTGAATCTCATTCGGCAAATTAAACCGGATATTTTTGTTCATTCTGTACGTTGCGGCTCCTACAATGCGCCCTTTTTTGCTACAAGATTCCGAGAGGCACTTCTTCATCTTTCTGTCGTGTATGATATGCTTGATGCTATCTTAAATGGTGACAGCAAAGAGAGGTTGGTTTTAGAGAGAGAGTTCCATGGACGGGAAATTATGAATGTCGTAGCTTGCGAAGGTTCGGAAAGGGTTGAGAGGCCAGAAACGTACAAGCAATGGCAGGTTCGTCATATGAGGGCTGGGTTTAAGGCGCTTCCTCTGGACCAAGAGCTCACGAAGTTGTTCAGGAGTAAGATGAAAGAATGGTACCACAAGGATTTCGTGCTCGACGAAGATGGCAACTGGATGCTGCAAGGTTGGAGAGGTCGGATTAGTTATTGCTCCTCCTGTTGGGTGCCTACTTAGGATGGCTCCAAAATGAATGTTTTCTGTCATGACCTGTATATTGCAGGGATTCTTCCCGAATCGACAGGTCACGGATTTTTATTAGAGTAGCTCAGAATGTACCTATTTCCTTCTCTTCTGTTTGTGCATGTATCTTTTTAATTTGAATCTGCAGTGTTTTCTTGCTGTCTAGCAACCCTTGAGATAGGAAGATACGATGTACAGCTTCTATGCTGCACCGCATTTCGAAATTTGCTGATAATGTGTCGTGATCTGTCTATCCTATATCTCACAAGTTCTGCAAGTAACATGCCAGGCAGCTCGAAGTTGATAATGGGTATGGGTGCACGATTAATCAGTCGTCGTTCGTGCTTTTCTCTTGATAGCTTTGTTGTTTACTAGTATCCTATAATACCGAGAGCTGTTTAGCTCTTTGAGAACTCGAGTATCCAAGGTGGGGCTCATGGAGGATGTGTTTCCACATGTGATGCAGTCAAATTATGCTCATGCGAAAGTTGTTTGTGTCTTCATGTGAACTTAAGGGCAATTGAACTTCTGGATTACTTTCTGGCATGCAAGCAGCCAGGCATTGTATTTGTATCTCCGTTTGTCTTTCTGTGAAGAAATTTGGATGGGTCGATTGTTGGTTTATATACAAAGGAGATCAAGTATGTGATTATACAACTTATAGTAGATATAATTGAATTCTCATGCAATTCAGTCTGTCAATAAATTGTTTCGTTTACACCCCGGGGGGGTGGGGGGGGGGGTGGTTGAGATTGATTTGATGTGCAAAAGTTTTAGCTTTTCTGCATTTTAATTAAGCATAATTATGCATACATGGCAGGTGAGCTAATCCTAAAGTTTAACGAGAAATCTTTTTTAAACTAGCGGGAGTGGCCGCATGTCGCCACGTCCTTGCAATAATAAGCTCCGATGATGGAAAGATCACATTAATTAGTACTTAAAACAGTTTTCTTTTCCTCCAAAATCTAAGTTAGATTCATTTTCCAATCTATTTCTTAATAAGATAAACAAAAAATTTAAGCAGTGAATCTATATTGCATAGTTTCGATAGTTACAAAGTTTTGGAAACGTGGTCATTGATGTAATAGAATGAGATACCGATTGCCATGTTTTTTTCTTCTTACTAATGTTGTTAAATATCGTAGAACGTCACATTGATAAGACGATTTGGCTCTTTTGCATAACGTAAACTATCTATAAAGGAGCATCGGTCTCACAATGTCTTAATATTTGTATTGCTAAGTTGTGGAACTCGGGTCTCGGGTCCATCGAGGTCACTTATACTCCTGCAAATCAAAATCAAATTGGGGGCTTTATTTAATTGATACCATTTTAAAGAAAGGAGAGATCAGATTGAACTGCCAAATTTCCATACTGACAGGCCGGTCAATTTCTCCAAACGTGCGATTCCGGAGGGAATTGGCCCTTGCAATCCACTTCCTTGAATAATCTTTATAGAACGACTAAAAAGGTCAAGAAGCATTAAGCCTTACAACATATCGGGATTTGTCAAGTTCTGAATAACATCGGGTATCTTTCCCGTGAACTGATTATCGCTATGTCGCCTACAACGCATTAAACAACAAGATTCATATGAAGAAGAAAGAATAGAAGTATCTAAATATCAGTAGAGTTTATGGAAACTGGAAACTAACAGCATCTCCAATGTTGTCAATTTACTCTATTTCACAGAAAGCAATTGAACACGATGATCACATGGACAATACATTAGACCCTGCACTTTTTACCAAAAATGACAGCGGACTAGTAGTTTCCAGGAACGTTCCGCCATTTCTCATTAGACCCTCCGCAGGTTAGTTGCCTTATGTTTCCTGCGAAAAGCTGTTTGTTTCTTCATTTTCTAGGGCGTTTCACACCGGACAGATTGTATTCATACAAACGGCCGCCGTAGGTTTCTAGAGATGCTTTCGGTAAGTTTCATACAACGCCATTAACGGATGTGCCGCGTGAGCCGGAACACTCGTTCATCGTGCTCGATAGCCCGTTCAACAAGCGCTGCCAAGTTGAAATTCTTATGAGCTGCGCATGCTCGAAGGTGTATCCGTTCGAGCGTGATGCTTTAAATTGGACAGATTTCTCGGGAAAAAAACGATTGGAAAATAATTTATTGTTTTAAATTCTGGAATCGTGCTGTTTGCGAATGGTTATTGTCTCCTGGCCCCTCGGCATATTGCGAATTTCTCTTTCATTCATCGTACATGCCACATGGGCGTTTCAAATCAATTGAGAAGTTTGATGCTGAAAAGTCAAAGTCTCCGGTTTGGATCAAGTTGTCAAATATGCCTTTGCAGTTAATGAATCTTGTTGGGCTAAGCCGCGTTGCAAGTGCGGTTTGGCAATTCCTAATCATAATTAGACCTATCAAAATGGGTCATTATACAAATTTCTTAACTTATATATAATGAGCTAAGTTATTATATGAATTTATCATCTTCGGTAAATAAATTTAAACACAATATGTGTGTTAAATGTGTCATAAACGAGTTTACAATTTATTTATACACAACCCTATAAGTCTAGATCACACAAGACATCGAACTAATCACAATAATTGGACGCCCCCGAGCTCAAATTCCAACCGGAGAGGAGCCTCCACGGGTCGGAGAATGAGTTCTTGAGCTGAACGAGGACTGATAATTCGGCATCACTCACCCGCATAGACATTTATGAAAAATGCAACAAAAAAAAAAAAAAAACGCAAGAAATTATTGATATTACAGCACGCATAATTTGAGAATTTTAGTGATTTTTTTCCCCGTGGGTTTCCTGTCTCTTCGTTTTGACTTTTTTGTTTCACAGCGGCCGTCATTTGTTGGCTGGTAAAACATAACCCCATCATTATCACCTGCAGCTCGTCAAAGCGGGACCCACATTTGGCCGGTCGTTTCGCCGATCGAAAGTACACGAAGCGGAATACACACAGACGGACATCATCCGGGCCCTCCTTATTGTCGCCGACCGAAATCTTCCTGCACGATCTCTTTTCGATGTCATCAAGTCGAAGTTGAGAACTATCAAGCTCGTCTACTTCGCCGAAGATTCCGAACTTCACAGCAATCATTCATCTGCTGATTCCCTCGTATAAAAACACCGCATCGAAGAAACTTATCATCAGATGGGTCTTTGTTCAGCTTCCAACTCCAATTTTCCATTCGCGGTATGCAGATCCAATCGCTATCTTTCTTTTCTATGTTGTAGATGAAAAGTCGGGAGTTCCGTGTCCTCTCATTTCATCTGCTTAGGAGGAGCATGTCGATGTTTACTTCCTGCGTGGTCCTTTACCTTTGAAGTTCTCCACTTTTCACCCTGCACGTGATCCGTTCGATCTTGGAACCTTTCAAGTTGTTTAAGCAATCGAGGAAGAAAAAAAGGAGAAGAAGAATATTGAAGAGCGAGTTGTTTTGTTTCGGGCTGAGAGCATTTTACTTTAGTTTGTTGATGTTCTAGGAGTCCAAATATATTGGGGGTTTGCATCAAAGTATGATGTTAGGGTAGGGACTTTGGTAGGGTTTGAGTGAGGAGAGGATATGACCATGGATCCTTTGTTCTTTGGTTACTCCGATTGTATCAACGTAGATGATCTTCCAATAGACAGCCATGCCTTTTCACCTAATTCGGATCATTACCCGAGTCTCACAGATGGTTTCTTTCTGGATGACCCTTTTCTAGACCTTAAATCCTTAGATAGTGCTTGTCTTTCGAATAAAGTAGACCCTCTATATGATCTCCCTTCAAAATCTATTGACCTTGGTGTTGGAGATTTAATCTTTCCCTCGACAAGCGTCAACTCAGATGGAGACCCATTTGTTCCATCTATGAGCTGGAGTAGTGCCCAGAGTTTAGGGGGAGATTCTCTCTCCCCATCGGGGGACGCTGACTCATCGGATCCGGTTCTAAAGTACATAAGTCAGATGCTCATGGAAGAGAACATGGAGGAACAACCGTGGGTATTTGCTGATCAGGTTGCTCTGCAGAATGCTGAAAGGTCATGGTACGACGCCCTTGGTCAACAGCATTCAGAGCAGTCTGATCAGAGCCCCTCACGACTTGATATAGGCCATTATATCGAGAGCCCTTATAGCAACCTTTCTGGAAGTAGCAGTGTTCATGGAAGCCACGATGCTACAAGCGTTACTGCTAGCTCTGGCGACTCAGCTGATGCTAATATGCTTTATCCAATAGAAGAACAAAGCCATGCTGGGCAGGAGAGTTCTAACCTGTACTTCCAGTCGAATGTGGATTCCAGTTCGCAGTTGTTGTCCAATTCTTCAAGCAGCATCGCGAATTATGATGATGGGTCTGAGGAATCTTTGCATGAGCTTCTTCTCAAGAGCATTTTCAGCGATGGAGAGTCCATGATTCAGTTCAAGAAAGGAGTAGAGGAGGCCAGCAAATTCCTTCCTACGAACAGTCAATTAGGAATTAATCCAGAGGACGGCAAACCGCCATCGGAAAAAAAGAAAAGAACCCCCAGAACTCGCATCGATGAGGAGATCAACATGATGCGCTCATCTGATGGATTCAAGGGATTAAAGAATCGTGAGAGGGACGAGGATGCTTTTGAGGAAGGCAGGGCCAATAAGCAAACAGCCTTGTACACAGAAGAGAGTGAGCTTTCCGATTTGTTCGATAAGGTGTTGCTCTGCCACTGTTCTGGCGACAAGTCCGTGGAGACAGGGCTGCGCAAAGACATCCAGCCACAAAGGAACAAGCGTGGTTCCAATAGAGGTGGGGGTCGTGGTAAGAAGCAGGGAAGCAAGAAAACAGTTGACTTGAGAACTCTTCTGAGTCTCTGTGCACAAGCGATCTCAACTAGTGATTTCAGGACTGCTAATGAATTGTTGAAGCAGATTAGAGAGAACTCTTCTCCATCTGGCGATGGGTCTCAAAGATTGGCCCATTACTTTGCCAATGGGCTAGAGGCACGACTGGTGGGTAGCGACAGTCGAACACAAGACTTTTATTCTACTATTTTTGCTAGGAGGATCTCAGCAGCCGATGTCTTGAAAGCATACCACCATCACATTTCAAAATGTCCGTTTAAGAAGTTCGACATTTTTTTTGCAAATTACATGATTTTGAAATCAGCAGAGAAAGCCCCTTCCCTTCATATAATAGATTTCGGCATTCGGTTTGGTTTTCAATGGCCAGTCCTCATACAGAAGCTCTCTTCTCGACCAGAAGGGCCCTGTAAATTGCGCATCACAGGCATAGAGCTTCCGCAGACTGGTTTGCGCCCAGCAGAAAGAATAGAGGAGACAGGTCGCCGTTTGAAAAAGTATTGTGAGCGTTTCAATGTCCCTTTTGAATTCAATTTCATAGCATCAAGGAATTGGGAATCCATCAAACTTGAGGATCTCAAGATTAAAAGCAATGAGACAGTTGCTGTGAATTCTTTAGACCGGTTTCAGAATCTCCTTGATGAGACAGTTGGGGACAACAATCCACGAGATGCCGTGTTAAATCTAATTCGGGAAATTAAACCGGATATCTTTGTTCATGCAATAAGAAACGGCTCCTACAATGCGCCCTTTTTTGTGTCAAGATTCCGAGAGGCACTTTTTCATCTTTCCTCAGTGTATGATATGTTTGATGCTATTTCAGATGGCAACAGCAAAGAGAGATTGGTTTTTGAGAGAGAGCTCCATGGACGGGAAATTATGAATGTCATAGCATGTGAAGGTTCAGAAAGGGTAGAGAGGCCAGAAACGTACAAACAATGGCACGTTCGTCATATGAGGGCTGGGTTTAAGGCGCTTCCTTTGGACCAAGAGCTCATGAAGTTCTTCAAGGGTAAGATGAAAGAATGGTACCACAAGGATTTTATGCTTGATGAAGACGGCAGCTGGATGCTGCAAGGTTGGCGAGGTCGGATTAATTATGGCTGCTCCTGTTGGGTTCCCACTTAGGTTGGTCAGAAAGAAAATGTTTTCTGTCATGACCTGTACATTACAGGGATTCTTCCCAGGCAACAGGTCATGGATTTGTATTAGAGTAGCTAAGAATGTACTTATTTCCAGCTCCTCTGTTGGGCATGTATCTTTTTTCTTGAAAACAATTTCGAGTCTGGAATGTTTGCTTACTATTTATCTCATTCTTGAGATAGGAAAGATACACTTTGCAGCTTCCATGCCACACGGCATTGTGAATTTTGCTGATAATGCGTCCATGATTTGTCTATCCTATATCACAAGTTGGTGCAACTAATATGGCAGCTTGAAGCTGATGATGGGTACGGGTGCAGCACTGTCATGTATGGTTTGTGCTGTTCTCTTGATGGCTCTGTTGTTTACAAATATCCTATAATACTGAAAGCTGTTTGGCTCTATTGAGAACTTGAGGAGCAGTAGGATGCAGTTTCTGTCTTCAAGTAACTTAAGGGCAATTTGAACTTCAGGATACTTTCTCCTCCGGTATTCAGGCGTCATATTTATAACTCCGTTTGGTTATTCAGCGAAGAAATTTCGATTTATATACAACGGAGATCAAGTACGTGATTAAACTCGAACAAAACTAATGATTGTTTGTATCATTGAATGCTTATGCTAGTCAGTCTCGTCTTTAGACTGTTTCTTTTACACCACGCGGCTGATAAAATATGGGGGTGAGTATCTTCAAAAGTTTTATGCGTTTCTATATCTTAATTAAGCATAATTCTGCATGCGTCGCAGTTGAGCGCTAATCCTAAAGTTTAATGAGAGATATCTTTATTAAACCGGTAAGAATGCCTGCATGTTGCTGCGGCCTTGCAATAATAAGCTCCGGTGATGGAAAGATCACATTAATTAGTACTCAAAGTTTCTTTTCTCTCCGAGACGTAAGGCTCCATTTGTTTCGCGACATTTTCCTAAAAATTTATGATTTAGAAAACATTTCCTAAAAATGATCGCTTGTATAACTTGAAATAATTAATCAATATAAAATATTTTATGTATCAGACAACAATTTATATCTAAACATTTTCGTGGACGATGAAAATACTTTTCATTCATTTATTTTTGTAAGCGATCATTTTTAGGAAAATATTTTCCAAATTAAATGCATTTTCCAATCTATTTCTCATTAAAATAAAAGGAAATGTTTGTGCAGTGATCTATATTGCACGGTTTCAATAGTTACCGAGTTTTGCAATCGTGATCATTGATGTTATAGAACGGGACACTAACTGTTATGTTTTTTCTTTCTGCTAATGTTGTTAAATATCGCAAAATGCTATTCAATTAGATTAATGTTTTTTGTCTTGTCCCGCTGGGTGAAAATTTTATTTTAATAATCGCTGTAATAGTATTGACACGGGTGTGATTAAAATTGACTAAATGAATGGTCATGATTTTTTAGGTTTATGCTGCGCATGTGTAAAAATCTTGACAATGCTTATGGAAAGTTCCTAGTTCTACTGATGAGGCGCTTGAGCCACCACATAGGACAATCGGCGAAGATTCAAATACCACGTCAGTAATTTTTGACTAAAATTGACCTCATGGACCACATTAAAATTTTGCGCCAAGGTTTAGTCAAATTTAAAAGTTTAGAATTGAATTGATATTTGTAAAATATGTTTATGATATTTGGTATAATTTTCCCCATAATTTGACGTGGACATGAAATAGACATGACTCCGTTTTGGTTGCTCAAGTCGATTTGGAGCAAAGAGAGAAAATATTTAGTGATTTGCTACTGCGTATATATATATTTTTGTCCAACAATTGAAAACTTGACAAGTGTCTACTGATATGGAATTGAATAGAAAAATTATGAGTTCAGGCATGAAGACCGGAAGTTTCTTGCTTCACCGGAGTTGCCCCGCGCTGTTGCTAACAGTGGGAGTCACTGGCACGCCGCGCCCTTACCATCAAAGCCGAGCCATCCCTTACAGCGTCGCTCATGGTCAGCCCCAAGCCACTCCTCCGCCGTCGCTCGTCTAGTTTTTTCATTTGGAGTCGTGCTTGTCTAAAGTAGGACTTGGAGTCGTGCCTCCATGGCCACGAGCATAGATCCGGCCACCATAGCTGGTTCACATATCCCGCCGAGCCACCCCTTCGTCGTCATCTCACAGCTCATTGACAGGCTTCGTTTTTTCTTTAGCTTGCCACGAATGAAGGGCCAAACCTTCGAAATCAACCCGACGAAGAAGAAGATTATTTAATTACTAGGAATTGTTCTAATGGCCACCCTTCCCATATGAGAAGGGAGGGGAGGAGAGTTCGAATCCCGATCTTCTCAGGGGGGTTGGGGGTGACGGGTGAGGACGTTTAGTTTCAGATGTAGGTTTCAACTTCCACGCTCTGTAAGGGGACAAGGTAAAAATTTGAGAGTGGGATGAGAGTTAGAGTACGATAAGATAAAAAAAAGAAGAAGAAAATTATCCGGAAAAGAACCATAAAAAATTTCTAGGTAGTCTTTACCCTTTGCGGGTCATCAGAGGACCCATCTCTCTCTTGCCTCTCCTTTCACCTTTCATCTAATCCACCTAACCCAAAAAAAATTGGATAATGAGACTATCCCTTTCACCTTTCATCTAACCCGCTAAACCTAAAAAATTTGGATGATGATCCTCTCCCTTTCACTTTTCCTCCAACCCCAAGCATCAATCCAAAAAAAAAAATCGTAAAAAAAATATATTACTCTTTTTGTCAATATCTTTCGAAATCAAAGAAACCCTGGATAATCGATACAAAATTTGATCCTTTCGTCCATGGCCGAGTCGCTCGTGATAGGGTCACAAAGGCGACAGAGGAGCAGTGCTCGCTCTCGACTACGACGCTGGCGATGACTCCGCTGGTGGCGACGACGAGGGGAGCGGAGGTTGGCTGGTTGTGGACGAAGGAGTAAGAGAGAAATGGAAGGTTTTTAATTTTTACTTCACGGTAGTTTGCTGTTGTGACATTGTACAAACGTGTCAAGTTTTCGGTGGTTGTGAGAAAAAAAAATGCACAACAATAAAATGATAATTGCAAATCATTGAATATTTGATAAAAAAATTAGGTTTCATCGTGCTCTCTTTCTCTTCCTTTCTCTCTGGTTTCCATTAACGTCGAGAGACGAAATTCTATTATCAAAGTCACACGCGACGCCCAACCTATCACAGTAATTGGATGTACCCGAGCACGATGGATTATTTTTCAGATAAAAATCACGTTTTGTCTTCGTCAAAGTCCTGTATGCTCACGCAACCCGCCACCTGAATTTCTAACGTTGGTCATGAACAGTACTGCCACGGATGCTATTGATAGTCACAGATTAACATCACATATAGTTTGACATTTTTAATAGCACAAAACAATGGGCTTAATTGGACAATTAGGGTGGTTTTTTTCCCTTTGACTTGCCTCTCTTTGTTTACAGTTTTTCGCATCGCAGCCGCCCTCATTCATTGGCCGGTCAACGTAACAACACATCATCATCTGCAACTGATGGAAAGCGGGACCCACGGTTGACCAATTCTTTTCCCCGATCGAAGGAACTCGAAGCGGATGACACATCTGGAGATCAACCGGGCCCTCTGCCCTCGCCGGCAGAGGGCCAGCCTCGCCGTCGCCGGGCAAGGTCGACCTCGCCGGCGGCGGCGATGGCTCGCCGCCGGCCGGGCTAGCTCGACCTCGCTCGGCCATGGCGAGGCTCGACTCGCCCCGCGACGGCGAGGCCTCGCCCGGCCAAGGCGAGGTCGGCCTCGCCCGACGGCGAGGCCGCCCGCAGCTCGCCGAGGCCATGGCGACTGGGCGAGATCTCGCCAGATCGGGCGGCCTCGCCGTATGCCGGCGTGGACCTCGCCCATGGCCGGCGAGGTGGACCTCGCCCTGGCCATGGCGAGGTCGACCTCGCCGGCCTCAGCCTCTCGCCGGTCGCCGGTCGGGAAGAAGATAGGCCAGAAAAAAAAAAAGAAAGAGAAAAAAAAAATTCGAAAAATAATAAAAAAATTATTAAAAATTAGCCGGCCGGCGTCACGTCAGCCGGCCGGCGTCAACGTCAGCGCCGGCCGGCCAAAAGTGGCCGGATGGACTGAATTGACACAATTACAAAAGGTTTAAGACTGAATTGATAAAAAAAAAAGATTTAAGACCGAAGTGCCACAATTGCAAAAGATTTAAGACTTTTTTGGTAATTTTCCCTCCTTTTGTATGCTGATTCCCTCCTATAAAAATCGCATCGGAGAGTGACCATTCCTCAGTTGGCTTCCAGCCCAACTTTTCCATTTTTACGGTACGCAATCCCATCTCTATTTCTCTTCTCTATGTTGTAAACGAAAAACCGAAAGTCGGGTCTCCATTCAGCCATTGATTTCTGTGTCTTCTCATTTCATTTGCTTTAGGGAGGAGCATGTCGATGTTTACTTCCTGCGTGGTCCTTTCCCTTTGAAGTACTCCGCTTTTCTCCCTTCTTGTGATCTGTTATTCTTCGACTTCAATCGACGTTGTTTAAGCAAACGAAGAAAAAAGCAAACAGAAGAACATTGAAGAGTGAGTTCTTTTGTTGCAGCAGGCTGAGAGCATTTTACATTAGCTGGTCCATGTTCTGGGGGTCCAAATATACTGATGGTTTGCATCAAAGTTTGATGTTAGCGGATGGAGTTTGATAAGGTTTGAAGAGGAGATGGCCATGGATCCTTTGTTCTTTGATTACTCGGCTTGTATCGATCCGGATGATCTTCCAATAGACAGCCATGTCTTTTCACCTAATCCAGATCAGTACCCGAGTCTGGCAGATGGTTTCTTTTTGGATAACCCTATTCTAGACCTTGAATCCTCGGATAGTGCTTTTCTTTCGAATAAAGTAGACCCTGTAACCAATCTCCCTTCGAAATCTGTCGACCTCGATAACGGAGATTTAATCTTTCCCTCGACAATGGTGGGCCTAGATGGAGGCTCATTTGGTCCATCCATGAGCTCGAGGAGGGGCCAGAGTCCAGAGGGAGATTCTCTCCCCCCCTCGGGGGACATCGACTCATTGGATCCCGTTCGAAAGTACATAAGTCAGATGCTTATGGAAGAGAACATGGAGGAGCAACCGTGGGTATTTGCCGATGAGGTTGCTCTGCAAAATGCTGAAAAATCATTGTACGATGTCCTTGGTCAGCAGCATTTGGAAGAGTCTGATCAGAGCCCCTCACAGGTTGATTTAAGCCATTATATAGAGAGCACAACTAGCAACCTTTCTGGAAGTAGCAGTGCTCCCAGAAGCCATGATGCTATAAACGTTACTTTCAGCTCCAGCGACTCAGCCGATGCTAATATTCTGCATACAATCGGAGATCATAGCCATGCTGTTGTGAAAAATCCTGACCAAGACTTCCAGTCGAATGTGGATTCCATTTCGCAGTTCTTGGCCAATTCTTCAAACGGCATCACCAATCATGATGATGGGTCTGAGGAATCTTTGCATGGGCTTCTTGTCAAGAGCATTTTAAGCGATGGAGAGTCTATGATTCAGTTTAAGAAAGGATTAGAGGAGGCCAGCAAATTCCTTCCTACCAACAATCAATTACGAATTAATCCAGAGGACAGCAAACCGTCATCTGAAACAAAGAAAGGAACCACAAGAACGCGTATCAATGAGGAAATCAACATGAAGGGGTCATCTAATGGATTGAAGGGATTAAAGAATCGCGAGAGGGACGAGGATGCTTTTGAGGAAGGCAGGGCTAGTAAGCAAACAGCCTTGTACGCAGAAGAGGGTGAGCTTTCAGATTTATTCGATAAGGTGTTGCTCTGCACCGAAAATGGTGGGGGTATGTGTTCTGGCGATGAATCTGGGGAGACCGGGCTGAGGAAAGACATACAGCTACAAAGGAACAAGCGCGGTTCCAATAGGGGTAGGGTTCGTGGAAAGAAGCAGGGAAGCAAGAATACTGTTGACTGGAGAACTCTTCTGATTCTCTGTGCACAAGCTATCTCTACTAGTGATTTCAGGACTGCTAATGAATTGTTAAAGCAGATTAGAGAGAACTCTTCTCCTTTTGGGGATGCCTCTCAAAGATTGGCCCATTACTTTGCCAATGGGCTGGGGGCACGATTGGTGGGCAACAACATTCGAACGCAAGACTTTTATTCTACTGTTGTTGCCAGGACGACTTCAGCTGCTGATGTCTTGAAATATTACCACCTTCACATTTCAACATGCCCGTTTAAGCAGTTCTCCATGTTCTTTGCCAATTTCATGATTTTTAAATTTGCAGAGAAAGCCACTACCCTCCACATAATTGATTTCGGCATTGCATTCGGTTTTCAATGGCCAATCCTCATACAGAAGCTCTCTTCTCGATCAGAAGGGCCTTGTAGATTACGCATCACAGGGATAGAGCTTCCACAGGCTGGTTTGCGCCCGGCAGAAAGACTAGAGGAGACAGGTCGCCGTTTGAAAAAGTATTGTGAGCGTTTTGATGTCCCTTTTGAATTCAATTTCATAGCATCAAGGAATTGGGAATCCATCAAACTTGCGGATCTCAAGATTCAACGCCATGAGACAGTTGCTGTGAATTGTTTAGATGGGTTTAAGAATCTCCTTGATGAGACAGTTGAGGACAACAATCCACGTGATGCTGTGTTAGAACTAATTCGGGAAATTAAACCGGATATTTTCGTTCATTTTGTACGTAACGGTTCCTACAATGCGCCGTTTTTTGCGACAAGATTCCGAGAGGCACTTTTTCATTTTTCTGCAGGGTATGATTTGCTTGATGCTACCATTGATCGTGACAACAAAGATAGGTTATTTTTTGAGAGAGAGTTCCATGGACGGGAAATTATGAATGTCATAGCATGTGAAGGTTCAGAAAGGATTGAGAGGCCAGAAACGTACAGGCAATGGCAGGTTCGTCATATGAGGGCTGGGTTTAAGGCGCTTCCTCTGGACCAAGATTTCATGAAGTTATTCAGGGGTAAGATGAAAGCATACCACAAGGATTTTGTGCTCGATGAAGATGGCAACTGGATGCTGCAAGGTTGGAGAGGTCGGATTTTTTATGGCTCCTCCTGTTGGGTGCCTACTTAGGATGCTCCAAAAAGAATGTTTTCTGTCATGACCTGTAGATTACTGGGATTCTTCCCGAGTCGACAGGTCAAGGATTCGTATTAGAGTAGCTCAGCATGTACTTATTTCTGGCTCCTCTGTTCCTGCATCTTGTACTTGCAAACAATTTTGAATGAGGAATGTTTTCTCACAATTTATCTAATTCTCGAGATTGGAAGATACAATTTGCAGCTTCTATGCCCCATCGCATTGTGAATTTTGCTGATAATGTGTCATGATTTGTCTATCCTATATCTCACAAATTGTGCAAGTAATATGGCAGGTCAAAGCTGATGATGGGTATGGGTGCAGCATTGTCATGTATGGTTTGTGCTGTTCTCTTGATGGCTCTGTTGTTTACTAATCTCCTATAATACTGAATGCTGTTTGGCTCTTTTAAGAACTGAATATGATGCAGACAATGTTGGGCTCAAGCTAAAGTTGTTTCTGTCTTCAAGACAACTTAAGGGCAGTTGAACTTCTGGATTACTTTCTGGCCTACAGACATTATATCTTATTTCTCGGTTTTTGTCTTTCTGTGAAGTAATTTGGATGGGTCAATTGTTGGTTTATATGCAAGGGAGATCAAGTATGCGATTAAACTAGTTATTGTAGATATAGTTGAATTCTCATGCAATTCAGTCTGTCAATATATTATTTCATTTACACCAACGACTGATAACGGGGGGTGAGATTGATTTGGTCCGCAAAATTTTTAGCTCTTCTGCATTTTGATTAAGCATAATTATGCATGCATGGCAGGTGAGCTCTAATCCTAAGGTTTAATGAGAAATATCTTTTCTACACTACTGAGAGAGCTCACATGTTACCGCGTCCTTGCAATAATAAGCTTCGATGTCGGAAAGATCACACTAATTAATTAGTACTCAATAGGTTTTTTTCGTCCGATATCTAAGTTACATACATTTTCTAATCTCTCTCCCAGAGTAAAATAAACCGAAAGGTTTGTGCAGTGAATCCACGTTGCACGGTCTGGATAGCTACAGAGTTTTGGAGTCGTGATAATTGATGTACGGAAAGGGGAGACCGTTTGTCGTGTTTTTTCTTCTTATTATTGTTATCAAAAATCGTAAAATGCTATTCAATTAGATTAACGTTTTCCGTCTCGTCCTGGTAAAAAGTTTATTTGAATTGTCGATGTAATAATATTGACATTTATGTAATTAAAAGTTACTAAATGAATGGTCATGATTTTCTAGATTTATGGTGCGCATGTGTAACAATCTGGACAAATGTTTATGGAAATTGCTTAGTGCGAGGTGCCGTCGAAGTTAAGCTAAGGAAAAGGCTTGAGCCTCAAGCTAGGCCCTTAACCAGTGATGGAAGTCACCGGTTTCGTGATGCAGATTTTGATCAACTCAAAAGCAAAAATTGGCATCCACATGCGCTTTTAAGTTAAAAATGGCATATTCATCTAATTTGAAAGATGTGAAAATAATTTAACAAAAAAGGAAAATAAAACAAAAAAATCCCAAATCATATGAATTACGACACCGGTATCTATCACAATACCCTCCGTCACGATTTCGGCTAAGACTGTTGTTAGTATTCCGATAATGGAAGGCTAACACTACTGTAGTGAAAAACGACGTTTTGTTGGGAAATAATTTGACATAGCCATGAACTAGAGAGGACGTTGTTTTGATAGCCGAAGTCGATTTGGAGCAAAAATTAAGTTTCGCCACTCTCTCTCTCTCCGGTTTGAAAGACGAAACCCTAGAATCATGGTCACATGAGACGGAAAACCAATCACAATAGCTAGACGCACTCGAGCTCGAATTCCAACGGGAGAGAGGAGCCTTCACGGGTCGGAGAATGAGTTCTTGAGCTCGATGAGGACCGATTCTTTGGGGTCACTCACCTCCGCATAGACATCTTTGAAAGATGCAAAAATAAAAGAAATTACTGATTTCTTGATGTTCATTTTTTTTGCCATAAAAACAAAAATGCCAACCAGCTGTAGATAAAATGTGGGATTCGGCACATGAATCTCATCTTTGTTATCAAATTTGACATTAGTCTCAATGAGAGTTGTAGCAATCTTGTTATCAGTAAGTTCGGCCTGAGAAAGAAGACCAGCGACATATCTCGGTTGAGAAAGATAATAGGCGAAGGAATTTGAAGCAACCTCCAAGTTGATAAAATAGCCGAGTCGTCCAAGATCTTTTTATTTCAAATTATTGACTCAAATATTGTTGTAGTTTCATAATGCCGGTATATGATCATTGTCGATAATTGTCATGCCGTCCACACATAAGAGTAGCATAATACTCCTACGAGATGTTCGTTGAACAAAGGAAGCACCGTCGTAGGGATCATATGTAAATCCAATGCGTTCCATGGTGGAATTGAATTTGGAATACCATGCGCGAGGAGCCTACTTCAGCCCATCTAATGCTTGGTGTAATCAACACTTTATTAGGAGCGTGAGTGTATACAGGAGGAGCCTGCTTTAGCCTATATACATCAGTTGATGACGTGATGGTTGCAAATCACTGAATATTTTCTAAAAAATTAGGGTTCATCGTGATCTCTTTCTCTCTCTAGTTTCCTCTGTCTCTGGTTTCCAGTGATGTTGAGAGACGAAACCCTAAAATCAAAGTCACATGGGACGCCAAATCTGTCATGGCAATTTGACGTGCCCGAGCACGAGTTCCAACTGGAGAGGAGCCTCCATGGGTCGGAGAACGAGTTCTTGAGCTGGTCGAGAACCGATTCTGTGGGATCACTCAACAGAACATTTTCCAGATAACAATCCCGTTCTTGCTTCATTAAAGTCCCATTGGAGCCATAATGACTCCATTTTCATTTTTGTTGCTCACTTAACCCACCGACCTAGGATTTTCACCTGTGGTCTTGAACGAAACTGCCACGGATGCTATTGATAATCGTAATGCGTATAGTTTGACATTTTTAATAGCACAAAAAATTGTGGTTTCTTCCCTGACTTTTCTCTCTTTGTTTAAGCTTTTTGCTTCGCAGCCGCCGTCATTCATTGGCCGGTAAACGTAACACCACTTCATCATCTGCAACTTGTCAAAAGCGGGACCCACAGTTGACCGATCGCTTCCCCGATCGAAGGAGCACGATGAGGATGACACGGATGGAGATCAACCGGGCCCGCCTTTATTTTCTGACCCAAATCTTCCTACGTAATCTCTTCATTTCTTTTTTAAATTTACCTGTAGCTTTTGTGATTTTTTCCTCGGAATTCAAGATGAAGTTGAGTTGTTCAGCTCGGCCAGTTCACGGAAGATTCCGAATTTCACACCATCCTCTATCAGCTGACTCCCTCGTATAAAGATCGCATCGGAGACTTATCATTCTTCATTCAGCTTCCAACCCCACTTTTCCATTTTTACGGTACGCAATCCCATCTCTATTTCTCTTTTCTATGTTGTAAACGAAAACCAAAAGTCGGGTCTCCATTCAGCCATTGATTTCTGGGTCTTCTCATTTCATCTGCTTTAGGGAGGGGCATGTCGATGTTTACTTCCTGCGGGGTCCTTTCCCGTTGAAGTACTCCGCTTTTCTCCCTTCTCGCGATCTGTTATTCTTCGACTTTAATCGACCCTGTTTAAGCAAACGAAGAAAAAAAAAAAAGACAAGAACATTGAAGAGTGAGTTCTTTTGTTGCGGGCTGAGCATTTTAGTTCAGTTGGTTCATGTTTTGGGGGTCCAAAGATACTGGCGATTTGCATCAAAATTTGATGTTAGGGTGGGGACTTTGATAGGGTTTGGAGAGTAGATGACCATGGATCCTTTGTTCTTTGATTACTCGGCTTGTATCGATCTGGATGATCTTCCAATAGACAGCCATGTCTTTTCACATAGTCCAGATCAGAACCCAAGTCTCACAAATGGTTTCTTTTTGGATGACCCTATTCTAGACCTTGAATCCTCAGATAGTGCTTTTCTTTCGAATAAAGTAGACCCTGTAACCAAACTCCCTTCGAAATCTGTCGACCTCGATAATGGAGATTTAATCTTTCCCTCGACAATGGTGAGCCTAGATGGAGGCTCATTTGGTCCATCCATGAGCTCGAGTAGGGACCAGAGTCCAGAGGGAGATTCTCTGTCCCCCTCGGGGGACATCGACTCATTGGATCCCGTTCTAAAGTACATAAGTCAGATACTTATGGAAGAGAACATGGAGGAGCAACCGTGGGTATTCGCCGATGAGGTTGCTCTGCAAAATGCTGAAAAATCATTGTACGATGTCCTTGGTCAGCAGCATTTGGAACAGTCTGATCAGAGCCCCTCACAGGTTGATTTAAGCCATTATATAGAGAGCACAACTAGCAACCTTTCTGGAAGTAGCAGTGCTCCCAGAAGCCATGATGCTACAAACGTTACTTTCAGCTTCAGCGACTCAGCCAATGCTAATATTCTGCATACAATCGGAGATCATAGCCATGCTGTCGTGAAAAATCCTGACCAAGACTTCCAGTCGAATGTGGATTCCATTTCGCAGTTCTTGGCCAATTCTTCAAACAGCATCACCAATCATGATGATGGGTCTGAGGAATCTTTGCATGGGCTTCTTGTCAAGAGCATTTTAAGCGATGGAGAGTCTATGATTCAGTTTAAGAAAGGATTAGAGGAGGCCAGCAAATTCCTTCCTACCAACAATCAATTACGAATTAATCCAGAGGACAGCAAACCGTCATCTGAAACAAAGAAAGGAACCACAAGAACGCGTATCAATGAGGAAATCAACATGAAGGGGTCATCTAATGGATTCAAGGGATTAAAGAATCGCGAGAGGGACGAGGATGCTTTTGAGGAAGGCAGGGCTAGTAAGCAAACAGCCTTGTACGCAGAAGAGGGTGAGCTTTCAGATTTATTCGATAAGGTGTTGCTCTGCACCGAAAATGGTGGGGCTATGTGTTCTGGCGATGGATCTGGGGAGACCGGGCTGAGGAAAGACATACAGCTACAAAGGAACAAGCGCGGTTCCAATAGGGGTAGGGTTCGTGGTAAGAAGCAGGGAAGCAAGAAAACTGTTGACTTGAGAACTCTTCTGATTCTCTGTGCACAAGCTATCTCTACTAGTGATTTCAGGACTGCTAATGAATTGTTAAAGCAGATTAGAGAGAACTCTTCTCCTTTTGGGGATGCCTCTCAAAGATTGGCCCATTACTTTGCCAATGGGCTGGGGGCACGATTGGTGGGCAACAACATTCGAACGCAAGACTTTTATTCTACTGTTGTTGCCAGGACGACTTCAGCTGCTGATGTCTTGAAATATTACCACCTTCACATTTCAACATGCCCGTTTAAGCAGTTCTCCATGTTCTTTGCCAATTTCATGATTTTTAAATTTGCAGAGAAAGCCACTACCCTCCACATAATTGATTTCGGCATTGCATTCGGTTTTCAATGGCCAATCCTCATACAGAAGCTCTCTTCTCGATCAGAAGGGCCTTGTAGATTACGCATCACAGGGATAGAGCTTCCACAGGCTGGTTTGCGCCCGGCAGAAAGACTAGAGGAGACAGGTCGCCGTTTGAAAAAGTATTGTGAGCGTTTTGATGTCCCTTTTGAATTCAATTTCATAGCATCAAGGAATTGGGAATCCATCAAACTTGCGGATCTCAAGATTCAACGCCATGAGACAGTTGCTGTGAATTGTTTAGATCGGTTTAAGAATCTCCTTGATGAGACAGTTGAGGACAACAATCCACGTGATGCTGTGTTAGAACTAATTCGGGAAATTAAACCGGATATTTTTGTTCATGCTGTATGTAACGGCTCCTACAATGCGCCCTTTTTTGCGACAAGATTCCGAGAGGCACTTTTTCATTTTTCTACAGGGTATGATATGCTTGATGCTACCATTGATCGTGACAATGAAGATAGGTTGGTTATGGAGA
The DNA here is from genome assembly GCF_021117445.2 of Syzygium oleosum. Lineage (NCBI taxonomy): Eukaryota > Viridiplantae > Streptophyta > Magnoliopsida > Myrtales > Myrtaceae > Syzygium > Syzygium oleosum. Next base: position 19,783,568 of record NW_026607487.1, read on the forward strand.
GAGAGTTCCATGGACGGGAAATTATGAATGTCATAGCATGTGAAGGTTTGGAAAGGATTGAGAGGCCAGAAACGTACAGGCAATGGCAGGTTCGTCATGTGAGGGCTGGGTTTAAGGCGCCTCCCCTGGACCAAGATTTCATGAAGTTATTCAGGGGTAAGATGAAGGCATGGTACCACAAGGACTTTGTGCTTGATGAAGATGGCAACTGGATGCTGCAAGGTTGGAGAGGTCGGATTTTTTATGGCTCCTCCTGTTGGGTGCCTACTTAAGATGCATAAAAAAGAATGTTTTCTGTCATGACCTGTACGTTACAGGGATTCTCCCTGAGTTTACTGGTCAAGGATTCGTATTAAGGTAGCTCAGAATGTATTTATTTCCGGTTCCTCCATTTGTTCATGTATCTTTTACTTGCAAACAATCTTGAATCTGGAATGTGTTCGCTTATAATTCTCAAGATGGGAAGATGCAATTTGCGGCTTCTACGCGGCACCGCATTGTGAATTATGCTTCTAAGGTGCCTGTTATCTGTCTATCCTAGATCTCATGTCACAAGTTCCGCAAGTAATATGGCAGCTCGAAGCTGATGATGGGTAAGGGTGCAGCATTAATCAGTCGTAGTTCGTCCTTTTCTCTTGATGGCATTGTCGTTTGCTAATATCCTAAAATACCGAAAGCTGTTTAGCTCACGGAGGATGCGTTTCAAAACATGATGGAGACGAAATTATGCTCATGCTAAGGAACCTTTCCGAAAATGTCCATGCCGAATCCTTTTTAAGTATTATAACAATAATTGAGATTTGTGTGGTTTGTGGTAAAAGGGAGGAAAGTGTGGTATATTCACATTACCAAATGAAGAGTACAAGCCCTCCCTTATATATAGGGTGAGAGGCAATTAGGTTTAATTACGATTAATGTAAACTACAATTAACCTAATCTTAAATATATACAACTAACATTGCCCCTCAAACTTAAGGTGACTAGAAAGAAGTCAACTCGAGTTTGGAGAAAATATCCAAAAAGCGGCTAGGTGGATGTGTCTTAGAGAAGACATCAGCAGTTTGATGAAGTGGAAACAAGTCTAATAGTACCACGATAAACGTGATATTGGATGAAATGATAGTTTGTCTCAATGTGTTTGGTGCGTTCATGGAAAACATCATTATGCGCAATTCGGATAGTACTGCGATTGTTGCAATGAAGGACTATCCCGCTATGATGACACACTCCCATATTTTCCAGTAGCCATAGCAACTATTATAACTCCGATGACATATCAGTAAGAGCTCGATATTTAGCTTCTGTACTAGAGCAAGCGACATTTGACTGTTTCTTGCTATGCCATGAGATAAGGGAGGTGCCCAAAAAGAAATAGTAGCTTGTGGTGGAGCAATAATCTTGAGGGTCACCAGCTCAGTCAACATTTAAATAGGCTGTTAATTCCAATGTAGAATGAGCAGAAAAGTGAATCTCACGAAATAACATACCCTTGACATAGCGAAGAATACGAAGAACTCCAACAAAGTGAGTTGTACGAGTCGCTGTCATGTATTGGCTAACAATATGAACAGCATAAGCGATGTCAGGGCGAGTAACGATAACATAAATACGACTGCCGACTAGTTGTCCATAGAGGTTAGGATTCGAAAGAGGGGTCCCATCACCGGCATCAAATTTGGCATTAGTCTTAAGAGGAGTTGTGGCGACCTTGGTGTCAATGCGTCCTGCTCGAGAATGAGATCAGTGGCATATTTGGCTTGAGAAAGATAATAACCAGATGAATTCGAGGTAACCTCTAAGCCTAAAAAGTAATTGAGTTGCCCTAGATTTTTCATTTCAAACTGTTGACGAAGAGCATGATCGTAGGGACTAGATGTAAAGCCAAGGGGTGCCATTGTGGAGCTAAACTTGGAAAACCATGCACAAGGAGATTGTTTTAATCCATATAAAGCGCAACGTAATCTACATACTTGGTGATAAGGATGAGGGTAGCCAGGAGGAGGAGGTACCATATAAACTTCCTTAGTGAGATTGCCATTTAGGAATACATTTTTAATATCCATCTAAAATAAAAACCAACGCTTAATAGCGTCGACAGCAAGAAGACTGTGAACAGAAGTAAGACGCTCAATCGGGGCACAAGTCTCTTCATAGTTAATGCCATATTCCTGAGTAAAGCCTTTCACAACGAGGCGAGCTTTATATCGATACACTGTACCATTTGTTTTTGTCTTAATCTTGTACACCCATTTACAACCGATAGAGGCCATGAGACAAATCAACTAAATTCCAAGTGTGAAATTTGTCTAAAGCTTGTAACTAATTTGTCATTGCTTGCTGCCAAAGAGGATCAGTACTAGCTTCTCTATATGTGCGAGGTTCATAAAAAGAAGCTATAATAGAATAATAATGGTAATCTCGAAGTTGAATAGAAGGTTGACTTACTACGGTGGAACGACGATTAGAGGAGGAAGGAATGACCGATAGTGGAGGATCCATGGATGGGGTAGACACATTAGAAGTGGCCAAAGTGGTGTCACTAGAAGATCATGCATCAAGATGAAAGGAAGACAAATCTAGAATAGAAAAGCCAGATGTGGATAGAAGTGTGGTGATGGAGTACACTACCATATATATGCTTGTAAGGAGAAATGTTACCTATAATGGGTGATGGAGTACAATTGATAGTGTAAAAAACCGTGTGACAAGCTTTCACCTAAAACTATTCAGGATAAGAGGCAGAGATGAGAAGAGTACGTACAACATCTAGATATGCTTATGCTAACATTCTGCTCTACCATTTTGCTGAAAAGTGCCTGAGCAAGAGCGATGAATGATAGTACCATTTTGAGAAAGAATGCTAAGAAAATATATATTTCTATGTTCCATAGCATTATCAATACAAAAAATCTTGATATCTTGTGAAAATTGGGTTTTGATCATGGCAAGAAAATCACTGTAAATATGAGAAAGTTCAGAATGATTTTTCATAAGATAAAGCTAGGTATAACGAGAGTGATTATCCACAAAAGTGACAAAATAGTGAGAGCCATCTATGGTGGGGGCGGGAGATGGTCCCTAAATGTCAGAGTGAATGAGATTAAAAGGAGCATGGAATCTAGTGTCACTTGTTTGAAATGGTAAAGCATGATGTTTTCTCAACTTATAAGGTAAGTAATCAAAATGTTTAGTGTCAACAGAACTTATGACCACTTGAATCAAGGAACTTAACCTAGAAAAAGAAGCATTGCCTGATCGAGAAAGCCAAGTTTCATATGACACATAAAAAGAAGTCGGAATATTTAAGGAAACAACCTCAACGAGGCTCTCCTCTTTACGGCCAGTCCCAAGTGTTTGTCTCATCCCAAGCGTCCGTCCCATCCGAGGATCCTGCACATGACAACCAGGAGTGAGAAGTGAATATAAAAACCAAATTCAGAAAATTGGCCAACAGATGTCAAGTTGAGTGAGAATTTGTAGGTGTGACGATGGGCATAGCAGGGAGTTGCGCTTTCAAGGTAGCTAGTCGAGTCTCCTTAGTCAATAATTCTGATATATTCGTTTCAATAGAAGGAAAATGATCTCTATGCGGAAAGGAGGCCCTCATAGGTTCAAACTCATCATTCAGGGCCATAAAAAATTGTACGACATTGATACGATCACGATATTCAGCAACTTTGCGAGCATCACTAGCCTCCTCCAAGCGCGGTTCAGACAAGGGCAACTAATCCTACTTAGCATGCATAGATGATAGAAAATCATTAATGAATTGACTTGGCTCTTGACGCATGTGATATAAATTCCCTAGCGGCCAATACTAATGGGCAACATTTGAACTGGAATAGTGACAGGCAAGAAGATCCCAACCTTGCTTTGCCATATTAAAAAGGCCAAACTGGAGTCAGATAGATGGGATCGAAGTGTTTCGAAACCATGTAAGAATCTGATGATTTCTGCTATCCCATTCATCCAAACGATCCATATATTTAGCATAAAATTCATCAGTAATTTTAGTAGGTGTGCTAATTTCTCCAGTGACATAACGCCAAAGTCGACGTCCTTTCAAGAAGTTTGATATTTCTTGAGCCCATAAAACATAATTAGAACATTCAAAATAGTCTGAATAGGCATTGAGACTTCCACTTTATCCATAATAGGCACTTTACTAGTATAAAATAAGCAAAATCCATTATATCGAGAGCAGATATGGACAAAATAAGGCCAAACACAAACTCAGAACGTCGAAATGCCTTCAGATCCGATCGGAAAACACCAAAAACTGGTCAGAAAATGGTCGAACCGGTCATAAATGCAACGGAACCGGTATGTTCTTAACCAGTCAACGCCGGTCCACGATGGGATGACATGGCGATGACATCAACAGACCATAGAGCCGTTGGGCGCGTGTCGCTGAGGGAGGTGCGTGGATCTCACTCGCAAGACTTCTGGCGGTGCATCCGGCGGAGGAGGGTGGCAAGTTTTGGGTTGGTGTTGGTTTGTCAAAAAACACGATGGAGGGCGTCCAAATCACCATTGAATAGCGGTGGGCTCCCCGAGCTTCGAGACGTGGCGACACGTGTAGTGGGCCTAGTGGCGTTCGATGTCGGTTGGCGACAAAATTTCAGGATGTGGATCGTATGAGGGCAATGAGTTTGACGGTGGTCTTGGTTTTCCAAAATGAGCAACGGAAGTATGTCGAACAGCAACTAAAGACTTCGGTCTTATCGGAGAATCGGAGCGATGTAGCTGGTGCAACTGGCGTCATGGCGGCCACGGTGTAGGAAACTCGATGGGCGCTCCTCAAGTAACAATGGCTCTGATACCAAGTTGAGGTTTGTGTGGCTTGTGGTAAAAGAGAGGAAAGTGTGGTATATTCACGTTACCAAATGAAGAGTAGGGCATCGGATGAGAGACAATTAGGTTTAATTACAATTAATGTAAACTACAACTAATCTAATCTTAAATATATACGTCTAACAACAACGATGCTGCATAAATACACATATATATGTATATCGACAAAGCCTCTTAATATCCTATTAACTTAAGTAACTGGTGATGATTATCCCCAATGATTTTTATGGATGAAATATCTCCCTAATTACCTTCTCGAGCAACACATGTCCGTACTTAAAACTTTGGACAAATCGTCCTTTTCTTGGCACCAAAAAGATGCTTATCCGTTGCTCACTTGCATGGGCGGAGCTCGCGGGGGTCCCTACCGAGTTGATCTAGACAAGAGTCCCTCCGGTCCGCTCGACCCGGATTTACCGGTTTTCAATGGTCAGTCCTCGGACAGTAACACGGACCCGTGACCGGAGCTCCCGGTGAACAGGTGGGAGTTGCCCTATCTGACCGGGTCAAAACCTGGGAAACGTCAAGCCCCACGTGCTTGCTTCGGTGGGTTTCGTCGAACGTGGTCCGCTCAGTGCATTGTCCTTATTTGGTTTCTTTAACGTCGTCGGGTGATCGCATGATTACCTAATACGTTGGACTAAACCTCGCGATTAGAATTATGATGACGAATGATATCGATCACCCTTTGATATGATAATGGTCATTTGGTTGTCCCCATCATTCCCACTCTTAGTGCCGTCTCCAAGTGGCTTGCTGAGAAGCGACTTGCCGCTCGCCACGTATCGGAGCTGGGGCCCGCCGCTTTTACTTTCACGTCCTCGCTCTTTCTTATTCGGCGGTCGTCGAATGGAAGTGTCGGCCACTGGGGGCGAGCGGGATTTAAAATAGGTCTAGGTTCCATTTGGGATTTAAAATCTACCAATTGAGATTAATTCTCGATTTTTGAAAATTTGAAACTTACTTTGTATATCTTATTAGAATTGACAAAAACTGAACAAGTAGTTCCAGAGTTTACTAAGGAACCGGCCGATTCTTTTTCAAATTTTTTATCTCTATTTTAGTCGAGCAAAATGAAAATTAAAGCAACAAAAGAAATTTCCCTTCAGATAGTCAGAGTTTCACTTATCCCAAACGGAACCATTTATAAGTGAATTAGTCTGTCAAACCTAACAAGAGTTGTACTGTGTTGTCATGTAGAGTAAATGAAAGGGGTTGATAACACTCGTAAAAGAGTAATGACTAGTTAATTTGGGATTTCCCAAGTGCATGGTATACTGGATTTCTGCCGCAATGAATGTATATGTTGCGGTGGATTTTAATGGGTACATATCTTCCACGGAGACTAGAGCAAATTTAAAACTAATTCTAGCAATGTAAGAACATATTAAATAACATTAGTAACGAAATGATGTTTCGAATTTTGAAAGTTCGATGCTAATGGTGAAAAGATCCATGGACACTACTAATTTTAGGATTATCTCGGTTCGGTCCGGCTCTCCGGTTCGTGATCCAATTCTTCGGTTCTATGATTCTCGGTCCGGTTTGGCTCCTACCTGAGAATCGAGAACCGGACAGCATAGTACCGGTTTCAAACCGGACCAATTTTTAAGGTGGGTCGGTCGGATCCAGTTCTCAAATTTACGCGGCACCCATGCTCGCTCCTATTGGCCACCTCCGGCGGATCTCCAATCATTGGGTTGCGGTGGCTTGGTGCTGCAGGACCCGGTCGAAGGTTCAAGACTTGTTGACTATCAAATATCTCCACACAAAAAAAAAAAGAAAAAGAAAACATTTCTTCTTGAGCACGGTCCTCTCTCTCTCTCTCTATACATACACAACAGAAATGCTCACGATCGCTCGTGCTTGTTGCTCGCGAGCTCGATTCAGCGGATACCCTCCTGCGAGGTCCCATATTTCTCGCTAAGGTACGCGCTGCGCAGTGCTGTTCTGTTCATTTCTGTTGCTTTGTGATCGTGCAACAGTTAGTTTCCATCGATCCTTCGTGCCAGAGGTCACGCGTTTCCCTTCGCTGATTCCATACTTTGCATTTCGCATGCCTGTGAATGGTTTTTTCGAGTCCTAACGTCCAGAAGACTTGAGGTTCATGAACATAGGCGATTGGATCTTAGGTGTCATGTGTACTCATCGTCGTACTTTTCGGTTTCAGTGATTCCTAGGAACTGGCGTGTTTGTGTTCGAGAGGGGGTTTTAGAGATATCATTGTCTGAGACTGTGTAATCTCCGATTGATTGTGGTTACGATCTCTGTATGTTGTTTTCAGTTAGTAAAATTATGGCGGCACTAGACTAGATATATTATAGCAGTTGATGGGTGTCTGTGTCTGTTCATTCATCTCGAAATATGACTTCATGTTTTGCAAATTACTTTAGCCGTCTCGTGCTCATCTGACTTTTCGTAATTTGTGGTTCGAGTGAATGTAATCCCTTTGCTCTCCGTGGTTTTGGCTGTTCAACTCGATTTAGGACTGTACAGTTTCAGAAAAAAAATAAAAAATTTCTCTTACATCATTGTCAATGTTCAAGCTAGGTTTCTAACGGGTAGAGACTTGGTACCTCTGTGTCAGACACCAGGCTGAGTTGAGGTGGTGAGCTTCTGGAAGATTTTGAGACAGTGATGACCATGGAGTCCAACTTCACTGGATTTACTTATGCTGCGGATGATGTTGAGACCAATTACCCCACTTACCTAGCCAATTCAGATCATTCCCCGAATCTCTCGGATGGATTCAACGTAAATGAACTTTACGTTGATTTCAACTCCGCAGAAATTACCTCTCTCCTTCGCCAAACGGAACCGGCTTATCTTGACCCATCTGTTGCAGTTAACCTTGATGGAGACCTTGATTTTCCGTCCACAGATGTGAGTTCCAAGGATGGCTCGCTGCACCATTCTACCATCTCCGACGAAAGCCCAAATCAAGGGGGGGAACCTTTCTCCCCCTCTGATTACAGCAACTCGCCCGATCCTGTTCTCCGGTACATACATCAGATGCTCATGGAGGAGAATGTGGAGGAGCAACCCTGGATAATTTCCGATGATTTGGCTCTACAAGATACAGAGAAATCCTTGTATGACGTGCTCGGTGAGAAGTACACTTTTTCTCCTGAACAGGCTGGACAATTCGACATCAATCAGTTCATTGACAGCCCAAGCCGCAACTCTCACGGAAATAGCAGCAATCAAGGTGGTGATGGCACTACCGACACCAGAACCAACCGTAGCCAGTCCTCTGGTCCTAATTCACCAGATAATCCTGAAGGAAAAGACCACAGTTCCCTTCATGGCCCAAATCCTGGTGATGGGGTTTTGCCGTTGAATATGAATACCAATTCCCAGCTGTATACCAATCCAATGAACAGCTTGCCGCATCAAGATGAGTTCGGTGATTCCTTTCCAAATGATCTCCTGGTTAGCAATACGTTCAGCAACAGTGATTCTATCCGGCAGTTTAATAAAGGTTTGGAGGAGGCCAGGAAATTCCTTCCCAGTAGCTTCCAATTGACGATCAATCAGGAGGATTATAAGTTGGCTCCAAATGCCAGAGATCCTGAAGAGAATGGCACTGATGATGAGAAGAGTTTGAAGAGTCGCTCAGAGAGTGGGCCAAAGGGGAGAAAGAATCATGAGAGAGATGATGAGAGTTTTGAGGAAGGGCGAGCCAACAAGCAATCGGCATCATATACGGAAGACTGTGAGCTTTCAGAAATGCTTGATAAGGTGTTGCTCGGCTGCAGTTATCAAATGGCGGGGTGCACACCCAAGAACATGAGCCAATCCAAGGGCCCACCTGATCCAAATGGTAGCAGGGGTCGCCGTAAGAAGAAGGGAAATAAGAGCACAGCAGACTTAAGGAGTCTTCTGATTCTCTGTGCACAAGCTGTCTCCACTAATGACTTCAGGACCGCTTATGAACTGCTAAAGCAAATTAGACAAGATTCTTCTGCCTCTGGTGATGGCTCTCAAAGATTGGCGCATTACTTTGCCAATGGGCTGGAAGCACGCCTTGCAGGCAGTGCCGGTGATAGGCAAACCTTTTTCTATTCTGCCGAAATGCAGAAGAGGACAGTGGCTGATAAGTTGAAGGCGTACCAACTTCATCTTACGGCTTGTCCATTTAAGAAATTCCCCATCCTCTTCGCAAACTTCAGGCTTAAAAAGGTCGCAGCTACAGCAAAGGTGCTTCATATTATAGACTTTGGAATCGGTTTTGGTTTTCAATGGCCAATCCTTATCCAGGAGCTCTCAAAGAGAGATGGTGGACCTCCTGAGCTGCGAATAACTGGAATTGAGATTCCACAATCTGGATTTCGTCCTGCCGAGAGAATCGAGGACACAGGTCGTCGTCTGGCTAAGTATTGCGAGCGCTTTAAGGTTCCCTTCGAATTCCATGCGGTACCATCAAGGAACTGGGAACGTATCAGAGTTGAGGATCTTAAGATCCGAAGTGGCGAGATGGTTGCGGTGAATTGTCTCGCTCGATTTAAGAATCTTTATGATGAGACGGTCGAGGTGGATTGTCCACGAGATGCTGTCTTAAGGCTAATCAGGAGTATAAAACCGGATGTCTTTGTTCATTGCATAAGTAACGGATCCTACAACGCGCCCTTTTTCTTGACTAGATTCCGTGAGGCTCTTTTTCATCTGTCTGCAATGTATGATATGTTTGATGCTACCATAGCCAGTGAGAATGACCAGAGGTTGGTTTTGGAGAGAGAGTTCTATGGACGGGAAATTATGAACGTCGTGGCATGTGAAGGCTTAGAGAGGGTTGAGAGGCCTGAGACATATAAGCAGTGGCAAGTTCGCCTTGCTAGGGCTGGTTTCACACAGCTTCCTCTGGATCAGGAGCTCATGGAGATGGGTAGAACTAAGTTGAGCACATACTACCACAAGGATTTCGTGCTTGCTGAAGAAAGCAACTGGATGCTGCTTGGTTGGAGGGGCCGGATAATTTCTGCTTGCACTTGTTGGGTGCCCATATAGATTTCTCCCAAATCATGTTTTCTAACATGACAACTGGCAATTAGTGAGATTCTTGCTGAACTACCAGGCCAGGGGCACATGTGAGAGAGGGGCTGAGGTAATACTGATCTTCAGTTCTCATTCATATGTGCTTGCGTTGTGTGTGCATTTCCCTGCTGTTTAGCTTCTGTTTGGATAATCATATAATTCTTTTCTTGCAGATCACTTGAAGGAGCAAACACACTAACGTGAAATGTGTAGAGGGTTGATTATGATGGCTGCAACAAAAGACGAATATCACAGAAGATGAATCTTAAGCAATTTCTATTTTGGGTGGAACTATGAAAGGTAAAACTGTGTTATTAGAAGGATCTCAATCGAGGGATTGGGAGCATTTGTGCGAGACTTTATTACTGGTAGTAGTGGTCAAAAGGGTTTGGTTATCTATGTAGTGCAGTGCCAACTTTTTAAGTTTCTCTTGTTTGTAGAAGTTTGTAAGATTTGGGCAGGATGAGTGACTTGTATCTGCTGTTCCATTACAATATCTGGGATTTGCTTATGATTTCAGTGGAAGAATTATGATGGCAATAACATCGCCAGATATGTGGAATTAGACTCTTAGCCTTACCATTGGATGGGATTGATATTAATTGACACATTACTGTTTTCGCTAGTTTTATTTTTCTACAATCTATGTGCTTGTTTTCAGTTTTTAGTCCTCTAAACTTTTTATTTGACATGATTGCATCTATTTTCAAAGTATAACGTTATTTCAGTTCTCTGCCTTCCACTAGTTTTGCAAGATCTTTTTTGTGGGAACTCTTGGAATCATACTACATAATCATCTGTGTTTGCTTTACTTTTCGACCGATTCTTGTAATTGTCGTGAATATTTTGTTGGTTCGACGTTGCTTTGCATTTGCCTTGATCAGAAGCAAACGCTTTCTATTGCTGCACCTCAGTCGGGCTATCCACTTATTGCATGTCCTCATTTAATCTGAAGCGTGAGAAGGCTCTTCCTCTGTAATAACCCTTACATCAACTTAGCACCGATCATATCTCGCCACATTCCAGATGGAGCTACGACCTTTTGCTATTCGGTCCTAATATCTAGTTGACTATAGGAAATGCAGCCAAAATCGCTTAAAATCTGCCTAGTCAAGCTTCAATGAGAATTGGCTGCGATCCATGGTTTCTTTTGCTGCATGAAGCTGCGACCTGCAATGGAATAGTCATTGAAGTATTTGTGTATTGCAAGCACTCCGTTCTTCCTATGCAGTACTGTTTCTCATTGACTATGTACGAAGTTTACTGTCCCCATGGATGCAAAAGGTTCTAAATGCCAATTGTAAGGAGGGCCAAAACGGTTTGAGATTGAAATATCGGAAAGCAACGATACACAAAATCCGATACCAAGCCAGAGCAGCTTGTATCTAAAGAGGAGAACATTTCCTGCTGGGAGAAAAATCTTGAAAATGAAGCACTGATCTGAAGACGAAGTGTTAGCAGGAAAAGTTTATATAGGGACACGGTCGATGGTAGGCAAACTATGAGCCCCGGGGCAAATTGACCAGCGGGGGTTGGGTGGGATTTGGAACTTAGGACCAGCATCTCGGTCTCAGACAATGCATTGCCTATCCAAATAAGATGATTATGTAAAATAAAGTCAATAAAATGACCAAATCCAAATGATTTCCGCTCCTCGTTGAGTTGCGAGAAATGCATAGCCTTGTCTTTGGATCCAATTTTATGTGAAGTTCAGTTCCCGCTGATTAATCCCCATTGTTAAGTTATCTTCACAACTGCAATTTTCTTCCTCTTTCAATGTGAACTGTTTTCTCTCCAGTCAAGTTTTGATAAAAATAGGCCATGATCAATATTTGACACTAACAAGATAGTCTTTCTCTGCATGAAGCTGGACCTACAAATGGAAAGTGGTCAACGAGGAATTTGTGAATTCCAAGCACTCCCCTCTTCCTTTCAGAGGTCTGGAAGTGTGTAATTGTTTGTCATTCACTTGATGTATGAAGTTTGCTGTCCCCATGAATGCAAAAGACTCTGAATCACAATTCTAACTAGAGCAAAAACAGTTCGATGAATTGAAACATCGCAAAGCAACAACACCTGTAAAAGCTGAAACCAAGTTCAGCCAGTTTGTATGTAACAATAACATCTTGAAAAAAAAAAAAAAACTCCAGCAAACTCTTGAAATGTAGTGCTTATCTGAAGATTTAAGAGTTACCACGAAAGTTGAAATTGTTTTGATGTGGTCAACAGCAAGTAAACTATAAGCCATGGGACAAATGGGCCGGTAGTTGGGTGGGGATGCAAGGACTGGGACGGTGGGACCGGTTTGGGAGTCTAGGACTAATATCTCTATTAGAAAGTTCAACTCAAAAAATTAAGCTGATAAGTGGAGGGAGACCACGTAAAGATAAATAGCATATTTATATAAAATATAGTTAAGTAGAATGATCAAGCCAGACTGATGTCCAGTAATCTTTGCGTTGCGATATTTACATAGATAGACTTATTTGCGATCTAATTTCATGTAAGGCAAAGTTTCCACTGATTGATCCATAAAATGTCAATTTATGTTTACAACCGCAATTTCCTTCCTCTTTCCCTCCGGTCATTAGATGTAATTAAAGTAATGTAAATAATGACAAATGTAAGCTAAGTGAGAATCCATTTCTGGGGGGCTGAACCTTTATCTTATTCTAGAAGACAGAACTCACAAGTTTCCAACATCAGGGACAAGCTTTTCAGTCTCTCTCTCCAATCCCATGGGCCATAGCGAGGATAAGTCTTGGTGCTTGTCAAACAAGTCTCTTGACTAATGAAAAGTCTTCTTTTACAGTTAACGTAGCAGCCATTCACTGTATCAAAAAAGATGATAAATTTATCCAAAAAATTTTAAATCCATTCCATTTTTGTTAAATCAATCTCAAACCTTTTAATTATACTAATTCAGTCCTAAACCTTTTTTACATTTTGCCAATTGAGTCAATTCGATCAATTTTGACTGGAAATCGTTGACGTGGACGTCGGTGTTGACATAGACAATTTTTAATAATATCTTAATATTTTTTTGAATTTTTTATTTACTTTTAAGGTTAATACCACGAAAAACCCTAAACTGATACATCTGTGATAATTTTACCCTGAACTAATTTTTTCACCATAAAAAACTTTAAATTGGTATATCTGTGATAAATTTACCCCGATTTATTTTTTTGATCACAAAAAACCCCACACTGGTAGACTTGTGACAATTTTACTCCGAACTAATTTTTTGACCACTAAAAACCCAAACTGGTACATTTGTGATAAATTTACCATCTGTTAGTGTCCGTTAAATTGAATTAATATCGTGAAAAATTACAAATTTGTAAACTTGTGACAAACAGAGGGGTAAAACCCCAAACTGGTACACTCGTCAACTACCTCGTGTCATCAAACTTGGCAATTTGACAGTAAAATTTAACGGAAACTAACAGAGAGTAAATTTGTTACAGGTGTATTAATTTGGAATTTCTGAACGGTCAAAAAATTATTCCGGGGTAAATTGTCACATGTGTATCAGTGTGAGATTTTTAGTAGTCAAAAAATAGTTCGGGGTAAAATTATCACAGGTGTACCAGTTTTGGGTTTTTTGTGATAAAAAAAATAGTTTCGGGTAAATTTATTACAGGTGTACCAATTTTGAGTTTTTTATGGTGTTAACCCTTACTTTTTTTTTCTTCTCTTCTCTTTTCGTTCTTTACTTTTTACTTTTTTTCTTTTTTTTTTCTTTTCCCCTCTGCCGACCATGGCCGGGCCTCGTCGATGGCCGACGACCTCCGTCAGACTTAGGCGAGGGCTGCCTTTGCCTAAGGCCGGTGAACTCCTATGCCCCGATAAAACTCTCGCTCAAAATAGATATTTAAAGTTGTTTGCAATGCGAAACTAGAGTGCAAAACTTTAAAAATTTGCTCCGACTAAATCGTAATTCCAAATCGATTTTTGTTAAACCCCACGATTCCATAACACCATAAACTATCATTTTGTTACAATTTCTCAACTTAATAACTCCAAAATTAGACCACCCGCTTGGGTGGCGCTGCTGGAGCGCGCACTCTTCCTCTCGCAAAAGGTTGAGTGTTCGAATCCCGAGTGCCGCAGGATGACTTAACCGGTGCACGTGTGTGGTGGCTAGCACGTGTCGCCCCTAAGGTTTACCTCCCGGCTGTAGGCCGTGCAGGGTTCCTGGGTTATAAAAAAAAAAAAAAAACTCCAAAATTGGACCTCACAATTTAGAATTCACATAACTTTGAATTTATGTCCTAACTCTGAAAATTACTCTCATTATATGAACAAAGGGCTTGAATTTTTACCAGGCTCTACGAAACGAAATACGGACAATTTGTCGATTCGTCGAGGTCTTCAAGGCATGTAGGCAAAAAAATCCTTTGTCTTTTCTTTTCCCTTTCTCCTTCTCTCTTTCTTTCTTTCTTTTCACTTCTTTTTCCTTCCTTTCTTCTCTTCTTTCTTTTCTACGTGCCCTTATTACTTTTAGGGTTAATATCATAAAAATCTCAAACTAGTTCATTTATGATAATTTTATCAAAAACTAATTTTTAGGTTACCAAAAATCTAAAATTGGTCACGCATGACATATTTACCCTCCGTTAGTTTCCGTTAAATTTTACCCTGAAATTGCTGAGCTATATGACACATGACAATAACTTAGTTGATGTGGCAAGTTCACGTGGAAATCCATATCTCTTTCTCTTTGTTTCTTCAATTAGACCTAATTTGAAAACAAATAGGGTTCATTCTCTGTCTCCTCAAAGCACAACAAACACTATATCTTTCAACAAACTTGTTGATAGAGCTGGAAGATGACATGCTTCTCTTCGAACCCCTTCTAATTGAAGCCATTGAACATCCTAATTTGGTTATTTGGATGAGTTAGCAAACATGCCAGGAAAAAAAATCGAAAAACGAGAAGATGATTAGAGATAAAAGTGTGCACAAACAAGTTCCGCTGCCTAATCATGAAGATGACGTTGAAGGAGTGTGCTCGATGAAGAGAAAGACGAAGAAGAATTAGAGTGCTATGAAGGAGTGAGAGAATGAACTCTATTTGTTTTCAAATTAAGGCTAATTGCAGGAACAAAGAAAGAGAGTTATGAATTTGTACATGAACTTATCACATCAATTGAGTTATTGCCATATGTCATCCAGTTCAACATATCACGATAAAATTTAATGGAAACTAACGGAGGGTAAATATGTTACGTGTGTATTAGTTTGGGGTTTTTGATGACCTAAAAATTAGTTTGTGATAAATTTGTCATATGAGTACTAGTCTTGGGTTTTTGGTGATCCAAAAATTAGTTTGGGATATATTTATTACATGTGTACCGGTTTTGAATATTTTGTGGTATTAACACTAAATTTTATTACTATTTTTCCTTTTTCTCTTTTATTTTTATTTTAAGCCCACCGTTTTTTTACCCAGTCAAACCAAATATTACTCCACCAGTACCAAATCTCGGAGCCGACTTGTTCCACTCTGTCTCGCTGCTGCAGACACCATCTCTAAATAAAATCAAGAACCTGGAAATACCTCTTCACCATCATCTGTGCTCATAACTCGAGAGCTTCGCTCAGGTACGCATGTCACTAGCAGAATTGCAATTGTTTATCTCCATTCTTGGGTTATAATGGCAGCTTAATTCTGATTACTGATTAGTATTGATCTTTCATTTCCATTGCCATACCTGTAACTGGATTACATGCACATGATATAACAAGTACTCTGTCGATACTTTTTGGTTTTACTGATACCTATGTTGTTTGCTGCATACAGTCTAATATGCTTCACTCTGTTTCCATAGTTACTTGACTTGGAACTTATATAGGAATGGGACGTCTAGAAAAACTAAATATATGCTGATTAAGTTATCTTTGATCATGGTTGAAGTTCAAGCAAGGTTTCTAATTTCTAACAAGTAGATACTTGTTAACTCTGTATCAGTGATCAGGTTTGGGTGGCGAGCTTCTGTACGATTTTGAGATAGTGAATGACTATGGAGTCCAAATTCACTGAACTCACTTATTCTGTTGACGATGTCCAGGCTGACAGCCTCACTGACTCAGCCAACCCAGATCATTTCCCGTATCTCTCAGATGGGTTCAACGCAAATGAACTTTATGTTGATTTCCACTCCTCAGAGATTGACTCTCTCTTGCATGAGCAGGAACCCACAAATCATGTACCAATTGTTCCCATCATCCTTGATGGAGAACTGAATCGGCCATCCACGGAGGTGAGCCCCGATGGAGGCTTGCCCTTAGAGATTAACTCTCTCCTGCATGAGCAGGAACCCACAAATCATGTACCAATTGTTCCCATCATCCTTGATGGAGAACTGAATTGGCCATCCACAGAGGGGAGCACCGATGGAGGCTTGCTAAACAACTCCACAAGCTTCAGTGACGTACCAAATCTGGGGGGAGAATCTCTCTCCCTCTCAGATTACAGCGACTCACCAGATCCTGTTCTCAAATACATAAGTCAGATACTTATGGAAGAGGACATGGAGGAGCGGCCCTGGATAATACCTGATATGCTAGCTCTGCGACAGACCGAGAAATCTTTGTATGACACACTTGGCAAGGAATATCCCAATTCACCGGAGCAAAACATAGAATTCAATGCCAATCAATTCATCAACGGCACAAGCAACAACTCTCGTGGAAGTAGCCGTGAGCAGGGTAGTAATGGCACTAGCCATTCTTTTGATCCGGATTTACCAGATGATCCCGAAGAAACTCAATATTATGCTTCCCTTCGGGCCCCTAATCCTCGTGAAGTTGTTGCACAGTGGACCGTGGATCCCATTTCTCATTTCTACATGAATACTTCCAGCGGCTTGCCTGATTACTGGGATGAATTTGGTGACACCTTCCCAAGTGAGCTTCTACTTAGGAGGACATTGAGCAACAGTCAATGGCAGTTTAACAGAGGGTCTGAGGAGGCAAGAAAGTTCCTTTCTGCGAGCGTCCCTTTGACAGTGGATCAGGAGAACTATAATTTGGCTCATAAGATTGGAAACACTGAAGCTAATTGCATCGATGAGGAGGAGAATATGAGGAATCACCTAAAGAATGAATCGAGGGGGAGAAAGAATCACTATAGGGACGATGTGACTTTTGAAGAAGGGCGGGCCAACAAGCAATCTGCATTATATAAGGAAGATTGTGAGCTCTCGGAAATGTTTGATAAGGTGTTGCTCACTGACAATACGGGGGGGCTTCTATCATTAGAGTGCACATCTGAGAAGACAAGCCAAAGCAAAGACCTGCCTGGTCCTAATTGTAGAAGGGGCAGTCGTCAGAAGAAGAGCACAGCGGACTTAAGGAGTCTTTTGGTTCTCTGCGCACAAGCTGTTTCAGCTAGTGACTTCAAAACAGCTCATGAACTACTAAAGCAAATTAGACACGATTCTTCCCCATCTGGGGATGGATCTCAAAGATTAGCTCATTACTTTGCCAAAGGGCTGGAAGCACGCCTAGCAGTCAGTATTGACCGAAATCAGGCTCAAGGTTGTTACTGTCGTTTTGAGCTCTTTAGAACGATAGCCGATGAGCTGAAAGCATGCCAACTCCATCTTTCAGCCTGTCCATTTATGAAATTCCAAATCATCTTTGCAAAATTCATGATTCTGAAATTTGCAGCTGCAGCAAAGGTGCTTCATATAATAGACTTTGGTATTAATTTTGGTTTTCAATGGCCACTACTTATCCAGGAGCTCTCGAAGAGAACTGAAGGAGCTCCTAAGCTGCGAATCACAGGAATAGATCTTCCACAATCTGGATTTCGACCAGCCGAAAAAATTGAGGAGACAGGTCGTCGTTTGGCCAACTATTGTGAGCGCTTTAATGTTCCCTTTGAGTTCCATGCAGTAGCATCAGGGAGCTGGGAATGTATCAGGATTGAGGATCTCAAGATTCGAAGTGGCGAGATGGTTGCTGTGAATTGTCTTTCTCGGCTTAAATATCTTTATGATGAGACAGTTGAGGAGAACTGCCAGCGCGATGCTGTCTTAAGGCTGATCAGGAGTATGAAACCGAATGTCTTTGTTCATGGTATAAATAACGGGTCCTATAACATGCCCTTTTTCTTAACTAGATTCCGCGAGGCTCTTTTTCACATCTCCGCAGTGTATGATATGTTTGATGCTACTGTGGCTGGTGACAATGAACAGAGGTTGGTTTTGGAGAGAGAGTTATATGGACGAGAGATTATGAATGTTGTGGCATGTGAAGGTTTACATAGGGTTGAGAGGCCCGAAACATATAGGCAGTGGCAAGTTCGTCTCACTAGGGCAGGTTTCAAGCAGCTTCCTCTTGATCAGGAGCTCATGAAGAAGGCTAGGGCAAAGTTGAGGAAATGTTACCACAAAGATTTTGGGCTTGACGAAGAAAGCAACTGGATGCTGCTTGGTTGGAAGGGCCGAATAATATCTGGTTCCACATGTTGGGAATCCACATAGGTAAGTGTGTTTTCTAACATGACATCCAACAATTAGTGAGATTCTTCCTGAACTGCCATTGCCAGGCAAGGAATATCTGTGAGAGAAGCTGAGATACTGGTCCTTTCTCCTTTGATCTACTTGCAATATGGGTGCATTTATTGGCTGGTTAGCTTCTTTTGAGCTAAATCATGTGACTCTTTCCTTGCAGATCATATGAAGCAGCAAATACACTTTTATGAAATGTGTTGAGCAGGAGCAGGATCTCAATTAAATAAAGGGGACGCATTGTGTGGAAGACAAGTATACTGATGGTCAATAGGGTTTGGTTTTCTGTGAAGTGCAGTGCCAAGTTAAGAATGTTAGTATCTTGCTGAGGCAGGGGACCTCTGCTTCTTACTTGAAAGATAATGGATGCAAACCAGAATTGTGTTATATCTATGGTTGCGGCTCAGTATCCAGGACTTGCTTATGGTTTTGGCGAGATAGCTGGCAATTCTTGCTTTACTACTCTAAATGTGTGGAATTCTCTTAGCTTTTCTGTAGCGGTTATGCTGGTTTTATTATTCTATAGTCCATGCTTGTTTGTTCTTACTTTAGTCATTTTGATTTCTAGTTTGATGTAATTGGAACTATTTTGTAGTTTAGTGTAATTTTAGTTCTTCATCTTTACTTTATCGAACTGAGCTCTTATTATTTTCATAAGATTCTTCTTTAAATTCCGGAATCATCATACTTTATCTTCTGTAAGTACCTTAAGAGCAGCTGCAAATGGTCCAGAAAAATCTTCAAAGATGAAGCTTTTAACTATTGTTAGCTCCTATCATCTAATAATCTATGGGATACATATGACTTGATTTGCTTAAATATGCATAGTCAAGTTTCAGTGAAAGTAAAGCACTGATTGATGGTTGAACAAACCTGGACCTGCAACTGGAATGTGGTCACTGAGGATTGTTCCTGTATCATTTCAACAATCAATGTGCAAGTTTACATGCAACCTTCATATTGAATGAAGTTTGCTCTCTCAACTGCAATGAATTATGTTGCTTGTTTTGATATGGATGCAAAAGAGATTCTGAAAATGCCAATTCTAATGAGGGCCAACGGGATTTGCAATTAAATTGTGACAAGTGACGGCACTCTTAAAATCTGAAACCAAGTTACGGGCAGTTTGTGTGCAATTCTTAGATAGAAGCTCCAGCCAAAAAGAACATCTCGAAAGAGGTTCTCATCTGAAGATAAAGTGTTAGCATTAAAGTTATAGTTGATGTGATGAGGTCATCCTTGTGTAAACGGTAGATGACGAAGGATAATCACGCGTAAATGGCGTACATTTTTTGTCAAATTAAAAGATATGAGACGAGAATTGCCACGATTTAAGCCGAAACACAGCAAGAATCTGATGAGAAAGATTAAAACTAACTTGCAAGCTGAAGGATGATCAGCCTTTTAATGAGCTGACCATGTTGATACGGGGTATCTACCGATTGTCCCGTGTCATCGAATTCACTGGCTACTCGATTATTCTTCAGCCGATTTTGACCTTTGGTGGAAGGATTATCAAAAAACTGTGTTTTCAGATCCTCTGGACCCGATTCTTTCAAAAATAAGATATGCTGTTCCTCCTATAGCATCAAAAGCAATTGAGGCTGTGAATACGCCTCCAACCAAGTCAATAGAACCCTCCAAAGGTAATTTGATTCTGATTTTTAATATATGTTTTGCTTGATTTTCAGCCTCCCATTTAACATCATACTCTCGCAGTGAACAAGAAAAGAAAGACTTCAGACTCTATTGTTCCAAAGAAAGCACCATCAAAACGCGACTTTAGAAAAGTAACTATTCGTTCCTCAGAATCTCCAGAGAATCCTCCAACATTTGATCAATCTTCAGAGCTCACGCTTCGAGCTATGATGAAACCGCGCCTACCAAAAGGTACTTCTCTTGCTCTATTTATGGAGACTAGCAATGTGCATGTTAGCACTAACCTGTATATCTTTTGATTAATCCACATATTCCCAAGACTGATCCATCCAGTTTTGCTTCCCCTGTTCCTTCTCCTAGCAAGGCTCTTATCATATCAGCCCCAAATCTTTCACCAGTAATTCCTACTTCTTTGATAGAAGTTACTGCTGAGTTGATTCAAGATCAACCTCCTATTTCAAATTCCCAAGAGGGTATACCAACGCAGATACTTCTACCAATGTCATAGAACCCGAAGAAAATCTTCCTCTAGCTCTTCTGGTAAATGTCATTGCCCCGTATTTGACTCGAAATTTCTATTCGCTTATCGATATACATATGTTACGCTACAACTTCGACATACCGCTTCGCACCTCAAGAGATTCCAACGCCCGAAGAAACGACGATTCAGAACCTTTGAATGTGCAAGTGCCACCAACTTCTCGGGATTATCTCGCTTTACCTCCCTCAACATCCTCTCTGTGCCCAATCCATGCTCGGATAGAAATTTTCTCTTTAGCGAACGGGAGGAGTTGGAAAGAATATTGGCAGGTACTCATCCCAGTTCTTCAATGACTGCTGACTCCTCAGGGCCTTCAACTTTGTCAATGCTTGCCGAAGTTCCTAGAGAAGTGGCTAAAGCTAAATAGGAACAGCTCTTAAACCTATTAGAGCCTGGTTATGGGAAATTGATCATCGACTCTAACAAAGAACGCCAAGCGAGGAATCTTTTCCAGGAAATATGCTCTGGCCATCCATCCTTTATCTTGTCGGATTCTTTTCAAGACAAGATTGATCTCTTCATTGTTGACTTTGTAGATCGTGACTACAATCGAGTCAATCTTGATCATCTCCCCCATCTTCTCTTTGGAGAAAGCCGAGGACTGGCAATCCAGGATGAGTTAGCCCACAAGCGTGAAGATGCTCGTCTCTTCTATAATCATTTTACGGTTGAGGCAAGCAAACTTAAAAGCTTGGAGGCCGAAAACGGTAACTTGAAGCGGAGTGAGGATGGTGGATGCTCAAATTATAGATCAGAAATTCACAGTCTCAAACTTTTCTCCCACACTTAGACGCAAGATGCGAAATGTAGGGAATTGGAGAGAGAGTTTGATAATACTATTGGGTTAGTTAGGGTTCATGAGAAGAAAAGGGCAGAGATTATGGATGAAAACTACAGGCTAGAGATTAGATTAAGAGACTTTGTAACTGAAGCCAAGACCCTATTGGCTAATTGGAGATAAAATGTCGAAACCATTTGTTGGATTCCATTTTTGGTCTTCCTTGCATTTGCTTAATTGTAAAATATCCTGACAGAGCAAATTCCCGATGCTGTATATTCAAATGTAGGATATCCCGATAAAGCAAATTCCCGACGATGTATATTTTAGCAATCGGTAACTCAAACGTTCTACCCAAATGTCGCTCTTTATCTCTCGTGCGGTTCTTTTGGATATCCGAATCAACTCAAAGATAACTGTTCCACTCGCAACTGCGAATCGAAAGATCAAACGCTTACCTTTCCTATCATTCATTCTCTCTAAACTTATTGGTTACCAACTTAATAACTCGCTTATCCACACGCATGAATCAAATTCCATCTCCATCCCATCTCTCCGAGAAAATTCGACACATCATCCTCCACGATCCGCTCCATTTATAATCTGTTTAAGCTTGCCACAGATTCCCCGCAAACTCACAATCCTCGTTCATGATGTCTTCACATGGTTCTTCATCTCGGCTGCTTCTTTGGTCTCAATCATAGAATGGTCGTAATACTTATGAAGGTAAACTTTCTACCTGACCTTTGACTACCATTCTTCATTCCCTTTAACATGACAACTTGCTTCATTCTCTATAGGTGATCGATCCTTATGGAGGCAACTACATGAACTGCTGTCCCAAGAACACCATGCTTTATTATTGAACAACAATCATAAGGTAGAAGTTACCAACCTGACAGACTTCTTCAGATCCAAAGTATTTCGTCTCCAGATTCTACCTTCTCGGATATGGTCTCGGGAGCTATGTTCTTTATTCCCGATAACTTTGATGCATTCAAACATAATGTGAGGAGATTTGGAATTTGGAACCTGTTGTTGTGGAAGCTGATGCTCTTCAACTTCATATTGAAAAGGAGTTTTCCCGATTGCAAGATTCTAAGGCTGAATATGCTCAAACCCAAGAGTCTTGTATTCAAGCTTAAGATGACGTTGAGATGGCACGTCGACTCCTTACTTTCTTTTTGAATCATCGTTGTGTAGAACAGAGAGTGATCAGAGATGAAATCTCTCAAGTTAGATCCATGGTTGCGTTTCTTCAAACGTGCATGTGCGGTTGCTTCGAGAAGCTTGGGAGAAGTTTGAAGTTGTCCGCTTCCATTCTCGTCACATGAAGTATCTTGAAGAACAACTTTATGAACTTCACCCGAATCTTGCCTTACATTCTAATCTTGTAGCCCAAAATCTCAAACTTGTTAAGGATATGCAAATCTTTGTAACCAAGATCAGAATGTATTTTGACTTCTAGTGGATGAATAAATCTCCTTATGTTTCCCAGATTGATGGATGATATTTCTTCAGGAATTTCCCATTTATAGAACGTGATAGTTCTTTTCCATTGACGTCCATTAACTTATATGCGTTCCCACTCAGCACTTCGGTAACTAAATAGGGTCCTTCCCAATTTGATGACCATTTACCGAATTCTCTATTTTGGAGATTAAAAGGCAGTATCGCTTTCCATACTAGATCCCCCACCACAAACTGCTTAAATTTAACTCTTTTATTAAAAGTTCTGGCTACTCTTCTCTTTTGTGCAATCAATTGATCCAAAGAAGCCGCACGAACCTCATCTAGTTCATCCAGATTTATATGCATCCAATCTTTATAATCTTCAGGCAACATTTCACTCTGTAATTGGACTCTTAAAGATTGCACTGTTATTTCCATTGGTAAAACTGCCTCTTGTCCATATGTAAGCATATAAGGGCGATACTGCATACTTGATCTTCGTGACGTTCGGTATGCCCATATCGTTGACAATAAAGTATCCCATTCCCTTGGATTTTCTTCTAGATGTTTCTTGATAAGACCAATAACAACCTTGTTAGTAGCCTCAGCTTGTCCATTTGCCTGAGGATAGTACGGTGTGGAATAAATCATTTTGATTCCTCTTGATCGCGCAAATTCCTTTACTTCACTTCCGGTGAACACCGTACCTTGATCGCAGTAATTGATTCGGCAAGCCGAATCGATGAATTATATTTTCCTCCATAAATTTGATCACAGTCTTTTGTGTTATACTCTTGTATGGAATGGCCTCCACCCACTTCGTAAAATAATCTGTGGCTAACAAAATGTAACTGTGCTTATGAGAAGAGGGTGGGTAGATCTTACCAATTATATCCATTGCCCATCCTTTAAATGGCCACGGCTTTATAACAGAATGGAGCTCCATAGCAGGTACATGTTGCAACGGTCCATGTTTTTGACATGAAAGACATGCTTTGGCATAATTGATACAATCCTGCATCATTCTTGGCAAAAAATATCCATACCTTTTTAACAGCCATCTCATCTTGATTCCTGCTTGATGAGCTTCACATACGCCTTCATGTGTTTCTGCCATAACCAATTTTGCATTATCTTCATCAAGACAACGCAAGAGCAATCCATCTGAGGATTTTCGGTATAATTCTTCTCCTAATACGACATATTTCTGGGCTTGTCTTCTCAGCTTTCGATCTCTTGAATCTGGATTCTTCAAATACTCGATGATACTTTGCTTCCAATCCTCTTTTTGGACTACCTCGCTAACCTCTATCGGTATCTTTATTTGTTCAATAGAAGGTACCGATAGTGTTATGGTGGTTGTGATATCAGCTAACTCTTTTGATATTCGGTATCCAGAAGCTACTTGAGCCAACTCGTTAGCCTCAAAATTTGTATCTCCTTTAACATGGACTATGTCGTACTCCCTGAATTGCTCTAATTGCTTCTTAGCTAAATAGTAATAACCAATCAAATTCTCATTCAAACACTGGTATTCTCCCCTTAATTGCTTCACCACAATTTGTGAATCACCGAATACTTTGATAAACTGTGGTTTCAATTCAATCAATATTCCTAGTCCGATAATCAATGCTTCATATTCGGCTTGATTGTTTGAACATACAAAATTTAACTTATTGACACACCTTGTAAGTTTCCCACCGGGAGAAATTATTACCAATCCAGCTCCAGCCATGCTCTTAGCACGCGATCCATCAAAATACATAATCCATGGTAGAACTTGACTGAGACTTTATTCATTTTCTTCCATTTGTAAACATGGATATTAGGTAAGAAAATCAACAATGGCTTGGCCTTTTACTGCTTTGATCGGCACATATATCAAATCAAACTCGGACAAGATAAAGGCCCACTTTGCTATACGCCCTTTTATAACAGGTCGGGATAGCATATATTTTATTATATCAGTCTTACCGATCACATGTACTGTAGTTGGCAGCAAATAATGCCTTAACTTCATACAAGCAAAGTATAAAGATAGACATAATTTTTCAATTGCGGTATATCTTTTTTCAACATCAGTTAACACCCTGCTCAAATAATATACCGCTTGTTCTTTCCCATTCTCATTTTCTTGAGCCAACATACTCCCGATAGTTATATCGGTAGCTGATAAGTACAATTTCAGTGGTTTGCCTGCTTTTGGCGGCATTAATACAGGCGGATTCATTAGATAAGTTTTGATCGAATCAAACGCCTTCTGTTGTTTTTCTTCCCATATAAATTCATCTTGCTTTTTGAGACGCAGAAGCTGTGTCATCGGCTCCATTTTATCATACAAATTGGTAATGAATCTTCTTAGAAAGTTTATTTTCCCGATCACCATCTGCAATTGTTTCTTTGACGTAGGATGAGAAAGCTCCATGATAGCTTTTGTTTTGTTCTTGTCAACTTCGATTCCCCTCTGATTGACCAAAAATCCCAAGAAATTTCCTGCTTGTATTCCGAAGGCACACTTGGCTGGATTCATCTTCAATTTGTATTTCCTCGTCCTAATAAACGCTCGCTCGAGATAATCCAGATGATCTTCTTGGGCTGATTTAACCACCACGTCATCAATATAAACTTCTAAGAATTTACCAATCATATCATGAAAAATCACATTCATTGCCCACTGGTACGTAGCTCCTGCATTCTTTAGTCCAAAAGGCATAACCACCCACTGAAAAGTCCCGATTGCACAAGGACATTTAAATGCTGTCTTCGGGACATTTTCCTTAACTATAAATATTTGGTTATAACCCGAATGACCATCCATCAGGGATAACATCTCATTTCCCGATGCTGAGTCTACTAACATATCTGCCATAGGCATTTGGTATTCATCCTTTGGAGTGGCATTATTCAGATCCCGAAAGTCAATACAAACTCTCAGCTTCCCATTCTTCTTTTTCACAGGGACAATATTTGAAAGCCACTCTACATACCTGGTTGTTTCAATAAATCTTGCTTTCAGCAGCCTTTCTATTTCCTCCTTGACTTTATCCATCACATCTGGAGCAAACCTCCTTGCTAGCTGCTTATGCGGACGAAATCCTTTCTTGATTGGAAGGCGATGTTCTACAATATCTCTTGACAAACCAGGCATTTCATTATAGTCCCATGCAAAACAATCCTTATATTCTTTGATTAGATTAACCAACTTTTCTCTCATGCCTCCTTGTAAAAAAACACTCACATATATCGGGCGGAAACAACCAGGCTCCCCTATATCAACTTCTAACAATGGATCTTGAGCCTCCATTGTCCTGTCTTCTTTGACTAGTGGGTCTTCCCATTCATCTATACAATATGAGGCTTCAACCTTTTGATGCGCCATTTCCGCCAAATATATAAAGTACCTTTCACAAACTTCTTGCAATACTGACTCGCTTTCCATATAGAGTATGTAATTCTTCCAATGCCAAGCTTGACTTAGGGATCCATTCGGCTTTCACATCCCCGAAGCGGCAATAAGCAAGGGACTGTGGATCTGTCCCTGGTGTTTCAACAGCATAACCTTCATGTGCACAGTCTCGACACTTTCGGCAAATGTCAGTCCACCCGATTGAAGCATATCCCGAATCTGCCTCAACATATTCCACTTTCTCGCCATTCCAGAATGCCAAGACTTGATGCAAAGTTGAAGGTACGCACTGATTAGAGTGTATCCAATCTCTTCCGAGCAGCAGATTATATGAACCATCAAACTCTATCACAAAGAAAGTCGTTTTGGACGACTTGGACCCTATAATCAAGTCCAGCACTATTGCCCCCTTGACTTCAGTAACTTCCCCAAGAAAATCAGTCAACAGAACATTGGAAGGGATAATGTCATCATCATCCTTCCCTAATTTCTTGAAGTACTTGTAAGATACGAGGTTCAAAGTGGCTCCGGCATTTACGAAAATTTTACCGACAGACCTACCATTGACCTTTCCTGAAATAACCAAGGATCTTAGATGCTTTGCTTTTTCAGAAGGTACCTTATCAAACTTAATGGCTTCCTTGTCGGGAAACTGGAATTCTGCCATGGCTATCTCCTTTTCTGAAATGTGTTCGGTATCTTCTTCCACTACCAAATTAGTTCCATACTCCGCTGGAAGTTTAGCATGGATCATGTTTATCCGTAATGGATGATCATATTTCTTTGACATTTTGGGGTAGCCAATTCGGTAACTACTGTCATTTCCTCGTGACCATTTAGGACCCAAGTTCTTTTGCCCCACCTTTCCTTGATGTCTTGGGTTGAGGGCTACAGTGAACTGCCCAAAATTAACTGTCTGAGGAGCTTGTGAAACTTCTTCTTTTCTCATTTCAACTCGAGAGCTATTTCCCGAATCCCCTGGTTCTAATTTAATCTGATCTTTTTTATCAGGGTTTCTCTTCCAGACCCAATTACCTTTCTTACTGACAAATGTGAAAGGTAAATCCTGCTTTGCTGTACTTTTAGCTCGGCTATTCTGGAAATTCCTTTGCCTGTTTTTCATTTGCTGAAAACGCCTCTTGATGGTTCTGTAAGACGCTTGTCCTGGTGATTTAACTGTTGACCATTTTCCTTCGGGAGGATTGTGTGGCACCTTAACTGTTTTTCGCTTGTGGATTTGCTGGGAATTTGATAGTGGTGGATCATTAAACTCATCTCCCCAGCCAGTCGGCACAATTGGTAATGACGGAGGTGTATAGTCATCCGTATCTCCGTAATAGACCACATAGTCAAACTTCCCACTAGGTTCTCCAAGTAATCCGACTTTAGGATCACCTTCTTTATATCGTTGCCATAAATTCTTTTTCTTTGCAGGCTTGGGTAATGTTTCTTTTTCTTCATGAACCTGAGTGGTCGATTCCCAAAGTGGGAAAGCTGGTTGCGACGAATCATGGTGATATTCCTTCCTCTCATATTTACGACTAACATCTTTTCTTTCGGGAACATGTGCTGTTTGTCTTGATTGAATTTCCTGATCTCTAGCTTGTACCGTACAATTTTTGGTAGCAACAATATCAGATTTTACCTGTGGTCTACCTATTCTGCGGACAAACGATTCCGATCGATATCTCCCCCTTGTTCCTCTCATGTATTGGAACTTGGGTATTTCCCGATCCTGATGAATTAGCTCTTGGTGGCAACGAGTGCAAAGTTGCTTGTTATCGTCGCCTGTCATATCCCGTATGTTAACCATACTAATCATGTTTGGGAAAGGGTCTGTGTCCACTTCCATTGGGGCCTTGCCTTTGTCTTCAGCAAACTTAATTTTACCTCGGCGAATTGCCTCTTGAATAGTCTTCCTAAATACAATGCAATTCACCGTATCATGAGTTGTAGAGTGATGCCACTTGCAATACCTCTTATCTATCATTTCCTCCTTTGGCGGAATTATTTGCCCTTCAGATAACTTGATCACTCCATCCTTCAACAACAGGTCAAATATTTCATCCAACTTGTAGATGTCGAAGGAGTAGTTATTTGTCTCCTTAGCCTTGAACTTGGATGCATCTCTCATCCTGGCTGGCTTTAGTGCTGGGCACACATATGATTTTTCAAGCACCATAGTTGCTACGGCTATTTCATTCTCCTCTTCGGCTATATCACCTTGTTCGGTATTTTCAGCAAATGCCACTGTATGCCGATTGTCCTTATTCGGCTTCTTGTCTTTCTCGTTCAACAAGTATTCGTACTTGGAAACCCGTGCGTTCAACTGAAAGAGATCGTCAAATGCTTGTCCTTCAAATCTTTCTTTAAGGTTGAACCTCAAGCCATTAAAAGCCAAATCCGTGAACTCCTTTTCGGTAAGTGATGTTAAACATCGGTTTCTGGATTTCTTGAAACGTGCAATAAACTGATCGACCGTTTCGGTACCATATTGATACATCCTGACCAAATCGGCTACCGTTACCTCTGGTACCGTTCGGTAAAATTGAGAATGGAACTGCCTTTCCATCTCCGTCCATGTCTGAATAGAATTCGTATGCAAATTTGTATACCAAGTAAACGCTGTTTTTGACAAAGACAGTGGGAACAACCTTAACCTTAAATACTCATTAGTTCCAGCTTCTCCACATTGTGCTAAGAATCGACCCACATGTTCCACAGTTGACTGATCTTCTTTTCCTGTAAATACAACAAAATCTGGCATCTTGAAATCCCTCGGATATGGTATATTGTCAACCCAATCGGGATGTGGTTTCCTATACACCGGCCTTGGCATTCTTCTCTCTACTCCCAATTGTTGCATTACCAATTCTGCAACTCTATCTGGGTTCCATGGCCTTAAATTTTGCTGGCCTAACCAAGGATCTTGACCTCTAGGATCGAACTGTTGAGGTCGATTCACCCCTTGCAGGTCCACGTTGAAATTAACGGGTAGTGGTGGTCTATAAAGAGGATTTTCTATCACATGAGGATATGGTTGAGGCGCAGGTGGTCTGATATGGTCAACATTAGACATATTCACTGGTAGAGGTACATTCATCACTGATGGTGCATTTGTGGCCATGGAATTAATCAAATTAACCTCATTTGAGGCATTTTGAGGGAAATTATAAGCACTCACACCATTCACAAGGTTTATAGGGGTAGGATTCTCTGGTCTTGGTATAATTCTAACAGGAGGTTGAGAATTTGATCCCCCATTACCATTATATCCAACATGAGGAGGTCCCGATGTTGGTGGGAATGATGTTGTCCCAGGAGGATTTGCATAAAAGGGTGGAACTTGAGAAGATGAACTGGGACGCGATATTACCTCATTTATAGTATTGATCACCATGGGCTTTATCACATCAGTTACATATCGCACCATATGATTGGTAAGATCGTTCTGCTGTTCCTCAAACATCCTTTTTATCGTGGCTACCAAGGTGTTATCTGATGCCAACGCACGGGCTTGTTCTTCAGTTAATTGCCGAGGAATATCGGCATTCTCCTCTACTTGATTCGCCGCAGAGTGTTCAGAACGTGCTTCATCAACTGGATTGTTGACGTTGCCGACCGGTATTCCTTCAGATTGCCTAGTTCTCACCATTTCTCCAAATCTTACCACGCATGTCCCACCGGGCGTGCCAAAAAGATGTTCGCTCGCTTTACAACGAGGAATATCCTTCACCGAAACTTCGATTTTTGATTTTTATTAAAGTAGGTTCTGTGGCTTGATTTCTAGGAAAATCGTGGCGAAAAACAGAGTGTAGTGCGGGGTTATATGGAAGCGGGTAGAAATTGAGTGGATTGAAAATGGATCTGAGATCAACAAAGTTTCTAACTACGTTACAATACTCCTATGAAAGCTGTAAAGGACTTGAAGGTTAACTAAAGCTACGGGAAGCTGTAAACGCAGGAAGTAAAAGTGCAGAGGAAACTAAAGTGCATATAAGCTTGAGTGTTTTTGCATTGTTGTTGATTTCTTTCCTCTTCTTTCTTCTGAGTATTTATATCTCCTCCTATCCTGTAACTGCTTGTCGGTTACTTCTTTGTTTTCGAACTTTGAATCTTGGCGCTTTCAATAACTGCCTTATCTACCCACGTTTTCCAATTTCATTGTCCACCAAAACTTGATCTCAACCGCTGGAATGACTTCCAATTTGGATAAATAATCTCCCACGATCTGCTCGTGCTTACTATCTCCGCTTTTTGCTAATAACTTCCTGTTGTCACGATTCACGTGGTTGGGTTGTGATCTTGCCGATTTTCGGTAGCTTCAGCATTTCCCGAAATGTAACCTTTTCATGTTTTCGGTAAAATTACCGATTCTCTCCAATCACAGAATTCGGGACATGGTGCCATTCACGCTTACTACATTCCCGAATTTTATCCAAATGTACTTCGGCAGATGACTGAGCTCCATTGTCCGTCGGATTTTGACATTAAACCGACTTGACATCCATGCCGATTTTGGTGTAAACAAGCACCGAAAAGTTCAATATATCCTTGAGGAACAAGAGGTTTTGGAAACCCTCAACCACACTATGGATGAACCCGAGCATGGTACTTCTTCTCAACACAAAAGAGATCAAGAAGCTTTTCAAGCTTGGAAAAAGAAAAATAGCATTGCTCGCATCACGTTGCTGAGCTGTATGCAAGATGATCTCATGTGTGAGCTTGAAAGTTAAGACAAAACTCAAACAATGTGGGTTGCATTGAAAGATAAGTTTGGGGGTACGTCTGCCACTAAGTTGAGGAGGCTCACCATCAAGTTTGACACATACCGGAAGCGCCCAAATTTAATAATGAGGCAGCATCTTCAGGAGATGTCAAACATGGTACGTGAGTTGAAGTCGGCAGGTCATTCCCTAACTGATGAACAGCAAGTTCAGGCTGTTATAAGGTCTCTTCCTGACAGCTGGGAACACATGAAAATCAATATGACGCACAATGAAAATATCGTCACTTTTGGTGATATCGCGCATCATTTGGAATTAGAAGATGAGCGCCTAGAGGCTACAAAATCCTCTACCCATGCTTATGTTGCTGAATCAGGTTCGGGCAAAGCTTCGGGCTTTAAGCGTAAGAGGAACCATAAATTCAACAACAAAGGAAAAGAGACTGATCAAGCACCCAAGAGAGCCAAGACCTTCCGACGCAAGAAGCGCGGCGGGAAGAAGGACAAGGCCAAGATGATGTGCTACAATTGTGGCAAACTGGGCCACTTCGCTCGTGAATGCACTGAGCCGAAAAAGGTACCACAATACTCCATTACTTTTGAGTAATGCTTTTGTTTCTAGCACTGTAATGCTTGCTGAATCTCATCCAATGTGGACTGTAGACTCAGGAGCAACAGACCATGTAGCTAGAGACTGAGGAGCATTTGTGGAGTATCGTCGGATACAGCCTGGAAGAAGATGGATATATGTTGGAAATAACTCAAGAGTTGAAGTGAAGGGTATTGGCACATGTAAATTAACATTTCGTGGTGGTCGAAACCTATTCCTACATGATGTCCTCTATGCTCAACTTGGTCTCTGTAGTTGTTCTTCTTAGCTTAGGTTATGTATTTAATTTTCATGGTGATTGTGTTGACATTTTGTTTGGAACAGTTTATTACGGTTCTGGTTATGTATTGAATGGTTTTATGGTGTTAGACATTGACTATGATGTGTACAAAGTTAATGTTGATGGTTGTTTTTCTTTAATTGCATCTTCTAGTAATGTGGAGATTGATGCAAGTACTTGGCATGCTAGACTGGGTCCATTGGGTTACATAGAATGAAACGATTAGCTAGAGAAGGCCTTTTGGGGTCACTTGCTAATGTTGAACTACCCGTATGTGAACATTGTCTAGCGGGAAAAATAACTAGAAAACCATTTGGTAAATGAACCAGAGCTGAACTTCCATTGCAACTTATACATTCTGACATTTGTGGTCCTTTAAATGTGAGGGCGAGGCATGGAGCCTCATATTTCATCACTTTTATAGATGACTTTACGCGTTTCGGTTATGTTTTTCTGATCTCTCATAAGTCCGAAGCATTGGATTGCTTTAGGCGGTTTATAGCTTTTGTCACGCCCCGTACTCTACCGGAACGCAACATCCCGTCGACGGTCGATTATGGTGCAACGCTCCCAGGAAGCATTGCCGACCCAACGCCCAATCAGAGATCAAACACATACGGAAGCCACGTATATAAATAAATATATACACCCATATAATAAATCGCATGAGACTAAGGATAGACAAGCAATAAACAACGATCAACGCAGAAAATATGTACATACTTATATCACTATTTTAAAACTCTTTTACAGTGCTCCCAACAACTCAAATAAAACACCAACTCCTAGGAATAACCAAACAGCCACTTCTCCGATCTGCTCCGTCTCCACAGGGGTGCACGCTCAACGACCGCTGGATGAAATGCAGCATCCCAAAAAGTGGTGGTGTCCTCGGCATCCTACGGCTGGGGATCTGAAAATGTTTCGGTTTACACAATCGTGAGACGAATCTCAGCGAGTATGACCCCCTAAACCTAGGTTAGGCTAACATGCAATCTCCTGACCGGAAACAAACATTTAAAATCATAACACAACCATAATCATACAATTCTCTGACCCTGCAGGTTAGACAGTTCAATATGTAATAATCACGGGACATACGTGGCACACATTATCACACGTACGCCAATCACATGCTCATACACCGAGTCTCACACACTCGCATGCTATTCAATGCATGTTTATGCATGCAAATGTCATTGACATGTCATGCACGTTTCTTTGGCCCACTGGCCCACACTGGCACACTTGCCCAATTAATTATTATTACGACTCGAGTCATCAATTTTTCACGGCCCGGTGCGTCTAGCTTGCTTCAAAGTGCATGAGGCGCAGCAACCGATCCGGCTCGGTGTCTCTAGCCACGCTTCAAAGTGCATGAGGCGCAACACCGATCTCCTTGCGAACCGCAGCCCGCTTCAAAGTGCATGAGGATGGTCGCCTTCCGGACGTACCGGGCATCGTCCTGCTTCAAAGTGCATAAGGACGGTATCGACCCGAAGGTCCTTAGGTGATCACACAACTTATTATTATCTGAACCCAGCGTATAACGCTTCAGGGTATTTTAGGTGATCACATGCTTATGGCAGACACGCATTCTCGCACGATTTCACCACATGCCACACTCTTGGCATACACAATGCGTGTCCATGTTATGCAATGCAATGCACCACGAGCGCCAATGAAATCCAATCACTCAATATCACAGCACGTGCTCAATTGGCCCAATTAATACCGTGTGGCCCAACGTGCGATTCACAATTCAAACACATATTTCAAACCAATCATTGGCCAATCGCACTCCACAAAATCAGCCACACAATGTCACGAGAGATGAATACAAGCCAAGGCACTCAAGGTCGATCTCCCACACTAATATACCAAACATACTCATGCTCGATTTAGACGCATTCAACTCATCCTCAATACAATCAATTTATTTCCGTTCTCACCCAACCCATTCAACATTGATTCCGCACATTTATTACAATTCAATGTAATGCGCCTAAGGCCCGCCTTGACAAATTAGACTTAGTCCTCATTCTCATTGGTACGGGGTCGATAGATAGGATTTATATAAGTCCTAAATAACTCCTAAAAATGCCTAATTCCTTGCCATCAACCAATGACTCAACTAAGTACTCAACTTGGACAAATTGCACAAATTCGGTACTCAATGAACAGTACCAGGGGAGGACACATTTTGTCCACTAAACCACAATTAAACACCCTCATTAGGCTCTAATCTCAAACTCCAATCACCCAACAACCAAATACACTTAATTAGGCCTCAATTAAGTCCAAATAACACTTGAATTGCCTAATTTCAAGTCTTGAATCATTGAACTCAATTAGTGCCACACATTAAGGCGTAATCACATACCCTAATCACCCAACTACCAAATACACTTACTTAAGCTTCAAATAAGCTTAATTAGCCCCATGGGCTGTTTTGGGCCTTAATCTACCATTAAAACATCTCATTAGATCCTAATGACCCATACAAAACATCACACGCACAATTAAACCTAATTAACCCTAAGGGTGAGATGGTCAAATGCCCCTAACCAAGGCTGACCAGGTCTGGTTTGGTCCACTTAACCTTAGTTAGTCCCCAAAATTTATCCAAATTTCGGAATAAATTAAAATGGCCTAGGGGCATTTTCGTAATTTTCCGATCCCGGACCGAAATTTCAATTATGCTCGATTTAGACGCATTCAACTCATCCTCAATACAATCAATTTATTTCCGTTCTCACCCAACCCATTCAACATTGATTCCGCACATTTATTACAATTCAATGTAATGCGCCTAAGGCCTACCTTGGCAAATTAGACTTAGTCCTCATTCTCATTGGTACGGGGTCAATAGATAGGATTTATATAAGTCCTAAATAACCCCTAAAAATGCCTAATTCCTTGCCATCAACCAATGACTCAACTAAGTACTCAACTTGGACAAATTGCACAAATTCGGTACTCAATGAACAGTACCAGGGGAGGACACATTTTATCCACTAAACCACAATTAAACACCCTCATTAGGCTCTAATCTCAAACTCCAATCACCCAACAACCAAATACACTTAATTAGGCCTCAATTAAGTCCAAATAACACTTGAATTGCCTAATTTCAAGTCTTGAATCATTGAACTCAATTAGTGCCACACTTAGACAAATTTGTGCAATTTCGGTACTAATGAACAGTACCAGGGCAGATCAAGCCTTAGTCACTAGTTTTTTTTTTTGTTTTTTTTTGGTAAGGTAGCCTTAGTCACTAGTTCACACTTAAACAATCACATTAAGGCGTAATCACATACCCTAATCACCCAACTACCAAATACACTTACTTAAGCTTCAAATAAGCTTAATTAGCCCCTAAAATGTCCAATTCTAAGTCATTAACCATTGAACTCAATTAGTACAAAACTTAGACAAAAATACACAATTTCGGTACTCAAAGTGAAAGCACTCGAACATGGGCTTTTGGGCCTTAATCTACCATTAAAACATCTCATTAGATCCTAATGACCCATACAAAACATCACACGCACAATTAAACCTAATTAACCCTCAATTAGGCCTAATTAACCCCTAAAAATGCACAATTAAACTAATTAAGGGTTTAGGGGTTTATACTCGCCTATTAACGACTCGGGACGACAGAACGGCGGTCGATCACCGACGCGCGGTAAGGATCGACGGCGGCGTTCGGTGCAGCCGTGGTCCGCGCGACACCGCGTAGAGGTGATTTGCCGCTGGTTTTGTTGTTTGGGCTGGAAATGGGACGTGGATGGCCGAACAGGTGAGAGGAAGGTCCAAGGGTGCGTGGCGTGCGGTGGTAGGTGGCCGGCGGCTCGCCGGTACTGCTCCGGCGTGAACGCACTTAAAATGCGTGAAGGCTGGAACTAGAAACGGAAGAGAAGAAGAAGATTTTCTCGGGAAAATGACCGAATGAATCTCACGAGAGAGAGAAATGGTCTGGTCCAAGTGAGTCAACAATGGGTGAGTGGATTCCAAGTGTCAAGATCTAGGGCTATTGGACAATTTTGCCCTTGATCCAATGGCTATAATTCCTTCTTATCCAATTATTTAGGGGTAAAATGGTCATTGGTCCTTAACCCAAGCTGACCAGACCGATTTAGCCCTAACTCACCTTGGTTAGTCCCCTAATTAAATCCAAAATTCGGAATTACCAAAAATGGGTCTAAGGGCATTTTGGTAATTTTTCAGTCCCAGGTCAAAATTCCAATTTTCGCACATACGCATTCCATATGTGCGTGGCCAATATAATATGGCGTCGGAATCGCGAAATTCACTTTTTAAGCCCCGAAAATCGATCGCAAAGTTTCGGGAATAAAATAATATTATTTTTCCAATTTTTGTCGAAATTCAAATTTTTGTCCAAAACGACTCCTCGGTATGCATGGCCACCCAAAAATGGCGTTGGCCTCGAAAAATAACCTCAAACGGCCTCCGAATCCAGCCTCGGTGCTCACAGAGGCAAAACCGTCATTTTTCCGGTCCCGGGCGAAATTCCAATTTTTACTCGGACTAACTCCAAATGTATGTGGCCAGCGTGATATGACGTCAGATTCCCAAAAATAGTCTCTTAAGCCTTCGAAAATCGATATCGAAATCCGGGCTGTTACAGCTTTGGTAGAGAATCAGTTGAACAACACAATAAAGGCATTGAGAACCAATCACGGACGTGAGTATCTATCTGAGCAATTCAAGGCTCTTTGTGATGAAAAGGGAATTGTAAGACAATTGACTATTTCTGGTACTCCGCAACAAAATGGGGTTGCAGAGAGAAGGAATAGAACCCTATTGGAAATGGTTAGGTCTATGATGGCGCAGGCAAATATACCTGTCTCATATTGGGGAGATGCGTTATTGACTGCTGCTTATATATTTAACCGTGTCCCCTCTAAGTCAGTCACTTCCACCCCCTATGAATTGTGGACTGGTAGGAAACCAGACTTAAGTTATCTACGACCTTGGGAGTGTGCAGCATATGTTCATGATTCTTCTCATAAATATGGCAAATTAGGCCCTAGAGGGAAGAAGTGTATCTTTATTAGATACTCTGAACACTCCAAAGGATACGTGTTCATAGGTGAACAAGCTGATGGA
This sequence comes from Syzygium oleosum, assembly GCF_021117445.2. Lineage (NCBI taxonomy): Eukaryota > Viridiplantae > Streptophyta > Magnoliopsida > Myrtales > Myrtaceae > Syzygium > Syzygium oleosum. The sequence goes on from NW_026607487.1 coordinate 19,820,569, forward strand.
AGTGTGACTGAAATGGAGTCACGAGATGTCACGTTTTTGGAGAACGATTTTCCTAGTAGAGGTGAGATCGATAAGGACTTCCAATTATATGAGATGGAAGATCCCGATAACACACCCACTAATGTTATTGAGAGAAATACAGATTTACCTCAACATACAAGACCTAGTGGGAGTGTTGCATCGCCTGACGAACTGAATTCACAAGAAGTTCAGTTGCGTAAAAGTAGTCGTAAAAGTATTCCCCGTCGTCGTTTTGAGATTGAAGAGGAAGCTTTTATGATTGCTCCACAAGACGATGCGGAGCCTAAGACAGTTCAAGAGGCTCTTTCATCCCCTGACAAGGAAGAATGGAAAAAAGCTTTGGAAGATGAAATGGAGTCTATGAGGACAAATCACGTCCGGGACTTGGTTGATCTGCCACCCGATCGCAAGGCTATTGGAAACAAATGGATTTTCAAGATTAAGCGAAGGGCGGATGGATCCATTGAAAAGTATAAGGCTCGCCTTGTGGCACAAGGCTATACTCAACAAGAGGGTGTAGACTATGAGGAAACTTTTTCACCAGTTGTAAGGTTTGCCTCCATACGCCTTATCCTAGCCATTGTTGCACATTTGGACCTAGAATTACATCAAATAGATGTAAAGACAGCATTTCTCAACGGAGAACTAGATGAAGAAATCTATATGAAGCAACCGATAGGTTTCATTGCTGAAGGTCATGAGCGTAAAGTTTGCAAACTTCATCGCTCAATTTATGGCCTTAAGCAATCGTCTAGACAGTGGTATTTTTCGTTTTCATCGAGCCATAACTTCTTTTGGGTTCACGATGATCGAAGAGGATCACTGTGTGTATATCAAACGGTCCGAGGATAAATTTATGATTTTATCTCTTTATGTGGATGATATTCTGTTGGCTGGGAATGACAAGGGTTTGGTTATAACCATAAAAGAATGGTTGTCTTCTAATTTTGAAATGAAGGGCATGGGAGAAGCTGCATATATATTGGGAGTTAAGATTGAAAGAGATCAATCAAAGAAACTCCTTGCTATGTCACAAGAGTCTTATATAATGAAGATTCTTGAACGCTTCAATATGCAGTACTGTAATCCCATTGATACCCCTGTCATGCAAGGCGAAGGCCTGAGTACTAAAATGTGTCCTAAGACTTCAGAAGAAAAGAAAGAAATGGTAACTGTTCCTTACGCTAGTGCTGTCGGAAGTTTGATGTATGCTATGATGTGTACTCGACCCGACATATGTCATGCTGTGGGGTTAGTGAGCCGATATCAATCAAATCCTGGTCCAGCACACTGGAAAGCAGTTAAGAGGATCCTGAGATACTTGAAAGGCACTATGGACTATCGACTTTGCTATCAAGGGAGTGATATACGCTTATTAGGATACTCTGATGCTGATTGGGGATGAGACCTAGATGAGCGTAAATCGACGTCTGGATATGCGTTCTTGCTTAATGATGGGGCAATTTCTTGGAATAGCAAGAAACAGACATGCATAGCTTTATCTACGATGGAGGCAGAATTTATTGCATGTTCTGCTGCAGTGCAAGAAGCAGTATGGCTAAAACGTTCATTGAAAAATTTAGCCATTGTCACTAATGTCCCAAGACCAGTGACAGTATATTGCGATAGTCAAGCAGCCATTGCCTATGTGAAAGATCCCAAGTACCATGGTAGGACGAAGCACATTGACATAAAGAATAACTTCATCAGAGATATAATAGCGCAGAAGGAAGTAGTCCTGCAATATATTTCAACCAACAGGATGGTTGCTGATCCATTTATGAAGGCTGTTCCAAGAGACGTGTTCTTGACCCACAGGATGTCTCTAGGATTACGTAGAATGTAATTATGATATGTAATATTGTTGAGGATCACTGGATTATGTTTGTATATGTATTGTACTTGTTTGTTAATGAATTGATGCTTTATCAATTAGTACAATGTTATGAGACTAGCACAAACACACATATATTGTTGAAAGGTATGTCACCAGGCAATGATTGGCTCACTCACACGAGCAATCACCTCAAACGCTATAGTAAGCGGGTTGAGATGAGACGATATGTACTATAAATGCTGGAAGAGCAGTTTAGTACGTAAAACGATTTAATGTCGCCTTGATTGGAATCAAGATGAGGTCTGTTATTCGTATGTGATAAGACCGAACATGATAGTCCCACAATCATGTATGCCTGAAGGTAAACGGACGCGAGTACTAAATTGGGCGCTATGGAAAGCGAGTTGATATAGCACTCGGGCTAAACATGAGTACGTGAGAAGCACGTGACCATGTTTAGGCTAAGATCCGTATAGTGGATATGATTAATAAATGACATACGCTCTTATAGATAGAGAAATCCACTATAGCATGTAATTCATATTACATGTGCTTTATTCGACCAATAAGGGAGATGAGTACAATTATCCCTATTTATTCATCATGTGAGTCCTTAAGGTAATTTATAATTTACCTTACTTTGTGCCCTATGTTACTTCTGACTATGTTCTCAAAATAGAAGATCAATGTTGCTACTTTAGCATGTTACCGGCGGTCATGAATAGATATGGCTTTATGGGACGTGTCTAGGAAAGCAATTGTTCCTAAATAGAGAGAGATATGAGTGCGAAGGAAGATTATTGTTGTTTTACATCTATCACATGTGTTTACTGGTCGACCAATTATTTCGCCTTCAGTGGCTTTCGGAAATAATTGTAAATACATGGTGTTTTTTTGAGAAAAGTCAAGTATAGCCTTTAAGGGATAGGTATACTTGGACTGATGTAACAAAATACGTCTGGGGCACTGTGAGACATCAATTGTTTATTTATTTTTAGGGTTGTAGCCATTATGTTATCCCTAACAGGTGCATAATTAGAGCTCCCAAGTGCAGGTGTACTCACTGGTCGCACGGCTTTCTTGCCAGTATGAATTGTTTCTAAGGTAGATGAATGTTGAATGCCTTATGTTCTTGATAGAGCATCATCAAGCCTATCATGTGCGAGTGGGAGATGTTATATTTCGTCGGTCCGCCCATGATGTGTGTGTCCAAGGGACACCATTTGCTCTATTAAGAGTTGTGTCTGAGAGACACCTTTTGAAGAGGTGCGAGGAGAGTTTCTTAATAGAAGTTAAGATAACTTCTTCGGATGATGAACAATACACAAGAGAAATTAACAACTCTCTGGACGCATTAAGGATTCCGTATCTATTCTTAGAAGACAATCGGCATTAACGCTGTGGAACAAGAATACTTTCCTTGTGATTGTATTCGGACCAACGTGAAGTAGATTCGTTCATCGTTTGCTAGTGATTCAACGTGTGATCCTGGAAATTGTGTTTGGAGTGCATCGAACAGGTTAGTCGATTCTCCCGACACTCGATTCCAACACTTTTCAAACGTTGTCTTGAAGTAATGAATAGATCGATAGCTGATAAGTTGAAAGCATACCAGCTCCATCCTTTGGCCTTTCCATTAGGAATTTCTTAATCATCTTTGCAAACTACATGATTTTGGAATTAGCAGCGACGGTGGAGGTGTTTCGCATTTTAGACTTTGGTATTAATTTTAGTTTTCAACGGCCAATCCTTATCCAGGAGCTCTAAAGGAGAACTAGAAGAGATCCTAATCTGCAAATCGCAGGAATAGAGCTTCCAGAATCTGGATTGTGTCCGGCTGAGACACTTGAGGAGACAGGACACCGTTTGGCCAACTATTCTGACCGCTTTCTTGTTCCCATTGAGCTCCATGCCATACCACAGGAATTTGGGGCTGTATCAAAGTTACGATCTCACAGTTTGAAGAGGCAAGGTGGTTGCTACGAGTTGTCTTTCTTGATTTAAGCATCTTCTTGACGAGACAGTTGAGGTGAACTGTCAGCAAGATGCTGTCTTAAGGCTAATCAGGAGTATGAAACCGAACGTCCTTTTCCATGGTATATCTAGTGGATCCTATAATGCGCCCTTTTTCATTACTAGATTCCACGAGGCTCTTTTTAACCTTTCTATATGTATGATATGTTTGATGCTACCATTGCCTGTGATGATGAACAGAGGTCAGTTTTGGAGAGGGAATTTTATGGGCGAGAGATTGTGAATGTTGTGGCGTGCGAAGGTTTACAGAGGATTGAAAGGCTTGAAACACAGGCAGTGGCATGTTGGTCTTACTAGGGCTGGTTTCAGCCAGCTTCCTCTAGATCAGAAGCTCATGAAGAAAGCCGGGGCTAAGTTGGGTACATGTTACCACAAGGATTTCATGCTTAACGAAGAAAGCAACTGGATGCTGCTTGGTTGGAGGCGCTGCAAAATTCCTGGTGGCACCTGTTGGGTAAGCCACATAGCTTCATTTTTGGAAGTGAAAGGGCAGGGAGGGGCGGGGGCGACAGACAAAGCTAGCAACCCTCTCTAATCGTTACATAAGTATCCCGCCCGTTACGGAATATTTGGATTGTGCTCGAGTTTGAGCCCCATTGAATAAACACAGTCCAGTATTAAAGCAGGCGAGTATGGCCGGATAAATAAAGTCCACCCGGTGTTTCTGTTTTTGTCTCTCCTAAGTGCCAGCTTGAAATAATAAATAGGTTGATCATCTCCTGATTTGGTGGGATCCTTTTGTCTTGGCTGCACATGGTTTTGTGTTGTTATTGGCTGCAAGAGAAGACTTCCACAAGCTGCTCGACAAAATGAAGGGAGGACATTAACTCCTCGTTGTCTCCTGGCCGCACAATGTTTCTTGAAGAGAAGCCATTGGAGTTTGTATCCATTTGACTTCCATTTTGGTCCTCTACAAATATGGGAGCCCGGACCTGAGCAGGTCATTAAAAGGCTTAAGAGAAGACAGGAGAAGGAACTCTCCGGTCTGGTAGAGAGATTTTCCCGTAAGTTCTCTCCGTATTTCTACTCTCTAAGAAAGAAAAAAAAAAAAGAGAGGAAACTTGGGATCCTGCAAAGAAAAAGAATCGGAGGAAACTTGGAAGATCTTGAATGGGGAAGGTAGACTCCATATCAACTTCGATTGGCTATCGCCGGGTAGGCAGGTATAATAGACTTCTAGAGACTGCTCAATTAAATGAAGGGAGGATATTAACTCCTCTTTGTCTCCTGGCGCACAATGTTTCTTGAAGAGAAGCCATTGGAGTTTGTAACCATTTGACTTCCCAAAGGCTCACATTTATTACTCCCACAATAAATGTGAACCTTTTTGGTCCTGTATAAATATGGAAGCTCACACAAGCTCTCAGTCAAGCAAAGCAAGAACTAGCAGAGCATTCCTTCAATTGAACAAAGGATCTCTCTTGAACACACATGGTTTTGTGCAGAAAATCCTTGAGTGTTTTTTGAGCAGTGAGGTAATATTCAATAAGTATTGAGCAATTATATGAGGCTAAACACGGTAAGTTTGGGTATTATTTTAGGGTTGGGAAACACTCGAGTGTTTGTAATCGTGTATTCTCCGATTTATTAGGGAATTATTTGCGGTTGGTTTTCCAGTGGATGTAGATACCGATGTTCGGACCGAATCATTTTAAACCACGTAAATCTCTCGTGTCATTTATTGTTCATCGTTTTATTTTCTCTGATAATTCATCTTCTCATATTTTGATGTAATTGCGAAGATCCTGACCATTTTATAACAGCTATTCAGCGTTTTAAAGCATGTTTTCTAACATGATGACCCTCAGTAGGCGAGGAACATATACAAGAGAGGCTGAGGTAATGTTCATTTTCAAGGTTTCACACTAAGTATGCTTGCATTATGCCTAGCAAAAAAATAAAAGTACTGTGGTATTAAGTGCGCGCTTGCTGGTTGGTTAGCATCTTTTTAGACAATCATGTAATTTTTCCTTAGCGGATAAATGAAGCACCAAATGAACTCTTGTGGAATGTTTCAAGGGTCAGAGTATAATGCCTGTCATCAACTAATATGGGAGGAAGGATCTCAAGTAAAATTCACTTTTGGGCGGAACTATTACTTATAAAACCCTCTTTAGCAGAAGGAAGATCTCAATAAAATAGGAAGGGCCGTTGTTGGAAGACGCTGTTACTAGTCGTCATTGACTCAATAGAGGAAGGTTATTTCATGGAGTGCAAAGCCAACGTGAAAAGTCTTTTTGTTGGTAAGATAATGTACTTTAAGCACAATGGTGTCTTAGGTCTATTAGTTCAATATTTGGGACTTTGTCATGATATTGGCACGTGGGCCGGCAATTCTTTCTCTATTTCTCAGAAAGGGTGGAATTGTCTCTTAGCTTTTCTGCAATAACGATATTGATATTAGCCATTTTGCTGTGTTTTTTCCATGCGTCTTTGTTTGACAATTTAGTCATTTCATTTTCTATTCGGAGATGATTACAATTTGTTAGTGCTCTATTTTATCATTACATGAGGTTTTTGAAACTTTCATCAGACTCCTTGTGAGTAATGGTGGCTTTTGACTCGGTCAAAATTGATAGGGAAAAATAAAATAAAAAAGAGAAATTTTGACTTGTCAAAAGTGGAGGGGACGAATAAAAGGCCTAAAGAAGAAACAAAGAGGGGCACACACGGAATAGAAGAAGGATGAAAAGAAAAGAAAGGGAAAGAAGAAGAAAGAGAAAAAAAAAGGGAAATGAGTATATGCCTCGAAGACCTCGTCAAGTTGAATTAGCTTCGTTTCGCAGTGCCCGATAAGGATATTCAAACCCTTTGTTCATTTAATCGGTGTAATTTTCGGAGTTTTTAGTCATAAATTTGGAGTTATGTTAATTTTGAACCGGGGGGGCGGGGGGGGTTTGATTTAGGAGTTGTTAAGTTGTGAAATTACATGGAAATGATAATTTAGGGTGTTGTGGAGCCGTAAGGTTTGATGAAAATCGATTTGGAGTAATGGTTTAGTCGGAGGTAATTTTAAAATTTTGCACGCGAGCTCCATGTAGCGGACATCTTTAGATATTTGCTTTGGCAAGCTTTTTGTTGGCGTGTAGGAGTCATTTTGTCTGTAATTAAGTTTAGTTAAGTCGATTCGTAGTTGATATAGCATTTTACTTGATTTTGATGTTGTTTCTCGATTATTTGACATGATTGCGAGTTCGTCGACTCGAAAATCTTTATTGTTTGTTCTTAAGCTTTCCCACGGGAGTGGCACTTATTTCTTCTTTGAATTTGTAAAAAGATAGAATTGATACATTATGAGTTATGAAATGGCATATTTATTGCATAAAATCTAAATAAGGTATTTATTACTTTTTGGTTATTTGTGAATGCTTTACAATACGTTTTATGAAAGAATTGTGAAAAGTTACACATGTTGCTTTGAGAATCTCATTTATGAAATAAATTTTGAAATGATTTGAGAAATAGTTTACGAAAGGTATTCTGATTGAGGAGTTGAGTTATGAAAGTTATATGTTTTGGTTTGTGAAATGTATTCTGATTTAGGGAAAATTCCAAATAAGAGCTTGAAGTATATCTTGTCTCAAACGAGGGCCTGAAGTGTAATCGTTTTCTTAAATAAGGGCTTAAAGTCCTTATTTGAGATGATTTGGCCACTTCATGCCCTTATTTGAGACTAATAAGTCACTTCGTGCCCTTATTTAAAAAAATGGTTAATATCATGAAAAGTCCCAAACTGGTACATTTGTGACAAATTTACCTCAAACTAATTTTTTGATCACGAAAAACCCAAAACTGGTATACCTGTGATAAATTTACCCCAAATTAATTTTTTGACCACCAAAAACCCCAAACATGTACATTTGCGACAAATTTACCTTCCATTAAATTGAATTAATACAAAAAAAAATCACAAACTAGTACACTTAGGACAAATGGAGGGTAAAACCCCAAACTAGTAAATTCGTCAATTGCCATGGATCATTTAATTAAGTAAGTTGACAGTAAAATTTAACGAAAACTAACAGAGGGTAAATTTGTCGCAGGTGTACCGGTTTGGGGTTTTCGTGATAGTAACCCTTGAGAAAATGAGGACACTTTAGGCGCTTATTTAAAAATTCCCTCTGATTTATGATACGGATTTTGGATTTGTTTTGTGGATTATTAGAGGATGATGGTTTGATGCTCATTATCGCTGTGAACCCAGTTAGGGGTTTCTAGATACACATATTGGCTTCTAAATATCATTTTGGGTCGAGCTATTGGCTGATAATAGGTGGGGACCTTGCCAAGGGGAATTTTGGTTGCCTTGTCGCTAGGGTTATGTTGTGACCATGATTGGATATTGAGCAATACATTGCTCGATAGAATGGATCATTAACGTGTGATTTGATAGAAATTGATCAATGGAAATGACCATTGATGTTTGATTTATGATGGTGGATTAAATGAGTATTGCTGATATATTTCAAGCTTTGAAATGAAACAACTCATGTTTGATTTGGTACATATATTATATCTTAGGTTTGGATTATGAATTTACGGTATTACTTTATATGTGTGCATAGTGAATGCTCGATCTACTTAGAAGAGATATGTACTACTCATTATGTTGTGGTTGTTCAAACCATTCATCTTAAATATTTTTCACATTCTTTTGCTAGTGACAAGTAGGACAAGAGCACTGTGAAGGGAAATTTTGTAGTAGGATTTTTGGGTATGAGCTTAACTAGTATATATGTGAGATGATACTTGTTGGGTTGGTTGAGTTATGAGATGTATATAGAAACTATGATGCTGTGACTAACTTATTGTTATATATAAAATATATTTTTATGTTGATTTGTGTGTGAGGCTACATCTTTCGAGTAGAATGATAGCTGTGTCATTTCTCTGTGGGAGTCGATTCATCTTTACAACTGCAATTTCCTTCTTCTTTTCCTCCGGTCTGGGTTAGTTTTTAAGGATTAGATCTAATTAAAGTAATGTAAATTATTATATTAAGTGAGAATCTATTTCTGATTAGATGAATCCTTCTTTTATACGAGAAGACAAACTACAAATTTCCAAATTCTGGGTCAAGCTTTTTGTGTTTCTAATCCCATAGGCCATAACAAGTCTTGGCGCTTGTCAAACAAGTCTCTTGACTCATGGAAAGCCTTCATTTACAGTAACATAGCAGCCATTCACTGTATCAAAAAAGGTTTTTCATTTTAACAAAAAAGTTTTCAACTTCGGAGGCTATAACCAAACAAAATATTATAAAATACTTTCTATTCCATGTCTGATCTGGTCCAAAGGTGGTGCAACTGTTCCTGGCAATGTTCTTTTGAGCAGGCACCAACGTTTGGGACCAACTTGATGACAAATGGGCACTTATACAGCACCTCGGGGAATGACGAAGTCCTATTACTATTCCAACAAAGTAAACTACTCCGCGCTCTGGAAATTTAACTAGTCGAGTTTCTTCCGCAGTTCACAGGTCAGAGAGTGGGGGTTTCGGGCGTTTCAAGCATTGCAAGTACCTTAACTTCGTCCAAAACAACAATATTGCGTGCACGGTAATTTAGTTGGAGAGACGGAACACCTAAAAATCTCTCCCAGGGCGGGTCAGTGCTCTTTTCCACAGTGCATATGCATGCATACCAGCAAAAGTTTGACGAAGGGATGGGACCTAGATGACGTAAGTTTTGACCCATAGCCACGAACCTAAGTGACCACCAGCAAAAAATTGACGAAGGGATGGGACCTATATGACGTAAGTTTTGACCCATAGCCACGAACCTAAGTGACCACCGGCACCAATCCCGGAGCCAAATTGCCTCACACCCTGTCTCCATGCTGCAAACACTACTTCAAGAACCCGCAAATATCTCTTCACCTTCATCTGTGGTTGTAACTCGAGAGCTTCGTTCAGGTACGCATATTATTAGCAGAATTGCAATTGTTTATCTCTATCTAGTGTTCTAACGGCAGCTTAATTTTGATTACTAATTAGTATTGATCTTTCATTTCAGTTATCATACCTGTAACTGGACTACATGCACATGATCTCACAAGTACTCTGTCGATACTTTTCGGTTTCACTGATTCCTATGTTTTCCAGTTCATATACTATTGATATGCGTCGCTGTGTTTCCGTAGTTACTTGACTTGGAACTTATCTAGGAAGGGGACTTCTAGAAAAACAAAATATCTGCTGATTAAAGTTATCTTTGATCATGGTTGAAGTTCAAGCTAGGTTTCTAATTTCTTACAAGTAGATACTTGCTAACTCTGTATCAGTCACCAGGTTGAGGTGGTGAGCTTCTGTACCAATTTGAGACAGTGAATTACTATGGAGTCCAAGTCTACCGAACTCACTCTCCCTGTTAACGGTTTCAAGGCTGATAGCCTTGCTTACCCAGCCAACCCAGATCCGTTTCCGTATCTCTCAGATGGGTTCAATATAAATGAACTTCATGTTGATTTCAACTCCCCAGAGATTAACTCTCTCCTGCACGAACAGCAATCGACAAATATCGTACCCATTGTTCCGATCATCCTTGATGGAGAACTGAATCTGCCATCCACAGAGGTAAGCCCCGATGGAGGCTCGCTACACAACTCCACAAGCTTCAGTGAAATACCAAATTTAAGGGGAGAATCTATCTCCCTCTTGGATTACAGCAACTCACCAGATCCTGTTCTCAAATACATAAGTCGGATACTTATGGAAGAGGACGTGGAGGAGCAGCCCTGGATAATACCTGACATGATGGCTCTACGACAGACTGAGAAATCTTTGTACGACACACTTGGCAAGAAGTATCCCAATTCGCCGGAGCATACCATAGAAGTCAATACCAATCAATTCATCGACAGCACAAGCAGCAATTGTAATGGAAATAGCAGTGAGCAGGGTTGTAATGGCACTAGCCATTCTCTTGATCCTAATTCACAAGATGATCCTGAAGGCTCTCAATATCATGCTTCCCTTTATGCCCCGAATCCTCATGACGTAGTCATGCAGTGGACCATGGATCCCAGTTCTCATTTCTACATCAATTCTACAAGTGGCTTCCCTGACAACTGGGATGGGTTTGGTGATGCCTTCCCCATTGAGCTTCTGGATAGGAGTACATTGAGCAATAATCAACCTGTCTTGCAATTGCAGTTTAATAAAGGGTTTGAGGAGGCAAGGAAGTTCCTTCCTGCGAGCGTCCCTTTGACAATGGATCAAGAAAACTATGATTTGGCTCATAAGATTGGAAACACTGAAGTTGATGAGGAGAATTTGAGGAATCACTTAAAGAATGCATCAAGGGGGAGAAAGAATCACTATAGGGACGATGCGACTTTTGATGAAGGGCGGGCCAAAAAGCAATCAGCATTATATAAGGAAGATTGTGAGCTCTCGGAAATGCTTGATAAGTTATTGCTTGGCGACAATATGGAGGTGCCTCTATCATTAGAGTCCACATCTGAGAAGACAAGCCAAAGCGAAGACCTGCCTGGTCCTAGTTGTAGCCGGGGCCGTCATAAGAAGAGAATTAAGAGCACAGCGGACTTGAGGAGTCTTTTGGTTCTCTGCGCACAAGCTGTTTCGGCTAGTGACTTCAGGACTGCTCATGAACTACTAAAGCAAATTAGACAAGATTCTTCCTCCTCTGGTGATGGATCTCAAAGATTAGCTCATTACTTTGCCAATGGGCTAGAAGCACGCCTTGCAGGCAGTATCGACCCATATCAGGTTCAAAGTTGTTTCAGTTGCTTTAGAACGGTAGCTGATAAGCTGAAAGCATACCAACTCCATCTTTCGGTCTGTCCATTTACGAAATTCTAAATCATCTTCGCGAACTTCATGATTTTGAAATTTGCAGCTACAGCAAAGGTGCTTCATATTATAGACTTTGGTATTAGTTTCGGTTTTCAATGGCCAATACTTATCCAGGAGCTCTCGAAGAGAACTGAAGGAGCTCCTAAGCTGCGAATCACAGGAATAGAGCTTCCACAACCTGGATTTCGACCAGCCGAGAAAATTGAGGAGACAGGTCATCGTTTGGCCAACTATTGTGAGCGCTTTAATGTTCCCTTTGAGTTCCATGCAGTAGCATCAGGGAGCTGGGAATGTATCAGGATCGAGGATCTCAAGATTCGAAGTGGCGAGATGGTTGCAGTGAATTGTCTTTCTCGGCTTAGGTATCTTTATGATGAGGCAGTTGAGGAGAACTGCCAGCGCGATGCTGTCTTAAGGCTGATCAGGAATATGAAACCAGATGTCTTTGTTCATGCTATATACAACGGGTCCTATAATGCGCCCTTTTTCTTAACTAGATTCCGGGAGGCACTTTTTCACATCTCTGCAGTGTATGACATGCATGATGCTACCGTGGCCGGTGACAATGAACAGAGGTTGGTCATAGAGAAAGAGTTCTATGGACGAGAGATTATGAATGTTGTGGCATGTGAAGGTTTACATAGGGTTCAGAGGCCTGAAACGTATAGGCAGTGGCAAGTTCGTGTTACCAGGGCCGGTTTCAAGCAGCATCCTCTTGATCAGGAGCTCATGAAGAAGGCTAGGGCAAAGCTGAGTGGATGTTACCACAAGGATTTTGGGCTTCACGAAGAAAGCAACTGGATGCTGCTTAGCTGGAGGGGCCGAATAATTTCCGGTTCCACGTGTTGGTATCCACATAGGTTGCGTTAAGCGTGTTTTCTAACATGATGACCCACGGTTAGTGAGATTCTTCCTGAACTGCCATTGCCAGGCGAGGAATATCTGTAAGAGAGGCTGACATGGTGCTCCTTTTCTCGTTCGATCTATCTTACAATTTGGGTGTATTTACAGGCTGGTTAGCTTCTTTTGAGCTCGATCATGCGACTCTTTCCTTGCAGATCAAATAAAGCGGCAAATACACTGTTGTGAAATGTGTCGAGCAGGAGGAGGATCTCAGTTAAATAAAGGGGACCATTGTGTGAAAGACATTTGTACTGGTAGTCGACAGGGTTTGGTTTTCTGTGAAGTGCTGTGCCAACTTAAGAATGTCAATATCTTGCAGAGGCAGGGGACCTCTGCTTCTTAATTGTAAGATAATGGATGCTTAGCAGAATTGTGTTATGTCTGCAGTTGCGCCTCAATACCTGGGACTTGCTCATGGTTTTGGCGAGATAAGCCGGCATTTTTAGATGGTTATGCTAGTTTTATTCTTCTATTGTGTATGTGTGTTTGTTCTTAATTTAGTCGTTTGAGTTTCTAGTTTGATGTAATTGGAGCTATTTTGTAGTTTCGTGTAATTTTAGTTCTCTGTCTGTACTTTATCAAACTGAGTTCTTATTATTTTTATAAGATTTTTGTTAAAACCTCGGAATGATTATACTTTGTCCTCTGTAATTACTTTATCTTTTGATCAATTCTTGTATTTGTGGTGAAATTCTCTTTGGTTCGACACATCTCTGCAGTTTCTTTCTATAGCTGCCCCCCAACTCAGGTTTGGACGTCCTCTTCTAAACTGAGCTGCGCTAAATATTGCAGGATAACCCTCACATTTACTTAGTAGAACCAATCATCTCTTCCAATCCTCAAGATCATATTTTTTGAATAGCTTAAACATTTAGCGCAGCTGCAAGTAGTCCTCCAAATTCTTCGAGGATAATGGAGCTTTTAATTATCGTGGCTCCTATTATCTAATAATCAATGGGAAGTATGACTTGATTTGCTTAAATAAGCACAATCGAGTTTCGGTGAAAGTAAGCATTGATCGATGCTTGAACAAAACTGGACCTGCAAAATAAGTTGTGGTCTATATAATTTCAAGAATCAATGTGCAAGTCCACACACAACCTTCTTCGTGCTTAACGAAGAAGCAAATGTTGGGTACCCACATAGCTTTCTTTTTATAAGTAAAAGGGCTGGGAAGTGTGGGGGGCGACAAGCAATACTCGCGACCCTCTCTCTAGGTGTTATCATAAGGGTCCCACACCCGTTCCAGCTGCTTCGCATTCTAAAGCATGTTTGTCTAACATGATGACTCTCAATAAGCGAGGATTCCATACAGGAGAGGCTGAGGTAATGTTCATTTTCAGGTTTCACCCAAGTATGCTTGCATTATGCCTAGTAAACATTGAGGTATGCTGGCATTATGTGCGCATTTTACTGGCTGGTTAGCATTTTTCCTCTGCATATAAATGAAGGACCCAGAACACTCTTGTCAAATGTGTCAAGGGACGAGAATAACACCTGCAAATTATTTCTTCAACTAATATCGGGGAGGAAGGATCTCTAGCAAGTTCACTTTTGGGCAGAACTATTTACTGATGAAACTCTTTTTAGCAGAAGGAAGATCTCAATTATATATTAGGGACTATTGTTGGAAGACACTGTTACTGGTGGTCAATAGAGAAGGTTCATCTATGTAGTGCAAAGCCAACGTAACTAGTCTTTTTGTGAGTAAGATCGTGTACTTAAGCAGAATGGTGTCTTATGTCAATTAATTCGTTTTGATGTCTAGGACTTTGTTATGATATTGGCAGATGTACCAGCAATTCTTTCTTTATCACTCTGAACGGTGGAATTGTCTCTTAGCTTTTCTGTAGCAGTAATATATCGATTTTGCAGTTTTTTTTTTCATGTATGTATGTTTATCAATTTAGTCGTTTCATTTTGTAGTTGGAGATGATTCAACTGTTTAGTGCTCTATCTTAACATTACCTGAGGTTTTTAAAACTTCATTAGTTTCCTTTTGGAACTCTTGGAATAGTATAATTGATCCTGCACAATTGCTTTCATTTTAAGCTGATCCCCATAACTATTGTGGATTTAGAATTGGTTCAATGTGCATCTTCGCTTCCGTCGTTAACACGTCCTTATCTAAACTGAAGCAAAGCAAGCTCTCTCTAGATAACCCTCACATTGACTTAGTAAATCCACTCATCTCTACCAACGGTCAACGGGATGGAGCTTTAAGCTATTGTTGGGTCCTAATATCTAATTTGGTATATGGTAAATGTGACTGCCTATTGAAAGTGAAAGTGCACTGATCCATGTTTGAATGAAGCTGGACCTGTGAATGGAGTGTGCAAGTCCAAGCACGCCCTTCTTCCTTTCGAAGTCCTCGAAGTGCATTTTGATTCATCAGCTTTATGTACGTAATTTGCCGCCATGGCGATAAAGGACTCTTGAATACCAATTCTAACGAGAGCCGATCACATTCGAGATTGAAATGTCACAAATTCCTTTTTTTTTTCTCGCTCCAGTTTACGTAAGCTTTGGAAAGTCACAAGGATTAAAAAACTGATACACAGCGAGAATCTGATAAGAAAGCTTAGTATTAATTATTCATGCAATACCAATAAAAAAATTATTTATGCAATGTAAGAGAGAATCCAGGTTAGATGTAACTTTCTCTGATTCTAGAACTGCAGCGATCTGGGACAAGCCCATTACTCTCTTCCCAAACCCCATGGGCCATTCAAATTTGGGCGGACATGTCTCTTTACTTTTGCAAACCTCATTCTCAACAATAGCAGCCATTCACTGTATCAGCAAACATCATCCTTTAAACAAATCTTTCTCCTTGGAGGCTAATACCAAACATACAATAATGACTTCTAGAGTCCCATATGATGTCCAACCTTTGATCCGGTCCAAACGTTGCGCAATTGTTTTATGGTAATAATCTACTGCGTTCACACCAATACTGGGGACGTATTAGTCAAACAACACTGTTCTGACCAAGAAATGAAAATAATTAGAGCAGGTGAGCTTGACTTGAGCACAAGAGTAAATGTATTTTACTATCAAAAGGGGGTGTATAATGTCATTGCCTTATTCTGTATATATAAAAAGAGAATCACTCAAAGTTCACAGGTGTTTGCAACTCGTGAGCTTCATTCAATTCAATCCTCCTAAGAGCTCCACATTTCTTCCTTCGGTACGCTGCTCGCAGATTTCATGTTTGTTATTGTGATTGCAGCTTTTGATTATTCTTCCGATCAATTTGGTCCAGTAGTTCTACGTTTCCTTCCACTAATTCTTTGCTTTGCTTTGCTTTCCAACGTCTAGAGAAGCTAGATTACATACACACGATTAGTTCGAATTTATGTGTCCCTCACTCTGTTCACGCTTTTTGAACTGGATGCCATAAGTTGATTCCTTTGTTTTTTCTTTTATGTGTCCCTGAATCTCTGCAGTAATAGACTTGAATCATCTTAGATTCTCAGGGGATTCAACTGTCTAGATAAAAAGTGAATTATATGCAGATCAAATAGTCTTACATGACAGTTCTTACCAAAAAAAAAAAAATAGTCTTACATGACAGTTAAAGTTCAAAGCTAGGCTTCTGATGAGCAGTTGCTTGATACTTTACATCAGACACTCGTTTGAGGCGGTGAGCTTTTGTAGGACTTTGAGACAGTGATCCCAATGGAGTTCAGCTTCCCTGCATCCTCTTCCCCGGTTGACGGTTTCAAGGACAATAGCCTCACTCACCCAGCCATTTCATATCATTGTCGAAATCTCTGTAATGCAGTCAAAATCAATGAACCTCCTGTTATTTCCAACTCTGCAGAAATGACCTCTCTACCGCACCAACCTGAACCCAAATATAATGCACCATCTGTTCCCATTAATCTTGATGGAGACCTGGACCTTCCATCAACAAATAAGAGACCCCATTTAGGGATGATTTGCCATTTCACTAGCTCCAATGAAGGCCTACATGAAGGGGGGGAGTCTCTTTCCCTCTCAGATCACAGCGATTCAGCGGATCCTGTTATCAAATACATAAATCAGATGCTTATGGAAGAGAATATGGAGGAGCAACCCTGGGTTGTTCCCAACATCATGGCGCTACGACACATGGAAAAGTCCTTGTATGATGCACTTGGCAAGAAATACCCAGATTCCCCTGAGCAAACTGAACGGATTGATACCAATCAGGTCATTAACAGCTCAAGTTTGAATCCGTGGGGAAGCGGCGGTGATCAAGGCAGTAACGGCGCTACCAACACCAGCTCCAACTCTTGCCATCCTCTGGATCCCAATCTACATGATGATCCAGAAGGAAATGATTATGATTCCATTCATGCCAAAAGTCCTGGTGACGTGGTCTTGCAGTCGAACGTGGATTGTAAATTTCAATCCTCCAGCAATTCTGTAAACAGCTTGCCTAAGTATGGGGATAAGTTTTATTACTTGGCTCCAGGTGAGCTACTAATTAGGCATATTTTCAACAACAATGAGTCTGTCCTGCAATTTAATAGAGGGTTAGAGGAGGCCAGGAAGTTCATCCCTAGTGGCATTCATATAACTATCAATCAGGAGAAAGATGGATTGGCTTCAACCATCAGAGAGAAAGAAGAAATTGGCATCAATGGTAGCAATCAGTCAGAGAATGGGTCAAGGGGGAGACAGAATCATGAAAGGCATTATGCCAGGTTGGAAGAATGGTGGGCCAACAAGCAATTGGCTTCAGACAACGAAGACTCAGAGCTTTCAGATTTGCTCGAAAAGTTGTTGCTCAGGAACAAGAATGGGGGACTTCTATCATTAGAGTGCAAATCAGAGAGGTTAAGTGAAACCAAGGATCTTCATGGTCCTAATGGAACTGGGGATCATAGTAAGCAGAAGGGAAACGAGAGCACATCGGACTTGAGGAGTCTTCTGATTCTCTGTGCCCAAGCTGTCTCTACTAATGACTTCAAGACTGCTCGTGAAGTGCTAAGGCAAATTAGACAAGAGTCATCCCCCACTGGCGAAGGTTCTCAAAGGATAGCCCATTACTTTGCAAATGGGCTGGAAGCACGCTTGCAGGCAGTATTGGTAGAAGTCAAGCTTTTCACTATTCAGTTATCGAGAAGAGATTGCTAGCTGATAAGGTGAGAGCATACCAACTTCACTATTCAGCCTGTCCATTCACGAAATTCCAAATCCTCTTCTCGAACTACATGATTTTGAAATCAGCAGAAAAAGCAAAAGTGCTTCATATCGTTGACTTTGGTATTAATTTTGGTTTCCAATGGCCAATCCTTATCCAAGAGCTCTCAAAGAGGACCGGAGGGGTTACTAAGCTGCGGATCACAGGAATAGAGCTTCCACAATCTAGATTTCGTCCAGCCGAAAGAATTGAGGGAACAGGTCGCCGTTTGGCCAAGTATTGTGAGCGCTTTAATGTAACTTTCGAATTCCAAGCGGTAGCATCAGTGAGCTGGGAATGTATCAGAGTTGCAGATCTCAAGATTCGAAGCGGAGAGGTGGTTGCTGTGAATTGTCTTTCTCGATTTGAGTATCTCTATGATGAGACAGTTGAGGTGAATTGTCAGCGAGATATGGTCTTAAGCCTCATTAGGAGTATGAGACCTCATGTCTTTGTTCAGGGTATAAGGAATGGGTCCTACAATGCACCATTTTTCATAACAAGATTCCGCGAGGCTCTTTTTCACCTCTCTACTATGTATGATATGTTCGATACTACTGTAGATCGTGACAATGCGCGGAGGTTGGTTCTGGAGAGAGATTTCTTTGGGCGAGAGATTATGAATATTGTGGCATGTGAAGGTTTGGAGAGGGTTGAGAGGCCTGAAACGTATAAACAGTGGCAAGTTCGTCTTACCAGGGTTGGTTTCCAGCAGCTTCCTCTGGATCAGGAGCTCATAAAAAAGGCTAGGGCTAAGTTGAGTGGAGAATACCACAAGGATTTCGTGCTTGAAGAAGAAAACAACTGGATGCTGCTCAGCTGGAGGGGCCGGATAATTTCAGGTTGCGCCGGTTGGGTGTCAGCATAGTTTATTCTGAAAGCATGTTTTCTATCATAGTAACCCGTGATAAGAGAGATTCTTCCAGAATTGCCAGGTAAAGATCATGCGCGTGAGACGCTGAGGTGCTGCTCAATTTCCTGTATCATCTATATATGCTTGCTTTATGTACCTATGTATCAGCCAGTTAGCTTCTGTTTGGATAAGCATTTCATTCTTCCTTGCAGATCATAACACAATATATCAAATGTTTCGAAGGTCAAGTATAATTGCTGTATATCATCTCAACAGAAGATGTTACAGGAGAAGGATCCTAGGTGAATGCCGTTTTGGGCAGAACTATAATAGATAAAACTGATTTAGCAGGAGGATATCAATCATAGAGTTGGAGTTATTGTGCGGAAGACATCTTTATAAGTTTGTGTTAGACATGTAGGGCAGTGTCAACGCCGTAAGTTTATATCTTGCAAAGGTATAGCACCTCTGCTTCTTGCTTGGGGTTTTGGCCAAAGAAGTGTGATGCAATTCTTGCTTTACTTCTCTGAACCAGTGGAGTTGTTTCTTGGCTCTTTCGTAGTACAGCATTCGCATAAAATGTAGTGCAAGTGAACGTTCATTTCAGAAGGGATGAATCTTATCTAAATTTGAGACTTTCCAACATCTGGGACTGGCTTTTGGCCTTTTCTTAGTCCCATGGACCATTCAAATATCGGTGGATAATTCATGCTGCCGTATCAACTAGTCAATGGACTTATGAACACCCTTTTCACGTCAAAATAGCAGCCATTGACTGAATCGGAAGTATTATCCTTCGGGAACTTTTCCTCTTTGGAGGCTATTATCAAACAAACATTAATAACCACAACGGTTCCACACTCGATATGGTCCAAATGTGGTGCGACTGTTTATGGGGATGGTCTCCTCACTTGACACCAACATCGGGGTCAACTTGCTGAAATTTTGCAAATCCCTACTTTACTAACACGTTTAGGTACTTACTGACAAAACAATGGAACTACTAACATGAAATTATTCACACGGCTGAAAAATTACGATCACCGCAATTAAATTATGTCTCGAGTTTGAGCTATTTGTGGAACTCAACTCGGTTAGATAATATTAAAGACAGTTAAAACAAAAAAAAATAAACTCTCATGCACTAAAAGATAAAAGAATTAGGGTGTGGGTTCCTAGGGTGCACACTAGCAGCACAAGTGAAAGATTTCGAGGGTTTCCTTTAGTGGAGAGTAGCCACACAGTGGAGACCGAACAGAGGACTCTTTCTTGGACTCACGCAGGAGTTTGTTCTTCGGCCAAGCACGCGAGCAAGAATACACAGAAAATAATTTTTGCTGTGAGTTTTAATTAAATTGAGTTGTTTATTTATAAAAACTTTGGTTTGGGTTTAATCTAGGTGTGGAAAATACTCGAATATATGAGCGATTGTAAACTTTGATTCTCCAATTACATTGGATTATTTGTTGTTGACTCTCTCCGTGGTTATAAGTATCGACACTAAAACTGAATCACGTAATCTTTAGTATCCTTTATTATTTCTCGTTTATTTCTCTAACTCTCTTGTATTGATTTAATTGCAAGATCATTGTTAGCTTCCGCATTAATATTACAACAATTGGTCTCAGAGCTTGAGGATAAGATTTTCTGAATTTTGATTTGGAGTTTTTGCTTGTCTGATTATTATCTGGAAATTCTGTTGTTGCAATAATGTCTAGAGCGTAAGTAGAAATTGAAAAGTTTAATGAGAGGAACAACTTTGGGTTATGGAGCGTTAAGATAGAGGCAATATCAGGAGTGAGCATGGTTCCCTGGAACCCGAGAATCGAATCGATGGGAACCTATCGGTTCCAGGTTCCAAGATATGCAGAGTAGATTTCAGGTTCTAAAAATTGGGGAACCTGTTTCGACGGGTAGGTTCTAAGTTCTAGGTAGGTGGAACCTGGAACCTAACACCTGGAATCTAAAATAAGTTTTTGTGTTTTTCTTGGTCTATGTCTTCGCGCGATCATGTGGTATTCTATGACATTCGATGATGAGTGTATAATCTGGAATCACTAGTCTCTGTTTTCATTTTATGACTAAGAGTTTTACTTTGTTAATGGTTCATATTCTTCATGTGTCTAAATATAAGTTGTGGTCAGTGGATAATGATTCACTGCAATCTTTCAATTAACAATATATGTGGAACCTGGGTAGATCCTGTAACTGACTCTGAAACCAGTGACAAGATAGGTTCTAGGTTCGAAGGTATGGAGGGTCGGTTCTAGGTTTCAAAAAATGAGGAACCTGTTCCCATGAGTAAGTTCCAGGTTTCAGGTGGAATCTGTATGGAACCTGGAACCGCTCATCCCTAGGCGGTATTAACAACTCAAGGTTTGGCCAAAATATCGGAGGGCAAATAAGTTGCCCGAAACAATGAAAGATGCCAAAAAGGACGTGTTAATGAGGAAGGCAAGGAATATAATCTAGTTGAACCTATCAGATGAGATGTTAATAGAGGTAGTCAAGGAGAATGATGTCACAGTGTTGTGGGGAAAATTTCAGGTACTCTATGTAATGAAGGGTTTGAACAATCACTTGTACATGTTGAAGATGATGTTTCGGTTTACATAAACTGAAGATTCGTCTATCAAATCCCACCTAGATGAGTTTGATAAACTCGTGATGAATTTAAAGAACGTCGGTAAGATTCTAGATGATAAAGGGCAAGACATGATGTCGTTAACTTCTTTACCAGAGTCATGAGAGCACTTTACTAATTCATTGCTAGGGACGCATTATGATTACCTCAGAAGCGCTAAAGTCCGCTTTGCTCTCTATGGAGTGGTAGAGAAAATTGCGAGATGACAGTCTAGCACATGATGTAGCGTGGGGACTAGTGATTCGAGGTAGAGATCAATATCGGGCGTCCAGTAGCAGCAGAGGTAAAAGCAAGGTCGAAGTCATGCCATAGAATGTTCAAAGGACGTGGAAGTACTTTTAATGTCACGAGGAAGGACACATCAGGAGAGATTGTCCAAAGCTGAGAAACTGAGGTGACAAGCAGAATGCCACTTGTAGTGTGGCAAACGTTGCCGAGGAGAGCATCGGTGATGCAAAGGCTGTCTTGTGTGTGACTACTAGTTCGTCAGGAAATGAATGGATGCTAGATTTGGAGTGTTCTTCTCATATGACGCCTTATAGGAACCGGTTTACTACTTACCAGATTGCAGATGGTGGTAGATTTCTGATGGGGAATAATGTAGCTTGCAAGGTTGTGGAGATATGGACAATTCAAATTCGGATGCACGATGGGGTAGTACACACACCGACATATGTGAGGCATATACTAGAGTTCAGGAAGAATCTTATTTATCTGGGACAATCAATAACATCGGGTGTAAGTACGCCGCTAAGGTGGAGTACTGAAGATCTCTCGAGGAGCCATAACAGTAATGAAAGGGAAAAAGTGAATACTCTCTCTCATCTACTGGGAGAGATCGTGACCAGAGCTTCTGCAGTTTCATTAAGTGAGTTGGACTCTAACTTGACTCAATTATGGCATATGCAATTATGGCACATGAGTGAGGTAGGTACGATGATGATGAGTGAGAGAGGGTTGTTCAAGAGTCAGAAGACAGGGAAGTTAGAGTTATGTGAGCACTGCACCTTTGAGAAGCGGCGCCGGATTAAATTTACAACAACTATTCATTCGACCAAGCAACAGGTTGAGTACATTCACTTAGACGTCTAGGGCCTGTCTCCAGTTCCTTCAAAAGGAGGTGCTCGGTATATAATAAATTTATCGACGACTATTGAGGAAGATATAGGTATACTTTCTAAGGAACAAATTTGATGTGTTCGATCGGTTCAAGAAATATAAGGCATTGATTTAGAAGCAGTCAGATAAACATACAGTTTTGTGGTAAAGATTTATCGAGTTTTTCCAGAGAGAAGGGATTATGAGACACCACACAGTACTCGGGACACATAGCATAATGGCGTAGTAGAACTGAAGAACATAAATTTACTTGAGCAAGCTCGGTGCATGCTTTCGCATGCATGACTAGGTAAGGAATTTTGTGCCAAAGCAGTGAACGTGGCATATTACTTACTTAATCGATCTCCATCATCTGCTATCGAGTGGAAGACTCCTGAGAAAGTATGGTCAGGGAAACCAACTGATTACTCCAGATTACGAGTTTTCAGATGTCTTATGTATGCTCATGTAAGTGATGGTAAGCTTGAGCCGAGGGCGAAGAAGTGCATATTTCTGTGTTCTGCACAAGGGTTGAAAGGCTACCGATTATGGTGCATTAAACTTAGATCACATGGTTTTCTAATCAGCAGAGACGTGATCTTCGACGAGACTATAATACTTCAACATAGGAGTCTTGAGACACTACCGGTAGAGCGGACAGATCATGGTGTAAGTGAGGTGGAGCTTCAGGTGGAGACTCCAGAGACCTCGGAGGTTACACATGTTGAGACTACAAATGAGGTCACGGTTCTTGAAGTAAGTGATACTGAACAACCAACACAGCTACAAAACACTATAGCCAAGGGTAGAAAAAGAAAGAAAATAAAATCATCAGGTAAGTTATAATTATACAGATATTGTTTATACATTGACTATAGGTAACGAGGTGGAGATAGATGTGCCTTCTTCTTACTTTAACGCGATGGCTAGTAGTGATTCGTTGCAGTAACTAGGGGCTATGAGCGAAGAGATGGAATCACTCCATTGAAATCAAACATGAGAGCTAGTTAAAGTATTCAAGAGCCAGAAGATTGTTGAAAGTGAGTGGGTCTATAAACGGAAGGAGAGCATTTCCAGTGTTGAGGCAGCGAAATATAAGACGAGACTTGTTGTGAGGGGTACATAGCGGGAGGGCATTAACTACAACTAGGTGTTCTCTCATGTGGTAAGACATACTTTTATTCATGTATTACTTGTTTTAGTTGCTATACAGAATCTCGAGCTGGAGCAGCTAGATATAAAAAATGTGTTTCTTCTCGGTGAGTTGGAGGAGCATATTTACATGAGATAGCTAGAGGGATTTGTTATTCCAGGTAAGGAAGACCATGTGTGCTTGTTAAAAAAAATCTTTGTATAGGCTGAAACAGTCTCTTTGGCAGTGGTATAAGCATTTGATGCTTTCATGGCTAGTCACGACTATTTGAAAAGTCATATAGATAGCTATGTTTACTTTAGGAGATTGGAGAATAACTCTTTAATTTATCTGTTATTATATGTTGATGATATGTTAATAGAAGCTATGAACATGTCTGATATTGATGTGTTGAAGAGACATATAAAAGCTGAGTTTGAGAAGAAAGATTTAGGTGCCGCAAAAAAAATATTGGGTATGGATATTTTGTGTGATAGGACTGCTAGAGTTTTACATCTATCTTAAAAGAAATATATTGAGAAGATTGTGACACATTTTAATATGTAGTTAATGAAATCTGTGAGTACACAATTAGCAAAGCACTTTAATCTTTCAGATAAATTATTACCGTAGACTGAGGATGAGAAGGAGCATATGTCCTATGTTCCATATTCTAGTGTAGTGGGTAGTATTATGTATGCTATGGCATGCGCTAGGCCTGATATTTCACAAGCCATGAGCGTAATTAGTTATTATATAAAGCGTCCTAGTAAAGTTCAGGAGGAAGCTGTGACGTGGATCTTAGATATTTAAAGGGGACAACATACGTTGGTATACTGTACCGAAATGACGGCAATGGCAGAGAGACCACTGGTTATGTATATTCGGATTACGCCGGTGGACTTGGATGAATGTATGTTTTTAGCAGGGTATGTATATACGCTAGCAAGTGGTACAACGAGTTGGAAAGTTTTCTTTTAGGATTACGTTGCATTATCTTTGATTGAGGCAAGTACATGGCACTAACCTCTATAGCAAATGATGTGATATGGCTAAAGGGTTTGCTCTCAAACTTTGGCTTAGACAAAAAAAAGTGTTGATATATACTGTGATAACTAAGATGCGATATATCTAGCATAGGATCCGGTCTATCATGAGTGAATGAAGCATATCGACATAATGTATCATTTCATCTGATATGTCTTGGCGAAGTAAGGTTATTGTGAAGAAGATCACGATAGCGAAGAACATGGCAGACATAATGACTAAGTATGTTCCTTTGGCGAAGCTCAATGACGTATATGGAGAGTAAGAGCCCGTCGGAGCGTTAAAAGAGTAGCATGAATGATGAGAACTATGACTTAGCTTCAAACATCAAGCTAAGGTGAAGAATTGTTAAATTATATCTTGAATTTGAGCTGTTTACGAAACCTGACCGATTGGATGAATATTAAAGATGGTTAAAACAAAAGGAAAAAACTCTCGTGCACTAAAAGACAAAAGAAGGGGCTCCCACTCTTTGTTTAATATATATTAGGTCATGTGGTGGGTCCAGGTCAAAAGTAGAGTTGATTACTCCTGTAAAAGAAAAAGATTTAGGGTGTGGATTCCTAAGGTGCAAGGTAGCCGCACGAGTGAAGGATTTTGAGGGTTTCCTTCAGTGGAGAGTAGCCGCATAGTGGAGGCCGAATAGAGGACTCTTTCTTGGACGCACGAAGGAGTTTTGTTTTTCAGACATGGACGTGAGTAAGAACACACGGAAATTAATTTGTGATGTGAGTTTATATGAAATTGAGTTGTTTATTTGTAAATACTTTGAATTTGTGCTTAAATTTAGATGTGGGAAACACTCGAGTATATGAACAATTTTAAATTTTGATTCTCCGATTATAGTGAATTAATTGCTGATGGCTCTCTCGTGGATATAGATACCGACATTCCAACCGAATCACGTAAATCTTTGATGTCCTTTTATTATTTCTAATTTATTTCTCTGACTTTCTCGCATTGATTTAATTGTAAGATCCTTATTAGCTTTCGCGTTAATATTACAACAACCGTTGTAAAGTAATTGATCACAGAAATGATCTGGGACAAAGTATGGAATGATGGAGCTGAGCACGTAGGTTAATGTGTTTGCTTAATAAAAGGCAGGAATATGTCATTTCCTGTTAAAGCAAAAGCAAATTAGGGAAGAGGCATTTTCTAACCTGGTTGGCCCCCCCCATCAATTGTGCAAAAATGCTACAAAAAGATGTTGCCATTCCATGTTGTGACAAACTGAGAAGCTATTGAACCATTTCTCACTTTAGCACTAAGGAGCAATAATTGTCTGGCCCAAAAGTAAAGAGCAATAATTGGAATTAGTTAATGTTTGATTGTATTTGCTGTGAAATTCTATTTTGTTTGACACATCTTTGCAGTTCCTTTATATAGCTTGCCCCACGTCAGGTTTACGCGTTCCCTTCTAAACTAAACTACGTAAACTATTAAAGGATAACCCCCACATTTACTTAGTAGAATCAATCATCTCTTCCAATGCTCAAGATTGTTAGAGTATCGAGATATCATTTAATAGCTGAAGCTTTTAGATCAACTGCAAGTAATCCCTAAAAGACTTCAAAGATGATGGAGCTTTGAAATTTGAACTAATGTTGGCTCCTATTATCTAATAGACTTTGGGAAATATAACTTGGTTTGCTTAATTATGCATAACCGAATTTCAGTGAAAGTTAGCACCGATGGTTGCTTGAAAAAAGCTAGACCTGCAAATGGAATGTGGTCACTAAGGATTGTTCCTATGTCATTTCAAGAACCAATGTGCTAGTCCGCACCCAACCTTTATATCGTATGGAGTTTGCTCTCTCGACTACATTGAAGCTATGTTGGTTGTTTTGATATGGATGCAGAGATTCTGAAATGCCAATTCTAATTAAGGCCAACGGGATTTGCAATTGAAATGTGACAAGCGACGGCACTCATCAAATCTGAAACCAAGTTACGGGCAGTTAGTATGCAACTTGAATATCTTAAATAGAAGCTCCAGCCAAAAAGAACATCTCGAAAGAGGTACTCATCTGAAGATTAAATGCTATCATTAAAGTTATATTTGACGTGATGCGGTCATCCCTGTGAAAACTATAGATGACGAAGGGTGATCAACTGTAAATGGCGTACATTGCTTGTTCAATTGAAAGATGTGCGACAAGAATCACCGGGATTAAATAGCGGAAGACTACTCAAGTCCACTGAGCTCTTGTTTCCCCTATTAAATATCATTATTCTCTGTGCACAAGCCATTTCTGCTAATGACTTTGGGACTGCTCAGAAACTGCTGAAGCAAATTAGACAAGATTGGTTGCTCCCCCACTGGTGATGGATCTCAAAGATTAGCCCATTATTTCGACATTGCGCTGGAAGCACGCCTTGCAGGCAGTGTCGATCCAAGTCAAGCTTTTTGTCTTGAAGTCAAGAATAGATTGATAGCTGAAAAGCTGAAAGCATACCAACTCCATAATTTGGCCTGTCCACTTACAAAATTCTTAATCATGTTTGCAAACTTAATGATTTTGAAATTAGCAGCGACAGCGAAGGTGCTTCACATATTAGACTTTGGTATCAATTTTGGTTTCCAATGGCCAATCCTTATCCAGGAGCTCTCATGTAGAACTACAAGAGCGCCTAAGCTACGAATCACACTAATCGAGCTTCCACAGTCTGGATTGCGTCCAGCCGAGAGACTTGAGGAGATAGGACACCGTTTGGCATACTATTCAGAGTTATGACCTCACAATTTTAAAAGGCGAGATGGTTGCAGTGAATTGTCTTTCTTCATTTAAGCATCTTTTTGAAAAGATAGTTGAGGTGAACTGTCAGCGAGATGCTGTCTTAAGGCTAATCAGATGTATGAAATTGAATGTCTTTGTTCTGGTGGATCCTACAATGCACCCTTTTTCATAACTAGATCCCGCGAGTTCTTTTTCACCTTTCTATATGCAAGATATGTTCTATGCTACCATTGCTGGTGATGACGAGCAGAGGTTGGTTTTGGAGAGGGAACTCTATGGGTGAGATTGTGAATGTCGCGGCATACAAAGGTTTACAGAGGATTGAAAGGCCTGAAACGCATAGGAAGTGGCAAGCTGGTCTTACCGATGCTGGTTTCAGCCAGCTTCCTCTAGATTAGAAGCTCATTAATAAAGCCAGGGTTCAGTTGAGTGGCTGTTACCACAATGATTTCGTGCTCAACGAAGAAAGCAACTGGATGTTGCTTGGTTGGAGGAGCCACATGATTTCTGGTTGCACCTGTTGGATTACCAACATAACTTCCTTTTCACAAGTAAAGGGGCAGTAGGGGTGGGGGATGACAAACAATACTAGCGACTCTTTCTAAACGTTACCATAAGGAACTCATACCTGTTTCAGAATTGTTTGATTGTGCCATAACTACTACGCATTTTAAAACATGTTTGTTTAACATGATGACCCACAATAGGCGAGGAATATGTACAAGAGATGCTGAGGTAATGTTCATTCTCAGGTTTCACTTAAGTATGCTTGCATTGGGAAAATTACCAAAAAAGTCCTAAACCTTTTGCAATTGTGCCAATTCAGTTCTAAACTTTTTTTTTTTTGCCAATTCAGTCCTAAACCTTTTGCAATTGTGCCAATTCAGTCCATCCGGCCACTTTTGGCCAGCCGGCGTCCACGTGGCAATTTTTAATAATTTTTTTATTATTTTTCGATTTTTTTTTTCTCTTTCTTTTTTTTTTTTCGCCTATCTTCTTCCCCGGTCGCCGGTCCGGCGACCGGCGAGAGGCTGAGGCCGGCGAGGTGGACCTCGCCGGCCATGGGCGAGACCTTGCCCGGCGACGGCGAGGCCTCGCCCAGATCTGTCGTGGGCGGCCTCGCCGTCGCTGGGCGAGGTCGACCTCGCCCTGGCCATGGCGAGGTCGACCTCGCCCGGCGACGGCGAGGCCCACCTCGCCGGCCTCAGCCTCTCGCCGGTCGCCGGACCGGCGACCGGGAAAGAAGATAGGCGAAAAAAAAAAAGAAAGAGAAAAAAAATCGAAAAATAATAAAAAATTATTAAAAATTGCCACGTGGACGCCGGCCGGCGCCACATCAGCTGGCCGGCGGCCACGTCAGCGCCGGCCGGCCAAAAGTGGCCGGATGGACTGAATTGGCACAATTGCAAAAGGTTTAGGATTGAGTTGGCAAAAAAAAAAGGTTTAGGACTGAATTGGCACAATTGCAAAAGGTTTAGGATTTTTTTGGTAATTTTCCCGCTTGCATTATACCTAGCAAAGAGAAGGTATGATGGCATTATATGCGCATTTACTAGTTGGTCAGCTTCTTTTTAGTTAATCGTGTGATTCTTCCTTTGCAGATAAATTGGGGAACCAAATACCCTCTTGTGAAATGTGTCAAGGGTCAAGTAAATGCCTGCAAATTATTTCATCAACTAATATTGGTGGAAGGATCTCAAGCGAGTCACTTTTGGGCATAACTGGTGCAGAATAAAACCCTTTTTAGCAAAAGGAAGATCTCAATTAAATATTAGGGCCCATTGTTGGAAGACACCGTTTCCGGTGGCCGATAGAGAAGGGTTATCTATGTAGTGCAGAGCCAACGTGATAAGTCTTTTTGTTAGAAATATCGTGTACTTTAAGCATAATGGTGTCTTATGTTTGTTAGTTCATTTCAATATCCGGGGCTCTGTTATGATATTGGCTGATGTGCCGGCACTTCTTGCTTTATTTCTCTGAATGGGTGGAATTGTCTGTTAGCTTTTCTATAGCTATGATATTGATATTGATATTAGTGATTTTGCGGTGTTATTTCCATGTATGTTTGTTTAATAATTTAGTCATTTCAATTTCTAGTTGGAGATGATTCGACTGGTTAGTGCTTTATCTTAACATCACCTGAGGTTTTGAAAACTTAATCAGTTTCCTTTTGGAACTCTTGGAACAATATAATTGATCCTGCGCATTTGCTTTAATAGTCCTATCCAGTTGTTCAGGTACAATCACTTCGAGTCAGTTTAACACGTGTCCTCATCTAAACTGTGTTAGGGAAATTTGATTGCCAATGAAGATAGAGAAATAGTAATATATCCTTGATGCTTTGATGCGTGATGACAATCATTGTCCTTAAGGTATTGTTTGCCCCCATTATTGTTGTTGCCGGGTTTAGAACAAATACTCCCCCAGGATATATACCAAAGCTGCAGAGAAACGAGTTCAGTAATTACTCAATTTCTCTCTTGGAATTTCACCTTGAATGTATTGTTAAAGTTGTGTATATGAAAAGAGAAGAAGAGAGAGTTCCGAAGAAGTTGTAGTTATAATCAGTTGTGGTTATAAAAAATAATGTGCAATTTGGTCTTTATTCACAGACAACCAATTAACACACCTCTTGGGAATAAGTACCTTATCCCCAACCATCGCCACTCTTCATGTTAAGAATAACTTTCGTTCATAAGCACCGATAACCTCTTTTCATGACGAAGAGTCACCTTTTTTCATAATCAAGAGTTACATCTTCTTTTAACCAAGAGTCACATCTTTTATGATAACAAACTATTTCCACAATCCCCCACTTAGTTTGTTATCTACACTAATTTACATAAATTCATGCATACAAGAAGGTATCTATGAAGATTTGAACCTTCAATTAATGTAAATAATTCCATTTTCGAAATCAGTGGTAGATAAACTTTGAACCATGATTCTGCTTGTTAATCAAATTATCACGGATATGAATTTATACACATTCGGTTAGAAATTTCCTATACCTAAGCACTTTTATGGCCTTGTGCTCCCTTCTCCATTCATGTACATTTACAAAAGTTCATCCGACTTTTGTTAGAAGTGGCACCACTTCTTATGTTCATATAGGTGAAGTTCCTAAATTATTGCCTTAGCATTGCCTTGCTAAAACTATGAACTTCATTAAGAGTGTTTCTTACACCCATCCTCCTAACTTTCCATGAGTACTAACCTTATGCCCTAGTACTCGATCACTGTCAAGTTACAATAGCTTGTTGTTAACCATTTAACTTTAATAATTTCATTAGAAATTATAAAGTTGGGTTTCCACTATGCTTGACTATTATCAATTGGTCTAACTAAGACCCATTCTCTTGGCAGTGCTGCTTATTAAGCCTCTCGAGAGTCCTTTAGTGAATGGATCAGCCAAGTTGTTATTTGTCCGAATATAAATTACTGAAATAATTCCATCAGAAATTAATTGTCGAACATACTCATGTCGCAAACTAATATGGCTAGATTTTCCATTGTATATTTTATTGTATGCATTAGACATAGTTGCCTCACTATCACAATGTAAAGATATGGCTGCCATTGGTTATGGCTACAACTCCATATCCAATAGCAAATTCCGCAGCCCTTTAGCCTCTTGACCAGCCGCTGATAGTGATATAAATTCGGATTACATCGTTGAATGAGCTATACATGTTTGCTTCTTTGATGCCCAAGAAACTGCACCATTTGCAAGCTTGAGGACCCATCTAGATGTTGACTTGTTATCAATTGTGCTAGTTATCCAACTAGCATCCGAACATCCTTCTAGTACTGCTGGTTGTCTTTCATAAAATAAACCATAATGCATTGTTTTCTTTAAATAACCAAGAATTCTACTTATAGCCTTCCAATGCACAGTACTAGGATTACTAGTAAATCTGGACAATTTACGGACAATAAATGCTATATCCAGTCTAGTGCAATGCATAGCATACATTAGACTTCCAATTGCACTAGCATAATCTAATTGTGCTAAAGGTTGCCCAGTATTTTCCATCAATTTAATTGATACATCATATGGTACATTTGACTCTTTAATTCCCAAATATTGATATTTTTGAATGATTTTCTCCACATAGTGGCATTAACTTAAAGCATACCCCTCACTATTTTTTATCACTTTGATACCTAAAATTGTATTCACTTCTTCCAAATCTTTCATTTTAAACTGAGAAGATAGATACATTTTAGTTTCATATATGCCATGCATATTTGTACCAATAATCAACATATCATCAACATATAAGTAGATTATAACTCCATACTCTTTGGTAAATTTTGAGTAAATGCACTTATCAGCATTGTTTTGCTTAAATCCATATGATAAAACCACCGAATCAAATTCTTCATGCCATTGTTTCGATGCTTGCTTCAAACCATATAATGATTTGTTTAACTTACAAACCATATTCTCATTTCCAGGTAGAATAAAACCTTCAGGTTGTTCCATATACACCTCATCTTCTAGTTTACCATTTAGAAAAGCTATTTTAATATCCATTTGATGCACATGCAATTTATAAATTGATGCCAAAGCTAACAGAGCTCTCATGGATGTTATTCAAGCAACCGGTGCATATGTATCAAAGTAGTCAATTCCCTTTTTCTGCTTATAACCCGTTGCTACTAACTTTGCTTTAAAGGTTTGTAACATACCATCTAGATTATACTTTCTTCTAAAACACATTTACATCCGATTGGATTTGATCCAAAAGGCAATTCAACAAACGTCCATGTATTGTTAGCAATAATTGAATCCATTTCATCATTAATTGCTTCTTTCCAAAATGATGCATCTCTTGATGCCATTGCCTCATTGAACATCCTTGGATCTTCATCCAAATAAAATAACATGGGTAATTTATTCACAACATTTTCCCTATCTCCTTCTACCAGGAGAGTTACAAAATCGGAACCGAAATCTTTCGTTTTCTGCACTCTTTGACTTCTCCTTGGCTCGCTTGGAGAATCAAATAGTTTTCTTTTAATCTATGAAAGATTGCTTGTGTCAATTGTTGTTTGTGAATATGCCGAGGTATCACTTGAATCTTTAAGAAACTTGTGTTCAAGAAATTCAATATCTCTTGATTCCACAATAACATTAGATTCAACATCTAATAAGCGATAAGCTTTAAAATTTTCAACAAATCCAAAAAACACACTTTTTAACGCCCTTGGTCCTAATTTGCTCTGCTTAGGATCAAGAATTCTATAATACACAAGGCATCCCCATACTTTAAAGTATTGGATATTCGGTACCCTTCCTCTCCATAATTCATGTGGAGATATCTTAAATTTCTTCAAAGGAATTTTGTAGTGAATGTGATATGCAGTAAGAAGTAGGGGTATCAATAAAGCCCGGCCCGACCCAGACCAAACCGGCCCGACCCAGCTTGGCCCGGAAATTTAGGGCTTCTTCGGGGCGAGCCTCCTTTGGTTGGGTAAGAGCTCTAAATTTCGTATATTATTCCTGTTTCAGGCTGAGCCGGTCCGGGTCGAGCTTTTTTTACAGCCGGCCCGTGACTTAAAAAAACCTTAGATGGTATCATCTCCTTCGTCTCTTTCGTCTTCAAGCTCCCGCTCATCCCCTCTTTAGAGAAGCAGAGCAAAGCGTAGCGCATCAGAGAAAAACAAGCAAATTACTGGTTAAGATCTTCGAGCTGTTAAGCCCTGGTACGAGGTAGAGCAGACTGCCTGTCTTTGCTTTTCGCTTTCGCCGGTCTCGTTTTGGGCTTATCTTGCTCAGATTCGTCGATCCGTCATCGGAGTAGATAGTGATTCGGAAGCTGTTTCTCGTGCGATTCGTCATTGAGAGCGCTCGCTCACGCGTGAATTTCTTTTGTTGTTTCGCAGTCGAAGAGAAAGGTTAGGGAGCCCAAGGAGGAGAACGTCACGCTCGGGCCGGCGGTGCGCGAGGGCGAGTTCGTCTTCGGAGTCGCCCACATCTTCGCCTTCTTCAACGACACCTTCATCGTAAGCATCCGGCTCGACCGGTTTTCAATCCGCTCTTCTTCGCTTTAATTTTTGGCCTGATGACCCGTGGTTCGCTTTCGCTTGCAGCATGTGACCGACCTCTCCAGGAGGGAAACCCTTGTTCGCATCACTGGTATGTCTCGTGCTTCCTTCATTTTACCTTGAGATGCGTATGTGAGTTGGAAGTTTCTGCGAGTTATTGCTGTTGTGTGATGTACAACTTTGTCATTGTGAATCTCTGACCACTAGTCAGTTGGTGAGGAAGCTAAGATGGGCTTCTATTAAATTTTCATTTCTTAGCTGTAGCAGTTTAAATTTTTAATCTTTTAAAGTGTTGATATTGTCAGAGTCTAATAGAGGTTGTGACAATCAGATGGAAAACTGCAATTTGGCTGAGTCCATAATGGTGTTTCTAATTAGACCAACATTATAGATATGCATAAGAGACTAAATGTTACACCGAGTCCGCTTTCTGGTATGTTTTTGCATCTTTGTATTGCATTTTATCTGTTGTCACTGCCACTTGATGTCCAAATAAATACTTCTTAGTGAAGCTTTTGAGTGGTCATTTTGGATTGCTATGCTGCGGGAATGGTAATTTGATCTCCAGAGCCCAACCATGAAGAGACTAAATGTTACACTGCTCTAGTGTTTTCACTTACAAGTTCCGAACACCTACCTTTTCTGTTGAAAGTTACCACAATATGAGATGCATAAGAGACTAAATGTTACACTGCTCTAGTGTTTTATGAAGCAAGAACTGATCTTTTTGTTAGGCCAAGATTTTTGTTTGCAAATGAAATGTCGGGTCGGCATGGGTTTGTGTTGGGATGTTCTTTACTCAAATGGGTGGCCGTTAGTGCTGTTTCATTATGTTTCTTTGCCTTGCTGTTACTTGGCTAATCTTTCGGTAAAAGAGAGTGTGGATTGATTGTTTAAGCGGTTGCTAACTGTTGCTGTTTTTTCTTTTTTGTCTTGAACTGTTGCTGTTTGAATGAATAGATAGTTGTTTGATTGGGGATTTTTTGTTTCTGGTTGCTAACTTTATTTCAACTTAAGGGGCTGGTTAGGCCTTCTCTACCTTGCATGCTAATTGTAGCAATAATTTGCAGGTTCTAAGTGTCATAAATAGAAGGATTACAAGATGTCTGAAATGAGTTCTACTAGTGTCACAGAAAGAAGGACAAGATCTGTAGTGTGGGAATATTTTAAACGGATTCCTGATCAAGATAAGGCTGAATGTTTATATTGTGGGGCCCAAATTCGTTGTGCTAGTAATCACGGAACTAGTTCGATGCATCATCATTTAGGTAGATGTAAGGAATACCCATATGCAAATGTTGAGAAAAGGCAAAAGAGTGCCTCGGATCAACTTCTTGGGGTCGGTAGTTCATCGGGTCCATGGAAAAATCAAGATGCTAGTCGAAAAGACCTAGCAAAAATGTTTATTATTGGTGAACTGCCTTTTAAGTTCGTAGAAAATGAGGGATTTCGGCTATTCGTGAATAGAATCCAGCCAAAGTTTCTAATCCCGTGTCGGAACACATTGAGGCATGATTGTTACAAGTTATACATGAAGGAAAAAAGTAGATTGAAGAAATATTTCTCAGAGACATCTCCAAGAGTGTCTTACGACCGACACATGGACTTCTTGTCAAAATTTGAGCTATGTATGTCTTACTACTCATTTTGTTGATGCAAATTGGAAGTTGTACAAGAAAATATTGAATTTTTGTCAAATCCCGGGTCATTCTGCTGAGATAATAGGAAAAGCAGTTGAGAAATACTTGACTGATTGGGGGATTCAAAGCGTTTTGTCTATCACCGTGGATAATGCAAGCTCAAATAACTTAGGAATTCAATATTTTAAAAAAAGACTTAACTCTCGGAATTCTCTAGTATTGAGAGGTGAGTTACTCCATGTGAGGTGTTGTGCTCATATATTGAGTTTGATTGTAAGAGAGGGGTTGAAAGACATAAATGATTCAATTGTTAGAATACGTTCGGCTGTGCGTTATGTGAGGTCTTCTCCTGCGAGGTTGAGATGGTTTAAGAGTTGTATTGATATCGAGTCCAAGAGTCTTGTATGTTTGGATGTGGAGACTCGTTGGAACTTGACATACATGATGTTGGAAGCAGCTTTGAAGTTTCAAATAGCTTTTAGCTTATTGAAATTTCAAGATAGCAAATATGTTGAAGAGCTTTCCAAGGCGAAAGGGTTTCCCACTAGTGATGATTGGGAGTATGCTCGTCACTTTCTTCCTTTCCTGAAGTTGTTCTTTGATACGACTTTAAAAGTTTTGAGTTCTTCTTATGTCACTAGTAATGATATGGCGAAGGATGTGTATGGGATTCATGGAATCATTGATGTATATTGTGAGAATGAGGATCAAAGTGTGCAGGAAATGGCTAAGCGAATGAAAACCAAATTCAATAAACATTTTGGCAATGTGAACAACATCAATCTTACTTTGTTCATTGCTTGCGTACTTGACCCGCGATATAAGTGGGAATATGTGAAGTGAATGATTAATGATGTTTATGAAAGCAAGGAGGCAGAAACTTTACGAGATAAAATAAAAACATCTCTGACGTCATTATTCGAGCAATATCGCACTAGTGTATGCCCCCAAAGCAACTTGAGGCTAAAGAGCACAAGGACGATAAGCATGTCAAAGTCTCCTGTGGTTGGTGCTGATTTTATGACTGCAAAGTATCTTAGCCAAACTGGACAATAATATTTGGAAGAAAAATCAGAATTGGACAAGTATTTGGAGGAAGGATGTGAATCTTAGCCAAACTTTGATATCTTAAGTTGGTGGAAAGTAAATTCTTCAAGATATCCTATCCTTTCTTCCATTGCTCGAGACATCTTGGTCGTGCCCATCTCGACTGTAGCATCAGAGGCCGCATTTAGCACGGGAGGTCATGTGCTTGATGTGTTTCGTAGCTCTTTGACCCCAAGCATGGTGGAGGCTCTTATATGTGCTCAAGATTGATTACGATCTATGCCACTTTCACGTTCGATTGAGGAGGACTTAGAAGAACTCAAAATCTTTGAGTCAGGTGAAAAAATATGGTTATGGAATTTTGTACCCTTTTATACTTCGATGGATACATTAATTCTCATTTTCATCGTGAATTTAATGCAGAGTTGCCAACTACAACCATTGAGCCAAATTCGGTTTCTCTAGATGATTGATGAAGTTGGAGATTGGTACTTGTTAAATCAATTTATACTTTGTGTTAAAGTGATTTCGCATCATGAGGAAGTTGCAGTTGCTCTTTGCTGCGCTTGCCAATGAATTTGCCAAACATGATCTTAATGCATGTTTAACATTGTTGTTATTGTTTTTCTGTTTTTGTTTTAAAGGCTTACAACTATTTAAACAGCATATGTCTCTATGTGGATTTGCAGGGTAGTGTTTCAGTCCTATCTTATCCACTTTGATTCTGACGGTCTTTGTATTCAATAATATCCTTTTGTTATACTTTGATTATGATGGTTTCTAACATTGTTTTCCTGTAACTGGTTCTAATTGCAAGTTTGTTTATCTTGCCTTTTACTGCTAGTGCAGTCAAACAAGTTGATACGCTGTAGCTTGTACATGGTTTCTTCGTCGTCCAACTTGGATGCTTTCTAATGCAAAAGATGTGCTAGGATTCTTTTTGTAGACATTCGCTTCCTAAGTGTTATTCATTGTTTATTAAACTCCCAATTTGCAGATTGGAGACCTTCAAGGGCCTTTTGGATTACTCATGGTCAATATGCAATTGTTGAGAGCAAAACTGAAAAAACTAGATGGTTCGTATGGAACAAGGATAGGTAGGGTTTTTAAACTCTAAGACATGTGCATTGCTCTGAAAATCTTTTAGTAACTTGAGGAGGACCTTTTAAGAGTGTTTTGTTAGCAGTTTAGAGCATGATATGATAAGCATTATATATTCATATGTGAAAAAGGTGCAATATGTGGTGGGCTTCTGTGCATATGTTAGTTGATTATTCCGGATGACTCCTAATGCAATTTAATTCGATGTTGACTCTTTGAGACGTAGCAAAAGAAAATAGTTGAAGGTGTCCTAAGCACTCGAGCATGATATTTAGGGATGATTCATTGCAACAGATGACACGTTCAGACTTGTTGTCGGAGGTCTTCCCAGGTCTCAATTTAATTATATAGTTTAAATTCTGAGAAATGTTGTTAAATTCTGTTATGCATGCTTGAATCTCATGGACTTGCTTCCAGGAGCCTGTTGTAAAGCGAGGAAAATTAAACTTGATTTTACAGGAGTGTGCTGCACACTGTTATAAGCAAGGACCACTGTTCTCTAATCTTTAGTAGAGATGCGAGATAAATTTTGATCTCTAATGGACTTCTTTCTTTTGTAATGGCTTGTGAGATATGATTATGTGGAAACTTGTTGAAATGAGCTTTTTTAAGACTAAAGGTCATGATGTTCTTGCAGATATCTTCCGACTGTCCTAGTTGCATGTATCCGAATCTCCGTTATGAAGAGGATTTATCTTATGACATCCAATAGCCCATTTCATGAGTGTCTGACTTTGTGTCTTTCGCAATTCAAGTTAGAACTCACCTGTTTTGTCTTCGAATTTGGATATGTCAATCTTGATAAGAAATTTAAGTATGCTATCTTTTTCCTATTTTTTACCTTATACAGCCAGCTTGACAAAGATTATAAGCAGCTTGCAATTTTTACTATGACTATTCGGGGTTCACACCCACTTTGTACTAGTTTATAGGTTTACCCAAAAAAAAAAAACCGAAAATCCGCCCCGACCCGGCCCGGCCCGACTCGGATTTTTGCTTTGGGTTCTATGATTTTTGGGCCGGACCAGGTTAGAGAGAGCATGCCCCCCTTGTGATTCGGGTCGGGTCGGGTATCATAG
This sequence comes from Syzygium oleosum, assembly GCF_021117445.2. NCBI lineage: Eukaryota > Viridiplantae > Streptophyta > Magnoliopsida > Myrtales > Myrtaceae > Syzygium > Syzygium oleosum. Next base: position 19,858,789 of record NW_026607487.1, read on the forward strand.
AAACCAGACCCGACCCGACCCATTGACACCCCTGGTGAGAAGTGCTTCTCCCCACAAATTTATTGGCAATTTTGCTTGTAAGATCATGGTATTAACCATATCCACCAAAATTCGATTCTTTTTTTCTACCAATCCAATCTGTTGTGGTGTATAAGGTGCGCTTACTTGATGCACAATACCATTTTCCTCACAAAATGCAAAAAAAATCTAATGAGAAGTATTCTCCTCCGCGATCACTTCTCAAAACTTTGATTTTTGCGTCCCTTTGATTTTCAACTATAGCCTTGTATATCTTGAACATATCAAAAGCTTGATCTTTTGATTTCATTTGGTAAACATGATTATATATAGAGTAATCATCAATAAATGTAATAAAATAATGATTTCCACCTCTAGTTACTACACCATTTAATTCACAAATATCAAAATGCACCAGTTCAAGTACTTTAGCAGATCTTTCCACCTTTGAGAATGATTTCTTGGTCATCTTTGCTTGTAAACATATTTCACAATCTTTCTTATCCAGATTATCACATGATATCATACCACATTTATTCATAAATTTCAAAGTATTATATCCAACATGTGATAATCTATTATGCCACAAGGAAGATGACTCAAGCATATAAATAGAAACGAAATTATCATTAATACTTAATTTGAACATTCCGTTACAAGAGTACCATTTCCCAACAAACATCCCATACTTAGACAGGATAAGCTTATCAGCCTCTAACACGGCCTTAATTCAATTCTTGCACAACAAATTTGCTGATACAAGATTCTTACGAATATCAGGAACATACAACACATTGATCAAAGTCAATATCTTTCCGGAAGTGAATTGCAATTCAACTGTGCCTATCCCTTGAACAACTGCCGTATTGTGATTTCCCATCAACACTTGTTGTTCCTTCTCCACAGGTGTATAAGATTTAAATTGCTTCTTATCATTGCAGACATGCACAGTTGCGCCATAATTAAACCACCAATCCTTTGAATCATTCATAGTTGCCATGTTTAATTCAGTCACCATCCCAATTTGAAATTCATAGACCATAGCAACTAATCCATTGGTGTTTTGCTCCATAATATTTGCTGTTGTGTCAACCTTTTGCTTTTTCCGATAACGGCACTCCTTCTTGTAGTAGCCTTTTTTACCACAGTATAAGCAAGACTTGTCCTTCTTGAATGTGCTGTTGTTGCCAGACTTGTTGATGTTGTTGGTATTGTTGGTGTCAATGAACTTCCTCTTATTTCCCCTCTTATTTTCTTTGTCTCTACTCATATTTCCATTCTCAACAAAATGCACCTTGTTTACAACTTCTTTCACATAATTAGCCTCACGTTCCCGAGAACCTTGCTCAATTCGGATGTGTTTTATCAAATTATCTACAGGCGAGTTCTCGGTTGTATGGAGAAGTTTCTTTCAGTAATCATTCCAAGTTGAAGGCAATTTTGAAATAATTGCAACGACTTGAAGAGGTTCTGAAACTTCAATCATTAGGTCTTTTAGTTTGGCAACATATATTTGAAGTTCCTCCACTTGCTTAGAGACAGAATTTCCATTAATCATAGTAAATTGAAAATATTTCAGAGCAATAAATCTATCGGTACCTTGTTTGTCGGTATTGTATTTGGTCTCCAAGGCATTCGAAATGTCTCTGGGATTTGTGTAAGATCGAAAGGTTTTATACGGATGATTTGACAGAGCATTGAAAATCCTTCCTCAGCGCCTCCTTTCATCATCCACATGTCTTTTCCTTGCAGCTTTGATTTCATCAGAATCATCATCCTTTGGATTAGGGATAATGGGCAAGTTGGGATCCAAGATGTAGAAGATATATAATTCAGATAAAAGAAAGATCATATTGTCCTTCCAACGGATGAAATTAGTTCCATCATAAGGATCGATTCGCAATCTGTGAAAATTACGAGCACTTGATGCGGTCGATGTCTCCATCTCCATGAATATAATACCTTAAGATTGTTAGGGAAATTTGATTGCTGATGAAGATAGAGAAATAGTAATAGATCCTTGATGCTTTGATGTGTGATGACAATCACTGTCCTTAAGGTATTATTTGCCCTCACTATTGTTGTTGCCGGGTTTAGAACAAATATACCTCCAGAATATAAACCAATGCTACAGAGAAACGAGTTCAGCAATTATTCAATTTCTCTCTTGGAATTTCATCTTGAATGTGTTGTTAAAGTTCTGTGTATGAAAAGAGAAGAAGAAAGAGTTCTAAAGAAGTTGTAGTTATGAACAGTTGAGGTTATAATAAATAATGTGCGATTTGATCTCTATTCACAAACAACCAATCAACACACCTCTTGAAAATAGGTACTTTATCCCCAACCATCACCACTCTTCATGTTAATAATAACTTCCATTCATAACCACTGATAATCTCTTTTCAGCACGAAGAGTCACCTCTTTTTATAATCAAGAGTCACATCTTTTATGATAACAACCTATCTCAACAAACTAAAGCAAGCAAACTCTCTCCAGATAACCCTCACATTGACTTAGTAAACTCATTCATCTCTACCAATGGTCAACGGGATGGAGCTTTAGGCTATTGTTTGGGTCGTCATATCTAATTTGTATTAAAATATGTATCGAGTTTGAGCCCGTCGAACAAATACACACAAGTCTGGCTGAATGAACAAAGTCCAAGTCAGACTTTCCGTGTAGAATGAAGAAGCCAAAGAAAGCAATACGCGTGCCTTCCTAATTTCCTTGACTTCACATGGGACTGCAAGCAAAGTCAGAGAAGAGATTTGCTTTAGCCGAATCGAAGGAGTCTTCACCACCTTTACATTAAATAAAGGAAACATGCAGCATGAAGAAGAAAGTTGGACTTCTTTAAATGCATGCACACGTCCAATTTGTCTCTGTCTCGTGGGCAGTGAATGTCCCTTCTTTTTGTCATCATTTGTGGGCGCCGCTCTTGACATTTATAAGCCCCAAATTTGTCTTGTTTTGCTCCCTTTTCTCCTATGAAAGGAGAGGTCGTCTGAAGAGCCAGACGGAGAGAGAGACGGCAGAGAGCTCAAAACGAGAGAGAGATTAGAGCCGAGAGAGATTTGTGTGTAGAGAAAATATTGTGGTTTATTGGGTGTAAATTATAGGGTTAGGGAAACACTTTAGTATGAGTAGTTGTAAACTCTGTAATTCTCCGATTTGATAGTGAAATATTTCCTGGCTCTTCTCGTGGACGTAGGTTCCGACACTCGGACTGAATCACATAAACTTCTCATGTGATTTTCTTCTTCCACTCTGTTCCGTGTCCTGATTCCATCCCCTCGGTCACACAACAATTTGGTATATGGTAAATGTGACCGCCTGTCGAGTGTGAAAGTGGGCTCTGATCCATGTTTGAACAAAGATGGACCTGTGAATGAAGTGTGCAAGTCCAAGCACACCCTTCTTTCTTTTGAAGTTCTTGAAGTGCATTTTGATTATCGACTTTATGAATGTAGTTTGCCATCCTGGTAATAAAGGAACGCTGGTTCTTGTGGTATATGGATTGGAAAGGGATCAGAACACCAATTCTAACAAGGGCCAATAACATTCAAGACTGAAATGTCGCAAATTCCTTCCCTTTTTCTCCCTTCAGATTATGTTAGCTTCAGAAGTCATAAGGATTAAATAACTGAAACCTAGAGAGAATCTGATAAGAAAGCTTAGGATGAACTATTCATGAAAAACTAATAGAAAAATTATTTGTGCAATGTAAGAGAGAAGCCAGATTGGACAAAACTTTATCTGATTCTAAAACTGTAATTATCTGGTACAAGCCCTCTAGTCTCATTTGCCATTCAAATTTGGGATAAGTCTCTTTGACTCATGGAAACCTCATTCTCAACATTAGCAGCCGTTCACTGTATCACAAAACGTCGTCCTTTCACCTAATTTTCTCCTTGGAGGGTAATATTAAACATTTATTAATGACTTCAAGAGTCCCATTTGATGTCTGAATTCTGATCGGGTCCACAGGTTTTGCAGTTGTTTTATGGTAATGATACTGCCTTCACATCAATACTGGGGACTATAAGCCAAACAACGTTGTTAGACCAAAAACATAAAATAATTAGTGTAGGTGAGCTTGACTTGAGATTATGAGTAAATGTGTTTTACCATCAAAAGGAGGTGAAAAAGATGTCATTGCCTTATTCCGTATCTATAAAAAGAGAACCACTCGAAGTTCAGGGGTGTTTGCAACTCGTGAGCTTCATTCCATTGAATCCGCCTAAGAGCTCCACATTTCTTCCTTCGGTACGCCACTTGCAGTTTTCATCTGTTTGCTATTGTGATTGCAGCTCTTGATTACTCTTCCGAACAATTTGTTGCAGTAGTTCTACGTTTCCTTCCACTAATTCTTTGCTTTGTTTTCCAACGTCTAGAGAAGCTAGATCACATTCGCTTTATGTGTCTCACTCTGTTCATACTTTTTTGAACTGGATGCAATAAGATGATTCCTTCGTTTTTCATTCATACGTCCCGAATCTCTGTAGGAATAGACTTGAATCATTTTCGACTGTCTAGGAAAAAGGTGAATTATATGCAGATCAAATTGTCTTGCATGACGGTTAAAGTTCAAAGCTAGGCTTCTGACGAGCAGTTGCTTGATTCTCTATGTCAGACACTCGTTTCAGGCGGTAAGCTTTCGTAGGATTTTGAGACAGTGATCACAATGGAGTCCAACTTCCCCGAATTCACTTCCCCTGTTGACGGTTTCAAGGATGATAGCCTCACTTACCCAGCCATTTCATATCATTCCCGAAATCTCAGTAATGCAGTCATAATTAATGAACCTCCTGTTATTTCCAACTCTGCAGAAATGACCTCTCTCCCGCACCAACCCGAACCCATATATTATGTACCATCTGTTCCCATTAACCTTGATGGAGACCCGAATCTTCCATCAACAGATACAAGACCCAATTTAGGGATGCTTCACCATTCGACTAGCTCCAGTGAAAGCCCAAATAAAAGGGGGGAGTCACTTTCCCTCTCAGATCACAGCAATTCAACGGATCCTGTTCTCAAATACATAAATCAAATGCTTATGGAAGAGAATATGGAGGAGCAACCCTGGTTCGTTCCCAACGTCGTGGCTCTACGACACACAGAAAAGTCCTTGTATGATGCACTCGGCAAGAAATACCCTGATTCCCCCGAGCAAACCGAACAGGCTGATACCAATCAGGTCATTAACAGCTCAAGTTGTAATCCTTGGGGAAGCAGCGGTGATCAAGGCAGTAACGGCACTACCAGCACCAACTTTAACTCTTTCCATCCTCTGGATCATAATTCACATGATGATCCGGAAGGAAATGATGATGCTTCCATTCATGCCAAAAGTCCTGGTGACGTAGTCTTGCAGTCAAACGTGGATCACAAATTTCAGTCCTCCATCAATTCCGTAAACAGCTTGCCTAATTATGGGGATAAGTTTTATTACTCGGTTCCAAGGGAGCTACTAATTAGTCATGTCTTCAACAGCAATGAGTCTGTCCTGCAATTTAATAAAGGGTTAGAGGAGGCCAGCAAGTTCATCCCTAGTAGCATTCATAGAACTATCAATCAGGAGAAAGATGGATTGGCTCCAACCATCAGAGAGAAAGAAGAAATTGGCATCGACGGTAGCAATCAGTCAGAGATTGGGTCAAGGGGGAGAAAGAATCATGAAAGGCATTACGCCAGGTTCAAAGAAGGGCGGGCCAACAAGCAATTGGCTTCGTACAGTGAAGACTCTGAGCTTTCAGATTTGCTCGAAAAGTTGTTGCTCAGCAACAAAAATGGGGGGCTCCTATCATTAGAGTGCAAATCAGAGAAGTCAAGTGAAATCAAGGATCGTCATGATCCTAATAGTATTGGATTTCGTAGTAAGAAGAAGGGAAACGAGAGCGCATCGGACTTCGGGAATCTTCTGACTCTCTGTGCACAAGCTGTCTCTACTAATGACTTCAAGACCGCTCGTGAACTGCTAAGGCAAATAAGACAAGATTCATCCCCCTCCAGTGATGGTTCCCGAAGGGTAGCACATTACTTTGCCAATGCTCTGGAAGCACGCCTTGCAGGCAGTGCTGGTAGAAGTCAAGCTTTTCACTATTCAGTTGTCCAGAAGAGATCGGTAGCTGATAAGTTGAAAGCATACCAACTTCAATATTCGGCCTGTCCATTCACGAAATTCCAAATCCTCTTCTCAAACCATATGATTTTGAAAGCAGCAGAAACAGCAAAAGTGCTTCATATCATAGACTTTGGTATCGATTTTGGTTTCCAATGGCCAATCCTTATCCAAGAGCTCTCAAAGAGAACCGGAGGGGTTCCGAAGCTGCGAATCACAGGAATAGAGCTTCCACAACCTGGATTTCGTCCTGCCGAAAGAATTGAGGAAACAGGTCGCCGTTTGGCCAAGTATTGTGAGCGCTTTAATGTACCTTTCGAATTCCAAACGGTAGCTTCAGCAAGCTGGGAATGTATCGAAGTTGCAGATCTCAACATTCGAAGTGACGAGGTGGTTGCCGTGAATTGTCTTTCTCGATTGGAGTATCTCTATGACGAGACAGTTGAGGTGAACTGTCAGCGAGATATGGTCTTAAACCTCATCAGGAGTATGAAACCTAATGTCTTTATTCATGGTATAAGAAACGGATCCTACAATGCACCATTTTTCATAACAAGATTCCGCGAGGCTCTTTTTCACCTCTCTACGATTTTTGATATGTTTGACACTACCGTAGATCGTGACAATGCACAGAGGTTGGTTCTGGAGAGAGATTTCCATGGGCGAGAGATTATGAATATTGTGGCATGTGAAGGTATGGAGAGGGTTGAGAGGCCCGAAACATATAAGCAATGGCAAGTTCGTCTTACCAGGGTTGGTTTCCAGCAGCTTCCTCTGGATCAGGAGTTCAGAAAGAAGGCTAGGGATAAGTTGAGTGGAGATTACCACAAGGATTACATGCTTAATGAAGAAAACAACTGGATGCTTCTTGGTTGGAGGGGCCGGATAATTTGCGGTTACACCTGTTGGTTATCAGCATAGTTTATTCCGAAAGCATGTTTTCTATCATAATAAGCCACGACAAGAGAGATTCTTCCTGAATTGCCAGCTAAGCATCGCGTGCGAGAGACGCTGAGGTGCTGCTCATTTTCCTATCTCATCTATATATGCTTCCTTTACATTTCCGTGTATCAGCTGGTTAGCTTCTGTTTGGATAATCATTTGATTGTTCCTTGAAGATCATAAGAAGAAGCCAACACAATACAGTCAAATCTTTTAAAGGTCAAGTATAATTGCTGTAAATCTTCTCAACAGAAGATGTTACAGGAGAAGGATCTCAGCCCAATGCCGTTCTGGGCAGAACTATGACAGACAAAACTTATTTAGCAGGAGGATTTCAATCAAAGATTTGGGGTAGTTGTGTGGAAGACATCTTTATTAGTCTGTGTTATACATGCAGTGCATTGCCAACCCCACAAGTTTGTATCTTGCAGAGGCATAGAACCTCAGCTTCTTGTTTGTGGTTTGGGCGAAGGAAGTTTGATGCAAAATGTTGCATTACTTATCTGAACGATTGGAATTGTTTCTTGGCTCTTCTTAACAGAGCATTGGCATCAGATTAAACAACTTCAATTATATTTGCTAGTTTTATTTGTCTGTAATGTATCTTTGCTATGAGTTCAGCCGTTTCATTTTTTAGGCTGACGCGATTGCCTTTATCTTGAAGTACAATGTAAGTCTTTGATTTACTTTCACAACCTGACCTACTATGTTGGGCAGCCTTTTGTTGGAACTCTTGGAATCATATACTTCATCTCCTCCGTGTTTCAATCATTTCCACCGATCCTTGTAACTGGAGCGAATCTTTTACCGGTTCAACGTGTCTTTCCACTCGTTTGGGTTTCAAGAAAAACACATTTCACAGCTGCCCTTGAGTCCGATTACCAGATGTCCTTGTCCATCCTTCAGTGAGCAAACGCTTCCAATCATCATTCTCACAGAAACTTAGAAGCAATCATCTTTGCCAAGTCCGAGTACCAATGCAAGATAATGGAGCTTCGACCTATAGTCGGTCCTCAGATCTTATTAACTAATGGGAAATTTGACGTCATATGCTTAAATCCACCTAGTCAAGTTTCATTGTATGTAGGCTGCAATCCATGATTTGACCATAACGGGATAGGTTCATTCAGTGTCACTACCCGAAGCCCCACACTCAAAAATGAGATTCGGTCAGTGAGGGAGAAGTCTATACCTGTGCAAGATTCAATGCCGTTTCGGAATTCCTGAAGTGCTGATCTGTTTCTCATTGACTAAATTTATGAAGTTTGCAGTCCCCATGGCAATGAAAGTATGTCGGTTGTAACTACTTCTGATATATGGCTGCACTGCAAAACGACACTATAAAACTGCCAATTCAAATAAGGGCCAACAAGATTTCCAAATGAAATGTCAGAAGTGACGGCACTGGTAAAATCCAAGAAGTTGAGGCTTCTCGCATGTATCAAGAACATCTCAATAAGTTCGACGAAGTAACTATCACAGTGAGGCCGACATTCGGTAAACAAAATAAGAGACATTCAGCCTTCAACCAAAATGATTATTTTCTAGTGGCAAGTCCCAAGATTTTGTGCAGATAAGACTTTCTTAAGATCCAGTTTAGTGTGCAGCAAGATTTGCAATTTCCTACTGATTGTTCAACAACATCGATCTTATCTTGCAGGTACAATTTCTTTTCCACTTCCCCCTCCGGTTATTGCAGGTTTTGAGAACCATAAGCGTTCAACATCAGAAAAACATCAAGAATGAGATATGAAGGCAACTTAGTAAGCATAAAATGTACTGCAAGTGAACATTCATTTCAGAACGGATGAATCTTATCAAGAACTGAGACTTTCCAACATCTGGGACTAGCTTTTGGCCATTCTTAGTCACATGGACCATTCGAGTATGGGGGGACAATTCTTGTCGCCATATCAACTATTCTATTGACTTAACAAAAACCTGCTTGACATAAAAATAGCAGCCATTCACTGAATTGGGAAAAATTATCCTTTCAGAAAATTTTCCTCTTTGGAGGCTATTATAGAACAAACACTAGTAGCCACAACGGTTCCACATCCGATATGGTCTAAATGTGGTGCATCTTTTTATGCAAATAGTCTACTGACTTTATATCAACATTATGGATCAACTTGCTGACAAATTTTGCAAATCCCTACTTTACTAACACGATTAGGCAGTCAGTGACTAACAAAATAATGGAATTTACTAACATGGAATTATTGACATGTCTGGAAATGTACGACCACCGCTGTAAAATTATTGATCAAGGAAATGAGCTGGGACAAAGTATTGAATGATGGAGCTGATCACATAGGTTAATGTCTTTCCTTAATAAAAGGCAGGAATATGTCATTTCATGTCAAAGTAAAAGCATATTAGGGAAGAGGCATTTTCAAATCCTGGTTGGCCCTCCATCAATTATGCAAAAATGCTACCAAAAGATGTTGCCATTCCACGTTGTGACAAACTGAGAAGCTACTGAACCATTTCTCACTTTAGCACTAAGGAGCAATAATTGCCTGGCCCAAAAGTAAAGAGCAATAATTGGAATTAGTTAATGTTTGATTGTATTTGCTGTGAAATTCTCTTTGGTTTGACACATCTTTGCAGTTCCTTTATATAGCTGCCCCCCAAGTCAGGTTTACGCGTCCTCTTCTAAACCAAACTACGCAAACTATTACAGGATAACCCTCACATTTACTTAGTAGAATCAATCATCTCTTCCAATGCTCAAGCTTGTTAGAGTATCTAGATATCATTTAACAGCTGAAGCTTTTAGATCAGCTGCAAGTGATCCCCAAAATACTTCAAAGATGATGGAGCTTTGAAGTTTGAACTAATGTTGGCTCCTGTTATCTAATAGACTTTGGGAAATATGACTTGATTTTCTTAATTATGCATAGCCGAGTTTCAGTGAAAGTAATCACTGATGGATGCTTGAGAAAAGCTAAACCTGCAAATGGAATGTGATCGCTAAGGATTGTTCCTATGTCATTTCAAGAACCAATGTGCTAGTCCGCCCCCAACCTTCATATTGTATGGAGTTTGCTCTCTCGACTCCATTGAAGCTATGTTGGTTGTATTGATATGAATGCAGAGATTCTGAAATGCCAATTCTAATTAAGGCCAACGGGATTTGCAATTGAAATGTGACAAGCGACGGCACTCATCAAATCTGAAACCAAGTTATGGGCAGCTTGTATGCAACTCGAATATCTTAAACAGAAGCTCCAGCCAAAAACAACATCTCGAAAGAGGTACTCATCTGAAGATTAAGTACTATCATTAAAGCTATAATCGACGTGACGCGGTCATCCCTGTGTAAACTATAGATGACAAAGGATGATCAACTGTAAATGGTGTACATTGCTTGTTCAATTGAAAGATGTGCGACTAGAATCACCAGGATTAAATAGATGAAACATAGCAAGAATCTGATAAGAAAGATTAAAAATAACTATTAAGAGGGGAAACAAGAGCTCAGTAAACTTGAGTAGTCTTCTGATTCTATGTGCACAAGCCATTTCTGCTAATGACTTTGGGACTGCTCAGAAACTGCTGAAGCAAATTAGACAAGATTGGTTGATCCCCACTGGTGATGGATCTCAAAGATTAGCCCATTATTTTGCCATTGTGCTGGAAGCACACCTTGCAGGCAGTGTCGATCCAAGTCAAGCTTTTTGTCTTGAAGTCAAGAATAGATTGATAGCTGAAAAGCTGAAAGCATACCAACTCCATAATTTGGCCTGTCCACTTACAAAATTCTTGATCATGTCTGCAAACTTCATGATTTTGAAATTAGCAGCGACAGCGGAGGTGCTTCACATATTAGACTCTGGTATCAATTTTGGTTTCAATGACCAATCCTTATTAAGGAGCTCTCGTGGGGACCTGCAAGAGCACCTAAGCTACGAATCACACTAATAGAGCTTCCACAATCTGGATTGCGTCCAGCCGAGAGACTTGAGGAGATAGGACACCGTTTGGCCAACTATTCTGAGCGCTTTCTTGTTCCCTACGAATTTCATGCCGTAGCACTGGGAGCTGGGAATGTATCAGAGTTGTGATCTCACGATTTTAAGAGGCGAGATGGATGCAATGAATTGTCTATCCTCATTTAAGCGTCTTTTTGAAAAGACAGTTGAGGTGAACTGTCAGCGAGATTCTGTCTTAAGGCTAATTAGACATATGAAACCGAATGTCTTGTTTCTTGTGGATCATACAACGAGCCCTTTTTCATAACTAGATCCCGCGAGTTCTTTTTGACCTTTCTATATGAAGGATATGTTCTATGCTACCATTGCTGGTGATGACGAACAGAGGTTGGTTTTGGAGAGGGAACTCTATGGGTGAGATTGTGAATGTCGTGGCATGCGAAGTTTTACAGAGGATTGAAAGGCCTGAAACGCATAGGAAGTGGCAAGCTGGTCTTACCGGTGTTGGTTTCAGCTAGCTTCCTCTAGATTAGAAGCTCATGAATAAAGCCAGGGATAAGTTTAGTGGCTGTTACCACAATGATTTCATGCTTAACGAAGAAAGCAACCGGATGATGCTTGGTTGGAGAGGCCACATGATTTTTGGTTGCATCTGTTGGTTTACCAACATAGCTTCCTTTTCACAAGTAAAAGGGCAGTAGGGGTGGGGGATGACAGACAATACTAGCGACTCCCTCTAAACGTGGAACTCATACCCGTTTCAGAATGTTTTGATTGTGCCATAACTACTACGCATTTTAAAGCATGTTTGTCTAACATGACGACCCTCAATAGGCGACGAACATGTACAAGAGAGGCCGAGGTAATGTTCGTTCTCAGGTTTCACTTAAGTATGCTTGCATTATGCCTAGCAAAGAGAAGGTATGATGGCATTATATGCGCATTTACAGGCTGGTCAGCTTAGATAATCGCGTGATTCTTCCTTTGCAGATAAATTGGGGAATCAAATACACTCTTGTGAAATGTGTCAAGGTCGAGTAAATGCCTACAAATTATTTCATCAACTGATATTGGTGAAAGGATCTCAAGCAAGTCACTTTTGGGCAGAACTGGTGCAGAATAAAACCCTTTTTAGCATAAGGAAAATCTCAATAAAATATTAGGCCCCATTGTTGGAAGACACCGGTGTTTGATAGAGGAGGGTTATCTATGTAGTGCAGGGCCAACGTGATAAGTCTTTTTGTTAGTAATATCGTGTACTTTAAGCATGACGGTGTCTTATGTTTGTTAGTTCATTTCAATATATGGGGCTCTGTTGTGATATTGGCTGATGTGCCGGCACTTCTTGCTTTATTTCTCTCAACGGGTGGAATTGTCCGCTAGCTTTTCTGTAGCAGTGATATTGATATTAGCGATTTTGCAATATTATTTCCATGTATGTTTGTTTAACAATTTTGTCATTTCTTTTCTAGTTGGAGATGATTCAATTAGTTAGTGTTCTATCTTAACATCACCTGAAGTTTTGAAAACTTAATCAATTTCCTTATGGAGCTCTAAGAACAATATAATTGATCCTGCGCATTTACTTTAATATTCCTGTCTAGTTGTTCAGGTACAATCACTTTAAGTGAGTTTAACACGTGTCCTCATCTAAACTGAAGTAAGCAAATTCTCTCTTGATAACCCTCACATTGACTTAGTAAACTCAATCATCTCTACCAATGGTTAACAGGATGGAGCTTTAAGCTATTGTTTAGGTCCTCATATCTAATTTCGTATATGGTGAATGTAACTGTCTGTCGAGTGTGAAAGTGAGCTCTAATCCATGTTTGAACAAAGCTGGACCTGTGAATGGAGTGTGCAAGTCCAAGCACGCCCTTCTTCCTTTTGAACTCCTCAAAGTGCAGTTTGATTATCGACTTTATGTATGTAGTTTGCCGTCATGGCAATAAAGGAACTCTGGTTCTTGTGGTATATGGATTGGAAAGTGATCAGAATACCAATTCTAACAAGGGCCAATAACATTCGACACTGAAATGTCGCAAATTCTTTCGTTTTTTCTCCCTTCAGATTATGTTAGCTTCAGAAGTCACAAGGATTAAATAACTGAAATCCAGAGAAAATCTGATAAGAAAGCTTAGTATTAACTATTCATGAAAAACCAATAGAAAAATTATTTGTGCAATGTAAGAGAAAAGCCAGATTGGACGAAACTTTATGTGATTCTAGAACTGCAATTATCTGGTACAAACCCTCAGTCTCATTTGCCATTCAAATTTGGCCGGATATGTCTCTTTGACTCATGAAAACCACGTTCTCAACATTAGCAGCCGTTCACTGTATCACAAAATCCTTTCACCTAATTTTTCTCCTTGGAGGGTAAAATTAAACATTTACAAGAGTCCCATTTGATGTCTGAATTCTGATCGGGTCCACAGGTTTTGCAATTGTTTTAGGGAAAATTTCAAAGAAGGACTCGAAGTGGAGTGTTTTTCCCAAATAAGGACCCGAAGTGGATTGTTTTTCTCAAATAAGAATCCGAAGTTGATCTTGTCTCAAATAAGAGCCTGGAGTGGCAAATCAGTCTCAAATAAGGACCTGAAGTCACCGGCCGGCCAAATGTTCATCGGCCGGCGGTCTTGTGATTGTTCCGGTCACCGGAGAAGGGACATTTTTGTCCAAAAATTCTGGGTTGGTTTTTTTTTTTTTCTCTCTCTCTTGTATGACGATGATTCAGCCGTGCGTAGAAACGCAAGCAGAACAAAGGAAGAAATTTCGTGAATCCTCTCTCCCTCTCTTTCTAGTTCGATTGTGCCCGAAAAATCAATCACGTCTTCTATTTGCATCCTCAAAAGCTCTCAGACTTGACACCCAAATCTCACATCTGCGAGCTCAAAGGCTTTACCGGGACATTTGGAGAACAACGGACCGGAGAGGAAGGTCTAGAGGGATGATTCTGTTCATCGCGTTCTACGGTCTAAGAGAGTACTACAAGCTACCGGTCACCGCCGGCCTCCTTGCCACCAACACGCTGGCTTACTTGTGGCCCGGCGTGCTCGAATTCACTTCTCCCATCCACCGATCAAAGTCTGGTTTAATTGATAATACCCTCTCTTTTTTGTTGTCGTTTCCGCTGATCATTTCAACGGAAATGTTATTGTGGATGGATGGAGATGCAACTTTTGGAATTCATGATGGGGTGAATGCGAGTTAGGGTTTTGATTCAGAAATTGGGCAAATGTATTGCGGTGAACTCTGGGGAATCTTGCTGGTGGCCTAGTCTGATGTATGCATTCCCAATCGTGCTGGTGGCCTTGGTCTTACGAATCTTGCTAAGCGAATACTGCTTGTGCTCTTAAGGAATCTGCCATTTTCTTCTCAAATCAGACTCTTTTTGGGTTGCGTCCATTGAATCTATTTTGCTGAAGGGGTCTAGTTTGTCGCAGGCCAAGGAGAGATCAGACAGCATATATGCATGGAAGGAAAATGCTGAAACTGTGGCATTCATTGAAACCACATGTAAAGCCACGGGTGCAGATGTTATAAAGGCAAATGAGTGGAGATGGCCTCCAGTAAGGTCTGATGATCTGCTTGAAATACAGGGTGCTTTGTGAGGCTAGACAAAGTGGTACTAATTGGATTATCTAGTGACTCTTTCGCTGTAAAGCAGGGTTGGAAGCTAAGGAGGAAACGTGGGAACAAAGTGACTTCGCATAAGCTCGTATGGTTTCAGCCTAATGTGCCAAAATATGGCTTTACAACTTGGCTGGGGATTCGTAATAGGTTGCACACATTGGACAGGATGAAAACTTGTGCGACATCGATAGCATTATGTGCTATGCAGACAACAAGAAGAATCACGAATGCACTTGTTCAGTTGTTCTTCAAGGGTGTGTTCATAAAGCAGATTTGGGAACAAGTTTTACAGCTATTTTCATGTCCTAGATCTGCAAGTGACTGGAAGGATGAACTTACTGGGGTTATGTGTTTGCAGAGAAATTGACGAGTTCATGTTGACAAACTTTGCTGTAATCTGGTGGCAGGTTTTGAGTTCGCATCTTGTTTTTCTGGGTAGTGTATTGCTGTTGATACTGGTAGTGTAGATGTAGATGTGGGACACTGATGTAATGTTGTCCTTTGGTGTGTGGTGTCGTTACATGGAAAGAAGTATGTGCGAGACATAATGTTGTAATTGACTTGTATGGGAGTCCCCCTACGTTTTATTCCACAGCTTCCGCAATAAAATGTATATTTACTGATCAAAAAATGTATCTAATATCTCAAGTAATATATGTCTACTTTACTTACAACTTGTCGCGACCTAACCTCGGGTGCACCACCTAGGAGTTGCTAATGGATTATTAAGTTAGGCCTAACTCGGCTCTCCCAACTCCTTACCAATTCGCGACTTTAGCAAGTTTAAGTTCATTGTCAAATCGTTTAATCGGAGTCGTCACTAATCTATTTTTTTGGTGGTCCATTAAAAACCCAAGTAAAGTATCGGAAGAATTACTTTTTACTCCTACGAACTAGAGATTATGGATTCGGGGACTTAGTTACACTAGATTACTTTAATGCCGTTGTACCTTTTTCTTTTATTTCAAAAATATTTGCAGGGCTTGGATTGATTTTAAACTTAGGGTTAATACACCAAAAACCCCAACCAGTACGCGTGTGACAATTTTACCCCAAACTTTTTTTTACCATAAAAACCCCAATCAAGTACTCAGGACAATTTTACCCCAAACTTTTTTACCACCAAAAACCCCAAATTAGTACACATGTGACAATTTTACTCCAAACAGTAAACGTGACAAATTTACCTAAACTATTTTTTGACCACGAAAAACCCCAACCGGTACACTTTGACAATTTACCGAACTAATAATTTTTTAATATTATTCTTTCGAATTTTTTATTAATTTTTTATTTTTTCTTTTCTTTTCTTTTCTTTTTTTTTCCTTCATCTTAACCCCGGTGGCTGGACGGAGCCGTGACGGAGCCGCCGGCAGGCTCGCCGCCCCGGCGGCCGGGGAGCTCGACCTCGCCGGGGCGAGGCCGCCCTTGGCTAATCCTCGGATCGGTGAGGGCGGCCCGCCGCGTCGGGTGAGGTTCCTCTCCGCCGCGAGGTCGGCCTCGCCCGACTCGAGAGAGCGCCCGCCGCTCGGGCGAGGTCGCCGCCTAGCTGGGCGGGCAGCCTCGCCGACGCCGCGAGGACCGCCTCGCCGAGATCCGACGGCTCGCCGGCGTAGGGCGAGGTTTGTCCTCGCGGACTAAGGCGAGGTTGCCTCGCCCGCCGACAAGGCGCCTCGCCGCCGCCAGACAGGGTCTGCTCGCCCGATGCCCTACCCAGCGGGTCCCATGCCGACGCGTGGGGTATTTTTTTGGTGCCTCGCCCGATGTCGGCGCCCAAATAGCGGTATCGGAGAAGCGCCGACTCCTACAAACAAAGAGGCCGCGATGGAGGTTGAAGATGAAGAAAAAAAAAGAAAAGAAAAAAAAATTAATAAAAATTCGAAAAATAAAAATAAAATTAAAATTTTAGTTCATGGTAAAATTGTCACATTGTCGGTTGGGATTTTTTTGGTATATTTAAAATTGTCACAAACCTTTGGGGTTTTTTGTGGTATGTTGAGGTAAAATTATGAATTGGGATTTTGGTGGTAAAAAAGGTATCCAGTAAAATTACAAGGTGACATTTGGGTGATTAACCTTAAACTATCAATTAACATCCAAGGTGATCAAGTAAAACACTCAATAATGCAAAGCAATAAATAAATTACAAGATAAGGACTCACCTCAAAGCAATGAAAGCATCTGTAATGTTAGTTAGAAAATCACATTGACAATCCTAGTACGATTTCTAATTAAAACGCAATTTCACTCAAATATTTTTTAGGGTTTTCTCTCATTTAACGAAAACTAAACTTTATGCAATACATTCTACGTCTAATATGACGTGCGACATACGATTTATTTAAATGTTCAAATTCTAACAACAATTAAATGCACTATCTGTAATGTGGCACGCAAATGAACCTAGACGTACGATTTCTAATGACACGCGAGCAATGGCACATGGCAAGGTATGAATGATGTGGCAAGATGACATGCAAGCATGATGCAATTAATCTATATGACATGCACATGGTATTTGTTATATTTTTTAGTTTAAATTCGGAATAAATAACTAACCTAATTTAAACATACAATAATAATATCTAAGAAAAGAATATAATCTATTTTAAGAAAATAATCAAAATTTATCCTAAACATGCAATATGTTATCTACTCAAATTTTACCTAATCTTTTTGTAATTTGTTTTTTATGGAAAGACAATCAATTCAATTCAAACAAAAGACGAAAAAAATAGCAGTGAACACGACACCCAATCCCAAGAAATATTATCCATATCCATTTAAATTTAGAAACAATAGATTGACAAATCATATCTCGGCAATGAGGATCGGATTGGCCAATCTTCCGCACAATCGCGAATCATATCTCGGGCGGGAGATCGGATTGACGATTTTCCGTGCGATCGCGAGTCATATTTCGAGCATGAAATCGGACTGTCGATCATGTACACGTTGTGAAATTAGGAAATAATTCCTAATTTAAAAGCTATTCGGGAACGTAATAGATATGATAATATCATTCAAAGATTCACACAGAATTGCAACATTTCAAATAAGGAAACAATATACTCAAAAGTCAAATTTTATGAGCTTTTTACCGAATTTGAATATTTGCTTTCCAAGTTTGAATGTCTCGGGATTGGACTAGTGGATCGGGATGGGGTGGACTGGTGATGGATCACGAGCGGCTCGTCTCGATGGTGGTCCACGGCCAAGGCTGGCTAGCAATGTGGATGCTCACGGTGAGGGATGCTCACGGAGATCTCGGCGGAGTTAGGCGCCGAGCTGCTACTTCATGGCTTCGTCATCAAAGGGAATCACAATAACCGGCAAGGAGATTTATCGGACTTCCCAGCAAGACCAAAGAAACTTGCAGATAATTCAAGTTGGATCCAACGAATTCTATTGACTTCGTTGGACCCACTGAACAAGAAAGCAAGACCAAGTGCTAGCAAACTGAACGTCACATAGGCACGATGGTGGCAGCAAAGATTCACTGGACTCGGTACAGAATTGCCGAGCGCACTGTAAATTCAATGGCAGGGAATCTACTGGACTTGACTGGGACTCGGCTGAGGAGCTTTGGATGTGGGGTGTCCACGGTGGAGAGTGCTCGATTCGATGGTCTCGGTCACGGTAGCAGCGACGTCAACATTAGGGAGCGTGGCGGTGTGAGAGCCCGACGATGCAGCGACTGGAAGCAGCAGCGCGCAGCGGCAGTATTGGGCTCGTTGGCGCGGGGACAGCAACGGCGGTAGGCGGAGATCGGCGCGGAAGCAACGGCGGCAGCAAGCTACTCACAGCCACAGGTCTGGCTGTGAGCAAGCGGCGCGGGCACGACGTTGAGGTGGCACGGGCACGAGGCGGTGCGGGCACGACGGTGAGGCGGCACGGGCATGAGGCGGCGCTTTCTCACTCTTGCTCTTTAATCTCGCTATTTCCTCACGTGTATCTATTGTCTTCTGAGAATTATCGGAGCTCCCCCTTCTCTTGTCTGTACGTGACCCTTTTATAGGTAGGGAGGTCCTAGATTTTCGAGGAAAGAGAATAAATCTGCTTTCCTCCTATGATTGTTTAGAATATATTACATTTCAATTCTTTCCCTTTCTTGCGACTTTTTCTTTCTGTTCACGCCACCGAAGACGTAAAGGCCTTCTTGATAGTGTCCAATATATTACTCAATATATGCCCCATGCTGACCAAATTCCCTTCGCTTCTTTCCCTCTTTTGTTATCATCTTTCCCTTTCTCTAACTTCACATGTGCAAAAATCGATTTTATTTCCTTCTCACCCCCTTTTAATCGTGGCTTCGCAATCTTTCCATGAATAATATGGCCAAGGATAAAATCACTCACTTTCTAATTTTTCTTCCTTTTTTCCTCTGCCCATGCCGAATGAATCTACCCAAATCAACTTTGCTCTTCTTCCATATTTATTCTTTGGGTTAATATGTGACCAAAAACCCTAAACTGGTACACTTGTGACACATTTACCCCAAATTATTTTTTTGACCATAAAAAAACCTCAAGCTATTTGTGACAATTTTACGAAAATACCACAAAAACCCAAATTGTAACATATGACAATTTTACCCGAATTAATTTTTAATATTATTTTTTTTTTTTTGAATTTTTCTTTTTTTTTCCTTCATTTTCAACCTTTGGCCGGTCGCGGTCCAGGCGGCATATCTGCAGGCAGAGGGCCGCCCTTGCCGGTGTCGGGTGAGGACCGCCCTCGTCGGATCCGGCGAGGCGACCTCGCCGATATCGGGCGGTGCCTCGCCGGATGGCGAGCGGCCGCCCTCACCGGCGTCGGGCGGCCTCGCTGCGTCGGGCGAGGCCGTCTCCACTTTGCCAAGGCAAGGGCGACCCCTCGCCGGCTCGAGCGAGGCGGCCCCGCCGCGCAAGTGAGGGTCGCCCTCGCCGGATTTGGCGAGGGCGACCTCGCACTGGTTGGGCGAGGCCATCTCGCCCGGGGCAAGGGCGACCTCGCCCGACTCGGGCGAGGCGGCCCTCGCCCGAGCAGCGAGGTCGCCTCGCCGGTCCGCTCGGACGACCCTTGCGGCGTCTGGGCGAGGGCGGCCTTCGCCCAAGCGGCGAGGTCGCCTCGCCGGCTTCCGCCTCAGCCGGTCAGCCGGGCCGGCCGGCAGTTTGAAAATGAAAAAAAAAGAAAAGAATAAAAATTCGAAAAAATAAAAATAAAAATATTAAAATTTTAATTGGGGTAAAATTGTCACATATATACCAATTTAGGATTTTTGTGTAAGTTCAGTAAAATTGTCACGTGTATCTGACTTTGATTTTGGTGCACATGGTCAAAAAAATAGTTCGAGATAAAATTGTCACGGGTGTGCCGGTTTGGGTTTTTATGGTCAAAAAATAGTTTGGGGTAAATGTGTCACAATTATGTCCGGTTTAGGGTTTTCGTGATATTAACCCTTATTCTTTCAAATAACCATGTGACCAAAAGATTTTCATGATATTTTCTCAATATCTCCTAATCCGTTGTGCCACACGCGCAACGCACATATCAATCTTGACCACTTGAGAGAATAACGGGTTTGGCTGAATTTTTAATTCACACGGGCTTGATCTAATTAATTCCATTGAGTTCAGAATCTCTTTACATGAGTCCATTTACTCCAGTTCAATTAAATTCTGTTAAGTCCATCCGCCACCGATCTAATGCAAATGCAATTATATAGGCCTAAATACTAATTCAAATGCTTCTAATCTATATGCAATTTAACTAATTTTTTTTTGTCTAGGGACTATGATTGATCCCTAATTTTTATGCAATTATTTTTAAATGGTGAGCCAAAATTTAGTATCAACACATCTATGCCAAGGTTCCCAATTCCTTGATTTTGCATCAGCCCACACGTCGTTGATTACACTTTGCGCAGCGGATTTAGTAACAAACTAATCCCCATTTGTTGGCTTGGGCAAGTTTCGTACCCCCTAGAACGGCGTGAGCCGAGCAATTCCTACACTCGTGGACTGAAATGTCTTACCCAAACCTCCTATAAGTTCCATTGCTATTTCTAGGTACTACTCCATCAACTGCTTCAGATGTATTTGGTAACTATTTTATTTTCGAAAATAATTTTTGCTCAGAAATGATTTTTTTTATTCTATTCCCGGAAACAATTTCTAAGCATATGAAGGCGTTTGGTAACCGCCCAAAATTTCTATTTTTGGAATAGACTAAAAACAGAAATGCATTTGCTAACTACACAAAATTTCTTTTTATTAATAATATTTTAAATTTTTTAATATTTCTTTCTTTCTTTTTTCCTTTTTTTTTCTTTTCTTTTTTTTCTTCTTCTCCTTCCTTGGCCCATGGCCTGCGACCGGCCACAAGCCAGGGCTGGCGAGGGCGTCGCGACCCTCACTGGCCACAGGCCAGGGCCACCCTCGCGGGCAAGGGTGAGGGCTCGACCCTCACGGCCTGAGCGAGGGCCTCCCTCGCCTAGGCTGTGAGGGTCCAGCCCTCGCTAGATCCGTGGCCGGTCGCCGGCCACAGGCCAAGAAAGAAAAAGAAAAAAAAAATCCTCTTATGTTTTTGATTCTTGTTCCCGGAATGAAGAATCAACTTTTTTTTTTATTCTTGATTCTGTTCCAAAATTATTTCTGGGAACAAATTTTTTCTCGGGAACAAAAAATTTACCAAACGGATTTCTGTTCTTTTTTTGTTTTCGGGAACAAAAGAATAGAATCGGGCACTGTTTGGCTAGTCACCAAACAGGGAGAAAATTGTCAAATCAGTCCTAAACCTATTGATTATTATTTGAGGCTGACCTCGCCGACAACTGGGTCGCGACGGCGAGGTCGGCCTTGCCGCTGTTGGGCCTCGCCTCGTCGTCGCCTGGTTCGCGACGGCGAGGTTGGCCTCGCCGCTGCTGGGCCTCGCCTCGCCCAGAAAAAAAAAGATTAAAAAATTGAAAAAAAATAATAATAAAAAATTACCACGTCACAGTTAGACGGACGGGCTGGCTGCCGGCGGAGGCCACGCGACGCCGGCCACCAAAAATTGGTCGGAAGGACTGAATTGGCAAGAATTAGAAAGGTTTAGGACTGAATTGGCAAAATTAAAAGGTTTAGGACTGAATTGGCCGCCGTACAATAGGTTTAGGACTGATTTGACAATTTCCCCCCAAACAGGCCAAGTATCCCGGGACAAGAATTCTCTATCCCAATTGATTTAAATTACACCTGAAGAAGGAGCCTCTCATCTTCATTGCATATCTTTAGAAGTTTTTATCTTTCTCTTATACAAATTGTTACAAGTTGTAAGTGCATTAACAGAGTTTCCATAAGAACATTCATGGGAAGTTGTACAATATAAGTGCTTCAAACAAGGTCTAAAAACCTCTCTTCCATTAGAACTTGGATGATTACAACACAGAAAACCAACTGGTCATTACCAACCAAGTTAGTATATGGTGCTGAGAACTGAAAAAAGAGGAAATTACAACCAACGTGGATGATTACAACTGAAAAAAACTAACTGGACATTAACATCCGTGTTGGTACATGGTTCAAACGATAGAAAAGAGAGAAATCGGTAAACAACTCCAATGATCACAGCACAGCCGTTACAGCACTATGTCGTTGTTCCATTAGTCTTTGTAGTGGCTGCCACACCGAGTCCTTCCTTATTATCTCTGTGCTATAAAGAGATTGAAAAAGGAGAAAAGAAATATTAAAGCATCAGTATACTCCATTTTGGAATCGTCAGTAACAGCATTTCACAAGAACCAGCTCACTAATATTCGATAACAAATATCATCTCGAAACTGAGTAACTTTACATAGTGAAATCTTCGGTAAAAGCTTCACCAATTAACTACGATTGAAAAACAATAAGCAAATCAAGCAGTAACAAATTGACTACATTAAATAACGCTTCAGCAACTGAACCAAGCATTATAGTGCGAGACTGAATCGAGCACGACGAACCCTAGAATTCGCTCCAAATGTGACTTCACCCGGCAACCGAGAGAAGACGCTGTGACTTTGAACAAATCGAGCTTCGAAGCTTTATTCTGAATTACTGAATTAACAATTCAGAAGAACCCTATCCCGAAACTTCACCGCAACACATTTGCCCAATTTCTGAATCAAAACCCTAACTCGCATTCACCCCATTACGTGTCACACCCCGAAACCTATCATGATGGAGAATGACACGGCCATCCTTCCACCCGAAGGACGTAGCCTCAAATCACCCAAAAGTCCCCACGACATCACTCTCGCTCTATTGGCTATCAACCAAATAACCTGAAGAAAGGGGTGAGCAATCACAGCTTAGTAAGTAGTGTCTATCTCTTCTAAGCAGATCGAACAACCACTATACATACAGTTGTAAAACCAAACCAAAGCTTATTTAACCCAACTCCAGCATATAATAAACACCAAGGTCAAAATACGTTCTATACTACTTTAACATAACACTTTCACAATAGGAATGCTCATTTTAAATCAATAATATCAAAGCAGAAATCAATGGTCCATTCCATTGGCCAATCTCGTCAAAAAACACACACCAATGATCCATTCTATTGGCTAATCTCATCGACAAATACACGCTAATGGTCCATTCCATTGGCAATCTCATCGAAAAACACACGCCAATGGTCCATTCCATTGGTCAATCTTATACTCAGAAATCTAACTATGATCACGGAATAACGCCCCGTGAAAAGGCGACTAAGATTCCCCCTTGGCAAGGTCTCCACCTACTATAAGCTGATGGCTCGGCCCACAAGGATATCCTAGACTAGTATGGGCATACCCACAAACCTTCATTGGTTTACAGAGACATTAAGCATCAAAGACTTATCTTCAACAATATCCTCCATAATGCCAAATCCAGAAATCATTTCATAACCCATTTCATAAATCACAATATAGTTCCAAAATCATTTCATAATCCATTTCATAAATCACAATACATTTCCCAAACTAATCACATAACCTTTCGTAACTCAATTCATCCGATAGAAATTCTTTTTCGTAAAGCGTTTCTCATATCATTACATAAACATAATTCACAAAACGATATGTATAACATTTAATGATATCTTCCATAAAATGTTTCTCAAATCATCTTAAAACTTGTTTCATGAATCAATTCGCAACATAATACACATATATCCGTTAACAATATTTTTCTTAAACCCATTCTCAAATCTTTCTCAAATATCAAAAGGTGGTAATTGCCTGATCCAGGATTTTATGCAACAAACATACTTTATTAACTCGTACGATTGCTCAAATCCTTATCACCTTCAAAACATGAGTTTATAAACTCAAAGAAGAGATAGTACTACTCACCTGAGAATGCCTACAATCAAACGACAAAGATTACTCGATCCGTCAAACTCGCAATTCTAACAAATAAGCAAGAAACAACGTTAACATCGAGTAAAACGATACCTCAACTACGACTCTGCTAAACTAAACTTAGACGCTAACATAATGACTAAAAGGTGCCCACAAATCGCTCACCCAAAGCGATTACTCAAAGCTGTCTGCAACGCGGAGCTTGAACGCGAAACTTGGTTGCGTCATAACTTTTTCCACCAAACTCCGTTCCAAGTGAGCTTATAATCAAAAGAAAGCCCATTCATAGCACTACAAGAACCCCGGCTTGGCTGACCCAAAAGCGGGTTAAAGGCAACGAAAATAGGCATGGAAATCTACTGTCACACACTGTTCATCACGCGCGCTTAAGAGCTCCCGGTCTCCCTTTTAACCACGTTCCCAATTACTACTTTGTTGACTGAGTCAACACTTTTTTTTTTTTTTTGCTTTTCTCCTTTGATTGGGTCAAAACCCATATATTACGTTATGAATTCCGAAAGTTGCATCTTCATCCATCCACAATAACATTTTCGTTGAAATGATCAACGGAAACAACAATAAAAAAAAATAAGGTATTATCAATTGAACCGGACTTTGATCGATGGATGGGAGAAGTGAATCGAGCACGCCGGGCCTCAAGTAAGCCAGCGTGTTGGTGGCGAGGAAGCCGGCGCTGACCGGTGGCTTCCTCTCAACCCTGTAGCACTCGCTCAGATCGTGGAGCGCGAGGAGCAGAATCATCCCTCTGGACCTTCCTCTCCGGTCCATCGTCTTTCTCCAATTGTCTCGGTAAAGCCTCTGAGCTCACAGGTGTGAGTTTCGGATCACGAATCTGGGACGATGCGAATGGAAGGCATGATTTTTTGAGCTGGCACAGTCGAACTAGAAAGAGAGGGAGAGACGATACAAGAAATTTCTTCCTTGTTCTGCTTCTTGCTTTTGGTCTGCTTGCCTTGTTTCAGAGAGCCAAATCATCGCAACACAAGAAAGAAAAAGATAAAAAAAGAAAATCAACCCAGAATTTTTTGGACAAAAATGACCCTTCTTCGGTGACCGGAACAATCACATGACCGCCGGCTGGCGAAGATTTGGCCGGTCTATGAGTTCAGATCCTTATTTGAGACTAATTTAAGACTAATTTGTCACTTTAGGTCCTTATTTGAGACAATGTCCACTATGAGCTCTTATTTGAGAAAATAACTCCACTTCAAGCCCTTATTTAAAATTTTGTAATTGTTTTAATGGTAATGATACTGCCTTCAATCCAATACTGGGGACTATAAGTCGAACAACGTTGCTAGACCAAAAACATAAAATAATTAGTGTAGGAGAACTTGACTTGAGATTATGAGTAAATGTGTTTTACCATCAAAGGGAGGTGAAAAGACGTCATTGCCTTATTCTGTCTCTATAAAAAGAGAACCACTCAAAGTTCAGGGGCGTTTGCAACTGGTGAGCTTCATTCCATCGAGTCCTCCTAAGAGCTCCACATTTCTTCCTTCGGTACGCTACTTGCAGTTTTCATTTGTTTGCTATTGTGATTGCAGCTCTTGATTACTCTTCCGAACAATTTGTTGCAGTAGTTCTACGTTTCCTTCCACTAATTCTTTGCTTTGCTTTCCGACGTCTAGAGAAGCTATAGATCACATTCGCTTTATGTGTCTCACTCTGTTCGTACTTTTTTGAACTGGATGCCATTAGATGATTCCTTTGTTTTTCACTCATACATCCCCGAATCTCTGTAGGAATAGACTTGATTCATCTTCGACTGTCTAGGAAAAAGGTGAATTATATGCAGATCAAATTATCTTGCATGACGGTTAAAGTTCAAAGCTAGGCTTCTGAGGAGCAGTTGCTTGATTCTCTACATCAGACACCCGTTTCAGGCGGTGAGCTTTCATAGGATTTTGAGACATTGATCACAATGGAGTCCAAATTCCCTGAATTCACTTCCCCTGTTGACGGTTTCAAGGATGATAGCCTCACTCACCCAGCCATTTCCTATCATTCCCGAAATCTCTGTAATGCAGTCATAATCAATGAACCTCCTGTTATTTCCAACTCTGCAGAAATGATTTCTCTCCCGCACCAACCCGAACCCATATATTATGTACCATCTGTTCCCATTAACCTCGATGGAGACCTGAATCTTCCATCAACAGATACAAGACCCAATTTAGGGATGCTTCAACATTCGACTAGCTCCAGTGACAGCCCAAATAAAGGGGGGGAGTCACTTTCCCTCTCAGATCACAGCAATTCAACGGATCCTGTTCTCAAATACATAAATCAAATGCTTATGGAAGAGAATATGGAGGAGCAACCCTGGTTCGTTCCCAACATCGTGGCTCTACGGCATACAGAAAAGTCCTTGTATGATGCACTCGGCAAGAAATACCCAGATTCCCCCGAGCAAACCGAACAGGCTGATACCAATCAGGTCATTAACAGCTCAAGTTGTAATCCTTGGGGAAGCAGCGGTGATCAAGGAAGTAAGGGCACTACCAGCACCAGCTTTAACTCTTTCCATCCTCTGGATCCCAATTCACATGATGATCCGGAAGGAAATGATGATGCTTCCATTCATGCCAACAGTCCTGGTGACGTAGTCTTGCAGCCAAACATGGATCGCAATATTCAGTCCTACATCAATTCCGTAAACAGCTTGCCTAATTATGGGGATAAGTTTTGTTACTCGGTTCCAAGGGAGCTACTAATTAGGCATGTCTTCAACAGCAATGAGTCTGTCCTGGAATTTAATAAAGGGTTAGAGGAGGCCAGGAAGTTCATCCCTAGTAGCATTCATAGAACTATCAATCAGGAGAAAGATGGATTGGCTCCAACGATCAGAGAGAAGGAAGAAATTGGCATCGATGGTAGCAATCAGTCAGAGATTGGGTCAAGGGGGAGAAAGAATCATGAAAGGCATTATGCCAGGTTCGAAGAAGGGCGGGCCAACAAGCAATTGGCTTCGTACAGTGAAGACTCTGAGCTTTCAGATTTGCTTGAAAAGTTGTTGCTCAGCAACAAAAATGGGGGGCTCCTATCATTAGAGTGCAAATCGGAGAAGTCAAGTGAAATCAAGGATCGTCATGATCCTAATGGTATTGGATTTCGTAGTAAGAAGAAGGGAAACGAGAGCGCATCGGACTTCGGGAATCTTCTGACTCTCTGTGCACAAGCTGTCTCTACTAATGACTTCAAGACCGCTCGTGAACTGCTAAGGCAAATAAGACAAGATTCATCCCCCTCCAGTGATGGTTCCCGAAGGGTAGCCCACTACTTTGCCAATGCTCTGGAAGCACGCCTTGCAGGCAGTGCTGGTAGAAGTCGAGCTTTTTACTATTCCGTTATCCAGAAGAGATCGGTAGCTGATAAGTTGAGAGCATACCAACTTCATCATTCAGCCTGTGCATTCCCGAAATTCTCAATCCTCTTCTCAAACTACATGATTTTGAAAGCAGCAGAAACAGCAACAGTGCTTCATATCATAGACTTTGGTATTAATTTTGGTTTCCAATGGCCAATCCTTATCCAACAGCTCTCAAAGAGAACCGGAGGGGTTCCGAAGCTGCGAATCACAGGAATAGAGCTTCCACAACCTGGATTTCGTCCTTATGAAAGAATTGATGAAACAGGTTGCCGTTTGACCAAGTATTGTGAGCGCTTTCATGTACCTTTCGAATTCCAAGCGGTAGCTTCAGCAAGCTGGGAATGTATCAAAGTTGCAGATCTCAACATTCGTAGTGACGAGGTGGTTGCCGTGAATTGTCTTGCTCGATTTGAGCATCTCTATGAAGAGACAGTTGAGGTGAACTGTCAGCGAGATATGGTCTTAAACCTCATCAGGAGTATGAAACCTCATGTCTTTATTCATGGTATAAGAAACGGATCCCACAACGCTCCATTTTTCGTAACAAGATTCCGTGAGGCTCTTTTTCACTTCTCTACGATTTATGATATGTTTGACACTACCGTAGTACATGACAATGTACAGAGGTTGGTTCTGGAGAGAGATTTCTTTGGGCGAGAGATTATGAATATTGTGGCATGTGAAGGAATGGAGAGGGTTGAGAGGCCCGAAACATATAAGCAGTGGCAAGTTCGTCTTACCAGAGTTGGTTTCCAGCAGCTTCCTCTGGATCAGGAGTTCATAAAGAAGGCTAGGGCTAAGTTGAGTGGAGATTACCACAAGGATTTCATGCTTGATGAAGAAAACAACTGGATGCTTATTGGTTGGAGGGGTCGGATAATTTCCGGTTGCACCTGTTGGTCATTAGCGTAGTTCATTCCGAAAGTATGTTTTCTATCATAATAAGCCACGACTTGAGAAATTCTTCCTGAATTGCCAGATGAGTATCATGTGCAAGAGACGCTGAGGTGCTGCTCATTTTCCTATCTCATCTATGTACGCTTGCTTTACATTACCATGTATCAGCTAGTTTGCTTCTCTTTGGATAATCATTTGTGATGCCGAAACGCGATAGAAAATTTGACTGAACAAGAAAATTCGACAGAAGAACAATTCGTTCTCCAAATATGATTATCAAATCAAAAATATTCAAAGTCTTCTCAAACGAAACCCTAAAATAAGCTTATATAGCCCCAAACCTAACCCTACTAGGATTAGTAAACATCAAAACGTAAAATTACAAAAATACCCTTAATTCGAAAATTACTAAAATAATTAAAAAAAACCATCTAAACGATCCCGAATCGCGAAAATTCATCGTTAGTCGTAGCCATAGGCTACAAGTATTGATCAGCACGCCGTTTCGCTTCAACCGACCAAATTTGAACTCAATCCGACATCGTTGACTTCAAACCCTCCAGTTCGTCCAGTCGCATAACAGGTCCGCCGGTCCCCTAGGTGCATCATCCTCCCCTGCTAGGGAAAGATTCGTCCTCGAATCTGCTTCGTCCTCATTGTTATCAATCTCTTCAGGGTCTTCTTCCTCTTCAGTATAGTAAGGTGACAAATCTGCTACATTAAAAGTTCCAGAAACATTGTGCTCACCCGGCAACCCAGGTGGTAACTCTTCCGGTACGACATCAGCTAACTCCTCAAGCAAGGGCAGAACTTGGGTAGGAATTTCGAGACTGTCAGAATTCCGCTCCATCACCACAATGGCAAAAAGCTTAGGCGTGTTCACTGCCTCTTCTTGAAATTCTGACTTGGACAGCAGATTATTCTTCACTTCCTTTCTGAAATCTGAAGGACCTACGGTAATGGTTCGGCCATCCTTCTTGAAGGCATAGGTATTTCTGAAATCATCATGCTGTGTCTTTCTGTCAAACTGCCACGGCCTCCCCAATAAAATATGGCAAGCATCCATTGGGACTACATCACACCATACCTCATCGATGTAATTTTTTCCAATCGAAAATTGCACAAGACACCTTTTGCTCACCTTCACCTCGTTCCCTTTTCTAAGCCACGACAGCTTGTATGGTTGAGGATGATCTTCTGTTTTTAACCCCAACTTTTCCACCATAGTCGTAGACACCACATTCTCGCAACTCCCACTATCTATTATCATGCTGCATACTTTTCCTCTACTAGTGCACTTAGTATGAAAAATATTATGTCTAAGCCACGACTCATCATCTGCTACAACAACATTCAATATTCTTCTAACGACTAGGGACTCACCAGAATCAGCATAGATAATCTCTTCCTGTTCCGCATCCGCATCCTCTTCTTCGCCTTCAGATTCATCATAAACTGGACCTTCATCAAAGACTGGATTATCAACAAGCGTCACAATCTGTCGGTTCGGACAATCAGCAGCAAAATGCGCGAATCCCTGACACTTGAAACACCGCTTGGCTGCAGTTCCTCCCCTGCTAGTTCCAGCACTACTCTGCCCCTCCTTGGATGCAGGTTTAGAAATCGCATCCTTAACTGCGACTGGTGTCGAATTTACTGCAGATGTTCCCGCTTTTCCTTGGGATTCTTTTATTTGACCACTTGGAACTGCTGCCTGACCACTTAGAATTACTACTCTTTCTTTTAAACTGCCCCTCCACCTTTAGGGCTAATCTGCACACATCCTCATATGTCCAATACTGCTGTAATTGGACAACATCAGAGATCTCATATCGCAGCCCTGCCAGATATCGTGCAATCGTCTGCTCGTCTTCCTCCGCCACATCACAACGCATCCGCAAGCGATCAAATTCTTCTGTAAATTCCTCAACTGTTTTATCACCTTGCTTGACGTTATGATACTCGATAAACGCCTCTTGCCTATAATGGGTAGAAAAAAAAAAATTCTGCAATAACTTTTTCATCTTATCCCAGCGATCCACCTTCGGCTTCCCCTCTCTAGCGCGTTGCTTTTTCACGTGTTCCCACCAAATCGAAGCATGTTTTCGCAGCCTAATAGCCACTAACTTCACTTTTTGCCCCTCAGTTAGGTCTTTAAGATAAAAAAATCCGTTCTACCGTATGCAACCAATCAATAAACTCATCAAGATGAGCCTTACCATTAAACTCGGGAATCTCGATCTTCATTCCGAAATTTTGATAAGAGCGTTGATTTCCAGGTCGTACTCGTCGATTCCGCCCCTGATTCAGAACCCCGAAAGGGTTTACGTCCTCCTCTTCATCATCGGATGGATCCTCAGATTCCGCTCCTTCTTCGGATTGAACGCCCAACCTCGCCTCCGCAAGTTGTTGCTCTAAATCCTGGATTCGTCTTCTCTGTTCTTCAATTTCTACGTCTCGCAGATCTCTTAGACGCGGTTGGTCGTCTGTTTCCGGAACGCCTCCACGCCCCCGGCCACCACGAGCCCGCCGTCCACGACCGCGATTCTGTTCAGCCATTGATTCAAGCAACCTGTGCTCTGATACCAATTGATGCCGAAACGCGATAGAAAATTTGACTGAACAAGAAAATTCGACAGAAGAACAATTCGTCCTCCAAATATGATTATCAAATCAAAAATATTCAAAGTCTCCTCAAACGAAACCCTAAAATAAGCTTATATAGCCCCAAACCTAACCCTACTAGGATTAGTAAACATCAAAACGTAAAATTACAAAAATACCCTTAATTCGAAAATTACTAAAATAATTAAAAAAACCATCTAAACGATCCCAAATCGCGAAAATTCATCGTTAATTGTAGCCTTTGGCTACAAGTATTGATCAGCACGCCGTTTCGCTTCAGCCGACCAAATTTGAATTCAATCCGACATCGTTGACTTCAAGCCCGCCGGTTCGTCCAGTCGCATAACGGGTCCGCCGGTCCCCTAGGTGCATCAATTTGATTCTTCCTTGCAGATCATAAGAAGAAGCCAACACAATATAGTCAAATCTTATAAAGGTCAAGCATAATTGCTGTAAATCATCTCAACAGAAGATGTTACAGGAGAAGGATCTCAGCCCAATGCCGTTTTGGGCAGAACTACGATAGACAAAACTTATTTAGTAGGAGGATTTCAATCAAAGATTTTGGATTATTGTGTGGAAGACATCTTTATTAGTGTGTGTTATACATGTAGTGCATTGCCAACTCCACAAGTTTGTTTCTTGCGGAGGCATAGAGCCTCTGCTTCTTGTTTGTGGTTTGGGCGAAAGAAGTTTCATGCGAAATGTTGCATTACTTCTCCGAACGAATGGAATTGTTTCTTGGCTCTTCCGTAGCAGAGCATTGGCCTTAGATTAAACAACTTAAATTATACTTGCTAGTTTTATTTGTCTGTAATGTATCTTTGCTATGAGCTCAGCCGTTTCATTTTTTAGGCTGACGCGATTGCTTTTATCTTGAAGTACAATGTAAGTCTTTGATTTATTTTGCCATTGCGCTGGAAGCACACCTTGCTGGCAGTGTCAATCTAAGTCGAGCTTTATGTCTTTAAGTCAAGAATAGATTGATAGCTAAAAAGCTGAAAGCATACCAACTCCATAATTTGGCCTGTCCACTTACAAAATTCTTAATCATGTCTGCAAACTTCATGATTTTGAAATTAGCAGCGACAGCGGAGGTGCTTCACATATTAGACTTTGGTATCAATTTTGGTTTTCAATGGCCAATCCTTATCCAGGAGCTCTCGTGGAGAACTGCAAGAGCGCCTGAGCTACGAATCACACTAATAGAGCTTCCACACTCTGGATTGCGTCCAGCTGAGAGACTTGATAAAATAGGACACCGTTTGGCATACTATTCTGAGTGCTTTCTTATTCCCTTCGAATTCCATGCCGTAGCACAGGGAGCTGGGAATGTATCAGAGTTATGATCTCACGATTTTAAGAGGCGAGATGGTTGCAATGAATTGTCTTTCTTCATTTAAGCATCTCTTTGAAAAGACAGTTGAGGTGAACTGTCAGCGAGATGCTGTCTTAAGGCTAATCTGATGTATGAAACCGAATGTCTTTGTTCTTGTGGATCCTACAATGCGCCCTTTTTCATAACTAGATCCCGCGAGTTCTTTTTGACCTTTCTATATGAAGGATATGTTCTATGCTACCATTGCTAGTGATGACGAACAGAGGGTGGTTTTGGAGAGGGAACTCTATGGGTGAGATTGTGAATGTCGCGGCATGCGAAGGTTTACAGAGGATTGAAAGGCCTGAAACGCATAGGAAGTGGCAAGCTGGTCTTACCCGTGCTGGTTTCAGCTAGCTTCCTCTAGATTAGAAGCTCATGAATAAAGCCAGGGCTAAGTTTAGTGGCTGTTACCACAATGATTTCATGCTTAACGAAGAAAGCAACTGAATGATGCTTGGTTGGAGAGGCCACATGATTTGTGGTTGCACCTGTTGGGTTACCAACATCGCTTCCTTTTCACAAAGAAAAGGGCAGTAGGGGTGGGGGATGACAAACAATACTAGCGACTCTCTTTAAACGTTACCATAAGGAACAAATACCCGTTTCAGAATGTTTTGATTGGGCCATAACTACTACGCATTTTAAAGCATATTTGTCTAACATGACAACCCTCAATAGGCGACGAATATATGCAAGAGAGGCTCAGAGAAAGAATGTTCATTCTCAGGTTTCACTTAAGCATGCTTGCATTATGCCTAGCAAAGAGAAGGTATGATGGCATTATGTGCGCATTTACTGGCTGGTCATCTTCTTTTTAGATAATCATGTGATTCTTCCTTTGCAGATAAATTGGTGAATTAAATACACTCTTGTGAAATGGGTCAAGGGTCGAATAAATGCCTGCAAATCATTTCATCAACTGATATTGGTGGAAGGATCTCAAGCAAGTCACTTTTGGGCAGAACTAGTGCAGGATCTCACCCAAATGCACCATTTTTAGCAGAAGGAAGATCTCAATTAAATTTAGTGCCCGTTGTTGGAAGACACCGTTTCGGGTGGTCGATAGAGGAGGGTTGTCTATGTAGTGCAGAGCCAACGTGATAAGTCTTTTTGTTAATAACATCGTGTACTTTAAGCATAACGGTGTCTTATGTTTGTTAGTTCATTTCAATATATGGGGCTCTGTTATGATATTGGCTGATGTGCCGGCACTTCTTGCTTTATTTCTCTCAACGGGTGGAATTGTCTGTTAGCTTTTCTGTAGCAATGATATTGATATTAGCGATTTTGCATTGTTATTTCCATGTATGTTTGTTTAACAATTTAGTCATTTCTTTTCTAGTTGGAGATGATTCAATTAGCTAGTGTTCTATCTTAACATCACCTGAAGTTTTGAAAAATTAATCAGTTTCCTTATGGAGCTATAGGAACAATATAATTGATCCTGCACATTTGCTTTAATATTCCTGTCCAGTTGTTCAGGTACAATCACTTTAAGTCAGTTTAAAACATGTCCTCATCTAAACTGAAGTAAGCAAATTCTCTCTTGATAACCCTCACATTGACTTAGTAAACTCAATCATCTCTTCCAATGGTCAACGGGATAGAGCTTTAAGCTGTTGTTTAGGTCCTCATATCTAATTTGGTATATAGTGAATGTGACTACCTGTCGAGTGTGAAAGTGGGCTCTCATCCATGTTTGAACGAAGCTGGACCTGTGAATGGAGTGTGCAAGTCCAAGCACACCCATCTTCCTTTTGAACTCCTCAAAGTGCATTTTGATTATCGACTTTATGTATCTAGTTTGCTGTCATGTCGATAAAGGAACACTGATTCTTGTGGTATATGGATTCTAAAGGGATCATAATACAAATTCTAGCAAGGACCAATAACGTTCAATACTTGAAATGTCGCAAATTCCTTCCCTTTTTCTTCCTTCTGATTATGTTAGTTTCATAAGTCACAAGGATTAAATAACTGAAATCTAGGGAGTATCTGATAAGAAAGCTTAGTACAAACTATTCATGAAAAACCAATAGAAAAAATATTTGTGCAATGTAAGAGACAATCCAGATTGGACGAAACTTTATCTGATTCTAGAACTGCAATTATCTAGGGCAAGCCTATTAATCTCACGTGCCATTCAAATTTGGGCAAATACGTCTCTTTGACTAATGGAAACCTCATTCTCAACAACAGCAGCCATTCACTGTACCAGAAAACGTCATCCTTTCAACAAATTGTTCTCCTTAGAGGGTAATATTAAACATTTATTAATGACTACAAGAGTCCCATATGATGGGTGAATTCTGATCGGGTCCACAGGTGTTGCAATTGTTTTATGGTAATGATACTGCCTTCACACCAACACTGGGGACATATAAGTCAAACAACGTTGGTAGACCATAAACATAAAATAATTAGTGTAGGTGAGGTAGACTAGAGATTATGGGCAAATGTGTTTTACCATCAAAAGGAGGTGAAAAGATGTCATTGCCTTATTCTGTGTCTACCAAAAGAGAATCACTCAAAGTTCAGGGTGTTCGCAACTCGTGGGCTTCATTCCATTGAAACCTCCTTAGAGCTCCACAATTCTTCCTTTGGTACGCTACTTGCAGTTTTCATCTGTTTGCTATTGTGATTGCAGCTTTTGATTACTCTTCGGAACAATTTGTTCCGGTAGTTCTAGGTTTCCTTCCACTGATTCTTTGCTTTGCTTTCCAAAGTCTAGAGAAGCTAGATCACATTCGCATGAACGATTCAAATTTTCGCGTCTCACTCTGTTCATGCTTCTTGAACTGGATGAGTGGATGCCATAAGATGATTCCTCCGTTTTTCGTTTGTACGTCCCCGTATCTCTGTAGGAATAGACTTGAAGCATCTTAGACTGTTAGGGGATTCGACTGTCTAGGGAAAAAGTGAATTATATGCAGATCAGATTGTCTTACATGACGGTTAAAGTTCAAAGCTAGGCTTCGAACGAGCAGTTGCTTGATTCTCTACATCAGACACTCGTTTCAGGCGGTGAACTTTCGTAGGATTTTGAGACAGTAATCACAATGGAGTGCAACTTCCCTGAATTCACTTCCCCTGTTGACGGTTTCAAGGATGATAGCCTCACTCACCCAGCCATTTCATATCATTCCCGAAATCTCTGTAATGCGGTCATAATCAATGAACCTCCTGTTATTTCCAACTCTGCAGATATGACCTCTCTCCCGCATCAACCCGAACCCATATATTATGTACCATCTGTTCCCATTAACCTCGATGGAGACGTGAATCTTCCATCAACAGATACAAGACCCAATTTAGGGATGCTTCACCATTCGACTAGCTCCAGTGACAGCCCAAATAAAGGGGGGGAGTCACTTTCCCTCTCAGATCACAGCAATTCAACAGATCCTGTTCTCAAATACATAAATCAAATGCTTATGGAAGAGAATATGGAGGAGCAACCCTGGGTCGTTCCCAACATCATGGCTTTACGACACACCGAAAAGTCCTTGTATGATGCACTTGGCAAGAAATACCCAGATTCCCCTGAGCAAACCGAACGGGTTGATACCAATCAGGTCATTAACAGGTCAAGTTGGAATCCGTGGGGAAGCAGCGGTGATCAAGGCAGTAATGGCACTACCAGTACCAGCTCCAACTCTTGCCATCCTCTGGATCCTAATTCACATGATGATCTGGAAGGAAATGATTATGTTTCCATTCATGCCAAAAGTCCTGGTGATGTGGTCTTGCAGTCAAACGTGGATCGCAAATTTCAATCCTCCATCAATTCTGTAAACAGCTTGCCTAAGTATGGGGATAAGTTTTGTTACACAGTTCCAAGTGAGCTACTAATTAGGCATATCTTCAACAGCAATGAGTCTGTCCTGCAATTTAATAAAGGGTTAGAGGAGGCCAGCAAGTTCATCCCTAGTAGCATTCATATAACTATCAATCAGGAGAAAGATGGAGTGGCTCCAACCATCAGAGAGAAAGCAGAAATTGGCATCGATGGTAGCAATCAGTCAGAGAATGGGTCAAGGGGGAAAAAGAATCATGAAAGGCATTATGCCAGGTTCGAAGAAGGGCGGGCCAACAAGCAATTGGCTTCGTACAGTGAAGACTCTGAGCTTTCAGATTTGCTTGAAAAGTTGTTGCTCAGCAACAAAAATGGGGGGCTTCTATCGTTAGAGTGCAAATCGCAGAAGTCAAGTGAAATCAAGGATCTTCATGATCCTAATGGTATTGGGTTTCATAGTAAGAAGGAGGAAAACAAGGGCACATCAGACTTGAGGAGTCTTCTGATTCTCTGTGCACAAGCTGTCTCTACTAATGACTTCAAGACCGCTCGTGAACTGCTGAGGCAAATAAGACAAGATTCATCCCCCTCCAGTGATGGTTCCCGAAGGGTAGCCCATTACTTTGCCAATGCTCTGGAAGCACGCCTTGCAGGCAGTGCTGGTAGAAGTCAAGCTTTTTACTATTCCGTTGTCCAGAAGAGATCGGTAGCTGATAAGTTGAAAGCATACCAACTTCATTATTCGGCCTGTCCATTCCCGAAATTCCAAATCCTCTTCTCAAACTACATGATTTTGAAAGCAGCAGAAACAGCAAAAGTGCTTCATATCATAGACTTTGGTATTAATTTTGGTTTCCAATGGCCAATCCTTATCCAGGAGCTCTCAAAGAAAACCGGAGGGGTTCCAAAGCTGCGAATCACAGGAATAGAGCTTCCACAACCTGGATTTCGTCCTGCCGAAAGAATTGAGGAAACAGGTCGCCGTTTGACCAAGTATTGTGAGCGCTTTAATGTACCTTTCGAATTCCAAGCGGTAGCTTCAGCAAGCTGGGAATGTATCAAAGTTGCAGATCTCAACATTCGAAGTGACGAGGTGGTTGCCGTGAATTGTCTTTCTCGATTGGAGTATCTCTATGACGAGACAGTTGAGATGAACTGTCAGCGAGATATGGTCTTAAACCTCATCAGGAGTATGAAACCTCATGTCTTTATTCATGGTATAAGAAACGGATCCCACAACGCACCATTTTTCATAACAAGATTCCGCGAGGCCCTTTTTCACCTCTCTACGATTTATAATATATTTGACACTACCGTAGTTCATGACAATGTACAGAGGTTGGTTCTGGAGAGAGATTTCCTTGGGCGAGAGATTATGAATATTGTGGCATGTGAAGGTATGGAGAGGGTTGAGAGGCCCGAAACATATAAGCAGTGGCAAGTTCGTCTTACCAGGGTTGGTTTCCAGCAGCTTCCTCTGGATCAGGAGTTCATAAAGAAGGCTAGGGCTAAGTTGAGTGGAGATTACCACAAGGATTTCGTGCTTGATGAAGAAAACAACTGGATGCTTCTTGGTTGGAGGGGCCGGATAATTTCCGGTTGCACCTGTTGGTTATCAGCATAGATTATTCCGAAAGCATGTTTTCTTTCATAATAAGCCAAGACGAGAGAGGTTCTTCCAGAATTGCCAGGTGAGCATCATGTGTGAGAGATGCTGAGGTGCTGCTCATTTTCCTATATCATCTATATATGCTTGCTTTACATTTCTGTGTATCAACTAGTTAGCTTCTCTTTGGATAGTCATTTGATTCTTCCTTGCAGATCATAAAAAGAAGCCAACACAATATAGTCAAATCTTTTGAAGTCAAGTATAATTGCTGTAAATCATCTCAAAGAAGATGTTACAGAAAAGGATCTCAGCCCAATGCCGTTTTGGGCAGAAATATGACAGACGACACTTAACTTGCAGGAGGATTTCAATCATAGATTTGGGGTAGTTGTGTGGAAGACATCTTTATTAGTGTGTGTTATACATGTAGTGCATTGCCAACTCCATAAGTTTATATCTTGCAGAGGCATAGAACCTCTGCTTCTTGCTTGTGGTTTGGGCGAAAGAAGTTTCATGCGAAATGTTGCATTACTTCTCTGAACGAATGGAATTGTTTCTTGGCTCTTCCGTAGCATAGCATTGGCCTTAGATTAAACAACTTCGATTATATTTGCTAGTTTTATTTGTCTGTTATGTATCTTTGCTATGAGTTCAGCCGTTTCATTTTCTAGGCTGACGTGATTGCCTTAGCTTAAAGTACGATGTAAGTCTTTGATTTACTTTCACAGCCTGACCTATTATTTTGGGCAGCCTTTTGTTGGAACTCTACGTATCATATACTTCATCTCCTCCAAGTTTAAATCATTTCCACCGATTCTTGCAACTGGAGCGAACCTTTTACTGGTTCAACGTGTCTTTCCACTCGTTGGGTTTCAAGAAATACACATTTCACAGCTGCCCTTGAGTCCGATTACCACATGTCCTTGTCCATCCTTAAGTGAGCAAACGCTTCCAATCATCATCCTCACAGAAACTCAGAAGCAATCATCTTTACCAAGTCCAAGTACCAATGCGAGATAATGGAGCTTCGACCTATAGTCAGTCCTTATATCTGATTAACTAACGGGAAATGTGACGTCATATGCTTAGATCCACCTAGTCAAGTTCCAGTGTATGTAGGCTGCGAATCCATGATTTGACCATAACGGGATAGGGTCATTCAGTGTCACTACCCGAAGCCCCACCCTGAAAACTGAGATTCGATCAGTGAGGGAGAAGTCTATACTTTTGCAAGAATCAATGCCGTTTCAGAATTCTTGAAGTGCTGATCTGTTTCTCATGGACTAAATTTATGAAGTTTGCAGTCTCCATGGCAATGAAGGTATGTTGGTCGTAACTACTTCTGATATATGGATGCACTGCAAACGACCCCTAAAAATGCCAATTCTAATAAGGGCCAACAAGATTTCCAAATGAAATGTCACAAGTGACGGCACTGGTAAAATCCAAGAAGTTGAGGCTTCTCGCAAGTATCAAGAACATCTCAATAAGTTCAACGCAGTAACTATCACAACGAGGCCCACATTTGGTAAACTAAATAAGAGACATTCAGCCAAAATGATTATTTTCTAGTTGCCAAGTCCCAAGATTTTGTGCAGATAAGACTTTCTTAGATCCAGTTAAGTGTGCAGCAAGATTTGCAATTTCTACTGATTGTTCAACAACATCAATCTTATCTTGCAGGCACAATTTCTTTTCCACTTCCCCCTCCGGTTATTGCTGGTTTTGAGAATCACAAGCGTTAAACATCAGAAAAAACATCAAGAATGATACATGAAGGCAACTTTTTTTTGTTTTTGGTCTGATATGAAGGCAATTTAGCAAGCATAAAATGTACTGCAAGTGAACATTCAATTTAGAAAGGATGAATCTTATCTAAAACTGAGACTTTCCAACATCTGGGACTAGCTTTTGGCTTTTCTGAAGTCCCATGGACCATTCGAGTATGGGTGGACAATTCTTGTTGCCATATCAACTAGTGTATTGACTTACAAAAACCTTTTTGACATCAAATAGCAGCCATTCACTGAATTGGGAAAAATTATCCATTCAGAAAATTTTCCTCTTTGGAGGCTATTATCGAACAAACACTAGTAACCACAATGGTTCCACATCCGATATGGTCTAAATGTGGTGCATCTGTTTATGCAGATAGTCTCCTCACTTGATACCAACATTAGGGATCAACTTGCTGTCAAATTTTTCAAATCCCTACTTTACTAATACATTTAGGCAGTTAGTTACTAACAAAATAATGGAATTTACTAACATGGAATTATTGACATGTCTTGAAATTTACGACCACCGCTATAAAGTTATTGATCAGGGAAATGAGCTGGGACAAAGTTTTGAATGACGGAGCTGAGCACATAGGTTAACGTCTTTCCTTAATAAAAGGCAGGCATATGTCATTTCCTGTTAATGCAAAAACAGATTACGGAAGAGGCATTTTGAAATCCTGGTTGGCCCTCCATCAACTACGCAAAAATGCCAGAAAAAGATGTTGCCATTCCACGTTGTGACAAACTCAGAAGCTGCTGAGCCATTTCTCACTTTAGAAACAAGGAGCAATAATTGACCGGCCAAAAAATAAAGAGCAATAATTGGTATTAGCTGATGTCTGATTGGATATTTATTATTCCAGTTCCGAAAGTGACGCAAGAGCTTGCTCTTTGCGACAACGTAGA
This sequence comes from Syzygium oleosum, assembly GCF_021117445.2. Lineage (NCBI taxonomy): Eukaryota > Viridiplantae > Streptophyta > Magnoliopsida > Myrtales > Myrtaceae > Syzygium > Syzygium oleosum. Next base: position 19,899,186 of record NW_026607487.1, read on the forward strand.
TGGAAACTATTAACTTGACACCGGCGGCTTCCGGTTACTCTTCACAAAAGACGAGAATAGCAGGCGCATAGGACTGGTCCAGAAAGATCGGTCATATAGCAAGATCATGAGACTACAACCCTAATTGATGGTTGAAAGACAAACAACTTTTTGACATTTCAATTTCGGGTGAGAAAAAAACAAGGGTGGGGAGATCAAGAGAAATCTGTCTGACCGGGAGCGCATGTGAAGGTAGAATCAAGAAAGATGCTCCTGGGTCATCAAAGACCAAGAGGAAAGGTCCAACACAGACATAATTAAATAAAGGGCGAAAAGGCATAGATCTGCTTGGTAAGTTGTCAGCATGAATTACCCCCCACTATCTCAAAGTTCTCTGAATTGGGTCCAAAAGTCTCAGGCTCATCCAGTCTTGCTCATTAAGTTTCAGATTAATTTAATCATAATTGAGATGTGACTAAGCAAGTGGGTGAAAAGGAAAGGCATGAAAATTATGGACTAGTAACAGGGGAATCAATGAATTTTTGGGTATCTACCTGTAATCTCTATTCTACTAACCGAAGTTTCTAGAGCATCTCAAGGTGCGTTCACACTCGCCCAATAATTGGTCAAATATCTTGATCGGCAAGGAACATTTACAATCTTTCTTGGTCGCACTTGCAGGTATGTTGCACCCAATACATGGAAAATTTCAAAAACAGCGCCCCCAAAAAGTCAAATTGTTTTTATTCATATGCTCCACACAAAAACATCAGCATCACCAAACACTGACTGGTTTTTATCGCCAAAGGCAACCTCTGAGGATCGAGAGGGGGCGGCTTTCTTTGTCTCCTTTTTTTAGATGTTTCCTTGAAGTTTCTGTGCACCTTTGGGTGGCTCTCTGTTGTTATTGTCTCTCTCTTTCCTCTGCCCTGTGTGAGAGATAACTCAAGAATCAACCTTTCACATTAGTCAATAGGCTGCAGTCCGTCTTTTCGGCACGGTATATTCTCTTGCTAGCTCAAGGTATTCCTCTCTCTCTCTTTCTCTCTCTCTCTCTCTCTCTCTGTTTTTTGGTCCTTTGATAAATGTTTTCTTGTTCCTGTTCCTCTACTTTCTTTCTTTTACGGGGGGTTGATCTGAATCTGCGGGTTTTCTGTAGCATGTTGGGAGTATTATGTGATATCTGAATCACTTGGTTTGCTTGAATTTTTCTGCTCTTGCCCTTTTGATCAGTGTTGGTGGAGGCGTTGTTGACTTGGATTTCAAGTACTTTATTTTTGCTTCCGTGTGGATACTGAGTTTTTCCCTTGTTTTACCCAAACATCCAGGGGAAGATTTTGCAAAGCCGACACCCGAAAATTTGGACGGTTGATTGAAAGGAGAGAGAAAGAAAAAAAGGGGGGCCTTCTATTCACTTTGTTCTTGCCCTTCTTCTTTTTCTCAATCTTTTGCAAACAACTGTCTTCTGGGTTTTTGTGGGTTAGGTTTTCATGGAATCCCTACTCACAGAATATTCTAGTTCCTTGAATGGGTTGAAGTTTGACCTTGGATCGATTTCGATCCACCCAAATCGTAATCTCATTAATGGGTTCAAACACGATGCTGAACCCAATAACCCCAGTACCAGTGCATCGCCGGCTTCCAGTAGCTTGGAGGTGGAATCTCCAGAAGATAGTGATACCTCCAATTCAATTCTCAAGTTCATAAGCGAGATGCTCATGGAGGAGGAGTTGGAGGAGAAAAACTGCATGTTGCAGGATTGCTTAACCGCCCTCCAGGCTGAAGAAAAAAATTGGCATGATGTCCTCTACCAGAAGGATACCCCTTCATTAGATCATTCATCGCCTTCTGTTAATCAAAACTTCGAGAGTAGATATGATCATTATTCCCCTGAAAATAGCAATTCTGATGGTTGTTACAACTGTGCGACTGTATCGAACCATTTTAAGTTCAATGGAGCTTGCGAGCAGAGTAATTGCAATGGCTCTCGTGCTGCTGTGATTGATTCTCCTTTTAGCTCCTATCTGGATCTTGACTCATATAGTGGAATACAAGCAGCTAATGAGCCCCTTTTAAGTGGAACTACTGATATACTTGGTGTTGGGGGTAACCGGACAGTGTTTCCAGAACCAAAAGAAGTAATTGATCACGCTGGGTCAGAGGGTGAGGGAAGTCAGTGTTCTCCGAACAGGGGAAAGAAAAGTCACGGACGGGAAGATGGAGAGTACCAACAAGGAGGACGAAGTAACAAGCAGTCGGCTATTTTCGTGGAAGAAGAGTTTGATGAACAAACAGCTTTGTTTGACAAGGTCTTGCTTTGTCAAGGTGGAAGAGATGACCAATTATGCCCTCTTTACGATAACCCAGAAAAGTTAGAAAATGAAGAGTTGCAGCAGAATGTGCTGGCAAAAGGATCCAGTAGCAGCAGCAGCAGCGGCAACAGCAGTGGCAGAACATCACGCAGGAGGAAAAAGGGAAGTGAAGGGGATATGGTGGATCTGTGGACCCTTTTGACTCAATGTGCACAATCCGTGGCAAGCAATGATCATCGAAGTTCACATGAACTGCTCAAACAAATCAGACAGCATTCTTCTGCCTATGGCGATGGCACCCAGAGGCTGGCCTATTATTTCGCCAATGGCCTTGAAGCACGTTTGGTAGGCACAGAGACGCCATCCTATTCGATGCTCATAGGTAATGGCGCATCTGCTGCTGAAATCCTCAAATCCTACCAGGTCTACGTCCAAGCGTGCCCCTTTAAGAGGATGTCGAATTTCTTTGCAAACAGAACAATCATGAAAAGGGCTGAGGAAGCACAAAGGCTTCACATTATTGATTTTGGCATTCTCTATGGCTTCCAATGGCCCTGCCTCATTCAACGTATCTCGAGAAGACAAGGTGGCCCTCCCAAGGTCCGCATGACGGGTATTGAGTTCCCACAACCTGGGTTTAGGCCCTCGGAGAGGGTCGAGGAAACTGGGCGACGGTTAGAGAAGTATGCCAAGAGATTCAACGTGGACTTCGAGTACCATGTGATTGCAAAAAAGTGGGAAACCATCCAGTTAGAGGATCTGAACCTCGAAGGAGACGAGATGATTGCGGTCAACTGCTTGCACAGGTTGAAGAACCTGGCTGACGAATCAGTGTCGATGAACAGTCCGAGGGATGCCGTTTTGAATCTGATAAGAAGGATTAATCCGGATATATTCGTTCACGGGGTGGTCAACGGCTCCTATAATGCTCCTTTCTTTGTCACAAGGTTCCGAGAAGCGTTGTTTCATTTCTCTTCGCTGTTTGATATGTATGACGTGAATTTAACTCGGGAGGATCCCCAGAGGATGGTCTTTGAGAAAGAGGTGTTTGCCAGAGATGCAATGAATGCCGTCGCATGTGAAGGTTTCGCCAGGGTCGAGAGGCCCGAGACATATAAGCAATGGCAGATCAGAAATATGAGAGCAGGCTTTAGGCAGATTCCGTTGGATGAAGAGATATTTAGGAAAGTGAAGAGAACGGTAAAGGCAGACTACCACAAGGATTTCATCATAAATCAGGATGGATATTGGATGCTCCAGGGATGGAAAGGAAGAGTGATCCATGCACTCTCGTGCTGGGTACCCGCTTAGGGATTTGGCTAAGAATTGTGTGCGCTTTCGGAGTATATTTGTATCTATTCTTTATAGATAGTGTTTTGCTACGAAAAACTGATGCCATGTATAGCTTAGTTCCATATTGCTGAGCCTACTGCAGAATGTTTGGCCTCTGAGCTAATGTAATGTAAAGAGCTTCTTCATTTTCATTTCAAGCTTAGGACAGGACTATCATGATCTTTTGTTCTCCTAACATGTTATGGTGGAGTTATTTCACGGCTGGTATTTGTCGGTTTTTTCGCATTGACATGAAATAGCTCACCTAGACAGTATAACAGACGGAAAGAAAGATAGGATGGGTCATTCAAGAGCAAGAAAATTATCAAAAAAGTCTTAAATTTATTGCACTTGTGCCACTTCAATCTTAAAGTTTTTATTTTGACTAATTTAGTTATAAACCTTTTGACAATTTGGCAATGCAGTTCAAACGGCCAATTTTGATCGGAAATTGATGACGTAGACGTTGGCCGTCCTACATAGCACGGTCGACACTGTCGTGGAAATTTTTTGAAATTAGAGTATGAGCTTGCGACTGGTTTGCTCGAAAGCCCACTGCTTCATGTTACAAGTCGTCAACATATGATTGAAAGCAAATGAGCCTCAAGAGATAAGCTGAACTGGTTTTACAGTAACCAGCAAATGTTCCAAGTGCAAAGGCAATTGTAATTGTAAGCAGGAGTAACCATTTTTTAAATCTGATGGGCATAGTAATCAGCACCTACAAATAAATTGCTCAATCATAATGTAGTTGACATGCATTGGTCAAGCCGGCAAACTGAAAGAATTTCTAATCTCACTAACGAACTCACAGTGGGATCAGATGATGCCCAACAGCCTGGGGGCTATGTGGCATCACCTTTACGCCGGACATGTTTTAGTCCTTACCAGTTACATTTGAGCTGGATTAGAGGTGATCAAGGGACCAGTCGTGTTTTGTAGCGAATTAGATCTAATCTGGCTTGCCAAACCCGAGATGCAAATGGACAGGCGTACACATGCCCTATTTTCGTCGACATACCAACAGCTCAAATAAGCTCAATAGTCTAACCAATATCCACAATTTGACCAAAGACAGAGATGCTTAATTCTCTGCATTTGATTGACCTCTCTATCTCTCCCTGTTTCTGAAAACCATGATGGAAGCACAGAGCAATTGGGCAAAGAAATTCTATGTAGTAGAGAATCGAGATTTGGCATAACATCCTGCGCAAACAAGAACGAAAGGGTTCTCAATTTCTCTTTTGGCCACACAGAGGGTTCTGTTCAACAGCATCTAGTGTGTGTTTGTGTGTGGGTGAGAGATAGAGAGTGGCTAAGAACATTTGCTTCTTTTTGGTTTCACAATGCTTGCTATTATGACAACAAAACAAGCACTATAATTCTATCAATTAAATGTCTAACAGATACGGTGGAACAACGATATCAATGAGCATCCTAAGACGGTACGTCATATGTTCTTATTTTTCTTGTTGACCCTTCGATGGTCTCAGAATATTCCAATCTAGCTTTTCCCGTTTTGGTTGCTTGTAAAAAGTTCGACTGCCAGAAGGCAATGACTGTTGATCACTTTGCATTGTTTTTGGCGATTTCCTGGGATACGGAGTTTCTGCTTCAACTTCAGATTGCTTTCTTTTAAGTTCTCCATTCCCTTCGGAATTCTGCTTATCAAAGCTAACAGGTTCTTCTCCATTCATTGCAGATCCATTATCCCTGTGGCATTTAGAAGAGACATTGGATGTCAATGTACATTCTACAATATCTTCTCAATCACAAACATTACTCTTGATTCTGAGACAGCAATTTCCCCAATACAAGTATTCTGTAACTCGCAACCAAGTAGCATCACCAAATTGCATCCTGCTAACAAATCAACTTTAAAGACAAATTCAAACCCAAGTATCCCCCTTATATAGTCTGCATTGGAAGTGCTGTTTTGGTCATCCACAAAGCCAGTACTTCTTGATGAGATAAGAACCATCAGTATCAGATCTAGAGAGAAAAGGGGGAAGGGGGCAAAGCTCTCTCAAACTAAAGTTTGCATAATTTGCACTATGGACAGGGAAAAAAGAATAACAGGAGCAGGGGAAATCAAATTTTTCACTAAGCAGTTTATGTATACTGCAACAAATCTCCTTTCTTGGATTGTGCCTTAGATCATCAGTCTAGTTTGAAATCCTAAGACGGTCATGTTTCAGCTCATTCACAGAATACACCCAAATTTGAATTTCAGAACATGCACTAGGTTGGATTCACGTGCTGTGTAATAGCAGCAGGAATGACAAAGCAACCTCATGAAAAAACTACAAAACATGCAGAAGAATTCTCTGATTTTTTTGCTGGACAACTTTGTGAAGAATTAACAGAGAGAAAAGGACCAACAATTTCCAGATCTAGTACACTATCCTCATACCTGAAAGAAGATCCTTCACTTTGAGTACCAGAAGATGTCGCTGGAGCATCTGGCTGACGAAGATTTACCGCCTCTTCATTCATTTTCTAAGGACAAGACACTTTGACATGAACGGGAAACCCAGGACCAGAACTACAACTGTTATCATCAGGCTACTAGGATTCACTACTTACATCTATAGAAGGATTAAAACACTGGAAAGACATCCGTCCGATGACTGCTCCAGGATGAGGATCACCTTCCATTATGACAACGCTGCACCAAGTATAAGAACCAGAACGATTAAGCAAGTAAACAAAGGAGTAAAGATATAATTCATTGTCACAGCAAGGAAGAGGTGCTCAATAGACCTAATGTGATTGCACACCTTATTTGCATCACATCTCTAGAACAATCCTAAATATAGAGAGATGATCAGAAACAGAAAGGCCACAGTGCACCCACACAATTCCATTCGCAACCTTTCAAATGCCTGCAGTTATACTAAGAAAAAAATTATCATAGCATATCGAAAGAATAATAAATTGCGATAGACATTTTCATGATAAACACCATATATGTCTGAGGCTGTCCTGATGCACACAGATAAGTAGATTTGATAGGTGTAGATCTACCTATAGCCAGGAAAGTAACAAATCGAGGGATCTGCCTTACAATCTAGTCGAAGTTATCTTCATAATAATTCTGAAGTGCTGAAGAAAACATACGGATGAGTCAGTGACCGAAAGTCTTACGGATACCGCACAAAATACGAGGTGAGACATTAACCCCTCTTAAAAGCAGGTATACATGGTTCACGAATTTCTCGGTTGTCCTTGCAGTCATCCTCTTAACAATCAAGCAGTGCAAACAAGCATAACAAACATTCCAACAGATGAATGGACGACTGCAATCAAATAAGCCAATCCATCCACTAAAACGTCATCAATCAATCAATCAGAACAGTTTCTCAGACGCACCATTTCTTACGAACCGAAGCAGAGGAAAGGAAATCCCCATTAGCTTTCGCTTCATCCTCCTTCTTGGGCTTCTCCTCCCTCGCAGCCGCCCTTTGCATGAACTGCCCAAGAAACGAACCCACAAACAACAAGAATCGAAATTTATCAGTCAAGCCAACCGCACGGCCATAACCCTGACTGGGTTTTCCCGGAATGAGCCTCACGCTCGAGAGCTCGAGCTCGGGTCGTCACCTTCAAATTCCTCAAGGTGCTCGAGAGCTCGCGCTTCGCCATTACCAGCTACGAAGCTTGCTCGGATTCGCTCGCGAAAAAGAGCCAAGAAAACGCGAGATGCCGAAGCGGCGCTGCGAAGAGTTTCTTCTCCAGCGAGGTCGTGATGACTCGATCAAGATCTTGTCGGAACAACGGACGATCAAGCCTTCGGTCTCCTTCAGGAGTCGGGGACTCGAGAGTCGCAGAGAAGACGAAGCGCGAGCGCCGAACCCTAGCTGGCGGCTGGTTGTGCAGAGTGACTGGGCTTTGGTTTGGTGTGGGCTTGGCCCATTTATTCACGGCCCAACCCAAGAGGGGGCCCCTTATTTAGTATCAGTTTTCTGCAATTTGCGTTTATTGAATCAGGGCAAATTATAACCAAGACTATCTTACAAATTCGGTATACAAAGTGATTTGTTAACTTTTTTAATTGGGTACAGACCCAACAAAAAAAAAAATTTATTGGGTGTTCGAATACGACCCATTTCGCTTGTTCGAAGATTGCCACGTCACGAGAAAAATCGATTTTCTTAACGTCCGGTATTTAACGGATCGAGGGCGGGTTCCAGTTAGGATTAGGCCCGCCTATGATTGAGAAATGTCAAGCTTAATTGGGAAAGCGGAGCCCTAGAAGAAAATAGGGCATTTCTAGGCCTGTCCATTTGCATCTCGGGTTTGGCAAGGCAAGTTAGGTCTAATTTGCTGCAAAAGACGGCTGGTCCCTTGATCACCTCTAATCCAGCTCATATGCAACTGGTAAGGACTAAAACTTGTCCAGCGTAAAGGTGATGCCACACAGCCCCTAGGCCATTGGGCATCATCTGATCCCACTGTGAATTCGTTGGTGAGCTTAAGAAATTCTTTCAATTGCCGGCTTGCCCAATGCATGTCAACCACATTATGATTGAGCAATTTATTTGAAGATGCTCGTTAAGTGTGTCCATCATCAGACTGAAAAAATTTCTGTAAACCTCTCGCACATTAATCTCAAGATAAGGCCACCACAAGCATCCATAATTTATGTACGACACTCACTTGAGTAACATACATTTTTCTTTCGATCACTTGAATTCCACTTTGTTTAAAAATCCTTCACTTGAGTGCCATCAACAAAATGTTTGGCCAGGAAAACCGATGTGACATTAATTTAATATAAACCTTTTGCCATGGCTCGCCAACAAAATGAAAGCAATAAATAAGTGGTAGATCTATTTGTCCTAAATTAACGAATTGGGCAAAATTAGGTATACCCCGATTTGAGGAATTAGGAAAATTTACCTTCTGAAATTTGCAATGGAGAGCTTGAACAGGAAAAGAGGCTCATGATCATGCGAGTCACCATCACACCGCTTAGTACATACCCAGGAGTATGCGCAATTCGAGTTCGTTTGTATAACAAAGAGTGTGCGCGTGCGTCGGTGACGCTAATCCAGTCCTTCGTTTCTTTGCTTTGGATGTTGCAGAATGCAGGGAGGAAGGGTGAGGCCGACGTATGCAGATCAACCGACAGAATGCACTCAGGATGGTCGATTTCATTGTCGATTATTACGAGTCCATCGAGAGCTTCCCCGTCCTCAGCCATGTCGAGGTTTTGGTTCATTCCGTCCTCCTTGAGCTTTCATTTCCATGTTATAATTGATTGGACAGGGTCAACAACAGTTATCTCGAATGATGGGAGTAGAAAATTCGACTCTCTTTTATTTCCCTTACAAAGACGGAGTGGTTAGAGAGATGCAATCACAGTACATCTGCATGTAAGGGAGGGATACAGAGTTCGGACACAGGTCTTATTATCGCCTAACGATCATCTTGTAACAGCTAGGCTTTCACTGGTGTCTCGATAGCAACCTCCCCTGGATACTGAACGCTTTCCGACTTCTTGTCAGCTTCCCAGAGTTCGGGCAGTGCCTCGCGGATATTATGGATGCTCTCTAATGCATGGTCGACCCCCTTAGTTCGGTGAGCAGTGCCAACCTACATACATCGATGTCGTGACCGAAAAATTTCAGGATTTTTCTTTATAGCAATCATCAATGCCTATTCCAAGCATCAATCTTTATGCTATCAAATAAAGAATGACAAGCAGTAATTCAGATTTTCCATCGATAGCCTACCAGCACAGTATGTAGCCCCATTTGTTTCCCGGTCTGTAAGTTACGGACACTATCATCAAAGAACACCTGAAATGAGAAACAAACTACAACGTCATAAACGATTGTGTAAGGTTCGTAATTGAGCAAATCACAGTGAATCAGACCTGGTCGGAGGCTTTCATCCAAAATTCAAAATGAGAATAACAGATCTGAATTACCCAGACTTATAAATATAGACCACATTTGACAAGGGAGTCAAAAGTGAAATGAGTTGTTCTAGAAGGTAAAGTCATGTCCCTTACCGTTCTCTGAGAGTTTATGTTAAGTATCTTAAATGCTTGTTCAAATGCTTCCTCAAATGGCTTGCAAACAACCAGACTTTTACGAAGCATCGCATCCGCATTAACACCAGCAGCTTCATCGCGGGAAACAGGCCCCATTTGCGGGCATCTCAAATTATTGTCTTTCTCATCAGGTGAAGCACTACTTTTGTTAGTAGGATTTAGAGTCTCAAAGCATATAATCCCATCAAAGCAGTCCTCCAAACCAAGCCTGGCAAGAGCTCTAGCTGCGTGAGCTTTGTCTCCATTGGTAAAAATCTGATGAAACAACCAGATTCACAAGGAAAAGGCTCTGATCAGCAAACAACCCAGTAATAGAATCCTCCTACCTAAAGAATTTAGTACGAGAGCACAGAACTTACAAACTTGCGGATTGGAAGGCTATGTAGAAGATGTCTTAATACAGGGTCAGGCTTCAATAGATTGTATGGCAATGTCCCGTGAACAAAACTGTGAAAAGTGCATAATATAAGGACTTTACCGCCTAAAACAACAAAGAGATACAGCTAAAAGGCAGCCCAAGACAAAACAAAGAAAAGGGAAAAGCAAGTACCCATGAAAGTCATCGTAGTCAAAATTATATCCAAGTGCCTGTAATCAATTAAAGCCAGAATAAATCACTCGTTAGCATAATTCACTAAATAGTACACAAAGATGACCGCTTGATGAAACTAAAAGGTCCAGTGCAAACCTTCAGACCAGCCATAGTCGTCCCATAATTCTTGTAAAGTGATAGACACAATTCGGGAACTTTACTCTCCTCGATATGAAGCTTGTGCACCATATATTCTACGGACAAGAGAATTTAAGGAAAGACATTTGTGAGGAACGCATGCTAACTCAAAGCAAAATCAAGAATTTTGATCGCTGAATGCGTTACCTTGAATGTTCTTGGTAATCTGCACTGACAGTCCAGAACTAAGCGGATACAAAGTGTCATCTAAATCTGCAATTTGAGTAATCAACAGCACGTTAGATTCATGACATCGGTCAAGTCATCGTAACTTGGCTAGAAGCAAATCAAAGACAGAATGAGATAGAATTTAAGGAAGAAGGCATCGACCTTGATAAAAGAAAACCTTACCAAATAACAAGCACTCGTATTTGGGCTCTGGAGCCTGCTGGTAATTGTTTTCGTAATCCATGTTCTGAAGATACTAAAGGATGAAAACCTGAACAGAACCCACGCATTAAAACTGAATCAGACAACGCGCTATCAAAGTTTAGGAAACTGCAGAAAGGCAAAGACTGGTTGTAATGTTTAAATTGGACACTCCATGAGATTATTACTTCTGCATAGATATATTCAAAACCACCCCAAAAAAAAAGAATAATTAAAAGCTCACAAGATCGTCCATTTTTGCCGTGAAGATTACCCCCAAAAAGAAAGAAAGCTCAAAGTTTCGACCTTTAAAACATCCCCGGCGGACAGAGGCAAGCTGAAGGCTAACAGACAATGTAAAAGGAGGACAAGCGCAACAGAACACAAAATTTTTAGCATGACAGCGAACTGATCACTGAACTGCAGTCTTGACCATCACTATCAACAGCAGATCTAAATCCAGAGAGCCTCTCACCAGAACCGCGACAAGCGAGCATAATGTAACCGCCAAAAACAACAGATCTAGTCCATCGCAACCCGAAAGCACGAAATCATACGCAAGAGTTCACGAAAAAGCAACCAGAAAGCCACACAATGCATCCGGAAGCAAGCGTTATTACCTCAGAAAAACTGCAGAAAACGCGAAGGATGCTCTGAACGGAGAAACCCAGAGAGGGAGAGAGACGTAACTTGGACCACAAGAAGAAAGCAGAGGGCTTTAATTGACGAAATGACTAGGGGACAGAGCGCAGAGAAGTCGTATAAATAGACGAGACGTGACGCTTGGCCAAAAGGAACCAGAAGGTAATGACCCAATAAACAAGGAAGGATCCTGGAAAGCTACGTGTCCCTGTCGGGGGATGGATCATCGTGGATGTATCCTGGGAGGAAGAGACATCGCCACGCACGTTTCTCAGCGTACGCACGTACGTAGTCTAGCAACGAAGAAACACTTTCACCATGAGCCACGAAATGGGTCTAGTTATGTCACAGCTCAATCTCAAACGAAGTATTTTTTTCGATGTATCTTATCAACGAGTACCTTTGAAACATTTATCGGGCAACCAAACAGAAAATTTTAGATTTTTTTCAAAGGTGCTCTTGATTTCTGTGATACGATATGATTTGAAAACTTTTTCTCCCGGGATACTCACCAAATACCCTTTGTTTCAAAAAGATTAGTTGACAACATCCAGGCCACACCTACATCATCAGTTACGTACGCGTCATTATGGGTTTAATATAGTTGACCAGTGTGGAACGCAGATAACCTTCCATCTGAACATGCACATCAAAATATGTTTCTTTCCTTGGTCTTATGGTATGTCTGATAATTAGTTGTTGACTCTCAGGGCCCAACCCGAAGAGAACCTACCGGCTTTACTGGCTTCTGAATTTGTATTATCCTTACAATATGTGAAATCCATTGAATGTACTTGAGGATGCACCAGCAATTTCCTTCTCCTTAAGCAATTGGCATAGGCGCTACTGTACATACAAGCAAGTCGTTGCACGGCATACAAGCAAATCATGCCATGCGACGATGTACCCTTATGCTTCCAATCGAAAACGGAGTACAAAAGTGCAATTCATTCGCTGCTGCGATTAGGTCGACGCCCGGACGTATACATCGCTGTGTCGGACTCTTTCCTCGTGCCTTTTCATGGAAAGGCAGAGGTTGAAGAATCGTTTATCACCTTCCTGCCTTAGTCAAATTTTACTGCGTCAGAAATCTGCCAGGGATTACACCGACAAAATGCAATCTCGCGTTTCTCAGAAGGATTTCGTTTAAGTGGAAGATGAAATAAGGGTGCTACAGCGTGTGGGCCAATATCTCTTTCCCTTCCTTCACCTATGCGAAAATTTCAAAAAGCATTTCACATCATGCAACCTGACAACCACATCAAGGGTCATCATAATCAAATTAAGCAGAGGACACCATCGGCATCTTTTATCAAAACGAAGGAATTGGTAAAGACACTTCCTTTCCCTGACAGCATCATGCAGTATCAACTTTTCATGAAGCGAAATAGTTTGCCTTCTTCTCTGTCATGTCACATGGACTTTGATTCGTTGAACTGAATTACATGTGAGATAATAACGCGCTTGGTGCATGTAATGACGATGGAAGAATTCAATACCACAACAATATGGAACTGCAATCTCAGATTTCTCTCGGAATTATTTCAGAAGATAAATATAGAACACTGTAATGCAATGTACAGCTTCTTTTTTTTGGGCTCCGGCAAAGACTTCGGGAAACAATCCAGATCATTTACAAAAAAAGTCTCAGCTAGAATTCCTGAGAACTAAGTCGGGACTACCTGTGGATCCAAAGGAGGAGGCGATTCGTCGTCCTCCACTGCACCAGTCTCCGGAGTCTCTGCACTCTTCTCTTCCACTTGAAACCCTAGCTTATATATGTCATAATTGGTCATCTCACTCGACTTAAATGGTCGCTCACCTAAAACACGGAGCAAATCGTCCTGATGAAGAACCTCCTTTTCGAGCAACAGCTCAGCGATCTGAGCAACATGCTCTTTGTGCTCCGTTATTAACTCCACCGTACGCTCATATGCCTTATTTACCCACTCACGCACCTCGCCATCAATAATTGCAGCAGTCTTGCTGCTGTAGGGCTTGGTCATCTCAAATCCATCCTCTCTTTGAGGAAAAGAGAGGAGTCCCACTTTGTCGCTAAAGCCATATATTGCTACCTGGGCATAGGTCATTTTCGTCACCTTCTCCAAGTCATTTTGAGCTCCCGTTGATATTTTACCCAACAAAACCTGCAAATTTACATGAATATTCAACTCATCAGCATCGAGGTTTAAAGATTGTAACCTCACGGGAACTTATTTGCCTCATTGATCTTTCTTCAAATCAATGGGCAAAGATGAAAGAAAACATTTTCTGCACTTCTGCTATCCACAAAGTGAAGGTCAAATAAGATTTCCGTAAATCACCTGTTCGGCTGCTCGTCCGCCAAGGGTCATACATGTCATGTCGAAAAGCTGTTCCTTGGTCATGAGGAGATTCTCATTAGGCACATATTGGGCAAATCCTAGAGCAGCTGTGCCACGAGGGACTATTGTCACTTTCAGTAAAGGCTCCGTATGCTCCAAGAACCAACCAGCCACAGCATGACCTGACTCATGATACGCAACGGTGCGACGTTCTAGTTTGCTTATCACCTGCTCAAAAACCAAAGGTTAGATTGATTTATCTCTCTTTATACAGGTCCAAATTAGAAAGTCACTATTTGACATCATCTTTACATCAATCCGTGCCAAAAGCAACAAAACCAGTTATGAGATCAACCCATAAGATCAAACATCAAAGTATTTGCCAAGAGAAAGACTTCTCACTGTTCATAATACTAAATGGCAAGATTGTGAACAGCCCAAAAATCAGGTGTGAAGACAAGCAACAATAACTGAAGCACAAGCTCACTGTCCGGTGACGCTTATCAAAATAATTTCTAGCTTTACTTTCAACCAATAACCCCATAAGAAGATGAGTAAAAACGAACACAAAAAAGCTAAGACCAAAAGCCATCAGTTGGAACCACCTACTGACCATCTCTATCATTAGTAAAGAAAAGCTATGATGGTTTCCATTCAATAAGCAGTAAGCTTAGCAGCCACAAAGACACAATAAACTTCTTAGTCGGGTCATTGTGAGAGAGGATCCTAGAAAAATATAACATGTTTACAAGAGAACAGAGTTGCTGAAATTTAAAAAAATAAGAAAAGACCAAGAACCAGCATGATGGAGTGGAAGAGAGAAAAGCCACATTACCCTGTTCTTCTTCTCCAAACCACCTATAATCCTATCTATAGCTGCCTCAAAATGTTCCATGGTGACCTCAGTTGACTCGTTCCTGGCAGCAATGAGAGCAGCTTCATTACAAACGTTAGCTATGTCCGCACCAGCAAATCCAGGTGTAAGGGCTGCAAGCCTTTGTGAATAATACAAAGGTTCATGATCAAGCTTAATCTTTTTCAGGTATATCTGGAATATTTGTTCACGGCCTTTGATATCAGGTTTATCGATGGAGATTTGCCTATCGAATCGACCAGGCCTCAACAAGGCTTTGTCTAAGATGTCAGGCCTGTTAGTGCCAGCAAGCACGACTATCCCCGAGGTGGTACCAAAGCCGTCCATTTCTACGAGCAACTGGTTAAGTGTGCTCTCACGCTCATCATTGGCACCAGAAAAACCTCCACGTCCTCTCGCTCGACCAATTGCATCAATTTCATCAATAAATATTATGCTGGGAGCACACTGTCTTGCTTCTTGAAATAAGTTTCTCACTCTTGAAGGCCCAACACCAACAAACATCTCCATGAAATCGGAACCTGATATAGATAGGAACGGCACACCAGACTCTCCAGCAGTTGCTTTTGCTAAAAGAGTCTTCCCTGTACCTGGAGGACCAACAAGAAGAGCACCTTTCGGAATCTTTGCTCCCAATTCTTCATATTTCTTCGGATTCTTGAGAAAATGCACAAACTCCATAATTTCTTGCTTCGCTTCATCACAGCCAGCGACGTCTTTAAAGAATACCTAGTCAGAATTGAAACAGGATACAAATTTTCTGGTTTAAACATTTTAAACCTCCCACGACAAAATGGAAAAAGAGGAAAAGGATACAGCACAAAAACAAGGGAACTATTTCATTCAACTGACCTTGTTCTTGGCATTTTTATCCACTTTAGTAACATGAGCCTTTCCAATGTTAAATATACCCCGAGCACCCCTCCCACTACTGCCACCAACACCTAGGCCACCTTGCATTCTCCGTCCCATGTACAAGAGGGATCCCAAAAGCAGAAGAGTCGGTGCAAATCTCAATATCTCTTGGTACCAAAGCATCTCAGAGACATAAGTAACAGGAACATAATCATGGGGGTCAACGCCTAATGCTTCTTGAGCTTCCTCCAATTTCTCTTCAAAAGATTCAACACTTCCGATATTGAAGTAGTACTTATACTGACCTCCATGTCCTCTTGCAACATTGCCACTCTTGGGTCCTTCGCTGACCTCATCGATTGTTTGATTTGGTGGTGAATTTCTTACATACACTTTTGCCACAGATTTGTTAGAAATAACTATATGGTCCACCAAGCCTGGTTCCAGAAGCTTGTTTTTGAACTCTTGAAAGCTAATCTGTAATTTACATTTTCAACAAGCACGAGAATAAGAAAACAGACTAAATCTTCAGTCTTTAGACGAAGATTGCATACGTGACCCCAATCAGAAAAAGATCACAGTTCAACCAGCATAATGCATAATATGAACATGAACAGCAAAAGAAAAAAAGACCAAATGGCCTGCCTGAACCTAAGCATGCTCATTATGGGCAAAAAAGTAAAAATAAAAATAAAACCTTCAGCATGCTCATTAGCAGATCTACCTGCTGTTGTTCACGAGGACCAAAAGAAAAGGAGGAAAGGAACAGTCCAATCACTACCAAGGGCGTGATCAAATTCTGGAACTGCTTCATGAAAGTATCCTGATTGTCGTCTGCATTCGAATCCCCTGAAAATTGGGTAAAAACTTTAAGGGAACTGCTTTACATTGATTAATTTAAGTGGAAAGCTGGAAAGAACTACAATGCAGTGCTTAAAAGTGTGCATATAAGTCACTTTGCAATCCATATATCCATATCTGCATCTAAGCTAAAGTTTAGGTTAGTATTGCAAGGATAACCAAATGAAGAGCAAACAACAAACAAGCATTTCCTATTTCAGACAAGAAGGAAAGATCTGGTTCGAAATTACTTCCGTTCATTCCTTCACTCAACCAAATTTCATCTTACTGCAATTACTTCTGTTCATTCAATAATACAGTATTCCCACAGCTACTCCACAGAATACTATTGTGAAATACATCCATCCACAGATCATTTACAGGTTACAACGAGAACTTACCATTCTTCGGGTCCATCTCAGAACAACAACTCAATCTCAACTAATTCAACCAAGAGAGCCTCAATTTCTACCCATAATATGGGTACTTTCCCATCACAGTGTCTGAACACGGTACAAGCAGGGAGGGAATTGTCCAACTAAAATAATGGTCTAGCAGAACAACTCCTAGAAAGCGAGCAGCCACCAACATTATGTCTTTAGCACACTCATTACACAGTTTGTTAAGTTTTGACAAGCTAGAACTAATCCCCTAAACTTTCCCATCAACACCCTGGAGATTCACAAGTGAGACGAAAACTTCACACACAACATATGTATACGATATAAAGAAACAATTCCAATGTTGTGGACTTCAATACCAGACAGAAAGACCAACTAGAAACTACAATATACAGCTTATACGTAAACAATCCAGCACGACCTCATAATCTAGTTAAGTGCCAGGCGACTGTTCATCAAACAACACATGATGCAGCAAATATCGACAGCAAGTGGTCATCTCCAATGTACAATATAATATACCTGATTGACGGAATGAAACCACTCAACAATTCAATTCAATAAAAAGGAGACAAGACAAAAAGGCAGACCAAGACAGAGATTTCAATGCACCCATAGAAATTTGTACCATGGAGAAAAAAATCTACCTTTGGACTCTGATTTTTGGTCATTTCCTTTTGGGATTTCCTTCCTCCCCTTTGGATAGAAGTTCTCATAATCTGCGAAATAGCATCAGATATATGAGAGATCACAATAAAACCCACTTAGATAGTTATTTTTGCAGAGCTCAAAAGCCAAAAAGCTCTCAAAGACCACACGTGCAAACACCAATAACTTCTCAACTGCAACTGCCAAAGAAAGACACCGGCTTTGTTTCGGCAGAGATTGAACGATTCAATACGACGAATGTGCACTTACTCTTCTTTTTCGGGGCTTCGCTGGAGAAAAACCGGTGGACTCTGGGATTAGCAAGAACGTAGTTTAGATCGGACAAATAAGATTT
Organism: Syzygium oleosum; assembly: GCF_021117445.2. Lineage (NCBI taxonomy): Eukaryota > Viridiplantae > Streptophyta > Magnoliopsida > Myrtales > Myrtaceae > Syzygium > Syzygium oleosum. The sequence continues at coordinate 19,916,908 of NW_026607487.1, forward strand.
AGCAGAAAACCCCTTGAGAACCCCAGCAGAAGCTAAGTATTCCCTAAAAAACCCTAACTTTCCATCCAATCCGCCTAGCCCGCCATCCAAGCGCGGCGTTTCCAATGACGCGCCACTCAACAGACCACCCGATCGTCCGCCACCACGGCACAATGCATTCTACAATCAAAGGACAAACGAAACCAATCAATACGCGAAAACAATGAGTCCCACTCGAAAAGAAAGAAAGGAGAAAGGAATCAAAGCAACGATGAACAAACCCTCGAGCGGGAAGATCTCGACAGCGAACGGCCAATCCTGGAAAAAATCATCGCTAGGGCACCCGGAAAGGGCGGGACTTTGCTTCAGCAGATCTGACAAGGCGGCCACTCCGGAGAGAATCGCCCGTCCCTATTTGTCGGAAAACCAGACGACGAGCAAGAAAAGCAGCTGAGGGTTGGTGTGTCTCGGGGAAGTTAATTAGGGTTTGACGTCGAGTCGAAGCTGGACATTAACGACTCCATGAACGAGGACAAGCTGTTCGCTTTTTTCGCGTGGCGGGGGGATGGAACAGAGACTGGTAGAGAAGAGATAGAGGAGGGGAGTGTTTGGGGCTGGAGGCGTTTGATGTCCAGCGTCGCGGTTCTCTGTGACTCTGGTTAGGGGCACGTATCGACCGTCGTCAGCGCAGGCGTAGGTTGAAACTTTTTGCCTTGCTTGGTGAACAAGACAATCCCTCAGGCGAAGCCCATGGTTTTGCCAAGGCCACCACTTAACCGTGTCATGCTCTGCAATGGAAGTTGGAAATAACGAGAAACTAACCCCGTGAATGCAAATAGTTCCCATCTTAAGCAATTCTCTCTCCTCGGCAAAATGACACGATCTATCTCTAAACTTTGATCAAATATGTAATTTGTTCTCTGAACTTTTAATCTGTCAAATGCAATCCCTAAAGTTCAACATAATGTACAATGTCGTTTTTGAACTATTAAATTGTTTGATGTGATCCTTGAAATTTTGATGCATGTTCAATTTAATCCCTGGATTATATGAAAATATTCAATATTATCCACGAACTTGAATTAATAGAAAGACAATATTGAATATTTTCATTTTATTCATAGATTAAAATTGAATATTTACCAAAAGTTCAAGAACCACGTCGAACAAATTAAAAGTTCGGGGACCACATTACGTATTGGGATAAAGTTCATGAACTATATTGGACAACTAAAAATTCATAGAGTATATTGCACATTAAGTTAAAATTCAATAATTATTTATGTCATGATATCATCCCTTATGGTAAAGAGGTATCCAACCCATAAACTTAGAGTTTGTTAGCTGATCATAGATCTTCATTGGGCCCAAAGATAAGACCAATGAGCTTTATCGTATAGCTTTTCGTTTTCTCAAAGATGAGGACAGCTCGAGGAGGAGGGCTCGATCCACATCCCCACAAGCCAAAGCCCATTTTACCTTCTCGGTTCCCTCGCTGACTGATCAGTAGTTACCTGCAATCATCCCCTTCGTTCCCACCACCTGCCCGATGGGTTTCGTCGGATCGATGTTGAGCTCGCCGTGAAGCTGGCAAGTCTTGCCTCTCAGGAGAACACATGGAGACCACCTGGATGCTTCTTCACTCGAGAACTGTCCCGGTCGGGTTGGGTTTCAACCTGCAAAGGGCGCGCTCTCGCGGGCATTTCATCAAACACCCGCAGTGCGGCGAACGCGAGAGCGGTTTTCGCCTCGACCGGACCGTCAATAATTCCTCCCAAAGCTCGTTCCTTTATCCGAAGGTGTCGAGTGTTTCGTTATCATCGGCAAAGACGGCGAGAACCCATCTGTTGCCTCCTCTCAAATGCTCATACTCAAGCAATGCAGCTGCAGAATCTCGAAACCCCATTACGAAACTCTTCAAGAACTCGTCGCTCGATGCGGTGAAAGAAAAGCTTGTTCAGTTAACGCCTATAGATGTCGTCAAGCTGTCTGGGATTCTGTCCATTTCAATTGCGACGGCGAAGTGGACGGCCCGTTCGCTGTTGAACCCTTTCTTCTGGATGTATTTTAGCTGGAGTTGGTTGTTTTGGCCCTGGACTGTAGCCATAGCTTCGGCGATTTATGGATTATATTGTCTCCGTAAGCATTTACAGGGCGAAGCTAAAATCTTTGAGCAGCTTGCTGTGGTCACTTCAGCGTTTACTTGGCTCACCCTTGTCCCTCCCGCTCACTTCAATGGTTATCTCGAAGGTTGGCCTTTTGTTTTTTTCTTCGTGTACCATTATTTCTTTTTCTTCAATGTCAGTGTGAGAAGAAGACTATATGGCGATTACTATGCTCGCCCACATGATCCCAAGTGGGATATTGACCCACCTAAATGGCTGCGCCTCTTATTTTGTGCTGGAGTCATGGTTGGTCACTGGCTTGCCGCCTTTGAAGGGCCGGAGCTCCACCGCATCCCAGGTGGATGGAGCAATGTAGGGGTGTGGGTCTTGATATTGATAACTATCTCGATGCATTACAATTCCACATTGTATCTCGCGAAATATTCAGAGAAGGTGGTCGTGCCGACTGCAGTTGTCCAGTTTGGACCATATCGGTGGGTTCGTCATCCCATTTACGCATCTACAATACTTCTGTTTGCCACATATTGTATTGCACTTCGGGCTCCTTTGAGCTTGCTGTTTGTTGTTGCTGTATGCTTGTTGTATTATCAGCAGAAGGCAAAACTGGAGGAGGCGGTGATGGTTGAGACGTTCGGGGAAGGATATTTGGAGTATGCTGGTAGAGTCAAGTACAAATTCATTCCTTTGGTATACTAGGGTGTCATGGGTATGCTGCAGTTATCTCTTGTGAATTATTTAGGTATTGAAATCTATTTTATGACCTTGAGGTGGAAGTTATTATAATTATCATAATTGTCTCTGTTGCAACTTCTCTTGCCAATTCTACATAACCGTTTGTGTTGCGACTTCTCTTGCCGCTTCTACTTAGTTCTTTTACAAGGTTAATGCCTTTGACTTATATTACATTTTTGTCACACATCGTCGGTTATCCCGATTTCAGCAAGATTTTAAGGAGAGTTATTCACTTTAGTCACGAGGCCTAGTTCACAGTCATAGAGCCTATGAATACCGTAAGTTTTGTAGACTTGATTTTACATTCTTATCCACATATCACATCTGGGAAGGGCTTGAACAGCCCGATGGCATTGTAAGTGCTGATGTTGACTTCAACTTTATATTTTCTGTTGATATGTGATTATTCTGCATGTTCAGTTGTTCCATCTCAATTTGATGAAATATGATTGTGTGAGAAACTGTGTTGCTTGGCATCACTCTTGGCATAGAAGCCACTAGACTTAATGAAGGTGATTATTCTCGAGTCAAAGTTGCAGAGTAATAGGAAAAGCCAGTATCTTCCCTTCTTATCTCAAAAACTAGAGCTACATAGGTTTGACAAATCACTTTAAGGAGTAAAGGATCTATGGGAGGGGGTACTGGTCATTGACATGAGGTGGCGAGAAGGAAAAGCCTTTGTATGAAAGGATGAAAATAAGAAGAAGAAGGAACTGGCAATGGGGAATGCACTTTTTTTTGCTAGTTGGAAATTGACTGGAAAAATTTATTTGGCAAAATACTAGTTGCAGACTTGCAATGTTTAGAGATACGGAAGTTGAGACATGGGAACAGATAAGAGTTGTTTTTATCTTTATTAATGCCGGTAAAAGTTGGTTGGTGAAGATGAAATGGGTGTTTACTTGTTTGCTAGAGAAGTACATCCTGTGAGTATAGAAGCTTCGGTAAGTAGAGAATGGTAGTGGACTGGACACATGGAAAACAGCTGACACCGATGTCAGAGGCTTGAGGAGGAGGGACTGACTATTGATGTTGGACTTTGACGTGGCTTGGCATAAACTGGAAATAGATTTTCACTAGTACTGTGGGATTCTACTTCTTGAAGAAGAATATATAGGTGAAAACCAGAAAAGAGCTTACTCCAGGTGCATGTGTTTACTTAGTGATCAAGATGAAAACAATACTATGCCAATATCCTTGTATATGCAAGCATTGGTGCACAAAAGATCTTTCAGCGGATACCAGAAAGAGGTCACTCTTGTGTGTTATATCTTTGGCACTCCACCAAAATAGTAACGGTCTTTAACATAATTTGTTCGATCAAATTTCCAAGGAAGTTGTTTGCATTGTTTTTCTTATATTTCTTTTGGGTCTATTATAAATTTTCCTTTGGTATGTGACATTATGTGACTGGCATCATCTTGCATTTTGCCCATTATGATTGAATGTTGGGTTAGAAACAAAATCAGGGGATGGCTCATCCATGGAGTCCAGGAGGCAGTGCTGTGCTCTTCTGATTCTTTGGGAGTTATCCCCTTTGTTTGTTGGCTTAGTATTCTTTAGCGCAAATATCTTGGATAGTTTAAGTTTTCTATAATGCTTTTCGGTTTACCCTGCCGAATAAGACAGAATATTAAGGCCTTCATGATTTAGAAAACACAAAGTCCTTAGGTATGTAGATTGCTTACTTGAAACTATTTTTCTTCCAACTATGTGTACTTGTATAAGCACTATCTGGTGTGGAGACTGTATGATGGTCTCAATGCATAACTAACGACCAGAGTACACCCTTTGCGAGTAATTGCTGAATCGATCCCTTTCCAAACCAAACTGCCTCTGAGATATCTCTCTTTGCTTTGCACTGTGAAAGAAGCAATGTGTTCGAGAGTGTCCTCGTGATTATTCAACATATGCATTTTAGAGTACCTAGAGCAGCACTACACTAGTAACCTCATAAATCAAGTCCAATGAACATCTCTATAGACAATGTGGAAACAATTCTCAGCGAACATCTCTGCATGGGATCATATGAATCCAGCATATCTCTTAGGACCAGGTCATTCCGTGTGTACATCCTTTTTTTCTTTTTCTCATATCATTTTTCAGGCTAGGATCCTTGACCTATAAGTGACTCCTTATCTAGTATTATGAGCGTCGCGGTCACGCAGTTGGTTGATATCTCCTCCGGCCTTGATCGAATCAACAGTTGAAAGCACTTAAGAGGGGTGTGTGTGTAACCACTTACTCGTGTATGATGTACATACTGCATATTGGTACGGGTCACTTGATGCACTTGGATCCGATTTTACGTTTATTGGATCCGATGGAAAATTCATTGTTGAGGAATGTAATCGTATATAAGATAACTTGCCTATTGTTTTGCTATCAAGGATTCTGTAGATCAAGGATAAAAAAGCAGTCGTTAAATTTTCTTTAGGGCAACTCTGGATTTGATATTGAGCTGTGAAATGGTTAGGAATTGGTGGTGGAATATAACACCCCATCTGCAATTGTGTGGAGTGACAGAGAGAGTTTTCCAACTCAGTGCGGTTCTCCTGATTTTTCACAACCTAGCCTCCGTGTTAGGAGCAATAGTGGGGGGCAAGGTAATGAGTAGAGAGACAATTTTGCGTCTTTCTTAACACAGAATTGACATGCAAGAACTATTCTTGGTCATGAAAGTATAAACGGGTCCTCTCGTTTAGAAAGAAATCTTCTCGCTTGACATTGAGTTGCTGATGCTGATCATTAAACTGATTGGTAGTTGCATTACAGGCCGCAATACTAGTCTCTTTCGTGGTTGCCTTGCCGCATTTTTTGTCTCGGTCTCCTACTGATCTTTTATGAATTGCGTCTTTTCGGATAGCTCTAGCGAGCATTCAGAACCAACATCTCCAACTACATCTCCAACTAGGCATGGATAGTCGTCCACGTAGGCTAATATGACTGCTTGGACAGTGCGCTTACGTGGATGATTCGCCCCCAGTCTACATCCCAGGTACATGGAGATGCTTTGGGCGAATTCATTTGGATATACGACTCTGAGTCAGACACCAGAAATCGTTGTCCGAGCACACACCGTTACATCATGTTAGAGCCATAGGAAAAAGGAAGACCACAGAAAAAGAGATCACAAGATGAGTAGAGCATCCTTTTCATTAACCGTCGTCGAGCATTTGGAGAGGTTCGACAACATTCGTTGTCGTTCCCACCTTGTCTTCACAAACTCCGCGCTTTACACAAATCGAAAAAAGAGAATGGAGAGTGATCCTCCTAAACTTCACAATGGCGGCCAATTCCACCAATAAACCGAAAAAGATATGAAATGAAAGCTAAGATTGGGGGGGATAGCATAGGTTCTGGTCTGGACTAAAGATAGAATCATGACTTAGAACCCTTTAAAAACATGTGTTTCATCAGATGATCCGGTCCCTCCTCCATGGCCGGACTCTAATGGGTAGGCCTCCTTTGGGTACTGGGAAAGGCCCATACTGTATACCATCATCCTCTCCCACAGTTTCCCACCTGCAGCCGAACAAGACCAGCACGATGAGTTCCTACGTCGGACAAAATATATGGTGAAGAGAAGGTGGTAGATGAAATCTACGTGGCTTAAAGATTTTATTTTTATCGCCCACTTCTCTTTTGTCGGGATCTCAAGTGTGGTGGAGTTTAGAACAACAATGCGCTTACAAAACCCCCGTACCCCAGCCTGTCCATCTTTATCCCTCATACTAAAAACCAACATGCGATTGGTCCGGTGAAGATCAGAAAATCTAAGATTTTTCGATGCGATAAAATCTGAAAATTTTTCGGGGACTCGGAAGCGATTGCGACGGCTATGGAGATGAAGGAGATGAATCCACGTCGGAATCTGCAAATGATGATGATGATGGTGATAAAAGGAACAAAAAGAAGAAAAACGAAAGAGATTGGGGGGACATCGAAAGGGGGACTAGGTTCAACCTCCGGTTCGACCAGAGGCCGAATGGTCCCGCTCAATTAAAGTCGCATGTCGTACGACAGGGTTCGCAGATTTTGCACCCGATATGAGCCGCTTTGTCACTTGTGCACTTGTGACCATTTGAGAAAATCGAACGTTGGCTGTAATATGACAATGGACCTCGATGGCTATGGTGGGTATTTGACCAAGCATGTGATTGAAAAATTGAGGACGGCAATCGTTTGGTCTTTAACAAAGAAAACAAAAGTGATTTTTTAAGTTTTGAGGTTTGCTTGGCAACGGAAAAAACTAGAATTAGAGAAAATAAAAGACAAAAAAAAAAAGATAAGAGAAAGAAAGAAAGAAAGAAAGAGGGGCATAACGTGACAGAAACATCATCGCTAGGTTTTCAAGGTCTCGAAGTTAAGGCGGACTTTGGATCCCATGCAAAGAGACGAGGATTGCGTTTGACTATTGCGTCGTGCATGAAGGACACGTGTATGGTTCCCCCATGCGACCGTTTCTCCACCATCATTTGCCTAAACTCGTAACGTTAACCCAAACTAAATATGTTTGAAAAAATCGAGGGACCGTAAATCGTAAAACACAGAATGAATCACCTCGTCGTTCATATCTCCACACAGCATCCATGACCTTTAACTTATCCCTTGTTATTTAACTTTTTTAACTCGTTAACGTATGAGATTTGAACTTGTATCGTACTTGACGCCGCGATACGTATGTATGTCGTCCGTATTTTGGTCGATCGTGTAAAATGCTTCCAAGTTAAGATAAGGGATAAGATAAGAACCTGTGGGAGATGGTAAGGTGGTGAAGGAGGACGAGCATTTCCAGCTTTGCCAGCTCGCTGCCAGGACAAGAGTGCACTCCGTTGCCGAACGGCATGTACGTGTTCGGCCTTGGGGGCACCTGCGCCAAATCACACATTAAGAGACGTAATATGTATTCAAATCAATCCGTGACCCCCAAATGTTGTATATCATTCGCATGCTTGATATCCAAAGAGTGCAGTGTTCAGTACTTGTCCAAGAGCATTAAGTTGGTGCGCTACCATGATCAACTGGTGTCGAGGAATAAGAAATTTAGTCTAGTGCATGACGAGACTCGAGCGATCGATCCCTTATGACCCAAAATTAGTACTAGTGTCTTAATGTAGACAATAGGGGGGACATGACACAGACATCCTTCCAATTGGAAGTATCTTCACTGCAAGGTTTGCTACCTTACAAAAGCGACTCACGTGGTGGGACTGGGATACTTCATAGGTTTCACGAGCAACATCCCTTGAAATAGCATATATATGCATATGATCCACACATATGTAAAAACAGATATTGATGAAAGGGACAACTCCGAGGCTAATGAGCCTTGCCGGAAGAAGAGACACTGAAGGATGATTCATATGCTCTGACCCAACTGAAGAATCTTGATGACATTCGTGATAGACAGTATCTTGTTCGGCCGTATCTTCTCATACCGCTACGACTCCATCGAGTAGATACATCCGTACCGAATTCACACAGGAAAAATTTATTAGGGGAGGCGGTTCTTGACACGACATGAATCTATAAATTACTTGCTAGACAATGTAGTATAGCAGGAAAAGAAAGGGATAGAATAAATTTGTTTTCGTGTTAAATGCAGTGAGAGATTAATCACCTCAAATCTCGAAGGGTCAAACTTGTCGGGCTGAGGGAAGAAATCTTCGCAATGGTGGATGCTTCGGAATAGAGGGAGGACCTTCCAACCTTTTGGGATCACATATCCTTCGAGCTCCACATCCTCCACTGCTTCTCTAAATGTGAACGACAGTATACTTGCCGTCCTTAATGTCTCTTGAATCACCTGATCATACCATGTTAATCTTACAGCATCGTTGAAACTATAGGCACGACACTCAAGTGTAGTATTGACTACTTTCCGTGATAAATATTTGACTGAGCTGGTGTCTCTTAAGTAAATATCCTCAAGTTCGGACAGATATATACCCGGCTTGTCAATGGCATCCGTCTAGTGTCGTCCCAGGTAAGACTGCGGCTTGACTCGACCAATTTGCGTCGAATACCCTCTTGCTCCCTCTGAAAACATATGTTGGTACATTTGTTCATATACTTGAGTACAATATATATGTTTCAAAAGAACGCAACAATAAGCATCCCATTCTGTGTGTTATCTTAGGAACTGATACATCACTATACAGGGCGGATCCTTCTTATTGAAATAATTTGATAGGAACCATAATAGTGGAAAGAGAAACAGATGCCAAAAAAAAAATAGTGCGGAAGCTCAGAAATATATTTCTTTTTTTAAGAATAATATGCTGAATTCTCATGGTCCAAAGGATGAAAATCATGCCAAAAAAATCTCAAAACGACATGAAAAATCAACCGAACATATGGTGTACATAAGCAGAACGATTACGTGACCTAACATCACCTTGGGTGTCTAACAAAAATTGTGAGGTGTGAGATTTCAAGAGCTACTTTTGTTTTCTTTCCACCTCCTAACACGAGAATGACTGGACGAACAACAGTAGTAGGTGGAGGAAAATGGAGTGGGAACTCACGGTCACAGCTTCGAGCACATGGCTGTTATCGTGCAAGTACTTGAGCACCCACGTCAACACACTCGCGGTGGTGTCGTGAGCCGCGAATATGACGCCGATCACGTTGTCGGCAATCTGCGAATCGGTGAGCTGGTCCATTTTGGGGTCCTTAGCCCTCAGCAAGACCTCCAACAAGCCTCCACTATCACCCTTGTCGCTCTCTCTTCTTCTCTTCTCTATCAGCCCCCTCAATGTCTCGTTCAAGAGACTTCTTGCCTGCAAGCAAGCCCAGAATCTGTAAGTGTCAAAAAACTCTTGTAACCATCAGCATACTCTCGCCAGCTGATTGATATCTCCCGTTGTCACCACGTATCATTCAGTCCACTGGACAGTGAAACTTAAAAGACCAAGTATATCAACACGTATTAGCGACGGTTCCACACGCGTCTCGCAGATTCAGGAAAATTGTTACGTGAAAGAAAGCGCTCCGTTCTATTTTCTTTCTCCTAGAAGAATAATGCGGGTCAATTTTTTTTCTTTTTGGTGTTGTTATTTTGATTCACCTTCATGGCTTTACGAAAGGGAGTGCCGGGAAGATCCAAAGGCATGGAATTGTAACCGTCCGTGAGGCGTTGATACAGGTGTTTGATGCTCTTCAATTCGAGCTCCACTTCGCCTCCGAAGACCGAAATCATTGCCACATCGAAAGCAAACTGGCACAACCCGAGATGGAAAATAAATAAATGAAAACGGATTCAGACAAAAAACTAGTGAAAAGCTTTGAAGAGATTCTTCTTCGTCATCGTCGTCTACAATACCTCCAAGAGACGCAGAGAACTAAAAAAAAACAAACAAAAACAAGAAGACGACACACGTAAGTTGCGTGACGTACCATCTTCATTTCGTGCAACGTGTTGATGACGGAGCGATCTCTCCAAGCGTGCAAGAGCGCGAGGACGATGCGCTCGATCTCGGAGACAGACCCTTTAATGGAAGAAGGAAGGAACGAGGCCTGAATGAGCTTCTTGAGCCGGGAGTGATAAGCCCCTTGGTGAAAGAAGATAGCGTCCGGTCCGATCATCCGCTCTTTGCTCGCGGGATACGTCGGCTTGAACAGGTGCGCCTGGCTCACCAGCACCACCCTCGCCGCCTCCGGGCTGGTCACCATCACGCACGGGCACCCCAGTATGTGCGTCTTGAACACGTCCCCGTACCTGACACACGAACACACACATGCACAAACCTGACAACATAAGAGTTTCCTCCCAGGAAAGGAAACAAGAAGAAGAAGAAGCATACGCGTTGCACGGGCGGGTACCGTTTCTGGCGGATGGAGAAGAAGGCGTTGGGGTTCTGGGTGTAGAGCTTGAGGGTCTCTCCAATGTAAGGCCAGCCCATGGAGCCCGGCGGGAGGAGGCGGCGCTTGCCGTCGCCCTTCTGGTGGAGACGCCATTGGAGGAGCACGAGGAGGAGGAGATAGGAGAGCACGAAAGGAACGAGGAGGAGAGAAGGCGACGACGTTGCAGAGAATGATGAGGTCACGGACGACCAAGAAGAAGAAGAAGAAGAAGAAGAATAGAAGAAGGAAGGGGGTGAGAGAAGCTGCATGGTCACTGAGTGAGGGAGACTGCGCGCAATAGATAGCGAGTTGTCACTCGAACGGATTTGATCGGAGAGACAGAGAGCGCTAGCGAGAGAGAGAGAAAGAGGAGGAAGGGAGAGAGAGTATGTGGAGAGAGGTGGGGGTTGGATTTATATAGAGTTGGAGGAGTTTCTGGGACAGGCGTCACCAGCGCAATGACAACACATCTTTCTTTTGCCCTTTGGAAGGTCTCTCTCTCTCATTATTCCCTATAATTTTCCAAGCTCGCTTTATTAGATCATTCCAATGGCGTTCTGAGAAAAAAAAATACGAAACGAGATTTTTTTTGTTGGGCCATATGTAAGCTACGATTGATTGCATAGAAGGCTAAGTTTTTAATATTATCTTTTTTATGGAATTGATTTCGTCCATCGCATCATCTTTTTCGGGTTGTGTGTATCATATCCCGCGCCTGCGACTATTAAGTGTTGATTTTCTTGGGACGCATTTTTTCGTAAGACTCCGATTAGTAAGCGATGTGGAGGCAAAAATTTGTCACAAACTCGAGGGTTTAGAAGGGCTGAAGTAGAATCCGACTAGACGAATCAAGGTGTGATTGAACTCAAACGGCAAGATCCTTGATTGACATATAATGAAATAACAACATTAAACATTTTCGTATAGTTCGAAGACTAGTTTGAACATGTACCAAAAGATTATAGATCATATTGAACAAATTAAAAGTTCATGGATCACATTGCATATTGGGTTAAGGTTTAGAGACCACATCACATATTAAGCCAAAGTTTATAAATTATTTGTGTCATTTTCCCATCTGATACCGGGACAAGAAGCCATTTGGCTCACATGGAACTAAAATCAATAGACTATAGGAATGTTGTGAACAATACTAGCGTTGTAGGGACATACAGAATTTGCCCACAAAACAAGAGCATCGATATTTAAATTAAATTATCATACGAAGAAATAAATTCTCCAGTGTGATATTAACATATCAATAAAATATGCTTCTCAGGTGATTTGGCAAGCTCGAATGAGGTGCTTAAACAAGTGGGAACCATGTGAATGATCGATTCATCTAAAAGTCGATGCGAAATCTTACTAGTTCAGCCCGAGCAATCGCGATTTTGTTGCCTAATTCGTGAAACTAGAGGGAGAAAACGAATCTGAAATTTCACCAACCACAAATAAAAGAAAAGGACATTGCATGGTTGTGATTTTCCACAACCTCCCCACCTTTACCTTCACCTTCGCCTTCGCCTTCGCCGGTCAGCACAGCCCACCCTGACCAACGAACATGGACTCTTCTGGCTTCAACTCCCGCGTGCCGACTCGACTCGACTCGATTCGATTTCAGCCTCACATTCGTAATGACCGGGTTAGGTGTCGCCTTACCTAGTTTCGCGCCTTACACATATTCTGGTTCATCCTTGGACCTACATACTTTTACCATTTATGGGGCCTTTTTGGGCAAAAAAATTGGTGCGTCGATCGAGGGTACCTCATGATAAGTACTGATGAAGAAAATAGTGACGATTGAGCTTGCGCTTCTCTTACGTAACTGATCTTGTCGGGCCCTTCACTGTTTTTGAGCTCCCGTTGGGAAAACACCATGGAGCTTTGTGAACTGCGTAAAGTAGGATATTCCACATTCGAGGGTTCAAGAATTTTATAAAACGTTTTTGGTGGAAAAAAAATGTGAATGAAAGATTCTACGAAATTGAATTGAGTCCACGAAACTAAGAAATAGTGATTGGTTATACCATGGGGGTGCGCTTCATGGCATTTCTTGTTCTATAGTGATATGAACTTGATCCATAGACAATTGAAGCAATTTCTATTAGATTTTCCCGGAGCACCTTCTTTTGTGTCCGCTCGACTAATTTCTAAATGTCGAGTGCTGTAAATAAACTTTTTTATTTCCCTTCAAAGGAAAGTGTTATGATATAATTGATTGAATGGGCCGTCGAGTAGGGGTACGATTCCTGAAGAACTCTTGAGAATTCAGGGTCCTTTCTTCATCGACGATCTACCTGGACATTAAAAGAAAAAAGGGCAAACCATGCACTTTCTAAGTTAGATCCATGTGTTGTAATTGTTTACATATAAGATGTAAGCTGCATTATTTCTACTGATAGCTATGGTTGCGTACTCGATTTTAACATGGCATTAGAGCTATATAAATATGGAGTTCAATGCCCAATGCAGTTGACCATTATGGTTTCCATCTTTAAATGTTATGTAGCTCTTAATACTAATTTCCCCCTAGACAAAAATTTTGCATGCATATAATGAAAATTCGTCGGTCCAAAAGTTCGACATCTCATATTATGAAGTTCCCCCCATCTTCCTTATCATGGCAAGTCTTTGGATGGATAACGTTTTTTTAGCACAGGCCATTACGGCGTCATCCATGCAATTCTTTACTAAATGTTGCTCATTAATGTATTAAAAAAAAGATTTGATTGAAAAAGAAAATTATGAAAACAAATAGTCACAGTTAGTAAATGAAGAAAATTTAATTTGTTGTTGATCGTGACTTGTTATTGTGAATCCATCTCGCATTTGATGTTGGATAAGGTAAATCCGACACGATAATTTACTTGAGTCGGAATGATATGAACCTCAGTATATGTCGGAAATGCCAGATATTAAATGGATGACCCGATTTTAATTAAAATGGCAAGACTTTTCATCAAAACACTTATGGGAGGGAGATAATTCTCATTAATAACCAAAATAACACGAATTTATGTACGGCGAGACGCTCCTCCACGTTCACCGCGGCACCCACAGCTCAAGTGGTGCAGTGCGGTGTCGCCACTTAGCTCGGCGGGGGAGCCGTCCCCTCCCTCTGCAACCCAAATTCGAGTTCTCCTCCTCTCTGTCCGCACGTGCCGCGCGTGCGCCCAGGGAGGCGTCCGTACCACACACCTGTAGCCCCCCGCACGTGCTCACGTGTAAGCCCCGACCCGGGAACGCGGCGGGCGCGGGCCGCAATCAGATCCCCCCAACCCCCGGCGATGCGTCGTATCTCCGGGGCCAGTGGGCATTCGGGGACACGGCGACGGCCCCGATCGCGCCGCGTGGCCGCGCGCTCCTCGGGATGGCCGATACGCTTTGATTGCGGTCGGGCGGCCGGGGGGGGGGGGGGGTGCGTACGTGTGAGGCGCCCAGTGGCCGGGCGGATCAAGGGGAATGGGGCGCGCCGGATTCGCTCCAGTTGTCAACGGGCCGTACGTGGCGATCGCGGGGGACGGTGCCCTTTTTGAAAATTCCTTCGCCATCACCGTCGGGCTTCGCCAGCAATATCTATCTTTGGAGTCTTTCTCCCTTCCTTTTCTTCTCTCCTTTAGCCGTCGGCTCCACAGTTCCTCGCGGAAGTTGGAAACCCTTTCTTTGCCTGGTTTAAACTCGCGTAATCAATAATAGGACTTCACGCCCGACACATCGATGGATCTCGTCAATGATACCGAGGTCTCAACCGCGACGTGCCCCCCCGTTCATCGCGTCTTGATGAGGCCTTTGGGGGGGTAACATGAACTCTCCTCCACAACCACAGCCACAACCACAACCACAACCACACACGGTCAAGCGCAGAAAGTCGCGCTCGCATCTGTTCTTTGAAAAGACGAACGACACGTGTGGATACGGGGGGGGAACGAACTTGGTGTTATTTCACGGATTTTTTTCGATTTTTCTGACTTTGTTTTTGGCCTGGCCGAACTGAAGGGAGACGCAAAGGAACCGAGGAAGATATGTTTTTGGCAGGCGAAGATATGATTGTCAGCTTAGCCACACGGAAATCATTTTTGTATTCTTTTGGCTTCCTATCAAGAAGATATTTGCGATTTATAAATTGTATATTCAGAAGAGTTCGAGTTGGGATTTGGATCTCCGCCACCCGAGGGCGGCGTAGTGATTCTTTCGACTTTGGCGAGAGCCTTCACGTATCCTTGGAGAGGTTTTTGTCAGATCTCTCCTCGTTTCGATTCGATCCGATCCGATCCGATCGTATATCTTTTGCATGACTTCAAGCGAAACAGAGAAAGTATTAGGGTTCCAGACCTCATGTTGAGTCCAACATCATATTTTATTTTTTCAAGAAGTCCAACGTCATATTGGGCAGCCCACTCTCATGCGTTTGAAAGTTCGAAGTTGCTAAAGTCTCGCCTTCTTCCGCCAGCTTACTCGTGTATATTTTGTAATTGAGTAATATCAGCAACGATGATCCAAACGAAACCCTAAGTATTGTTTCGAGAGATCTCATCTAAACCTTCTCTTTGATTCTAACTATTAACTCCTATCGCGGTTCTTCTTTTCTTTCCTTGATTTCGAGAAATCTATCCGAAGGGCGAGGCTTTTAGTTTTTTCGTGTTGTCAACGAGTCAAACGATGAAAATAGATGGCGAATACCTGATCAAATTGATTGGGTCGGGGAGGAACAAGTTTCAAATCTACCGATCTAATAGGATGCCTAAACTGCATACATTGCCTCACTTCCATTTGACACTTATCGTAACGACAAATGGCTCGTCTTGCTGTGATCTTCTCTTGAATTCTTAAAACTTTTGCCCCTCCATCTCTTAAAGGGTAGAGACCCGGTTGCTGTTTTTGGCTTGTGGGCGGAGGTAATCTAATAATTACAGTTCATTTTCTCAAATTGAATTGTAATTAAACTCGGCCTAATCTTTTACTAAAAGGATTGAGCCAAATACAAAGATCCTATTTTTTGTTTATTTCATAAATAGATACAAGATAAAAAAGACATAACTAAATAAAAACAATTCAAATGCTTCTATCTTTTATTGTGTTGGTTACTATGGCATCTACTTTGCAGTCTTCGAGGTCTAGTCTATCCGATGGGTGGTTTACCACCAAGGAAAATAATTCTTGGTAAATACAAGATACACTTGGACTAAAGAAACCCATACTCAATAAAGAAAACAATAATAACGTACTATCTATTTCCGAGCACGAGTTTTTGTCTATAAAAAAAATCAACTCTATTTAAAGTGGTTTTTTTCTTGAACGTATCAATATGCTAGACTTGTGCTTCGAGTTGTCCGCATCTTCACAAACATGTATATTTCGCCGAAGGAATCAGAGATGTTTCCAGTAATAAATATATCGAAGAGTTGGTGCTGGGCTAGCCAAAAAAATCATATAGAATCATTACATTATATGGGAAGCATCTCTTCATTGTACAGTGCCAAGACTAGCAGGCCACATTGTTTTAACACATCTCTTAGCCACACCCAAAAAATGGTTCAACACAATGGGCCACGATTCATTCCTACCAACAAAATCACGAACTAGACAAGCCCATAATTTGGCAGATGGGCCAGATATGGGCCAATTGGCAAAGACCCTTATATTCGAAGAGTAATGTCAATCCCAAGCTTCGTTTCAAGACAACTTCGTGACTTTGTGTCGCGCTTCGAATCTTGTTCCAAATAATGTGGTTTTACTTGGCATTATTTGTGGTGCGGGTCCATCATCTTTTCGTTAGCACTAGAACCTTGCTTTAAGAACAAAGGCGGGAGCAACTAGAAAACGATTTCGCATAGTAAAAATTTGCCACTTTATGCCCCGATAAATTTGATCTTTTCATGTAAAGACATATATATGCAAATATCTCAATTCGATAGAATTTCATTTTATACATGACACGTTAAGTTTGATTTCTCAAGAAGCTATATGGCTTTATCAAAACTTAAGATAAAAAAATTCACATTAATTTGTAGCATTTAAAATTTCACGTTTTTTCAAGGATATGTTCACTAGAAGTCCTGAAACTTGCTACGAAATGCAATCAAGTCCTAAAGTGTAGCCATTCCCGATAACGGTGGAGCAGCGATGGAGAGGACTATAAGCTGGTAAGTAGGGGTGATTGGTTCCCGGTCTGGTTCGGTTCCAACTGGACTAGAAGAATCGGTTTATAGTTTTTGGAACAGAAGACCGGACCAGTCAGTCCAATGGAACGGTGAGTTTATAATAATTGACGGTCATGGGAACATGCCAAAATAGAGTAAAAACAAAGAACAAAAGGAATGTGGGCAGATTTAGTCTCGTGACAAAGAAATCTAACCGAAATCAAACTTGGCCATCGAAAGAATCTCTCTATCATATGACCCATATTTGCATATACTCAGAATAGTGCAAAATCGAAGACACGTATGTTCAGGACTTTTGTCGAACACATGGTGTGCAATGGTTTAAGGAGGGAATATTAACCATTTCGGGACTCAAACTCACATCCGGAGTTGAAAAAAATCATTAAGGAATGTTCGCAGTCAACAACATCAGATCATTTAAATCCAACATGTGCATGAATGGGTGGGTGAGGAGCTGAACCAGTAGTGTGGAGGCTTATCAATGGTAGGTGCGGGAGTAGTGTTCAATGGCCGATTCTGCAAATGACTTTTGAGAGAAAACACTCCCGAGAAAATCGCTTATGGAGTCTCCCCCTGCTTTCTCTCTATTGTCCCTCACCAATAGAGAAAGAGGAGAGCATGCGCGAAATTTACAATAAATAAATAAATAAGATATAATTTGTCCAGTCTGGGCGATCTGGTTCCTTCTTGGAATCGGGGACTGGACCGAAAATCACCGGTTCTAATTTTATGGAATCGAGAACCGGACCGACGCCTTCGAGAACAGCCGGCTGATTCGGGCGGTTCTCAGTTCGATCGATCCGTTTTGTATACACCTAGCGGTAAGGGTCTTGTGGCCCTCTCCGCCTGGTCTAACTGTCCTTTTTTTTTCTTCTTTTTTAGATTATTTTTTAAATTTAATTTAAAAAAATTTTGTACTAAAAAAAATTGTATGGATCAAAACGGTCTTATGTTTTATGTTTTAACTACGCCATCGCCACATAGGAGAGAGAAAATATTTTTAAAAAAAATCACGTCAGCATTTTCTGTTAATCAAGTTGGATGAAGTTAACAGAATGACTCAATCGCACCAATTCAACGAGTTTTATAACTTAATTGCATTCTTTGCAAGTGTTAGGGCTCAATCGTACTTTCGTGATAAATTTTAAAATTTCCGGTGCGCATATCTTTTTTCGAGGATTAGTAAGTTACGCAATATTTCGCCTCACACTTCAAAAGTGGGAGGACTAATACGGCTCACCATAAAATCATACCTCCGTTTATATTTTCGAAAAACTAGAGGCCGAGATTCAAACCCGCAAGGGAGGGCAGGGCTTTTTCCCGCCCTTCCCGCCACCGGCCTCCCCTACGAATTTTTTGGCGCGGGGCGCCTCCGAGCCGCCACGTGTCCCGCCCACGTCGCTCCGGGGACGAACACGTTAGCCCCACACCCTGCTGAGCTGTCGCCTTATCCACCACACGCACGACCGAACCCCTCACCAACTTCCAGAACACGCCACGCACCCCTCTCTCCTCTTTCTTAAACCTTCCGCACTACTCCTTTTCCTCAGTTTCTTAAACTCCCCGAGCTCACCTCAGTTTCTCAGAAAACGCAACGCATTTTCATCGCCAATCCTTTCGCTACTTCGCCGACATTCTGTTTTTGTAGCTTCCTTTTCGTGTTTCTTTTTTGGTTGTATACTGTCTCGCTCTGGTTTGATTGATCGAGGAGGAGATGGGGAGCGAGGACGAGATGCCCTGCGAGGCGGCGGTGATGACAATGGAGGAGGACGGCTGCGCGACGCCGACGCGCGGCGAGTTCAGGATACGGGCGGCGTCGGCGCCGCCCCCGCCGCCGAGGAAGAAGCCGATGTGCGGCGGCGGCAAGAAGAGGGGTCCTCCCAAGAACGGATATTTCCAGGCTCCGGACGATCTGGAGCTTCTCTTCGCTGCCGGTAAACGGCAAGCTTGCTCTTGAAGTATATACGACATGAACGAATGCTGGTCGCTCGATGTGTTTTGGTCGCCCGTTGGCCATATTTTTTCTTCTTGGCGAGAGAGCGAAGAAGAAGAGTTTTTGGTTTGTTTTTATAATGTGTACTACGCAGCGGTGCCAATGCTTATAATGTAATTATTCTGGGAGCGGCTTTATTTTGTAAATTCTGCTTATTGATAATTACGTTCGTGTTCGACTGGTGCACACGCCATGTTTGCATTTTTGATGAAAAGAAGAAGGATCAACTCCCACAATGCGGAGAATATCACTTCTCCATGCAATGCGGCGTGAATTAATAATATAAGTAGCAGAAACTAATGAGTTTAGGAAAGAGAGATTACAAATGGGATTTATAGAGTTTCGGTTTGGCTGTGTCTATGGATTTATGGCGTTTCGAGGTTTGGTTAGTGTACAAATTTCCGATTGAGTGTGCCTAATCTTCTCTTTCAATTGTAATTCAAGTAGGCTAAATTTCACTAATCATGTCTAAAGTACAGAGATTGCCTTGTCACAAGTGTAGAATTTGCTGCCATGCGAATGACTCCACCTACTGCTACCTTCGTTGTACGCTTAAAGTGACTATTGAACCCTTCAAATAGTTCTTTTTTCGAATTACAAATCAAGGGAGTCCTCTACGTACTGTTTCTCCTCTTTAAGTACAATCATTTGTCTTGCGTGTTTGCCAATAGGTTTGTCACTCGCGTGCTAAGTCTTGGAATAGTTCTCAAATGGATATTTATAAAAGATACAGACTCAAAGAACCAATCAGAATTGTAAATGTTTCTTATTTTGGCCCTTTTCGATTTTGTTACTTTTGCCCCAGTTTTCTCCGTTATATAAAACTCCAAATTGCATTGGATTGTATAGCCGTCATATCCATCTAATTCTCTATAAAAGATTTCGGCAAATTTCTCGGGAAACATGCGCAGACTCTTCCCTCAATCTAGACTATCAATCAAATTTTCAATTGGTGGCAGGTTATCTTTTATTAATGGCAAGTTTTGATCACACATCACATAAATCTCTTTAGCAAATTAGTCCATGGACAATATTATAGCATCATACTTCAATGCAATGAGTTGAGTTTTCAATTTTGAAACTCCACGGTCCTCAAATCAATATATGGAAAGCATTCAACTTTTACACCTTTCTGTAGATTTCCAGACTCGGTAAAATTTGGCTCAAATGCTTATAAAATAAGAATTTTGCCCCTATAAGGTTTAATTTAAAGCTTTGCACACCTAACTAACTTCATTAAAATAGTTGTACTAAGTTTCTATATCATCAAAAATTTTGGGAGATTACCAAAAAAGTTCTAAACCTATTATGCTCGTGCCACTTCAGTTTCGAATCTTTTGATTTTGCCAATTTAATCCTAAACCTTTTGACGATTTATCAATTTAGTCCTTACGACCCAAATTGCTGAAATGAATGTCGACCGTTTTATATGACACGGCTAATGCTAACGTGGACAAATTTTATAAATTTTTGAAATTTTAAAAAAATTATTTTCTTTCTTTTTTCTTTTCCTTTTTCTTCTTCTAAGCCCAACAAGGGTCGTTGGCCAACCACAGGTGAGGGCCACTAAGCCCTAGTTGACGACCCTCGTCGGGCTAAGAAGAATAAAAAGAAAAAGAAAGAAAGAATAAAAAAACATAAAAAAATTCATAAAATTTTTAAAAAAATTATAAAATTTGTCATTTTTAGCACCAGCCGTCCTATATAGCACTGTCTGCGTCCACATCAGTGATTCCCGGCCAAAATTGGCCGAAACAACTAAATTGGCAAATCGGGGCTAAATTAAAAGATTTAAGGCTGAATGAGCACAAGCGTAATGAATTTAGGACTTTTTTTGATAATTTGCCTTCAAGATATTTTAGAGTTATTTCCCAACAATCATGAAAAACTCTGGGGTTATCTTGTTACGATTAGCTATATGGTATAAGACAGGGCCACGGTCATTGATTCATGTTATTCTCCCTCATCAGCAAGACTCGGGTTATTGACAGGCAGGTGTGTTGTACAGGCGAAATCGACTAACATCAACATGTGGATACAAGGAAGTCGTGCAGTTCTCATAATGGTCGAATCTCATTCGTATAAGGATTGTGATGCAAGCCATCAGCTAAGTCATCCGACTGTCTCCCATCCGAAACCCTAATTTTTATAATCCTTTTTCGATCTAAACGAAGAAAGCTACCGAAAGCGATGAACTAGCATTTCCAAATTCCAATGTCTGCGCGTCTTTTTTCAACAGGTAGTGGACAATTAAAATAGCTTATTAAACCATGATTAGTGCGAGTTTAGCTAATCCCACTCACACGTATAGAGACTTTTGATTGTGCGGCCTTTTCTGGTGTAGAAAAAGCAGAGGAAAAACAAGGGTTTCCTTCCTACCAAGGCCAAGCACTCCACGTGAGACTAGATTAGCATACTTAGTTACTTACTGTGCAGAAGAGATGGAGTTACGGGCTACGTTGGAGGAAGTGTGCTTTGACAGTGCAAATAAGAGGCCGTTTACAAGTCAAGAACATAATCGATGCGTAAATTTATCTAAATCTAAACGTGGATATTGTTCATATTTGTGATAATTAGAGGCGGGTCCCAGAAATTATTGAGACATCCACGAATGAATCTCCACTAAAAATAAGCACTTAGGTTACATGAGTCATACTAAAAATGTCGACTCTCTTGTTGAATTTATTTACTTCCAAAGATGCCAAATATATAGTCATCATTCGAAACTCTACTAATGTAATCATTCACACGGGTGGGCTATTTGGGACTGTAATCATTACATTCGCATTCAGTACAAAAATATAATTAGTTAATGCTTCAGAAATTAATATCAAGATTCTATATTATTGTTATCACAGAGGTAGACCTGAAAATTAATAGTGAATGAAAATTAATCGTGACTGATTTTTTTATAGATATTTATAATATATATTGCCACAACACAGCTTTGTTAGGTCTGGTGCAAGTCCTTGGCTGCTTATTAAATTTGACTCTCTTTCCAAAATTTGAAAAGGAGACATAATTGAAAATTGGAAAAGTCGAGACAAATTAAATACGATCTTAATTGTCAAAATTTCAAAATTTTAATAGATTATGGATTTTTCATTTATAATAAGTCATTATGTGAATGATGTAAAAATTTGCGAAAGTAAAGTTAGAATTGAACATCACCCGTATACAGCCCTTCATAGATAGTTGTTCTTTTGAATTTGACGTTTCTTGGAAGGAAATATTGTTTAAATCTTTTATTCCGATAATCACAAAACAATTTACAAGGACGAGATAGATCCGAAAAGAGAAGATACGTGACCCACTGCCAAACGAAACTATTTCTTAACTTGAGTTATGTAAAACTTATACCCTTTTTTATACTCATAAATAGGGGATTAAAATTGCATCTTATATTTATATTACTTAGACACTTGACACATCACCACGATTGTTTTTTATGTTTGAAATCTATTAATTTTCTTCCTCTATTCTCTCTTCCTCTTCTCCTCCTTTCCCAGCCCCCCTGCTCACCTACAACTCTGCCCATCCCTTGATGTATCCGCCGTTGAGCATAGGAAGCTCCATCGCCACCGATCGTCGCATATGCGACTCCGGCCGCCACTTTCACTGTCGCAGCCTCCCCGCCCCACCTCTATCTCTCTGCGAGGTCGCGAAATGTGAGTGAAGCTCCCTGCTGGGCTCAGGCGACGCGCGGCTGGTCAAAGGTCGCCTAAGCATCACGAGTTCCCCCACATGCGACTTCACAGAGACAAAAAGATAATGACAGGCGCTAACGTGGACGATGACGACCGGATGACGAGCGCTTTGGAGGATCTGGTTGATAGGGTAGAGAGAGAGAGAGAGAGAGATGTGTATGCGAGGGTATCGTAGCGTGGCTTACTCTGGACCCTGAGATTGATTATTGCTGATGTGTTAAGTAATAGAGGGTGAGATGTCCTTCTTCTTGTTTGACGATAACAGATAATAGTTAGTGTTGACTAACGCGGGTGATGATGGATGAGTTATGTATAAAGGGAAATTGAGCGATTATTTACCTTACTGAATGTAGGGGATAGTTTGACCAAAAAGAAAATGTGGTGGATAGTTATCAAAGATATACAGAATAATTTTTTTTAAAAATTTATTGGTGCAATGGTAACAGTGGGATATCTAAAAAGCGTGAAAAAATTCACTTCAAACTTAAATTCATATGAATAAAAATTCGTGAATCACTAGCTTGCTTTTTAACCTACTGTTTTTTTGTCGGAGAATGATTATAAATCTATCATCCTTGTTCATTTACAATTTCAGAATCACGAGTTTTTTGTATTCCAAAAACCCGTTTCCCATAACACGAAAGTCCAATATCTAGATCCGAATCTGCAATCAATTTTTTACCGAAATCGAGCCCAACACATGAAGACAAGAAGATGGGAAACGTGCAGGCCTTCATTCACGTATGCGCACGTTCAATTCCAATCTTGGTACAACCACCAGGACTAGCCAACAGTCGACAACAGCGACCATCCTCCACTCCTAATGCTTCGTCACCAAGTCACGCTGATGATGTTCACGAGCATATATCGAAATGCAAAGCTTCTTCCGCTTCAAGGGGCCAACGAGGTGATCCCAGGGTCAACATTATATAATCTTGTTAAACGCCCTGTTTCTTCTAGAGGAAGATGCAGAAGCTACTGTTTCGCTCCCACGGGCGATCTTCGATTAGATATGAACGAATCTGGAGATGCAGAGGTCTTACTACATGGGGACCGAGGGCTTGACGAGGGATGGATGCCCCCATTTGTTTCGATCACATGTTCGCATGTGGACCTTTAGGGGGATTGCTGGTGTTCTTTTAACCCACGTGGGCATGCAGTACTTCCTCGAACACAGACCGGTTAAAAAGCAGTACGCTGAATGATCCACCTTCGCCGAGGTAAATGGTTCCTAAAGACCATAGTATATGCCTCATCGATGACGATGCGGGTTTTGATGTGGGAATCTTATTAAAGTACCGTCGGCCCGAGGAAAGCATGGCATTGGACTAGTGACATGACGCGACGCGACGCGACGAGACGCGACACGGGTATTGACAAGAACTATGGTAAATCGTTTCAATGTAATTTACCGTTTATCTCACGCGGCTTGAGAACATCCGCAATACTTAGATATTTGAGAAAATATCAAATAATGGCATGAAATGGATTTTGTTTTGAATAAGGGACTGAAATTGCCATGTCAATCTCAAAGAAGGGATCGATCTCAATCGGCTAGTCAATGGCATTTTCGTCATTTACTCTCTTTTTTAATAATATAAATAAAGATTTGAGAGAGGGTCGCGGCCCTCTCCCTGGCCCTCGCCTTTGGTCGGCGAGGGTCGCCGGCCATGGCTGGCGCCCCACTAGCGATGGGACGGCGGCCACAAGTGGGAGGGCGCCTGTATTTTTTTTTCTTTTTTAAAAATCTTTTAGAATTCTTAATAATTAATCTAATTTATTCAAATTTAGCTTGATATTGTCTTTGGATAAAAATACCCTTGACTGGCCGGAATATTTAGTTGGCTGATAATGTCAGACCCTTATTTAAAACTGCCATGGCCACTTCGAGCTTATATTAGAAATAAAATCCATTCCAAATTCTTATTTAGAATTTTCTTAAAATATTTAGTCACGCTTCCATGTGACAACTTAATAAAGAGTTGAGAACAGTTGGCGTAACTCCCACGAAAGAATGTTTTTACCAGGAGATACTCTGGGGCTAGCAAATTGACTGTGCTTACGACATAGATCACTTTATGCAAATTTTTAACCTTGCGGGAAAGTAGGAAAAAAGTAAGAAAAAAACACATATTTATTGGCCTCTCCTAGTGAAAAGAGCTAAGTTTGACTAAATAGCCAGTGAGTACCCGAGCGGCCGAACATGTCCGCTCGTGCGCGAACCCCTTTTATTAAACAAACTCGTGGGGTTGATGAACTGGACTGTCTAGTGCGTGATCCTAATCGAGATGGCTTTTGTCCTAATGCAAAGCCGTATCTATCGGGAACGCTAAGGTTGTTTGTACCAGTGCGAATGCATGTGAGCTTTTTTGACCGGTCAAATCCATGCTCATAGAACTTAATACAAGAGATTCCAAAAAAAAATTGCATTCCTGGGGGCCATGGCCACCTTCTTTCCAAAGCTGTACGTGTTTTTATTTACTGGTACAATTTTTTCTTTCCTCCTTGTCGTGTGGTGGTGTGTTCTGGCGAATATATATGTACGACTCAACTAATCCAAGATAAGATACACGCTTGACCTAATGTGTTAATTAGGTTAACATGAAAAACTCAGGATCGGTCTGTGCCTATGATCGCTCAATGTCTATTGAAATTTCGAGTCGGATAAAATGTCTATCGATTTTAGTTCGAGGAGATTTTAGGGGTGTTTTCTTTTCCGTCCTCATCAACTTAGATGATTTACGTCGACGAAAGATAAAATTTGGTGTCTGTCGTCATCATTATAAAATTTGGTGTCTGTCGTCATCTTTTACCAGCCCGGTTAACCCTCGAACCATATGACTCTACATTTTACGAACTCTCTGATTTTTCAAGTTTCAAGTTAGGTCACGTTTTTTCCTTTAGGGTTAGGTTTGTGTTTGGCTCTCTTCCTTTTCTCCATCGGGCTTTTTCCCTTTGACAAAAGGTTTGGCCGATCTAGGAAGGATGTTCGTCGTGAATCGAGACCCATGAGACGAAGAAAATGTTAAACCACCCACTCGCCTGCTAAATAGATCAAAAAGGTCGCAAAAAGTTTATCAAATTTGAAATTTGCATATTTATTAGGTCCAATGTCGATGTAAAAAATTAAACTATATATTCCCGTAAAAATTCGATTGCTTGCATTTCCTTCTGTTTCTTTTCGAATACGAGATCACATCCGGCCATTCCCTGAGACTGGCTATCGGCAAAAAGGAAAGAAAAAACAGAAGAAGAAGAAGAAAAAAAACATTTTGAAAATTTTTAAAAAGCTGTTAAAGTTAGCGCCGGTACATCACATACGACAAATAGCACTGACTGGACTGCCACATTAGTGTTTTCCGATCAAAATTAGCTGGATGGATTCAATTGGCAAAATATAAAAAGGTTTATGACTCAATTGGCACAACTAAAAGGTTTATGACTGAACTGACATAAGTACAATAGGGTTTATGACTTTTTTGGAAATTATCCTGATTGGAAAAATATCAGCATAAAAAGGGTGCTAATCTAATTGACACGTATGCATTTAGTTGATGATAGGTAATCATCATGCAACATGTGGCTTGATAAGCATAATTATGTACAAAGAAGTTTGCATTGCGGTGTTCCCATTTCTATCAGAATTCGTCAAATAAGTGTTAGCCCCTTCAAGGAAGATTCCTCAACGAAGACTAAACCGCAAATATGAAAATACATAGTTTTTTTGTATTATGATAAGATTAAATGATTTACAGCTTAGAAAGGAGCTTGAACGAAGTTTATCTTTATGAGTGATTCAAAGCTAAAGACCTACAACAAAAGCTCAAATAAACTCACGAAAGCAAGAGTTTGACAAAGTAAAAGAAAATGAATGGAAACTTGGATAAAATAGGTAAAATCTTTCAATTTGGTTGAGTGTGCGGACTTTATTTTTTTTTTTTATAGTCATGAGCCTTTGAGATCTCCCTTCTATGTTTAAAGACTTTGTTCCCCAAATTCTGAATGTGAAGCCCCAAGCGCTAGTATGGGTTTTGGATGTGTCCTCATGACTAAACGTGTCCCCCGTACTGGAAGTGTTCTCATGTTTTGGATGCAACTTGTATCAAAATCTAGTTACAATTTGGTGTTCATGCCAACCGTTTCACGTCAAGTGTTTGACCATGATCTCCACCACTCATATGTTTTAGAAATAACGTTTGACAAGAAAATAACCATTTTCATAGTTTTCTCATACTTTTAACCGGTTTAGCATCATGCTAACCACTTCTTCCACGTGTATGTGAGTCGCCTATGCCAAAGTGTATGCCAATTGTTTTTGCCACGTGTCTACCAACCCATTGTGCGAAGTGTTTGCTGACTACTTGTGCCACGTGTATGTCGACAACTCTTAACGTACCAATCTTCATTCCCCTCTTTGATACCCGCCATTAATTCATGCCAAAATTTGTCGAATTTTGGTGCCAACATTGGCTAATGCCAGTTCTCATTCATCAATCCTCCTGTTGGCCAAACCTATACTAATCATAATTTGGTTGTCATGACTTGCACGTTTTACAATTGTAATGTTGATATCTTCCTTAATATGGTCGATTTCTTACAAAATCAATGTTTTCTTCTCAAAATGGTCAATATCTATTTTGCCCATTTTTAGGTACCAACATCTCCATAAAGAAAAAAGAAACCCAAAATCTAATAAAAAAATGGCAGTTGGTGCTCTTAAAGCAGTCCAAAATACATGGAGATTGAATCTATGGAAAGTGATAAGATACAAAAAGAATGTATTTCAAACTGAACATTGTAAACGAAGATGCCCTTTTTTGCTAGCATTCTACTTACTATTTGAACACCACTTCTCAAAGAAAGCAGTAGGGACATTGTCGATAAGAATCAACTCAATAATTATTCCTTTAGCCAAAAAAAACTCAATAATTATTCCCAAAAGCCCCTCCCATCCCTCTGTTTTCTTTTTCTCTTTTTTAGTAAATTAAAATTAGCACCATCATCTCTCATCAATCTCTCCTTTTTCTAATGTGGACCCTTAAATAGCTAAGATCCGAACACCAAATCTAGCTGCATTTAAAAAATGAATGCAGCTAGGGTTACCATACTCAAACTCATTACTGCTCAAAATTTAGCGTGCTGAGCTGTGATTTGGCCGTTCTTTGACGACTTCCTGTCTTAATAAAGAAGACTGAAGGTGTACCGTCGGGGTAAAAATTGATTTCGACCGGCTTCCCTTCAATGATTGTCGTGTAAAATGATCCCGTTCGTATCTTTCTTTGAATGCAGAATAAGTGATTGCATGCTCTAGAATACATGTAATTCAAAGTGCAAATGAGCTTTTGGTTTGCATGTTATTAAAGAGACAAAAATGCAATAATACTCTCTCCGTATTTTACGGTGCCGGTGAATCTAATAAAAGTCCAAGCGAAAATAGCCCCAAAGGAAGACATTTGAACAGGCATCGCTCCTTAAGAACACACTCCCTCGTTCACACACACACACACACACTCTCTGTCTGTCTGTCTGTCTCTCTCTCTCTCTCTTCACTTCACAGAGTCACTCGAGCTCGAGCATGGACGAACGGTGGAACAAGATCTCCAAGAAAGAAACAGGCGTTTCATCGTCTTCATCTTCGAAACCTCGTCTCCTCAGAAGCTTCTCTCAGAAGATCACCTCCTCCTCCAAGTCCTCGCTCCCGCGAAGCCACTCGCTCAAGAACACCGCGTCCTCCTCCTCCTCCTCCTCCAACCACAACCACCACCACGGCAGCAGCAGCAGCAGTAACAACAACGGCTCGTCTCTCTCGAGGAGCTCGTCCTCCAAGAGCGCGAGCGGGTCGAACCTGACCCGCAAGTACAGCAACCTCGCCAAGGAGCAGAAGGCCCGGTTCTACATCATGCGCCGGTGCGTCGCCATGCTCGTCTGCTGGCACAAGCACGGCGACTGATCCGGCTTCATTTGAGATTTGACAGGTCGCGCGATTGCTCCCGAAGCATATTTTAGAGTTTATCCGAAGGACACCCGGCATTCGCTCTCGTAAAAGATCTGGCGAAGGAACTCGGCCCTAGAGATCGCTAAATTCGATCCGTCCGCTACGAGCCCGTCACGTAGGTACGTAGAGAGATGACAAGAAACGCGAATTACGATACGTATAAGTACGTCAATGTAATGTCCTTTTTGGGTTACGCATCTGGGGTCAGGGTTTTGAGGATATTGACGAAATCAACAATCTCTTTCTCTCTTTCTCTCTTTCTCTCTCTCTTGCGCTCGCTCGCCCCATGTGAAATCATTGAGCTGTGAGTTTCAGAGATGGTCGGAGCTGGTCGGTGCGTACTACATGTTATCTCTTCCACTGTTTGTGTTTTCTTGCTCTTTCTTTTCCTTTTCCTTTCCCCTTTTGTTTTCTTTCTTATATATAATGTGGAAATCAGAGAGAGAGAGAGAAAGAGAGAGGGTAGATTCCTTTTTCAGATGTTGGAACTACCACAGTAAAGAAGACAATTTTGATTATTTGGATGCACATTGGGAAGAGCCTGAAAGCTACGTACATTGATGTAGAAGAGGATGTGGGGATTGTGCAGCAATGTATCAAGAACGCGTTCGACCGCGAATCGACGCCCTCTACGACTAG
Source organism: Syzygium oleosum (assembly GCF_021117445.2). NCBI lineage: Eukaryota > Viridiplantae > Streptophyta > Magnoliopsida > Myrtales > Myrtaceae > Syzygium > Syzygium oleosum. The sequence goes on from NW_026607487.1 coordinate 19,946,088, forward strand.
CCCGACGGATCTAGTCGAGCCGAGCCGAGACGGGTGGACAAAGTTTGAACATAGGGGCAATATTTACTCAGCTGTACATGCTGCTGCTGCTGCATTATTGGTACAACTGGAATGGAATGATTCGATGTATCTACTGTGATTAATGTATTTATTATTTGTTCGGGGAGATAAGGGGGGGGAGGCTGTGGTGTACTGTGTGTGTTTCTAAGGCATTGATGTTTCTCGCGGAGTACAAAGGGAAACAGGAGTAGTGGCATCGCCGAAGTAAACGACGCGTCGTTCTCATGCGCGAACACAGGTAGGCCCCCACACCAAGATGAGCTCCTGTTGTGGTCCACTTCTTGAGTTCCTGGACAGGGACGAGTCGTAATTCACAAAACGGATTTTCAAGTAAATATATTTTTGCACATTCCATACAGATCGAGCGGGTCCTCCTCTTCTTCTTCTTGTTTTTTCTTTTTAAGATAACAACGCTGCGTTTTCGGAAAACGGTGTGGGGCTCGGCTTTAGTTTTAAAACTTTATCTTCTTGCAATTTAGTCTTAAAACTTATTCAAATTTGACATTTTAGTCCTTCCGTTTGATACGTTTGTTTTTTTTTTTTTTCTGGACGGAAATTTGCGTGACATTTTTTTTTGTCATTTAAAAGGAAAAAGATAATTACATAGGACGTCGTAAAGTGGACGAAGCGTGTAGGCTTTAGAACTTGAGAGTACCAAGATAAAGTTTTAGGACTCATGCCATCATTCATCCTTTTCGACATTATGTACTTAGGTTATTTATCACTTTGTACTAGCTAGTAAAAAGTTATGTTAGTGTGACCAAAGTGAAATTAGCCCAAATATGAAGTTACTAAATACCAATCGACCAAAAGTTCATTAAGTTACGAGAAAATTGTCCAAAAAGTTCTAAACATACTTCACTTTTTCCAATCAAGTCCTGAATATTTTAATTGTGTTAATTCAATCCTAAAACTTTTCATATTTTGCCAATTGAGTCCATCCGACCAATTTTGATCGAAAATCATTGATGTGGACGCCCGTCATACTACACGGCATGATCAACGCTGACTTGAATAATTTTTAATAATATTTTAATATTCTTTTCTTTTCTTTATTTTTTTTATAACTCTAACTAGTGAGATTGCTGGCCAACCATCACCAGGCACAGGCAAGGGGCTAGGTGAGGGCTTCACTGGTGGGGCACTGTCGCCCCCACCCATTACTAAAGAGGCCGACGAAGGTCACCAGCCCTAAGGCAAGGGTGGTCGACCATCACCTGCCCCGAGCGAGGCTCACCCAGATCTGGGCGACGCTGGCTCTCGCTTGGGGACCACGACCTCGCCAGCCCTCGTCGACCTCAAGTGAGGGCTGGTGTCGCCCAAGGTAGTCATTGGCCCCAGGTGAGGACCAACGTCACCCAAATCTGGGCAAGCCTCATCGGCCCTTACTTGGGCTGGCGAGGCCTCTCTTGGTGTTGGTAAGGGGCGGCCACTGTCCCCCAAGGCAGGCGACCTCCACAGGCCCTCCGACGAGGCAGCAGTGGCCCACCAGTAGGCCCTGCCATTCCTTTTTTTTTTTCCAGTTTTGTTTATAATAAAATTTAAGCTTTTTTATATTTTTAATCTAATTTAAATATGATTTCAAGAAAAAAAATGAATGCCACGTATGGGAGATAAATTAATTTAAAAATGCCATGTCAGTATTTTCCGTTAGACTAATTGATGGTGTTAACGGAAAGACTTGATTACACCAATTTGACAAGTTTTAGGACTTGATTGCACTTTTTAAAAGTTTTAGAACTCAATTGCACTTTCACGACAAGTCTTAGAACTTCCAGTACACTCATCCAAAAAAAATATATTAAAAATTGTCAGCGTCAACCGTGCCACATAGGACGGCCGACGTCCACATCAGCGATTTGGCCGAATAGACTCAATTGAAAAAACGTAAACATATTTAGGATTGTATTAGCACAATTAAAAGGTTTATGACTGGATTGATAAAAGTGCAATACGTTTACGACTTTTGAATAATTTTCCTTGAAGTTACTAATGAAATGTCTAATGCATTTTTTGGGCCAATACTACATGCGAAAAAAATAGATTCATTCTTAGTAGTAAGATCCAGCCCGTTCGAACTGAGCCAAGCCTGGCCCGGTTCTGGGTCCTTGAAATTCCAGTTTGGAAACCTTGCAACCTAATATTTTCGGTGGGTATAGCTTGTAGCTGGAGATTAGGAATAACCAACAAAACAAATATTACAAGAGAGAGAGAGAGAGATGAAGAGGAATATTATTGCTTATTGCTGAATGCTGAGGCTCCAACCAAAGCATCGACACATCCTGTGGCTAAATACAAAATTCCCTCAAAATCTACGTTTCACTCTATCCCGTGGTAAAGGAACAAAAATTCATCGGACCCCACGAAGGAAAACAGACATGAAGAAGAAAGCAAAGAGAGACAGACATGTATTCCTCAAATGCCGAATTCGACCTTGGACACCGAGCAGGAACAGCGACAAATAAGTTAGGGCGGAAGCGCTGGATGGAGTGTTTGAAATTGAAACAGGGGACGAAACCGAGAACTGCCGATGGGGGAAGAAGGGGTCAAAGGAGGGTCAACACATTGGAAGATCGGACGGTGGGGGAGGGAGCTTCTGGTTGGGGAGCTTCCCATCCTGCACGATCCACGCCATCTTCAAGCCCCAGCTCAAATGGACCTCGAAGTGACAGTGCATGAACCAAACACCTGTTTTTTTTCATTCAAGACCAGCAGCAGCTTAAATCAGTTTGAGTAAGAGGAATTCAATATTCAAAGTATTAGAATTTTGATGACACAAACCTGGGTTATCGGCCAGGAAACGGATAGCCACCCAACCGCCAGACGGCACGCCAACGGTGTTCCTCTCCACGGGGTCGACCAGATTGAACTTGGCCGGGTCCTTACTCTGGTTGAAGTTCCCGAATCCCTGCCCGACGACGAAGAAGTTGAACCCGTGCAGATGAAGAGGGTGGCTCTCCGCGCCCAAAATGCTCGTGCCTTGCATCACGAGCTCGACGCTTGTGTTGTATGGGAGCACCACCGCCTTAGTCCCGTTGCTGACGAATGTGTTGTTCGGCGGCGTTCCGGTGTAGTTGAACGGCATTAAGGGGGTGACCGGGAAGTCAGTGGTGTAGATGCCATTGGAGTTTCCGAAGAAGTGAGACTGTAGGATCGCGGTCGTAGGGAGGATGAAAGAGACATTGTTCACCGACGCCTCAAATTTGGTCCCGTTGGGTCCTTGGCAAGTTTGGTTCTTTGGGCAGGGGCTGTTTCCAAGGCCGACTGTGAAGAAAAACCTCTTTTGGACGGTCTGGGGAACTTGGGCGGGGTATTGACGGCTATTCAAATGGCGGAACATTTGGCTGAAATTGGCGACGACGTTGGTCGCGTTTATCGCAGGTAGCGTCGGTAAAGATAGGGTAAGGTTCTTTGGAATAGTATTATTTGGAGAGGACTCGAAGTACTCGAGAAATCCAGCGGTGGTCGAATTGTCGATAGTGCCCTGACCTGTGAAGTAGGGCCGGGCCGCCATTAGGTACGTGCCCTTGTGAGGGTTCAGCTTAGTCTTGAGGAGGACATTGGTGGTCTGGCCCGGACCGATGACCAGGATGTCGGTCTTGAAGGGCTTGATGTAGACTGCATCGGCTTCAACAACGGTAAACGAATGGTTGGCTATGCGGAAGAAGAGCTCGTCATTGAGCGCAGCGTTGATCACACGGAGGAGATATGTCTGCCCTGGCTTCACCTTTAGCTTGAATGTATCTGCATGCGTGCAAGCAAATAAAACAGTCGATTTATCAAATTTAGTTAACGACGTTATAGGGATACTCTATTCTTTCCACTTGAAAAGTTAATGGACTTGTTTAATAAAGTTTGTTATAATTGCCATTGCCTGATGAACAGTTGTATAGCGGCCCGGGCTTTCCATTGATAGTGTAAGCATCAGAGACGTTTGGGCCACCTCCGGTCTGGAGCGCCTGTCTAATGATGGCCTCCGGATCGACATTAAACCACTCTCCTGCAATTCGTATTCCCCGGAAAAAAGTTCAATGATATAATTTGGTGCTTATCAAGATTATCTCATGCGTTCACTGAACAGAGTTCTCTTGATTGAAAAAGCTAAAGAACTCGATGGTATTTATTTACCTAAGATGATCGGGACTTCTTTGTGGGGTTTAGCAAAGGGATAAGGAACGCCCAGCTTTGGGAGGATGATGAGCGGTCCATAGACGGTCGCTCTGAGCCATGAGATGTGAGCATGATAAAAGAGGGTGCCTCTTTGGCCTGTGATTGTGAAGTTGTAAACGTAACTTTGGTTGGTCTGAATCGGACACTGCGTAATGTATGACGGCCCGTCTGCCCATCCACTTCGAAGCTGTCTTATTCCATGCCTGTGCTCGTCAATTTGCTCATCAAATTTAATGTTGTTGCCATGAGAGATTTTAATCATATATATGTTAGTAGTGATTATCAACTCCTAATTACCAGTGGATGCTGATGTTGTTGGAAACACGGTTGATCACCTTGATCAGTACCTGGTCCCCTTCTCTGGCAATGATGCGAGGCCCGGGGAATTTCCCGTTGACGGTCACCATACTCTTTGTGTGGCACAACCGGGTCACATTCTTCATCTCTATCTGCACCACATTAAGAGAATCATCATGCTCTAATGAACTCACAGATGGAGAGTACATAACGATGCCCTTCAAACACAGTTAGGTATAGAGAGAACGTTAAAATCGTGAGTGTATGAATGAATGCAACGTACATTGAACTTGTACTGCCTCGTGATGCCTGCATGGGCAACCTCGGGAAGAAAGCAGCTCATCACTGCAAGAAGAAGAGCTAAGAGAAATGAAGAACTCATGTTTATGAAACTCAAATTCACTCTTGAGCTTGGCTCTCGTCAGTGGATTGTGAGAGGCAACAAGGTGTTCTTATGTATATATAGGAGAAAGAGAGAGAATAGTGGAGAGTTTGGTTTGGCTCATTTGGGTTTCGGATGTGAGAAAGAAAGGATTACCTACTGTCGGTCCACATGATCACTATAGAGTGTTTACTAAGTCGAGTAATTCATTATATTAGATAATATCTTAGCTTTGGTCTTCCCTACGACCGCCAACCCCTATCTGCAGAAAAGCATTACTTGTCAAAAAGATTTTTGACAGAATTTACCGTTATTACATGCTTTACCATTCTTGTTTCTATAATTCGGTGTTACGATTGTTGGGGTTCTTCTTACCATTATTGAAGGCAATGGAGAGTTCATGAACAGATCCATCACTTACATGGTATCGGAGATATTGTAGGTCCAATAAGCAAGTTAATATTCGAAAATTCATATTGCATAAGTAAATAGAAATGTGGAATCTCGTGGAGGTACGCCAGTCTCTATCATCAGCTGTGTTTTAGCTGGCTATATATGCCAAGAACGACTTCCTTGTTGAACCGTTAAGCCTTGATGAAGAAGACAAACTCTCGAAGCTTTGGGGTCTACCTCCACCAAATCTCCTACTCCTATCGTCGTCGGGTCAATCCATCTTGTTAAGTCACTTTAACGTTCATGTTAATCATCATTCCGTCCATGTTAACAACACCCTTTGGGACAACATGGAAGATTGTAACGCCAATGGGTTGGTGCATGCGTCTTTCTTAACCAAGCAAACAACAGACACAAAACCCTAACCTGGCCTGGTCTACAACCGGAGGCTTCCAAAGTCGTTGCATCCGTTCGATAGAAAATTAGCCATGAGAAGAGGACGTTTGACCCACCTTTCTTTCAAGCAACAGAATGGAATGCAATGATAGGGTGGGCGGTTAGGTAGCGCCTCTCTCGTCGGTTCGTTCTCACACTGAAAAAATTAACGACCGAACTAATCAATCTCGCAAGCTTCACTGGGAAGCTAGAACACCTGATAGGAAGAAAATTTGCATTTTCCTTAGGATGGGCTTGCTCGAGGTTCTGCTTCATCGGTTAAGGTGAGTGTAAGTTTGTCATATACAGCGACAGAGATTGCGTAGTTGCACCCACTACAGTTCTTGTTGTGTACTGTTTTTGATCTTGCCGTCGGATACTTGCTGCGCAAATTGCGCCGGTCAACTTGTGGCTCTTTTACGGACACTGATACACTGCTCCCTTAGTTTCTTGAAGTAAGATACATGCAAAGTTGACATCTTTTCATCGACTGTAAGATAAGATTACAGAAGTTTATAGGTGTGTAGATGTTGAAGTATATGTTTTAGAAAGAAGGCTTGCTTCCCTAGTAATTTGGTTATGATCTGGGCTGTAATAGAAGTTTGAAAGATGCGTTATAATAGTTCTACGAATAACGTGGTGAAAAGAATCAATCATCGCGAATGGAATACTTCATAAAAATTTATTTGTACCTTTTCAGAATTTTATAATGTAGTTCTCATTTTTTTTCTTGACATGTGATTAACTTGATTTAGCAAAACGAGTCTAAGTAACAATAACTCAACTTAAGATTCTGGGAATTGTCTAAACAAGTGAGGTACGAGAACAAGTGTACGGATTAGGTGCACAAATAAGTTCAACTCCTTAATGTCCTCCACAAGTTAGCCGGTACAATCCAATGTCGTATTTGATCGGTAGCCTTTCTAAGAACGTGAAGTATAGTTTCAACTTGCCCACACATGATACCCACACATGATCTACAGTAAGAAACATTAGAAAGCTCACTCCAATACTATCCCTTAGCTTACACTAGAAAGTATAGGTTAAGCTTCTTTTGGTTAATAAATTAGGTACATTACAAGAATTCTCTATTAGATTCTTTTTGCTAGCTAGTGACAATTTGCATTCTCTACTTTTAAAATCAAGACTTTGCATCCCCTAGTTTTTTGTTTCTAGACTTCGCACCCTAAAATTTCACAAAGCCGTAAGACGTAGTTTCATGAAATATCAATATGCAAAAGTGCACATTATTAGAGTAGTTGATGATTTCATGTAATTCCTCTTCTAGCTGAAGTGTTCGTTTGTATATCAGGATCTTGATGTCAAAGGACTATTTAGTTGGAGAGTTTTTATAGGTCAACAGCATGAGGAAAAGCCCCCAACTGGTCCAAACTTTCTCCAGTGCGAGTATGAGTGATCTTAAACAAAATATGGTTCATCACTCCAAAGGTTCATTAATGCGTCTTCATCTATTTTGCAACATAAATATGTATATAAAAACATACATACATTTGATAAAATTATTAATCATTCTTGTTGTCTTGAAGTAACATGGAAGCCAACGAATCTTGCAATCTAAGTCTAATATGATAAGAAGTAATTATAAGAGAAATCAACGAGTAACGACAAGAATACTAGAGATTTATGTGATTCAATCCCAATGTTAGTATCCACTCCTTGGGGAAAGCCACTGTTATTTCTCTATGAATTTGAAGGATTACAAAGTTACAATCGCTCCATCACTCAAATGTTCCTTGCCCTAAAATGCACTCAATGTGAAATCAACAAGTGTTATCTCATAATCTAGTGTGTACACTTAGAAAACACATGCATAGGTTATTTGCTCTAGTGTGAAATAACTGACTAGGATTTTCTTTTATATGTTTTCCAGCAATATGTAGACTCAAACTGGGAACGTATTGCAATTATTTCTTTGCTTGTTCAGACGTAAAACCACAAGTCCTATTCATATTTGGAATTACTACTTTGATTGGATTTCTTTGATTAGCTCAATCTCGAGATATAATTTACAATTTTCAACCTTGAGTCGACGTTTGTAGCCTAGTCATATTACTCATTGTTGTCATTGTTGCCTGCAGACTTCATCTTAACTTCTTTACTCTTATAATTTTGACAATCTTTTCTATAGTGCTCTACCTCATTGTAATGATAACATCAACGGTTCCGAACGTTGGATCTCGATTTGGAACGACTCATCCATCTGCTATCTCCAAACCCTCTGCATTCATCACTACCCCACTAACCAAATCTTGTGCTATATCGTAAGCTATGTTGTCTTCTCATGACTCTAGATAATTCCAAACATAACGTTTCTAGATAGTGATCAGACAAGCAAATGTTCCAAATTAACTCTAGAAACCCTAACATTAGCTTTATCACTAATTGTTGTGAAGTAATGTGGAAATTAACGAATTTTGCAATTCCAGTCTAGTGCGAGAAGAAAAAATCACTGGAAAAATCAATGATGAATGATAAGGATGCTGGAAATTTGATTTGATCCGAGTATCAATACCTATTCTACGAGGACAGCTAACTGCAAAGAAATCCATTACAAATCCGGCAAACTACAAAGCTATAATCGCTCAATCGTTGAAGTGTTTCATAGTCGTAGAATACACCCAAAGCAAACCCACAAATGTTATATCACATTCTCTCATGGATAACTTGCTTAAAAAACTTACAGAGAAAAAACTCTAAGACTCCTCTTGTTTGCCTTAGTGTGTAATAACTTAGTAGAGTTTTGTTTTTATATGTTATTATATGACATGTCGACTCTAAGTAGAAATCCAATTTCAATATAGAAATTATTTCCATCTAGCTTGTTCGAACGTCAAATCACATATCCTATTGGGATTTAGAATTCCTACTTGGATCGGAGTTCCTTGATAAGCTCAAACTCGAAACTTAATTTAGCTCTTCTCTTACAAGAATTTCATCTTCTAATGGAAGACTAACAAAAGGTACAGTTGATCACTCCTCAAGTTTTATTCCCAAACACGTAATCCAACCAAATAGTCTGATCACACATGAAATCGGAAGTGATCCCAGAAGTTGTACATATGACAAGAATATCGATCGCACACAAATACACAAGAAAAAGAGGAACGTACTTTTTGGTGATTTTTTTGCCCTTTTTCTGGACAATATTCAACAAACAAAATAAAAGCTCACGCAAATGAAAGGCAGAGGCGTTTTAATCCCAAGTCATGACAACAGCTATAATGGCCACCCCAAGAAGCACTGCAAGGAACTTGTAGAAAGGAGTGTCGAAGACGCACTTGTTTTCAGGCTTGAACCCTTTGGCGATGAGATGGTTGATGGCGACGTAGACGAACACCCCGCAGGCGAGGCCCATGGAGATGGCGTAGATCCAATCGGCGACCTGGCCTTCCGTCGACGCGTCGATGGCAATCCCGATTCCAACCCCGATGGGGCTGGAGATGGCGAACGCAAAGGAATACCCTGCGGTTGTTAGGAACGGCCTCTTCGGTAGCATCTTGAGGAGGGCGATTCCCATCGAGATGGCCGCGAAAATCTTGTGCAACGATATCGTCCACAGGTTCCTCCATGCCTCACTCTTGGTCTCTTTCGTTCCAAAGACAGAAGATGCGAATTAATTACGATGATAAAGTTGTGTCAAGAAAAGTTCCGTGATACCATATTAATTAATAATTCGAAATGCATCAATTGTTATGGTTTATACTTTAGAAGGGAGCACTTTTTTTCTTGGCTATTGAACACATACAATCCACAAGCAATCAAAACCAACAAAAGCTGAATGCTGCAAACCCTAATTAATTTCTACCCTATATTTCACCTAATTATAATTTGATGTGATCTTACTAGGTTAAATGAACTAGATGCACCTGATGCCTAGTATTTACATCTTTGATGATGTCAAAATCAAGCCTTGGGCTGGGCTCCCGAAGGCTTGGCGAAGCTTATATGTGTGTTTATAAAATGATACATTTAGCTACGAATAGCTTAGTCCCGTCCTCGTATTTAGCTGCTTTCTAATGCAGAATGTTCACCAAAGGTAGACTATGATACGCATACTAAGCATTATATTAGCTAGTAATTAGCCGTGCAAAAAAGTATTATACAGCGAACTCATTGAACTTAATTACCCGAAACTCCGACTGCAATGCCCTCGAAGATGGAGTGAATGCAGAGAGCCGAGATGAGCAGGATCGTGTCCCCGAGAGAGGTCGTTTGCAAGAACATGGGATTCACATCCTCCTTCCCTCTCTGATTACCCTCATCCAACCTTCCTTCTTCTGCGACTCCGACTTTGTTAGCTGAATCTACGGCGGCGACTTTCCTGGTGAGGTACACGATCACGCAATCCCCGAGCATCGTCAGCAAGTACCCGGCCGACGCCAGCATGAACGAGAACGGGTAGCTCTTGTCCGTCAGAGTGCCGAACGTCGAGGTCGAATCGCTCAGGAAGTGCATCAGCGAGGTCCCGAGGAAGACCCCGCCCGCGAACTGCGTCCCCAGCAGCAAGAACGCCTCGTTCCACCGGAAGAAGTAGGGGGACACGCCTCCGGCGAAGGTGGTGACCAGCATGATGACGAGGCACCATACTTTGACCAGGATCAGGCCCCTCGCGTGCAAGTCCGGGGTGGCGCCGGTGCCGGGGGACCCGTCGCTGCCGCCGTGGCCAGTGGAGAGGGGGAAGTGCAGGAAGAGGTGGACGGCGAAGAAGAAGAGGGTTGACTTGAGAGTTGCTAGAGATGGGGGAGAAGCCATGGGTGAAGAGGTTAATTTCATCACAAACTTATTGGGTTTTGATCAAAATGCGGCTTGTGTGGATGTATACAGGTGATTGACGAGAAGAGAACTGATTTGGGGAAGTGTTTTGTATGACTCGAGCTTCCCAAAATTCATGGTGGTAGTACAGGTTTGACTTTGCGGCTTTGTACTGCACAATAAAACCAGCTCATTCCCGATGGCCGGCTTGCTCCGGATGGCTTCGTTCGTCATTGCTGCATAATCTCGGGGCATCCGAACCCTAAATAGCCCCCGATTATTAAATGATACGTTGTCGAGACAACAACATTACAAGTGTCATAATTTTCGTGTGTCATGGCACTTGAGTGCCGTGACTTTTTTTTCGATCACTTAAGTGTTTACTTGAGTACCATAATTTCCAATCGATTATTTAAGTGTCAATTTTTTTAAAAAATGTTCACCAAAGTGCCGAAAGTCTGATGTGGCATAGCACTTATAGTGAACATTTTGAAAAAGTTATGTCGCTCAAGTGACTTGAAAAGTTAAATGATACGTAAGTAATTGGGAAAAAGTTATTATACCCAAGTGAGTGCCGCACATAATTTATAGCATTCAGTGATCGAAAAAAAAATTATGGCACTTGAGTGAGCACCGAATGAAAGTGGTATTCTTTTCCCCATATTATTCAATGGTCGATATATGTTGGGGTTCTCGTTTACGGAGAAGGCGATACAAGTACGATTTTACCTGATATTGAACACACATTAATTCACAAAATTTGATTTGACAATGATAATCGTTGATGGTTTCACTTATTTAGATATATCAAAGCTTTTCATGTCATTTCATGAACCAATCTCTAGATTTCTAGCAATATTTCATGTGTACAATTAATGCGGGAAAAGCAATATAACACAACAACAAATAAAATAAGGTAAAAAAAAACACCATGGTTTGGTTGGTATAACTTCTTAATGGGAGCAGAAGGATGGGATTCCATTATAAATTAAGTAATATAACGGTGACTATAATCACACACAAATAACTCAAGTTGTTTTGCATACCTCAATCTCACCCAATAGCATAAGTATTATCTTCCTCTTTTTTTGTCAAAGTAACATATCATTCATTTCCACGTAAATACAATAGAAAAAGAACATCCAATCCAACTACAAAACAAGAATTGAAACAAAATAAGCTTTATATAACAAGATGAATCATCAGAATAAAGTTAGGTGTCGCCTGCTCAAAGAGTAAATTTATGATTTCTTCAAATCAAAATCGGCAGTCAATCACCGAATCTATCTTCAGTAATAAACACATATAGAGATCTCCATCTGTTGCTACAGTTTTGCCTTATCACGGTGCATGACTGGTTCAGCATTCCCAACACCATCGTCGTTCAGAGTAATAATGTTGAACAAGTATAAATCTGACACATGTAAGAGTGAAACCTTCACAAAGCTCATTTGATCTTCTTTGAAATTGGATTTGTATATCATCAAAACTCGAGCAAAGAGAAACGATGAGATCATACACACAAAAACCTTCAAATCTTGACTAAATTAGAAGAGAAAAGCTTCGCAAAACAGGAGGAAAGCAAGAAAAAAAGAATTAGAAAACCAAATTAGCCAAAGAAAAAGGAAAAAGGGAGGGAAGGGAGAGATCTAGCTCAAACCCTCTCCTCCATGGAGGTTGAAGAAATTTTTTTTTTGTGAAGATGAGAGGGAGAGGAGAAAAACCTAGGGAGGAGACAGGAAAAGCAATTGACGGCATAAACAGTGTTCAACACTCTTTGTTTCTCGCGAAACAATCTTTCAAGCTCACAAAAGGATTTCAAAAATCATAACACAAGATTTATTGACTTCAAAGCACTCGCTATTTCTTCAAGATGTAATTCGCGGGCATGCTCCACTATCGATTGTGACAACAAAAAACTCCTCCGTTCACTAATAGGTGCAAAAACCAACACCCACCTCTTATATGTCCAAAATAGGAAACTTCGTTTAGAACACCTACATAAATTAGAAAATCAACGGATTTCTTTCATGGGCTCAAACTCGATACCTATTAATCAACACTTAATATCTATACGGTTAATTACGTGGATATTATCAACACAACCTAAGGAATGCCGATATCGTTCCCTTCGGGCGTAGTATGGTTGAATCTTATGGCGACGGTTGAATCTTATGGCGACGGAGGCAATAGCGATAGTGACTTCAATTCATTCCCTTACTTTGGAACATCAACACATCCTCAATTAATTTAAATTCTTTGATCACCGGAGAAGGAAAACCTAGATGACCTAAGCTCGAATGGAGTCTGCGGCGCATGATCGCAAACTCAAATGAGTTAGCCGGCAAATGATGCTTATGCATACGTACGGCCATGCGTCTCCACTTAATTTATCGGTGGTGGACCACTCTTTGCTAACTTCGCGAGACGATGCTGGATAGAAACTGAATTCATTAGTATTTTGTTAATAATCAACCGGCAAGAGCAATCCCCGGAGCATAAACAAAATAAGGGAGAAATGATCGGATAGCGATTGGCAAAGGAACGGACAAATTACATATCTTCAATGGGAAAGTTGTCGAAAATGTCATGAAACCCATTGGACTTTGGCCTATCCAGTCTCATACCTTTCAATTTTGCCAATTGAGTCTTAAACTTTTTTCATGTTTTGCCAATTGAGTCCATCCGGTCAATTTTAACTGGAAATTAGAGACGTGGATGCTGGTAATAGTGCCACGTAGGACGATTGGCGCTGATGTGGACAATTTTTTTCTTATTTTTTAAAAGTTTTGATTTTATTTTTATTTTTCTTTTACTTTCTTTCTTTTCTTTTTCTTTTTTTCTACCAAGTCCAATGAGGGTCGCCGTCCAACCCTTGCTGGTCACATATGAGGGTTGGTGACCCTCATTAGCCATCATCGGCCACTGGGCGGTGGTCGCGAAGCCCTCGCCTGTGGCTAGTGGCCCTTGCCGTGCTTGGAAGAAAAAAAAGGAAACAGAAAGCAAGAAAAAATAGAAAAGGAAGAAAGAAGAAGAAAAAAAGAAAAAAAAAAGAATTCAGTTTTTTTAAAAGAAATTATAAAATTTGTATACGTACGTCGACACCGGTGTTGGCCATGCCACGTAGGACAGCTATCGTCCGCATCAGCGATTTCCGGCTAAAATTAGCCGGATGGACTGAATTGACAAAACATGAAAAAAAATTTAGGACTCGATTAGTAAAATTGAAAAGTTTAAAAATGAATTGCTCAAAGTGCAATAGATCTAGGACCTTCGGGGACAATTTTCCATATCTCGTTCATAAATTACCGAAAATGTGTTGTTTCTCTGTACTTGCCGAATGACGGGGTATGCAATAAAAACATGTTCGTTCCGGATTCGGAAGGAATATAATAAGTGAAGGGGGAAAAGTCCATGTTGAAATGATAAAAAGTTTAGGTGCGTGGGACGAGAAAAGAGGCGGAAGGGGTGAGGCGGTGCGGTGCGGTGCGGTGGGCCTCCTTCGATCACCACGGGCTTGGGATTTAGTGCCCGCATAGGAGGCGGTCCACTAACCAAAAGAGGCGGAACATGCTCCCAGCCCAATCTCTCTCTCTCTCTCTCTCTCTCTCTCTCTCTCTCTCTCTAGAGGGTTTCCATGTCCACGTTGCGTTAAATCAATAGGTTAATGAGGAGAGGTAAAAAAAACTCCAATTATTTTGGAGGGATATCTCGAGGGAGAAACCTAACACGTCATCTTGTGTTTTCTCTTTTCCCATCGCCTACACAAACACTGAGGTTTAAAACATCGTATGAATGCATTTGACAAATCTCCGTCGTTACCGTATTGGGTTGTAAGCTACGGTAGTAATGAAAATGGGGAGCTGACTCTCGGAGGGGAACCGTATGTCCTTATCATCATTTGGCTTGCGGTGCGGAAATTTGAAATCTCCCTATACCAAAGTGGATGTGCTACGATGCGGAGGAATTTCTTTTTCTCCCCTTTTGACTTTTGGGTCAGAGGTGATTATCAAATGTTGCGATTACATGGTGCGAACACGATACCCTTTAGCACAGACGATTGCGTTCCGTCATTCACGATTAATTTCGGTGACCCGCAACCGTGTTATCGTCGATGCACAATTCACTCGCGGTCAAGGGGAACAACTGAAAACACAGATCCCAATCCATAAACGAGGAACAAAGCAATATGCCGGAGGAACGAAATGAAGTCACCACACTCCCAAATTTCATAGCCCGACTCACCAGCACGATCCACAAAAAACTCGAGCATCACAAATCCCCGCGCTGACTTGCGGACGAGACGAACTGTGGAGCTCCAAAAGATACACATCTGTCCTTACTAGCAAAAGGAAATAAAAAAAAAAAAAAGAAAAAGAAGGAAAGATGGCAATCGATGCAACGAATATCCCGGGCACGAGGCAAAGGCCAAAAAGGAAAATCAAAGGGAGGAACTATCTATGGCGGATTGCCAAAGAGAAAATAAAGGAAATGTCCCATAAAAAAAAACACGAACGAAATAGGGAGGGATAATGATACAAACAGTCCCTGAACTTTAGCTCAATGTGTAATTTGATCCATGAACTTTTAATTTGTTCAATTTAGTCCCTGAACTTTAAGTTAATGTTCAATATGGTCCCTGAACTTTTAATTTGTTCGATTTCATCCATGAACTTTTGGTACATGTTCAATTCAGTTCCTGAACTTTAAGCTAATGTTCAATATGATCCCTAAACTTTTAATTTGTTCGATGTCATCCCTGAACTTTTGGTACATGTTCAATTCGGTCCCTGAACTATGTGAAAATGTTCAATGTAATCCCTGAACTTGAATTAATGGAAAGGACTGCATTGAACATTATAATATAATTCATGAACTGAATTGAACATGTACCAAAAGTTTAGAGATGATATCGAACGAATTAAAAGTTCAGGGACCACATTGCACATTAGATTAAAGTTTAGGGACTACATTGAATAAATTAAAAGTTTAGGGATCAAAATGCAAATTGGGTCAAAATTCAGGGACTATTTGTGGCATTTCTCCAAATAGGAATATATTTACTTCGGGTAAAAAAGAGGTAACCGGAATGACCGTACTGGCCCTCGCTATTTCCACGCAGCAAAAGGTCCCCCCCAAGCCCAACGAGGAAAGGGAAGGCCCCCCCTCGGGTTCGGACCGGCGAATCTACGCGGCTGACGTGTCGCTCCTAGATTCTTCCTCATGAAACTCAAAAGCATGTCTTCTCTCTCTCTCTCTGTAAATTTTTTAATTTTTGATTTTTAATTTTTCTTTTTTGCTGCAGCTGCTGCTGCTAACATCAGTCGGTTATCGCTTGGTCAATTTACCCCCTCCAATTTAGGAAAAAACGATTAATGAGATTTGCCTTTTTAAAAATATATATATATATTTGTTCAATCTTTTTTTTTTTTGAGAATAGAGGGGGAAAAATTATGACAAAAAAAGAAACCCTCCCCCTGCCTGAGATTTTCCCCTCCTTTTTAACTTCGCCGCATGTTAATCTCGCCTCCCCCGTTCGAATGTAACAAAACCCTAAAGGGTTCTTGTAAGAACCGATCGCCGCCGGATTGATCTGGGCCGTCAGTTCTCTCTCTCCCTTCCCCTCCTTCCTTCCCCCTCTTCATTCTTCTTAAGGAATCCAAGCTCGTGTCTTTTTGTTCTTCTGGCTCCTCGCTTCGTTCTTTGGGCAGCAGCAGCACTCTGCTTCCCTTGAATTGTCTATCGGTATCGGTATCGGTATCGGCTCTTCTTGTTTTGCCGTTACATGGGAACTCGTTGCTGGAATTTGCAACCGCGTGCGAATTCCCCCGGACCCCATTTCATGAGTGCATAGTTGGGTCTTCTGTGCATATTATATGTAGATACAGCTGAGTACCGTATAGGTCGAGGGATAACTGTTTGACATTCCTGGCTTTGGTGATTAGGAGCTTGATCAGCTTGAGGTAGGCGGTTTTGTGGGTGTTTATATGGAAATTAGGTGTTTTTTCCGTCAAAGTTTCGATTTTTATGCTGGGTTCGAGCTTGGGATTGGTTTCTTGGTCATGGGTTTTGATCGGACGAGCTGTTGATGGGTAAGGTGTGATGATCGTCGGTTCGGTCGCGAGTTAGGAATCAGGCTTGAGTTTTCGAGGATTCCTTCTATCGATCGCCGTAGCGGACCGATGTTGGGAAGTGGCGAAGGATCGTTTGGAGATGAGTTGGAGAAGGAGATTGGGCTGCTGCTTCGGGAGCAGCGACGGGCAGAGGCCGACGATCGGGAGCGGGAGCTCAATATTTTCAGAAGCGGCTCTGCTCCCCCAACGGTTGAGGGTTCATTAAGTGCAGTCGGAGGGATGTTTGGAGGCGGTGTTGGTGGCAATTCTGTGTTTCCAGACTTTGCTGGGGTTAAGAACGGTAATGGGTTTGCATCCGAAGAGGAGTTGCGGTCTGATCCTGCATACCATTCTTACTATTACTCTAATGTGAATCTGAACCCACGACTTCCACCCCCGTTACTTTCCAAAGAGGACTGGAGGTTTGCTCAGAGGCTGAAGGGTAGCGGCTCAGCCTTAGGTGGTATCGGAGATAAACGGAAAGTGAGTAGGCCTGAAAATGGTGGAACTAGGTCTTTGTTTTCTATGCCGCCCGGGTTTAGTTCCAGAAAACAAGGGATCGAAGCTGACTCGGAGAAGGTGCATGGGTCAGCTGAGTGGGGAGGCGACGGTTTAATTGGATTGTCTGGATTAGGCTTAGGGAATAAGAAAAAGAGCCTTGCTGAAATTTTTCAGGTGATCTCTCTTTAATTGTGCTTCTAATTAAGTTCTTTAGTCTCGATTTCAGTGAATCTGAGTTATGTATTCAGTCTCTTGTGACGTTTATATCAAAGTCATTCTCTCAGAGCCGAGCACTTGACGCTTGAAAATGTTCCCACATTTGACAGGTCTTTAAACGGACCTTTTGTATCGCGGCGCTATATTTTACTTCAGTACCGTGCTTCATTTTGTCTTACTGTGAATTGGATCGTTTCAGATGCATATCAATGGAAAGGTTCTAACCTCTCGCGCGGTACAAAAAATAAGTGTTTGTCTGAGGAAATCTTTACGTAGGATTAAATCTCCAAGGGATCAAATTTTCCCAAAGCAATCATTTATCTCATCTATGGATCATTGTAAATCGAGTTAAAACACGTTCTTATAGTCCTTCACCTTCCAACCAATATATATATCTACTTGCATTTTCTGCTTTTTAACAAATATCAAAACTGATAATGCAGTGCTCTTCATATTTCAGAGCACTGCATCTATATGCTGCTGGTTGCTAGTGCCGAGGAAGAGTAGTTGGATGTAATGACGAAGTAAGATAGCAATATAAGCTGGCAATACATTGGTCCAATCTTTAGCCTGAAGCTAAAAGCAATTTCAGTGATCTCACAATATTTTAATTACAAAATCAAAATAATGTTATAAGTCCTAATGACCACTTCTCTTTCTTGATTTGGCTTGTTTTTGCTTATTGCTCCTACAGGACGATTTGGGACAGGCAACACCGATCACAGGGCACCCTTCTCGTCCGGCAAGCCGTAATGCATTTGATGAAGATATCGAGTTGGTTGCTTCTGCCGAAGCTGAGCTTGCTTACTTGCGCAATGAGTTGGCATCTGCTGATACTTCGAGACCTGGTGCAAATGGTGGTTCATCTACAGTGCAGAATATTGGTCATCCTTCTTCATATTCGTATGCTGCAGCTCTTGGTTCTTCATTGTCAAGAAGCAGCACCCCTGATCCACAGCTTGTCGTCAGGGCTCCTAGTCCATGCCTCACTCCCATTGGATCAGGGAGAGCTGGTGCTGCCGAAACAAGAGCAGTTGGTGCTCCTCACTCTTTACATAGCGCCTCTTCAAACAATAACAAGCCTGGGGACTTGGTGGGTGCTTTTTCTGAAATGAACCTGTCAAGAAATGGTACAATCGATGAACAGAAACGTTTGGCCCCAAAGATGGAACAGGATGCTGATAACCACCAGGACTATCTCTTTGGCCTACAAAGTGGTCAGAATATGTTTCTAAAGAAGTCAGAGTCTGGGCATCTACATTTACCTTCTGGTCTTAGTTCATCTGATCCGGTGAAAAGCAATGGGGGTGGACCTGATATTAGTGCAGCACTGTTAGCTGACAGACATGTTGAACTGCAGAAGTCTCCTGCTGTTTCCAGAGGCCCCTACTTGAGAGCCTCACCGACCTCCCCTCTTAATGGTGGGGGCAACTTAGCTTCCCAATATCAGCATCTAGATAGTCCGAATTCATCATTCGCTAACTACGGCTTAAGTGGGTTCTCTTTAGATCCAGCATTAGCATCAGTAATGGGTGGTCAACTTGGAATGGGCAGTCTGCCGCCCTTATATGAGAATGCAGCTGCGGCCTCGGCCATTGGAATGCCTGGAACTGAATCAAGGGTGCTGGGAGGAGGTTTGGGTGCTGGATCAAATCTGACGGCTGCTGCCTCTGAACAAAGTCTCAGTAGGATGGCAAATCAAATGTCAGGTGGTGCTGTGCAGGCACCTTTTGTGGATCCCTTGTATCTTCAATATTTGAGGTCATCTGAGTATGCTACTCAGCTAGCTGCTCTTAACGACCCTGTTGACAGGAACTACTTAGGAAGCTCTTACATGAATTTACTTGAAATCCAGAAAGCCTATCTTGGAGCATTGTTATCACCTCAGAAATCACTGTATGGGGTTGGCGGTAAATCTGGTGGTTCCAACCATCATGGGTACTATGGTAACCATGCTTTTGGCCTCGGAATGTCTTATCCTGGAAGTCCCTTGGCAAATGCAGTCATTCCGAATTCCCCAGTTGGACCTGTTAGTCCCATGAGGCAGAATGACTCCATGCGTCTGCCTTCGGGGATGAGAAACTTATCTGGGGGAGTCATGGGACCCTGGCACTTGGATGGAGGCATGAATGAAAACTTTGGATCCTCTCTACTGGAAGAATTTAAGGGTAATAAGACCAAGTGTTTCGAGCTGTCAGAGATAGCTGGTCATGTGGTTGAGTTCAGGTAGCATCCAGCCTAGTCATTGGTGCCCTTCTTTTCGGCTCACTGCCTACTCTTCTGTTTTTGACCTCTTGCTTCATGTAATTTTGTTTTTCAGTGCGGACCAATATGGGAGTCGGTTTATACAACAAAAACTCGAAACAGCAACTACCGATGAGAAAAACATGGTGTATGGGGAAATTATGCCCCATGCTCTTGCTTTAATGACGGATGTGTTTGGTAATTATGTTATTCAAAAGGTACATATGCCTTTGTTATGATACTGCAATCGTTTTTCGTAACTCAGTGTTCTGGCGTGATTGTTTTCGCAACTCGATGTTCTTGTGGGATTTATTTTAATAACTTCCATGTGCAGTTTTTTGAGCATGGACTTGTGTCCCAGCGTAGAGAATTGGCCAACAAGCTTTTTGGACATGTGTTAAATCTCAGTCTTCAAATGTATGGCTGCCGCGTAATTCAGAAGGTACTATTAGATAATTTATGGTACAGTGTTTTTGAGCAATCATTTGCTACTACCATATTGTTCGATTCGATGCACCTTTAATACTCCCAGTTGTTTTTTTAAAGCCATTTCTCGTAGACACTATATGGTTGGACATCATACTTTGAGATCTAATGGGGCAATGGATTGCCATCTGGATTCCCTGATTCACGTGTTGACTTAGCTTTTGATGTTTTGCTCCAGTTATCTCCATAGCCTTGATCATTTTTCGGCAGAGTCTAACTTGTTAAGATATTCCATTGCTCCATAGCAAATTTGATTGTAATTTGAGCTGGATTTTGTGGGTAAGCTTGCTAATAGAAGCTTTGTGTTGTCAGGCTATTGAGGTTGTTGATCTTGATCAGAAGATTAAAATGGTTGAAGAGCTTGATGGTCATGTCATGCGCTGTGTTCGTGATCAGAATGGGAATCATGTTGTCCAGAAGTGTATTGAATGTGTCCCAGAAGATGCTATACATTTTATTGTCTCGACATTCTTTGATCAAGTAGTGACCCTTTCAACCCATCCTTATGGTTGCCGTGTAATACAGGTCGATGAACTCTCATATCACTTGAGACCGTTTTTCAAGGCCTTAAATATATAGTTCCTGAGATCTTGCCTGTTCATGTGGCAGAGAGTATTAGAGCACTGCGAGGACCCTAAGACGCAGAGCAAAGTTATGGATGAAATTTTAGGATCTGTCAGCATGCTGGCACAGGATCAGTACGGCAATTATGTGGTTCAGGTGTCTAAATATATCCTAATAACTCCTTTGTCTCCCTTTTGTATGCTGCTATTGTTGATTGGACGATATCGTATTCATTCTTGTTCACTGTTCCATGTTTAATGCCGTCCTTGTTAATTGCCTTGCATGATAATCCCTTAGCACATTTTCACTATCTTGAGTAAGGTGTTATGCAAGATTTGTTTTTTATGGGAAAGTTTCCGTGTACTTTGACTGTCTTCAGTCCCTGTCTTCATATGTGTCGGCTGACTGTTAATTGGGTCCAACAAAGAAGCTATCATGTGAGATTCATCTCACCCAAAAGTTTCAGTCTAAATCATCAATAAATATTAGATTGATTGGCATTTTGTTTTTCTGTATTCATGTCTCATAAAATTGCGGATATGGTACCGTGAATTTCTTTTGCGGCGGTTTCCTTCGGACCATTATGATTCTAGACCTTGAGCTGCGGGCTTTACTTGTTGGTTTATTTGTTAAAGCTTGTTTCCGAGAATTATAGCCCATTTACTTTTCTTTTCTTTGTTTTGTACAGCATGTCTTGGAGCATGGAAAACCTCATGAGCGTTCTGCTATTATTAAGGAATTAACAGGGAAAATAGTTGAGATGAGTCAGCAGAAATTTGCTTCTAATGTTGTGGAGAAGTGTTTGACATTTGGTGATCCTTCGGAACGCCAGTTGATGGTGGATGAGATGCTTGGCACTACTGATGAGAATGAACCTCTTCAGGTGTGGGCTCCCTGTTATAACTTACCAGAATTGAAAGAATACATAATGTACTTCCTGTGAGTTTAAATGAAGAATATTTTGTGTTTGGTCCATAAGATGGAGTAAAACTTCTTTTGGAAGTTTTGGCAAACACATTTTTCCTGTCAATCTTGGTTTTAGAAAATGCAGCAGTCATATATCCAGTGTTTTCTGTTCAATGTGGTAAGTCGGACAGCCTCCCCATATGGTGGGGCAGATTGGAGAGTGAATCTATCTGATCAGACGGAATAGAAACTAACTTCTGAAGCTGAATTTCATCATTAAATTAAAAACTCTTAAATGGTATTTAGGGCTGATCAATGCTCGAGATGATGTTAAGCGTTGTTGTGACCCACTGAATTACCTGCTTTGCTGCTCGTATAACCCGTGGACTAGGTCGGCATGTTTGTTCGGTGAGGCTTCTGGAGTCTTGTTTCTCTCTTAAGATGCCTGGATCATAATGAAGTTCAATTAAATGGTGATCATGCCTATTTCAGCAAATTCACTTTGGTTGACCATTGACTAAGGAATTGCACGACCGTTTTTAATGGTTTCATGTTCTTATTTATTTCTTAGATCCCATGGTGGGAAACCACTTGAAGTTGCATGGATGGCTCTTTGTAGGGATGAATACTTGTGTCAGACTTTATGTTCTAGATACTGAAATCTCATTTACTTACACATCTCTTAATACTGTATTTAGCCTGATGTTTTCGTATCATTCTTTCTTGCGTATCCTTCTTTTAATCTTGGGCATCTCTGTTCTTTCTGTCGTCTATCTTCATCCAGGCAATGATGAAAGATCAGTTTGCCAATTATGTCGTACAAAAAGTGCTGGAGACATGCGACGACCAACAACGTGAGTTAATTCTTTCGCGAGTCAAAGTTCATCTGAATGCCCTGAAGAAGTACACATACGGAAAGCATATCGTGGCGCGAATAGAAAAGCTTGTCGCTGCTGGGGGTGCGTTTTCTTTCTCTTTCAAATTCTTAGATGTTTCCTCTACTGTAGTGAGGAGTTCTTGATTTACTCCTTCATTCGGAGAACTTTGTTTTGTTCTCTCTCTCTCTCTCTCTGCACAAATGACTTATCTGGTCAATCATTTGCAGAGAGGAGAATGGCGCAATCTCCACACCCTGCCTAGGCTGCACAGCGCAAAAGCCAGTTTGTATAGCTAACCGACGCTAGTGTGTGAGCTTCCTCTTCCATTTCTTTGTTTCTAGAGCTCGTGGCGCTGCGTATCTTTTTAGGGAAAGAAGTGTGAGCCAACTGAAAAAAAATAAAGTTGATGCCTGTACTGCTAAAGAAAACTGTAAATTATGTAGCTTTTTCTTCAAGTTTTATACGCGCGAAATCTAGCAAACCGAGGTTGCAGATGTGTGGGGAGCACAGCTGATGAAGTTCCTGATAAGGTAAATGACTGTACAAGTTTTCCTGAAAGAGTGTAAAAAAATTTGGATCAATGTGGTGGTGGTGGGAGGTGGAATGTACAAAGAATTTCACTTATCTGTGAGAGCTGTTAATGTTTTTTAGATGAGGCCAGAATTTTCCCTAAATGAAATGTATTTGACTTTGTTTATTCATTTCCCCCCCTTTGTTTTGGCTCAGGGTTTTGTTTATATTGTGGATGGATTATGATTATTAATTATGTTTAGTCTGCTTCTCCCTTAAATAGTTAAAAACTTGCCCAATTCATCATTTGATTAAGTTCTTAATATTGCTTTACGAAATGGGTCTCCAAATTCTCGTGCTAGTTATTTTATCAGGGACAGAAACAATCAAGAAATAGAGGTTATTAAAAAAGAGTTATTATCACTAAAAAATTTAAACCGGTACATCTGTGTTATGTTTTCGGGTACCTTTGTTAGCTTCCGGCTAACATCCCCGTTGAATTGCTAGAGTGGGTTTGGCTCCTCAAATAGGAGCAATTAAATATCTTTTGTACCTTTTTAAGGCTCCATCAGGTGATTGGTTAAACCTTATGACGAGGGATTTTTCAGACTAGTTCCTTTGTTATAAGGAGTTCCATCGTCCGTAGTAGACCTCTGGAGCAACACGGGTGGCAAACGATTCGATTGATCGGCATCCGACGTGACTCAACGAGGAAATTCGTCAGAAATTGGTCTTTTAAAATAATGGATCTCAATTGGTAAAATGTAAAAAATGATAAAATTTAATTAGTAAAATTAAAAATTTTATAATTGAATCGATAAAAAAATATTTAGCCTTTTTTGGACAAATTTTCCCGTAATTATTAATCAATATATATATTTATATATAAATTTGGAGTCTGTATTTGATTAAAACAGTAATATGGTGAGTCGCATCTTGCGCTCTATCTTCCCGCTGAATCCACGGAAGGGGCCAAAGGGGGTTGCACAGTGAAAAAAAAACGTGATTAGTTAAAGCTCGTCGCTCTACGAACGCATCGTGGCAGCTTCTCATCCGCTTCCTCATCTCTGGCGACGCTGACGTGTCCCAATCGGAGAGCGAGCGCAGCAAAAGCCGCAGCGCACGGTATCAGTTCCGTCGCGGGGGAGCGGAAGATATTTTGGTCAGAGAATCCCCACCCACCCATCACAATCAAAAAATATCTTACTCTGGCTGGCTGGGTAAGTCGTCCACGTCAGCAGTTCGCCTCACCACCGCTCTCGTCTCACTTTTTTTTTTTTTTATCTTTTCCCGGAAAAGAAAATCGCAGAGGCATTTTCCTTTTCCATTTTCCACGGACCGAAAGCAGGTCCCAGGATCGTTTCCTTCCGTCACCGTCGCTTCTCTTCTCACGAAAGCCAAACCCTACCGGCGGAGAGATGGGCGAGGAAGCGAAGATGGGCCAACATGGCGACCCCGGCGGAAGCGGCGGCGGCGGCGGCGGAGATGGCGAATCGGACGGCGAGGACCGGGTCGTCGAGTGGGAGTTCGGCCTCCCGAGTTGCGACGATCTGGCGCCGCTGTGTCAGGCGTTGATCCCGCCCGAGCTGGCGTCCGCGTTCAGCATCGCGCTGGAGCCTTCGAGGACCGCCGTCGACGTCAATCGCGCGTCGCGGAGCACGCTGACTGGGTTGCGCGGCAGCGGCGCGGCTTCGCAGGGTTTTTCCACCAGCGATAATTTCAAGTCCTTCGTTGATAATCATCAGAGCATGGAGGTGGAGGAGGAGGAGGACGGTGCCGATGAATCGGATTCGAGGAAATCGAGGAGGATTGAGATGGCCGAAGAAGTGGATTCCACTCCGAGGATGGACAATTCGCCGGAAGATCCGTCGGGGAGTACGTTAAAGAGGCCACGGCTGGTTTGGACGCCTCAATTGCACAAGAGGTTTGTCGACGTGGTTGCCCGTTTAGGGATAAAGAATGCGGTGCCGAAGACTATTATGCAGTTGATGAATGTTGAGGGATTGACGAGGGAAAATGTGGCGAGTCATCTGCAGAAGTATAGGCTTTACTTGAAGAGGATGCATGGGATGTCATGTGAAGGACCTTCGTCGTCTGATCAATTGTTTGCCTCGACAACGGTACCGCATAGCTTGAACGATGTTGCAGGCAATAGTGGTCATGGGGATGGGCAAATGCCGATGCCGATACCAATGCCTTACGGAGCACAGCTGCCTGTGATGCCGATGCCGGTTTATGCAATGGGGCATGGTTATGTACACATGAAAATGCAAATTGGTAATTTATCTGGGTTTGAGTCAAATCAATACGCAATGCAACAGAGAGATTGGTCCAGTAATCGGTATGGTTCGGTTGCTTCCTTTCCACAGCCCACTGCGAATGAGAAACGACTCTAGTGGAGTTTATTGACGATGAAGAAAGGTTAACTAAAATACTCTTCATAATGATTCATTTGTCGACAGTTCCTTCAGACATTGTGGTGGATTCGGTAACCTAATTTGCCTTTTACGGGTGGGTGACTTTTGCTGCCCTTACGACAGTGTCAGATCCTCGTTTCTATATTTATTGTTGATCTGCAAGTATAAGCTGAGCAAAATATTGTGCCTCCCAGTCCTGGAGGCATCCTTAGCAGAAACTTTAACTGCTCAAAATAGTCCTAGCCAACGGGTGTTTTCATACTGCTGTCCTACCCTTTATCAACAGAAGGATCTAAGACAAGTTTTCGAAATTTTATATTCTGGTCAACAATTGGAGGGGGTGATCCACTTGAATGGATATATCACATATCCCTTCTGAAGATACTGGGCAGGGGGTACTGGGGCCATAGTTCAGAAACCTGCCAAAGGTCTAAAACCAGAAGTAGAAATATTGGCCATGGTCTGTGTAATGTTCCGTCATGGATAAAGGTTTATGGAGAAATAATCATTGAATGTTCTGAACCATGTCTTGCAGGTTGATTCATCCCTTTTGGAAATTCAGAAGTTGAATGTACGGTGATTTCGTTTTGGTTAATTACTCCTTTCCTTCCGTTACTATTCATGCCTTAACTTTTTAAAAAAGAAAGCTAACGTCATAGCTGACTTTTTATGGCTTTGCATATCTTGATAACTGCATATTTAGGAGAATTGGCTTGTGTCTTGTTAGTGTTGGTCTATGCTTCAGTTAGTGCGGTTCATTGAAGTTATAATTAGGTCAATATGTTCCTTCCTTCTCTTTTAGCTAAAAAAGTTTTAGGTCAATTTCAGCTGCCGCAGATGTTGCAAAAAAATGCGTTTAAAGCCATCCATGCATGCATCTTTCTACTTGACCCTTTTCTGTGTTAGAATAAGTTGAACTTGTGGTGATAGTCTTTAACTTATGGATTTCTAGTTTTACATAGCAATTGATTTTTCTCCTTGTTTTGATCTATTTTTGTTCTTTTCTTCAACTTTTGAGGGGCCAAAGATGCTTGTGTTAATTTAAAGCTTAAATCGAGTAAATTTTCCTAGAGGACCTGAATACTCCTTTAGTTTACTTGAAAGATTAATCTCGCTGAGTTCATGGCTGTTTAGTCTATTTGCTTTTGTAACTTTTGTAACATAAACTGCATTAGCTCATACATGAGATTGAAATCCCCTTTCATATTGCTTGCCTGTGATTGTGGCCATGTTGACGTTTGAAAGATTCTGCTCCAAGAGTCTTCCCAGTGATTAAGTGCCTGGAATTTCTTGTATGTTCACTCTGCAGCAATTCTCTGCTATTGAGTGCATTTGGGTCATGGTTGCAATTACGGGATTTCGTCTGGATGAATTGCATATCTAGAATTCTTATTGTTCTGGGACAATTTAAGCATGATTGAGTTGTACCGCCTCGGAAACTGACTTTAATTTAGATATGAGATGGAAATGGAAGCACACGTTTGCCATTATTTTGCCATCTCTGTCTCTGGTTAATGTTCGTTCGGTGTTTTCCTTTGAGATCCTCTTTTGAAGCTAGATTCTGAGTTTCATAAGCCTCTTAAGTTTATGACTTATGTCTTGTACCGTGCTCGCTAGTTCTTCTCGGATTTCTTGCTTCTTCGATGGGTTTAGCTCGAAGTCTCTGGTCACCTCGACAACTTCTCCAGCTGTACTGTGTCAGAGAGTTCTGCATAAGGATTGTCATTCCAGACTGGTAAACCACAGAAGTCTAGACCCAAGCTTTGAGATTTAAGCTCTTTTTGATCACTTAATTCCTTGGACTTGGATTCTTGAAAACACGGAAAGACCAAAGAGAAAGAAGCTAGGGCCACTTTTTGCAGGAGACTTTCTCCTCAATACATGCATTGCATCTGCGGCTGGATTTGGCAGTAGCCGGGATGGGACAAACCAGTAGAGATGGAGCAATAAGGTTTTGACAATTTCCTGGAGGCTCATACTCATAGTCACACGACAACCAGGAAAGAGAGCGCATGCGGAGAAACATGCTTGTGGAGATTATAAGGTGATGGGAAGATCTGACCAAAAGAATTTTTATTCTTCCTAGAGTTGCTTTAGGTTGAAATTTATTCCTTTTGACAAGCAAGTCGGCTGAGAACTATTGGCTGTGTTACCGCGTCCCTCTTTCATGTGTCCTGCTAGTTAATGTTTGGGAAGAAAAACTGTGTCAAACTTAGGCTCTGTTCGTTTGACGAAAAATGTTTTCCAGGAAAACATTTTCCATAATTTCCGGTGTTCGGGGGCGAAAAATAGGTAATCAAGGAAAATGTTTTCTAGTGAATGAAAAATATCCTTCTTAAAACTGAAGAAAATGCTTTCCTTTCTTTCTATAGAGGAAATCATTTTCTAATCTTTCTCGCTTGCCCTCGCATTGCCCTCACGCCCTGTTGCCCTCGCAACGCCCTCACCTCCTCGCGTCACTATCTCGCCCTGTTGCCCTAGCATCGCCCTCACCTCCTTGCGTCGCCCTCGCCTCCTCTCTTCGTTTTCCACTCTTCTCACGCACCCTCTCCTCTCTTCAGAGTGCTCTATGTTTTCCCATTTTTCTCGGGCCTTCTTCGTCTTGTCTCTCATCTCTAGATTTGCTCCTTCTTTGTTGCTGGCTCGCACTTCATCTCGTCCCTCATCTCCGGATCCGCTCCTTCTCATTGCTAGCTCGTGCTTCGTCTCGTCCCTCATCTCCAGGTGCTGGCTCATGCTTCGTCTGGTCCCTTATCTCCAGATCTGCTTCTTCTTCGTTGCTGGCTCGCGCTTTGTCTGGTCCCTCTTCTCGTTTCACAGAGACGCAATTCCAAGGTAATCACTGTCGTTTGCTCTCATTTTTGTAAATCAATCTCTTTGCTCAGTCGTCGATTCAAAGGAAAGTGCATAAACCAACTCTTCAAGTTTAGTCTAATAGCATTGGCGCTATTAGCAGTTGGGTCTTTGTCTATTTGTCCGTTCGGGTTGTTGGTTAATTGAGCGCGTCGTCGATTTATTGCTGATGGGTCTGAGGGGAAGGTTGTGTTCTGGGGTTGGGGACGGCTGAATGGTCGGATTGATTGTGGAGTTCGTTAGATCTTTAGGTGTTTGTTCTGTTGTTGAGTTGACATGATTGAGTTTGCTTTTTGGCGATCCTTTTGGTTCAGGGCAGATAAAAGAAGCCTCAGTTTCATTTTGCTTGTATAAACAATGCTGTTTTTGTTAGTGATTGTCAATGAACTTCATAATATTTACTGCATTGGGGATTTGCATACATAGAAAAGCAGCTTGTGCTGTCTTTGAAGCAGCTTGTATTGTTCCATGCGGTTTTGGCTCTTCTAGCATCGCCCTTCTAGTATTTCACCTGCATTTTATGTTTTATGATCAGTGTGCTCCAATAGAGATGGATGATAACAAAATCCAAGTGGCGGTAACGGGTGCGGGTGCAGCGGTTATGACAGTTATCACACTAATTATGGATTATTATAATCATTTTGAGAACCACGTACCGAGAGAGCCTCATGTGAACCGAGATTACGAGAGAGAGTTGTATATGAATCGTGTGTTATATAGTGGTGATACTCATTGTATAAATCAAATACGGATGACGCCAAATGCTTTTTTAGAGCTTTGTAAGGTACTCGGTGCAAGTAACTTGTTGCGTTCTACAGTAAATGTTGCTATTATGGAGTAAGTTTTGGTATTTTGCCATATCATTGGACATAATGTGAGGTTTAGAGTCATTCGGAGAAGATTTCATAGATCAATAGACACCGTGCATAGGTATTTTAAAATCATCCTGCAAGCGATTTTGAAATTATACAAGCATGTGGTGAAAGAACTAAGCAATTCCACTCCTCCTGAGATAAGTAACAGTCGAAGGTTTTATCCATATTTTAAGGTATGAAATTTGGAAGAAAAAGTCTTTATACATTGATTGAGAAGTTTCATTAGTATTTGGTTAGTAACTATATTGATTATTTTAGGATTGTATCGGAGCAATAGATGGAACTCATGTACGTGCATAAGTTCCTCTTGAAATTCAAGTAAGATTTCATGGTCGGAAGGATGGAACAACACAAAATGTTTTAGCTGCTGTTACATTTGACTTACGATTTTCTTATGTCTTAGCTAGTTGGGAGGGCACTGCACATGATTCATGTATTTTATCTGATGCACTTTCAAAGCCGGATGGATTGAACATTCGTAGAGGTAAGATAATGGAATTTATACACAATGTTTGAATTGAGGTTAGTATCTTAGTAATAAACTTATTTATAATTTGAAGGAAAATATTATCTTGTTGATGCTGGTTATGGAATCCAAAATGGCATCATCTCTCCCTATCGCGGTGTTAGATACCATTTGAAGGAGTTTAGTGATTGCCCACCTGAAAATGAGAAGGAACTTTTCAATCTCCACCATTCATCTTTAAGAACTACTCTTGAAAGAGTCTTTAGAGTTTTAAAGAAGCGTTTTCGAGTATTGGATTCTGAACCTTTTTGGTCATTTGAAATACAAGTCAATGTTGTCTTTAGCTTGTTGTATATCACAATTTTATCATGGGATTTGATCCTACTGACTCTATCATGGAAGAGATTAATAGACAAATGGAATCTCAAAGAGAAAATCCAAGAATCCTACTTTCGCAAGGAGAGGAAAGGGAGGAAAATAGAATATGTGCATAAAAAAGGGATAGGATTGCGCATGCAATGTAGATTAGTTATCAGAATATTCGAAGAAGTCAATAGTTTTCCTTTTGTATTTTTTTTAGTGTTTCATTTAGAACATGTGGTTTCAATTTCCTTAATGTTAATCATCTTTAAATAGTTACTACACGTCTCTCTTCATCGTATTTTTTCTTATTTTGCTATTTAACGTTGTTACGTAGTTATCATGATGGGTAAAAGTAAGGCAAATGATGAGAAAATCAAGTAATTTAGATGGTCTAAGCCTATGGAACGTGTTCTACTTGAAATTCTTGCCAATGAAGCTAATAAAGGAAACAAGCCTTCGAGCGCATTCACACCCTCTTCAATTGCTCGAGTTGTCAATACAATAAGTAAGAGGTTTGGCGTTCATTGTGAGCCCGAACATGTTGAGAACCATTTGAAGACAATCAAAAGCAATTGGAAGACGATTCAAATGATACGTGGCAAGAGTGGATTCAATTGGAATGACAATTTGAAGATGATCATAGCTAGAAAAAAGGAATTTGATGAATATGTTTCGGTAATTTTTCTCATCACTTTTCATCTGTTTGAATAATTGTGGCATAAGAAGCTCGGTGGTGGGCCAAACTGAATCTCTGTTCTATTTGCCTATTCAAAATAGCTCAAATTCTCTTTAATTCACGTGTTTGGACACTAGTGCTTGTAAGATTTAGGATTCAGGGCAGAGATAATTTTTGCTTATGGATTGTGTTGATTTCCCGATTCAGCTGGAAGTGCTTTATGTCCTTTATAGTGGCAACGTCTTGGTTTCTCTATTGATATATCTGAACTGTCAAGCAGTGTTAGCTTATGAAGGCTTTTGTGCTTTTTATTCCTTGGTGAAGTCCTCTAGTTTGAACTAGTTTTGTAAGCATATTAGCTTTGCCACTGTAATGATTAATACTTTCTGGCGACCTGTGTTGCCTACTTTTTATGGAATAGAGATGGAAAGCTGTTGGGGTTTCTTTTCTTTACTGGAAATTCTGAAATTATCAGCTGAACTTTTTAACTCCAGTACTGAGGAGAGTTTAGATTAAGTTGCAGTGTTGGTATTTACAGCAGCTTCATGCAATGCCACTTATAATAACTGAATGAGTAATGTGCATATTACGACGATCTAAATTGTTTCATTTGACTTTTTATAGATTATTTACATTGAATTGGCATATCCATCCTTCTCATGAGAAGTATCTAAATAAATGATTGATATGTATGATGAGATGTCTTTGGTGGTTGGGAGAGATATGGCCACCGGAAGCTTTGCTAAGCAACTTAGAGATGTTGATGCGACGGAAGTTGAATCCTCACCCATTGATTTAGGCGATGACTTTGATGAGTTGATGAAGAGATCATAAACATCTTCATCTACAGTGCCTTTGGCAAAGAGGTCCCACAAAAAACGAAGATGTTTCGACAATGATGATAAATATGCTCCATTTTCAAAACAACTTGAAGAGATGGCATCGGCGATTAAATCATTGGGTCAAAGCGGCATTGATTACTCTCAACTGTACAATGAGATGATGAAGGTGGATGGATATGATGAAGTTTCCCTTGGATCGGTTTTTGACTACCTAGTTGAACATGAAAAAAATTGGAAAAGCATTCATGGTGAAGAGTGTGAATTTTAAGAAAGTGTGGATTGATAAATTTATAACCAAAGGAGAACAGTGACATATTTTATAGAGCTTTGTTGTCCAAGGACTCATGTGTTCTTTTTTTTATATTGTTAGTGTTAGTACTCCGAGAGATGAAGTATGATGTAAGATTGGTCTGTATTGGCCTTTCTATGACTAGTGATTTCAGTGTGGACTTTGCATTTCAACTTAAAAAATGCTTAACCTTTGTTCTGAAGTGATTCTATGTTGTTTATTGACTCTAAAGTTGTGAACTTTCTCCTTTCCTCATTTCTAGCTAATGAAATTTTGGCTTATGAAGAATGTCCAATACCTCATTTTGGTAAAATTGATAGTGTTATGATATCTTTCCTATTTATGCATAATTGTTGAAATCGTATACTATCAAGATCATTTGTTCAAGATTGCAGCTTTGCAAGAGTTGTTCAAAATCCAGTGAGGAAGGGATGGATGTTTGGCGATGGTGAGGGAACAGAGATGCCAAGCAAGTTTGCCTTGTGGCCTTACAGGCAAGTGCATGCCCAGGTGGTGAAGTCTGGAAAATATTTTCCTTGTTGAACAGCGGAATATATTTTTCTGGTCTTTTTCACATTTTAGCCGAACACCGAAAAATATTGTCATTTTCCTGAAAAATTACTTCCGGAAAAATATTTTTTAAAAATGTCACATTTTCTGTGAAACGAACGGAGCCTTATAATTTTTCTTTGGCCATAAAGAAGCTTCATGCCTGTTTGAATCTTTAGATCGGATCTTTCATTTGGCTGACTGGAACCAGAGAAAATCTCTAGTGAGAACGTCATAGTTTTATCACATCAGCACTCTCGGTGAATGGTACATTAGGTTGCGAATAATAACAATTCTGTTTCTCTATTTTTCTATTTTTCTGTTCCTGAGAACAAATTTGGAACAGAAATTTGTTTGATAATGCAATTTCATTTTTCTATTTTTGGAACAAATTTTCATTTCAGAAATAGATTTGGAACAGAAATAAAAAGTAAAAATTTTGTACTTTTCTATTTCTGAAAAAAAATGAGAAATAAAAATTCTTCTAATCGCTCGCCCTCGCTACTAGCCGATCGTCCACTCGCCGTCCGCCGCCTTGCATCGTCTACCGGCCGCCGCCTCCCGCCGTCGCCCTCCTCTCGCCGCCACCAGCCTCCCGCCATGCGCCGGCCGTCGTCCCCTGCCACCGACCGCCGTGGGCTGCCGCTTACCTCCCGCCATCGGCCGTCTCCCGTCACCACCCACTTGCTGTTCGCCACCTTCGACCATCCGCCGGCCGTCGTCCTCCACTGCCGACTGTTGTGGGCCGCCTCCTGCCGCCGGCCACCTCTTGTTTGTTGCCTCCCACCATTCGCCGGTCGTCGTCCTCTACCATTGACCGCAGTGGGCTGCTGCTCGCCTCCCGCCGTCATCGCCTGTCGTTCGCCGCCTCCAGCCTTCGTCCCCCGCCGCCAACCGCCATGGGCTGCCGCCCGCCCGCCTCCCACTGTCAGCCGCCACCTCCCGTCGCCCTATTCTAGCCACCACCCGCCTCCCACCGCCGGCTGTCGCCTGCCTCCTGCCGTTGCTCGACATCGGCCACCTCTTGTTGCTGTCCTTCGCATTAGCTGCGCCGCCGTCCGCCGCCACCTCTCATCGTCCGCCGCCCACCCGCCGGTCGTCCAAGAGAGAAATTTTATGCCGTTATCAAACAAATTTTTATTTTGGGAATAGCATTTTTGTGTCGTTGTTGAACACGTATTTTTGCTCAGAAACTCGTCCATAAAATATAAATAAAAAAATTTATTTCTAGCCAGAAATTAATTTCTGAAACAGAATAGTTGTCATTCGCGCCGTTAGTCTCTCCGTTCAGAATTTAATAATCTTGAAGACACAGGAACACGTTGACACGAGTTTCCAGAATATTTGAGCTATGGACATGAGCATCCAGCGATTATCAGAAAGGAACCATAAAAAAAGCAGCATAATGTAGACATAACCTGCAATTCTTTAAAGGCTTATCAATATGATGGGGCAAACGAACGCAACCTGAGACGACAGATGAATTAATCCAAAAATTATATCCACAAATTATCTTGCTTTTTAATTTACTATCTGTAACTTCCTACCAGCCAAGTCGATCTGATCACTTCCTAATTATTTCCCTCTTTTCGGCCTTTTTTCTGTCTAAAGCAGAGAACAGACCGAAAAAAAGTAATGCTGAAAATGTACAAACGGTTGTCTTCGCGTTGGTAAGAATCTTGAGATCGCCATCGGGCACCAACATCGTACCAATGGCAACGGTAAGAAGGAGGCCTGCATAAATGAAGCTGGGCGAGTAAAATCAGAGTTCACCTGCGGAAGTATGCAAAGAGACGAGGGACGTGATGCATCCATTGATTATTACATGTCTTGAATTTAGTCCATTCATGACAATGTATCGCTACAGACTAAAGCTTCCACCGCTAATTGAAAAGGAATAAGCACGGACTCAAGCAAAAACTATATCTGGTTCCTAACCACCTTAAAAAGATCTCGCGGGATGGAAACAACTGATCCTCTGTCATTTTCTGAACAACTCGGCGTCCAAAATAATATGCAAGACAACAATGGTCAAAACATATCAAAACCTCTCTCCAAACCGGAGGAATAAGGACCCGGTGCCCGAATTATGATCGACAGCATATTCTGCACGTACTAGACCAAACTTAGCACCGAGCCCATAGGATGA
The DNA here is from genome assembly GCF_021117445.2 of Syzygium oleosum. Taxonomy (NCBI): domain Eukaryota; kingdom Viridiplantae; phylum Streptophyta; class Magnoliopsida; order Myrtales; family Myrtaceae; genus Syzygium; species Syzygium oleosum. Next base: position 19,980,495 of record NW_026607487.1, read on the forward strand.
GCCATGACCCATACGCCTGTAGACCTCTGTTGGATTCCCTTTGACAAGTTTCGAACTTCCCAAATCATTGCCATGTTCTGCAAATACATACATGTGTGTATTCTTCACTGGTATCCGTAGCTCAGCTGCAAGCTGCGTAAATCGAACTACAGTTACTTGTTCATTCCATCAAAAGCTCTCATGATTTCGCATTACATAGCACACGGAAAAAGAAAGGTTACGCTATGAATTCCTACCTCGAGGATATTTCTTGCTGCACCTAGCTCGCCCATGTTGTAACCTCTAACGGAGTATGGCCCACCAAGAGTGAATGCATCATAGCTTGCAAGGTCTCCCACACAACCGCCGTAATGGCCATGTAGAACTAGAACAGGTGGTGGCGGCTTACCAGCACCTTCCTCCACTTGTTTCAACTGAATAAATCCTGTACATGTTAGCTGATGGCGATTGAAGAATGGGAAATTGCTGCCAACTCCAAGACCTTGATCCAGCTGCAAGTTTGTCATAGACAAAAAAAAAAAACCATTATGTTGGCGTAAGATCAACATCTTAAACATGAAGTCGGTCAGACAAAACAGTAACTTTGAAATTTGAGCTGTTACAACAACCGGTCTAAGGCTAAATGAAAAGAGGGACAAGCGCCAATGATGCAGCTCTTCAGCAGCTTATACATGACCCTCGAGCAAACAAGAGAATTTCATCCATCTCCATCAAACCCCAGAAGAAGTTCTAAACAGTGTAATGAGCGCGGAGGCAGTAACACATGCACTTAAAGAACTGTAAGATATAACCCTCTCATTCGATGGACGACATAAATTTTAAACAGGAAAACATGGAAACATAATCAACATGACAAAATAGTTAAGCATCTCAAGATTAATGAATGGAAACGCAAACTGCGCAGAAGTCCTAGGCATAACACATTGAGCAACAGAGAACTCATTCTGCAGTGCTATTAGTCTTATAAAGTTCGAGTCACCTCCCCATAGAGAACATCCAGCAGACTCTTGGTATTTTTCCTGATCCTCACTTCATCCTATAAGAGGCTATATAGCATGCATCCTGTCTTCAGCGTCATTTAACAAGATTGTTTCCCAGCATTTAACTTACTTAAAAAATAACGCAAACATCTGATAAGAATGCTTGCTGAAAAGACATCATTCTTCCAGGAGTATTGATAAATGTGGTGAACCATGACACACCTGAAATACATTCCTTTGGCCAACAATAGCTCCATTAACATACTTTGTGTTGTCACGTGTGATATTTGCCTGTAAGAATGCCAATCTGTCAATACCAGTTCCACTAAGGGTTGTTGGAGGTCCATCTGCACTGATTCCTCCACTTGGCAAGATTCTTTGGCCATTCGGGGAGATATGACTGCTTTCATCCCGAGTTGTTACTTCTTCCATCACGAGTCCATAAGTGAATTTGCTTTGCCGAGTGAAATTCTGATGATACTCAGGATTATCAGGATGACTTAAATTTTACAAAACTTAAACTGATGCCAAATGCCTGATATAATCAGTGGACTGGACATATTAAGTCACCTCAGTAATGTTGGCCTTAAGGCCAGCACGATCGACCCATATAGGGGGGACTTCATCCACTCCAGGACCACCGGTGAACACAGGACTCAACTTCCGGCTGTTAAAGCAGCTGGCACGGAGGGTTCGATTGCGTGGATTAGTCACTCCATCCAGATATGGGTGCACATACTCAAGCTTGAAAGCGAGATCATCCTACGGTAGGGATTGCCCCAAAGATAATAGAATCAACAATACTTCGACAATCCAAGGGTTGTAATCAAGTAAAGGGAATTATCAATGCAAAAACTACCTGAGGATTTAAGAAGTTGCTGGTTGTTACTGAACCAAGAATTGACCTGTTGAGGCCCTTGATATTTCTATGCTCAAAAGAAACAGTTCCACCGGGCTGGAGCGAAGCCTAAACAAGCAATGAAGAAAAAGTGAAGATCTAATAAAAAAAAAATATTATCATGAATGATGTCAAACTGTACAGGATCGTACCAATGTGGGACGACCTCCTCGACCAGGTACAATGCTCCACTCGGTGCTGACTTCAGCCTGCTTTTGCTCTAGTTCTTTAAGCTTAATCTCTACGATGATGCCCCCTTCATTCTTCTCATCAGGACGAGGGTTTACTTCGATATTCGAAAATAGAGCTAGAGAATTGATGTTTCTAAGCGCTTGTTTTCCCGCTTCTATGTTGAAAACATGGCTTTGGCGAAGCTGTAAAATTGTTCAAACATAAAAGCAATCATGAGAGACAAACCCTCAGAGAACATTATAACCGGGCTTAGAGATGTGTAACAACTAGAAACAACAAGCTACAATCGTCAGAAGGTGAAGCACTTGGAAATCTTAATCAGACTGGGATAATTGGCCGTAAATAGAAGATCAACTACACATAACCATTCTTATCACAAGTTTCAGTGCTCTAAGACTTCAGTATTCACATTGGCAGCATCAAAAGTTAAAAAGAGAAAAAAGAGATTAAAGCTCACAAACACATCACATGTGGGATATACCTGCTTAGGCAACTCCCTTCTAATGACAGGATTCTGGGTATTCCCTTCAACCACATTGCCCAGCTTATCTTGGAACTGGATCACAAGCTGAGTGATATCTCCTTCCACAACCTCACAAACCACCTCCTTGGTATTCAAATTCCCAAAGTTAACCACTTGAGCACACGCATAGCCTTCATCATGGTACCATTTCTGCACTCTATCCCTAATCTTCTGCAGCAGACGAGCGCTCACCTTACCCTGATCTCTCAACATCTGCAGAATCTCCCTATGCACCAGCATCGGCAACATACACGGCCTGGCCCTGTCGATTCTCCTCCTATAATCCTTCTCTTGGCTCCTGTAGTACTCCAACTTCTCCTTATCGGTCATATCCGGGTCCATCTCGATCGGTTTGGACTGCGGCATCAGCCCCACATTGATGCACCTAAACTTATCAGCAGATTGCCATGTGCTCTCGGTAAAAGAAATGGTCAAACTCAAGGTCCCATCCGCCTTGGTCTTCCCTTCCATGTCAACTTTTTCAAACATCCCACAAGTGGCCAAAGTCTCCAGCTCCTTCTGCAGCTGCGCTTTAGTGTAGATGCCGCCAGGCCTCAGGGAGACCATCTCGAAGAACGAATCCTCGGTTCCCACGGTGGTCCATCTTCTCCTATCGAAGAACAAGATCTCCGAGAGCTTGTACTTCTTGAAGCCGCTGAGCTTGTTGAGCTGGACCACAATGTTGGCAGGCAAGCCGTGGGAGTCCCACTCCTGATTCTGCTGCTCGTCGGCAATCGCGGCCGGGGCAGAGAACAGCCGCCCCCAGAAACCGCCGCCGCCGCTTCCATCACCGCCGCCGCCGCCACCTCCACCGCCGCCGAACCCGTTGCCGCCGCCGCCGCCGCCGCCGATGGGGGAGAAGCGGAGGAGAATGGCGAAGGAGGCGGCCGCGGCGGCGGCAGCGGAGGCGAGGGGCCTGGGGAAGGAATCGAGGAGGGGGCTAGGGCTAGGGCTAGGGCTAGGGCTGAGGGATTTGACGGAGCGGGAATCGGAGGCGGGAGGGTCGGAAGCAGGGGAGGAGGAGGAGGGGTGGCATTTGAGGGAAGGGAGGGGTTTAGGGTTTTGGGAGGAGGAAGAGCGGAATTTGCGGCGGGAGGAGAGGGAGTGGGTGAGGGTCGGGTTGAGGAGGTGGCCGGAAGCGGCGAATGCGGGCATGGCGGCTTCCCTCCTCTCGGCCTCGAAGACGACGACGGAGGAGCAGGCGGAGGAGGAGGAGGAGGACGGATAAGGAGGGAGAGAGAAGAGAGAGAGGGTTTTTGCGCTTTGTTTGTTGCAGTAGAAGGAGAAGAACTACACTTCGGGGAGCGTTTGGTGTTGTTGGGCTTTTTGTTTTCTTTGGGCTTCAACTCATGAGTTTTCGGGAGGGTTTTTGCGGACTATCCTAAGCCAGATGTAATCAAATCATTATTTATCCCAAAAGGATGACAGATTTAAACTTTGACCCGATATGTAACGTGATTCGTGAATTTTTAATTTATCTAATATGATCCCTGAAATTTAACTCAATGTACAATGTTGTCCCTGAACTTTCAATTTGTTCATGGGGTCCATGGAGTTTTGGTAGATGTTCAACTTAGTCCCTAAACTATACAGAAATATTCAATGTTGTCTTTCCATTGATTCAAGTTCAGGGACAATATTAAATAGTTTTACTTAGTACAAGGACCAAACTGAACATTTTCCAAAAGTCTAATAATCACACTGAACAAATTGAAAATTCAAGGATCACGTTGCATATTGGGTTACGGTTTATGGATTATATTGAATAAAATAAAAAGCTCATGAACCACATTGTACATTGGGCCAAACTTCAACAACTATTTGTGTCAGTTTCCCTATTCTAAACTTTAGCCTAATGTGTATCAATGTGGTCCCCGAACTTTTGTTTCATGTTTAATTTAATCTCTGAATTGTATGAAAATGTTCAATATTATCCCTGAACTTGAATTAATGGAAAGGTAATATTGAAAATTTTCACACAGTATGGGGACTAAATTAAACCTGTACCAGAAGTCCAGGCTTTCACATCGAACGAATTAAAAGTTCACGGACCACATTGGACATCGAGCTAAAGTTCAGGGTCCACGTTAAACGAATTTAAAGTTCAAGAATTACGCCGTGAGTTTCAGGAATCAATGACATTATCCGTGACAATGCTCTCCTGATTCCTAGGGGTCAACACAAGCCACCGGCTTTGCGCTTGTATCTCCAGATCATCAGCGGCTGTTCAGGGATAAAAACAGCTGGCTGTTGGGTTCCGAGGATATGGGATTTTAAGGCATCTGAATTGCTTGTGCCATGCACGAATATTCTCCCATTTCTTTTCGGACAAGTGTAATCTCATACGCCCACAAGCTTTATATAGTCCCTTCCAATCCGATGGTACTGATCTCCCGCATTCCTTCGTCCGCGCTTTCGCCCCGCAAAACGATGCGCGACCGTCGCTCCCCAGTTTGTTAAAGCTCTGGGACCCTTTGGGATGATGGCCTCTTGAAAGTGATCTTGAAGAAGGGAAGGCCGCAGAGAAACAGAAAGCACGTCAAGGGATTGTTTTGAGATCTGTCGAATAGTCCGGTGAAACTAGATGGCTCAGCGATTCGATGGGAGGCAGAGATACAGCAACAGCAACTCCCCGAGTCCTCGAACCCCGACCACCCCGACGGTCGAGCAGCTCCTTTATGGTATGAGATGGACACTGAAACACCTACGGCGCATTGGCATTCCTCAATCGTCGCTCGTTCTGGTTCATTCTTGTTGGTATGATTAAACACCGATGCCCAATGGCCATGTGAGTCACATGCTCTTTGTATTCTAACTGCATCGCAGACGGACCAGGCGAAAGTTCCAGGTGGTCCTCGAGCTCCCCGACGTTTATGAGGGGCCACGATCTGGAAGACGACCACTTCCACACGTACCCCAACAACAAGAAGTCTGTTCTTGCCAAAGTGAAAGAAAGGGCTAGAAGATGGCGCCTCGGCCTCGGCAAGAAAAGAAATGCCGATGATGGTAACACCACACCGTCGTGGGGGGTCAGCCTGGATGAAGATGATGCTGAAGAAGACGCTGAATACCTCGGAGCCCCAAGTAATGTCATCCCCTTTTTCATGCTCTACTGTTTAGTAGTACCGAAAAGTCTATACAGAGAAGATATTGGATCACTTCCCGACTTCTCTTTCTGCAATTTCCTCTGGAAAAAAGGAAAGCATTCTGTACCGAGCTCGGCGTAAGCATGGAGTTTCCCAAGGAATAATCTTCTAGTTGGAATCAAATCGTTAGAAATGTGACCCTGGAGATATAAAGCTTTGAGGAATCATTTTCTGTTTTTCGCTTTTCAGTGTATGAGTCGGAGCTGGCACCTGAAGACTGCAAGGAGAATGCGAGGCAGCATCCGAGAGCAAACCCGGTCATATCGGAGAAGCATCTTTTGCCAAACAGTATCAATCATGAAACCGAACTCAGTAAAGGAAACCCTCTAAGTCCTAACAAGACAATGACTGAAACCATGACGGAGAAACTGGCACCGGCATATGCCATGGTCTCTGATGCAACTCTGGCGATCACTTCCAAAATCCAAAACGCGCCTGCTTATGCAACTGATGCAACTTATGTTATCGCTTCAAAGATTCAGAATGCGCCGGCTTATGCGACAGATGCAACTCATGCTGTTGCTTCAAAGATCCAGAACCTTTCGGTCGGTTCTCCGGCAGCAGGTTTGGCAGCTGGCGGGCCTGCTAAAACTGCCGTTAGCGGGCACGAGCGGGATACTCCTGCCGAGCAGAAGTTGGATAAGGGAGTGTCGGTGAAGGAATATATAATGCAAAAGTTTGAACCCGGGGAAGATGACAGGGCACTGTCTCAAGTGATATCCGAGGCAATAAGTCCTCGGAAAGGTCCTGCTGATGCAGGTGTGGTTGAGAAGGTCAGGGAGGCCGTCAGTAATTTGCTTCGAAACCAAGAGGCATCGTCCACTACTGCTTTTCATTCTGCTACAAATTCTTCTACGCATATCCCGGTATCAACCAATGCCTATGCAGGTAAATTCCGATTTTTCCATTCCATGCCAATTGTAACATTCTTTCTGAGATTAAAACAAATAAATGCACTAGTTTTAGTTGATTAGCAACTGCAAATCAGAGACCGAGAACAAGGACAAACCATTCTAGTAGACCAGGAAGTAAAATTTCATGGGAGGTTTTTTCGCAAACCCCTGGTAAAGTATGTTGTTTAGCCTTTTGAAGGGTGTAGTGAAAATGGTGGATAGAGACGAGTCACAGTAGTATTGAGGAAATTAGAGTAACCATGAGAATCCATGTGTACAACTGCATTGAGCATTGTCCCAAGGCTTCTATCTTCTGCGAATCTTACTGCGTGCTTTCTCTTGCATTGTAGCCATGGAAGAAGAGAATTATGGGAGAATACTCCAAACCAACTGAAAGACTGAAAGTGGAACGGACATCCCCTCCGCTGTCGATAATAGAATTTTGTTTTTCTCGATTTGTCATGTATATTGTGGATTAACAAATGTTAATTATGTTGTATCAGTGCAGCAATCGTTTTCTGCAGCGAAATATGTAGTATGTACAAGAAATAAAAAGGATATTTTACTGTAAATTACAACCGACTACTATTCAGCATATTGACTTCACTAGGATCAGCATTAGGTTGTGCTTTTGTTCTCTGCAAACATTGAAGCAAGTGCGAGACTGAAAGGATTGGCCAAACATCAACAAAACTTTTTTGATATAGTACAAACAAGAAACAACAAAGACAGTATGTCTCGGTGATTGCAACTACAGCTCTCAATTCTGGCAGTTGCAACGAAGTCTTATCATGAGAAAGGAATCCGTTGCTTGCTTGCATTCATTACTATGAGCTTACGACTCCTCATTTTACTACCACTAACAGATGAACACACCAAACCATCAAACTTCCAGAGCGAGCATTCTAGTTGAAGAAGGTTCCACTCTCGATGGCATCCTTGTTGGCATCACCGAGAGCAGCATCGCTCAAGTACTTGTCAGCCAACTGGACTCTCTTCACATTCTCCTGTTCCTGCACAAGCATGCCTCCGTACTCAAGGAGCTTCTCAAGGGTCATCTTGGGCTGCTCGAAAGTCGGGGGACCCTCCTTCGAGTTCACGAGCTTCTTTCCAACGCTCTCAACTCCAACACCGGAGATCCACTTCCTCACTTCATCATCGTAGACACGAGCACGCAGGGCACCAAAGAAGTCTGCAAGCAGGAGCAAGCAAGCTCATGAATGACGACATCTCCTCAAAATGGTTGTTGGAATTCTACTAAAACTTTCTCACTCGATTTACATTGATTCTCAAGTTGGTTTTTGGATTCCATTTTTGAACTCCCGCATTCTCAAAGGAGATTTTATCCATAACCACCGTATTAATTGCAATTATTACAATCATTCATAGAGGTATTTGAAACATGATCCCCTTTGGAAAATTTGGAGAGAACAATTGCCAACAGAAAATTCTATGTTTATACTTACCAATAGATTGGCCAGGGAAGTTGTCGACGAGTTTGACAATGTTTTCGTCGGGGACATTGTCGGACCTAAAGATACCTTTGCAAACACCAATGCGGTCTTCGCGAGTTGGTGCCCAGTAGAATTTCTCCATACGACCGTCACGGATAAGAGGGGCATACAATGTGGAGAAGTCGTTACCAGTGACGATGATGGGGACTCGGGGGTTCTCCTCCTTGTTGTACATACCAGGGAGCAGGACATTGGTCGGGTTATCAGCGATGTTCATGAGGGTAGCGTTCACCATCTGGTTGTTCACGGTGTATTGAGTGGTCCCACCAAGTCTACCGGCACCGGCATCGAGATCATTGATGAAGAGGCAGCACATCTTGCCCTTCTTGATGATATCGGCCGCCTCACGATACCTTTGCCTGATCAATTTTGCGGGCTCACCAGCGTTTCCACTTTCCAGTTCTCCAGCACTCATCATAATGGGGCTGATATTGCACGATCAACCAATTAGATGATAAAAGCATAAGCATGTGTTCTTTTTATAGGTTAGATTTCCCTTTTAATCCTTCCAAAAACTTCTCATTAGTTCATGAAGAACTCACTTGATTCCCATCTTGGCAAAGACAAGTTCACACGGGAAGGATTTGCCCTGACCTTTGCCTCCCCAGATACCCAAAATCAGAGGAACCTGAAACGGAAAGACCACGACAAAGATCTGTGAAAAGGAAAAAGTTCAATCTATATTATAATTACGGATTACATCAATATATATAGTGCGAGTATTAGGGCTCACTAACAATGAAAAGACTAAACTACCCTTTAACACTCCCCCTCAAGTTGGGGCATAAATATCAAAGAGCCCCAACTTGTTACATAAAGTAATCACTCTACTACCCCGCAATGACTTAGTGAAAAGATCGGCAAGTTGGTCTTGGTCCAGGTGTGTATTGAAGTGTTATGTCCTTGTTCGGAATCTTTTCTCGCACAAAATGGCAATCCACTTCGATGTGCTTCGTGCGCTCATGAAAACTGGATTTGAAGCGATATGCATAGCGATTGATTATCACAACACGAGAATTGAGGAAGTTGAAGATGGCATGCTAAGTTCGGATAACAACATCCTCAACCAAAGCAACTCACTAGTTACATGAGCCATGGCCCGATATTCTGCCTCTGCACTTGATCGAGACACTACCTGTTGCTTCTTACTTTTCCAACTCACAAGATTGCCTCCCAAGAACACACAATAGCCAGAAGTTGATCTCCTATCAGTAGGACATCCGGCCCAATCAGCATCAGAGTAGCCAGTAACATTGAGATGTCCATGATTCTTGAACAGGATCCCTTTACCTGGTGCTCCCTTTAAGTACTTAACAACACGTAGCACTGCCTCCCAATGTGTAGTACGAGGAGCACTCATAAATTGACTAATCACGCTAACGGCAAAAGAAATATCTGGTCGAGTGACAGTTAAATAGTTGAGCTTACCCACTAACCTTCGATACCTACTGGGGTCATGAAGAAGGTCCCCATGTTCTGCATCAAGTTTCACATTAGGATCCATTGGAGTATCGACAGGCTTAGCTCCCGAAAACCAACTTCACTGAGGATATCCGAACATATTTTATTTGTGATAATGAGATACCATCACGTGAGTAGGCCACCTCAATGCCCAAGAAATACCGTAGACAACCCATATCTTTTGTATTGAACTCTGCCTGTAAAAACTGTTTCAACTTTTGTATGCCTAGAGAATCACTACCGGTGATGATAATATCGTCCACATACACAACTAGGAGAACACACCCCGGGAAGAAGTGGAACTAAACACAGAATGATCCACGAGTGCAACGCCGCAAACCAAACCGAATAACGCATCTGAAACGACCAAACCAAGCACGAGGAGACTGTTTCAACCCATATAATGCCTTGCGTAGGCGACAAACACTAGTAGACTCCCCCTGAGCAACAAACCCGGAGGTTGCTCCATATACCTCCTCTCGCCAAGTCGCCATGAAGAAAGGCATTCTTGACATCAAGCGATGGAGAGTCCAGCCATATCGGACAGCAAGAGAAATGAAAACACGAACGGAAGGTATCTTTGCAACGGGAGAAAACGTGTCATCATAATCAATTCCATAAGTCGAGTGTAACCTTTGGCACCAAACGGGCCTTCGGACGCTCAATAGAACCATCCGGTTGAAACTTCCTTGTGAAAACCCAACGACACCCTACAACTTTGTTTGCCGGCGGTAACGGTGTAAGATGCCATGTCCCATTATCTTTGTAGCGCTTGCATTTCATCCTCCATAGCCGCCAACCTGGATGAGCAAGAGCCTCTGCAATGATACTTGGCACAGACACTTCGAGATAAAGAAGCAACGAAAGAGGAATATGTAGGAGAAAGATAATCGTAGGATAAAACCTGAGAAAGAGGGTGACGAGTATGTGTATGACAAGACAAACCGAGTATAGGGGCAAACCGGGAATTAGGTTGACCAACACAAGAACGCGTACCTTTGCGCAATGCAATAGGAATATCGGTAGTAGGATTAGGCTCGGAAGAAACGGCGGATCGGAGGCCGAGGCATAAATTGGTGGAGAATCATGCATATCCAAGGCGGGCGATGTGTACTACCTCACGTTGAAGATGCGACGCCGTTGATAAGTCTTGTCGGCAAGGCGAAAATCTGGCGACGTTCTAGGTATGCTAGACAAGGGGATAGGTGGTAGGGGGACTATGTCCGAGGACAATGTATCTTCATAAGGAGACATCGGTTGAGTAGAAGAAGAGTAATATGATTGATCCTCAAAAAAGGTTACATCTGCCGAGACATACAACCGCCGACTAACCGGATTATAACACTTGTACCCTTTTCGAGTTCGAGAGTATCCAAGAAATACACACTTGTGTCAGCCCGTGGATCGAGCTTATCATGACCGGGAGCAAGATGATGCACAAAACAAACACAACCAAACACACGTAGCGGTAAAGAAAAAGTGGACTCACGGGATGGAGAGTAGAGAAAGGTATCCCTCCACGAAGCACGAGAGGATGGGAGACGATTTATGAGATAGCATGATGTAAGAATAGCATGCCCCCGAACATTTTGGGAGGTTCATATGAAAAAGTAGACAGCGAGCAACATCCAAGAGATGGCGATTTTTCGTTCGCCACCCCATTCGCTGGGGAGTATAGGGACAAGAGGTCGATGCGAGAATTCCATGAGATGTAAGAAATGGTTGAAAACCGGAGGAAACAGACCATATATTCTTTGGCATTATCGGAGCGCAAACATTTAACGAAACATGATACTGATTGAGAATTTCAAAGTAAAACATACGAAAACTAGAAAAAACTTGAGTTCGATCTTTTATTAAATATAACCATGTTACACGAGAATAATCATCTACGAATGTAACAAAATACTTATAACCGGATATATCAACGACACGACATGGTCCCCAAACATCGAATGGACCAACTCAAAAGGACTTGACACACGACTACGGACACGGGAAGGGAAAGATACTCGATGATGTTTGCCAAATTGACAAGCATCACACTGGATAGGACTCTAAACGATGAAACATTAGAAAAATGACGAAGTATGTCGGGCGGTGGATGACCCATACGACAATGCATCTTAAAGAAGTCGAGGCGGTACTCTTCGAATAGTGGTACTCTTTTGGAAGCAATAAGATCTTTGTTTAGGTAGTACAGCCCATTGGACTCATGCCCTCCACCAATCATCCGTCCAGGTCCTCGAGATCTGAAAGACACAACCGGTGGAGGTAAATGTCACAGAGCAATTCAAATCTTTGGTAAGGGAACTAACGGAAAGCAAGTTATATGGAAAAGTTGGTAAATGGTAAACGGATGAAAAGAAAGAGAGGGACCCAAGGTTACATTCCCTTGGCCGGTAATGTGGGATTGTGAACCATCGGCAAGTGTAACGAGAACTAAGTGACATAGAGGTGATACCGGATAATAAGTTAGAATTACCGGTCATATGATTTGTAGCACTGAGTCTACGACCCATGAAGTGGCGCGGAAGAGAGTAAACAAGACGAACTACTGAAGAAGTACGTGCCAAAGTAGAGTAGGAGGCGAGGAATCCTCCACCTGGTGGGAACGTACTAAGGACTCATACTCGGCACGAGACAACATAATGGTGTTAGGCGGTTTCGTGGTGATCGGGAACCTTTTGCTTTGGAGACTCACCTACATCAGCATAAGCGGCTTGTGGACGAAGTTCGGGATGTAGAGTGTAGCAATAATTCTCGGTATGGCCAGCTCGTTGACAATGGTTGCAATAACGTGAACTTCCGGTACTCTACCACCATCTCGGCCACGACCGGAGAAAAACCAGAAATAAGTGTCTAGTCTCTCGCAAAGAGTGGTAAACCTTGAATAGTAATCGGGTATAGACATATCCCCTGCAAGTAGATCAAATAACTCCTCCCAGACATCACAAACACGGGTCATGTTATCTCTTCCGAAAACATAAGAGCACACTTGTCCCAAATGGCTTTGGTGATGTACATCGCATAACGAGGACTAATCTTGGAATCCATAGTATTCCACAATAATGTCCGAATGGCAGCATCGCCGAGCGCCAATCATCCGCTTTGCTTTATCCGAAGGTGGAGGTGAAGTCGGATAACTTAACGCTTGGTAGCCAACAAATACGTCTCAACCGCCATAGACCAAGAAGGGTAATTGGTCCCATCTAGCTTGACAGAACTCAACTTGATTAGTAAGACTGGTATCCATACTCATATTTGATTCGGGGTTTCTAGCCATGCGAAAATTTAGTGGAAAATTGAAAACACTATCATATATATGTGGCTGTGCATGAGTGGGGCACTAATACACCAGACCATCAAATTCGCAGATGCATGTCAGGAAGAGATCCTAGCCGACTGTTGCACGTCTGCACCATATTCACTCAGGACAAAGAAAGAGCTTGATAGCATGTCGATGTTCGAAGGGCCAGAGAGATTTAAAGGTTAGTGCGTGTATTTCGGGGTCTAGTGACAACCTTTGTCTGACTCTTTTTCCAAAATCACGAAGTTTCCCATTTAATCTAAAAACAACTGAACAGAACTCCACCAACAAAACGGAACAATGCCAACGAATTTGCCTCGAGAATTCCCTACGAATTGCAGAAGACAACAACGCCCATGAATTTTCCTCGAGAATTCGAAATCTGCCTATTTTCCCAAAAGCAACTTCGATTCCTTCTCCAATTTCCAAAATCAGCTTCAATTCAGAATCTGCTCTCTCTCCCCATTGACTACCAAGTCAATTCCTACGGCCTTGGATCACAATTAACACAAACAATACACTCTAATGCAAGAAAGAGAACTTTACCATTGGATGTGCATATCAAGTACGACAGTTTTGATGCGACCTAGCATGAGGCGGGACTCGCGCAAAGAGGGTGCGCGACCCGCGCGAGGAAGACGCGAGAGAGGCGATGCACGAGAGGAAGAGACAGGCAAGCTATTCCGGCAAGGGGTCGATGGCGGCGAGTCGTCGCTTCTTCAACTAGGGTTAAAAACCCGCTCTGATACCATGTGAAAAGGAAAAAGTTCAATCTATATTATAATTACGGATTACATCAATATATATAGTGCGAGTATTAGGGCTCACTAACAATGAAAAGACTAAACTACCCTTTAACAAGATCAAACATCGAAAAGCAAATTACTCCTCGGCCTCATCAGAATCGGGAAGTTCAGCTACTCACCTTGATGTTAGGCAGGGTCATGAAGTTCTTGGTGATGTGAACTACAAGCTTGTCCATGAAAGCAGGAGCAATGTAGAAACCATCCATGTTGTTGTCCAGGTTGTATCTGAAACACAAGACGAATTTGCAGTATGAGCACTAGTCACATCGACCATCTCGTAATAGGAAATCGCAAGCACTTGTCTCGGATGATCAATATGTTTACACTTACTGGTCAATATGTTTACACTTACTGGCGAAGGCCAGTACTAAGGTATTCGTATGAGCTCATGACGGCATAATGAGTTCCGGTCCCCATGGGAGCCTGGAAGAGCGAATCAACCATCCCCTTTCCTCTGGTGATGTCCTGTTGGTCATCAGAAGTATCGAAGGCAAGGCCTCTCCATTTGTCCTTGTTGGTCTGCTGATCCTCATCAACTTCAGCGACAACCTTGAAGCTTCTGGATGAAACCTTCAGGGAGGCGAATCTGGAGTTCACCTTCTTTAGGCTGCTTCCCATGAAGACCGAACTGGGGACTGAGCCTCCAGAGCTCGAGTTGTTCAAGCTCAACTGGATCAACACAAGATTCTTTTGATGAGCATGCAGTCATTGTGATTAAAGCGTTAAACAGTATGTAAACAAACTAAAATGAACGTGGTTGGAACGTTTAGAGAAGCATGGTTTTTAGTTTTGACCCATTACCTGAATGGGTGAAGAACAGAAATCAAGTACAAGTTTTAGTTCAATCTTCCAAAATCTAGAAAACCCGAAAGGCAAAATCAAGAACATGATCAAGTACACTTGATCTCGTGCATGACCCCTCCATAAGCTACAGGAAAATTTCGAACTTCCCACGGAAATAAAAAAGGTGAACTTCAAACCAATGCATGAATGAAAATAGCATATAGTCACTTTCTTAGTGACAGCATAGTGTAAACTGTCGAACATTATAAGCACACACACCCACTTGCTTCCAGAATCGACACAAAATTACGAGATCATCGAGTTGGAAAAATGGCGGGAAATTACCGGGTTAACAGTTCCAACGGTTGAAACTGTGGCAGCCATGGGCTAATGTCTACTTGGGACTTGATCAAACGACAAGCTACTTACTTAGACAAGTGCTTGAAGCTTGTGTGTGTAGTGTGTCTGTGTGACTTGGTTTGAACAAGCGAACATGCCCCTAAGCGCAGAGAAATAAGAGGACCGGCGGGGTTTTATAAGCACTCAGTGGCCAGACCATCCGGATCGCTCGGCCGACACGTGGCACCAACTCGAGGCCACCGTTTGCCATGTAGGACAAGGTAGGGTGTTTCAGTTTTCCTGAATCGGAGTGACAATTGAGGCTGAGGTCATTGCTCTTCTCTTCACCACTAAAAAAACTGGTGCGCTTTTCTTTTTTTCCTATTATTCTCTTTTATTCTGGAAAAAACCAACAGTAGAAATTTTGCGAATGGTGATAGGTTTGAAATGGCGATAACATGTGGATAAAGCCCAATCGACTCCAAAAAAAATCTCTGTACGCGACAAATTAGAATTGATTTCTGAGGTGGAGTGGTGCTTTAGTTCCCTTACAGGAAGCTACTAGAGTTCTTCCATATTAGTGGCTCGTGTTCAACACCCTATCCTCCAATAAGAAATGAGCCTGCAATTTTTTCCTAATAAAAGATGTCCTGAAATTTTTCATGGCCTCTGTTGATGAAAGTCGATTTACGACCATAGGAAAATTGTGGGAAGTACCAGACTAATGCCGTGCGCTTTTAGAGCTCTTCTTCTGCTTCGACAGCCACAGGATGCTAATCAAGAGCCAGCTTCTTCCGGTTCGCAGCTAAAAGGTGAATAAAGAAATAGGAGAGCTCAGATGATACTGCGAAAAAGCTTAAGTGACTAAACGTGCATCGGCTTCACTGAGACAATTTACATGTACAAGAGTCTACATCCGAGTTCTTACATATACATGAGAAACAAGTAGCTCTACAGCTTCACAACAGTCACTTGTGCAGACATGATCATCTGGCAAAATGTTCGATTTCCATTGCATCTCTTGATCAGGTCAATTTTGCAAATTGTCGTATCAACCACAAGGATATCACTGTGCAAATGTCATCAACTGAGAGTACTTGCTTGTTCTGTTAACAGTATTAGGACTTGGGAGTGAAAAGGAGCATTTGAGTAGTCCTGCTAATTTGCACAGCTGGGAAGAGACATGCATCAGCAGGTTCGTCAAGGTTCTTCTTGTTGTAGAGCTTTCAACAAATTGATATGGTGTGACTGCCTTCACTTGAGTATTTTGGACTCGATTTCTTCCAAGCTCAAACCTTTGGTCTCTGGGACAAGGAGGACTACAAACAAGAGCGATAGCAAAGCAATAGCCCCAAAAAGGAGGAAAACATTTTCAGCTCCTAGCAACTCCTGCAAAACAAAAGACACTGTTTTCAATCACCCTAAAGAAGTAAAATACAGGACAAGCAGATCCAGATCACTTAAGATTGACTACCTTTAAAGGCGCGAAGGCGAAGGTCACAATGGCATTTGATCCAAAGTTTGTCAGTACTGCAAGACTGATTCCCCGCCCTCGGGTGCGCAGTGGAAATATTTCTGACACCATGAGCCAGCTGATGGGTCCAAATGATATCTGACAACCACCACGAAGAACTATGCTCTTAACAATGGTTCACTACTCACGTATTAGGCAATAAGTAACGAGGGCATGTGTGTAAATAGAAATGTTAAAAATGACGGGCTAATTATGCATATAACATCAATTTGCAAGAATCCAATGATGATTTCTAGTGTTAATTTCAATTTTGAGGCAGAAAAATAACTATAGAATTTTGAGAGAGGTAGAATGGAAAAAAAATTATTAGATTGCATTCAAATTATGATAGATTATTTCAATTGAATTTTTGAGTTGAACAGCAGAAAATGAAGAAGCCAGGAATGGCCGTTTGTGGAAGACATATTAGTCACCTGATAGCAACCCACATAGAGGAGCAAAGAAGCAACAGCAACGAGAGGGAATCCTCCGAGAAATTTGTAATAAGAAGAGAGGAGGAGTAAAGAGATAACCTGAACACATAAAAAGGAGAATGAAACAGTCCATTATAATTTTCTGGGACATCCTTGACATTAGAGAGTAATGGAGAGAGTGGGAAGATTTTTCGGTGGAAAGAAAAGCAGGACAAGATACATACAATCCCAGCAACACCTCCAATCAGCAGGGGTCTTCTTCCAAGGTCATCAACTTTTAGAACAGCTATCCATGTCACCAGTAACTGAAGAAGTATCATTGGAAAGGAAAATTTGGTCACTGAAGAAGGGAAGCCTAAGGAACAGAAAAACACGTGATAGGCTGTTATAAAGAATTAATCATACCTTGAAAAGGCCAATTACAACTGAAACTCGGGTAGCATCAGCAGCAGCAGAGAAGCCAGCACTCTTGAGCATCAACAACAAAAGTTTGATCAGGTGGAGTCATTATTGATTGAACTTGAAATGATAGAAGTGCTGGAAGCTGTCATGTACCTGGAGAATTGGGCCTGCATAATAGAGAACACTCGGCTGCCCAGTGATCTGCCAAAAACCAGGTGCCAAATTGCTTAACCAGCCATGGCCTTTACCCATCTCCAGTAAATGCCATATGATAGAAGAAAGGAGCAAGAAAAGAATATGCCACTTTTGGCATATCAGTAAATTTACCTGTTGGAAAAGGACTAAACCGCCAGCGATGATGAAGGCTTTTAGGCTAGGCCCCTGGAATACCTCCAGAAAACTTCCTTCGGGTCCCTCGTCTGCATAGGCAGATTTCAGGGGGACGAGAGTGTCTTCTATCTGTCTTTCAGACACCTTGTCACCAGCGGGCCGTCCCCTTAATCTGCTCAGGGCAGCAACTGCTTTTTCTTTGTAGTCTTGTAAAGGCCCTTTACCTTGGACAGCCCTTAGAAGCAACCAGCGAGGAGATGGAGGAAGACTCCACATGCCCAGTCCCATTACTAATGCAATAGGGGCACCCACTCCATACATGTATCGCCACCCCCCAACGACTCCAATCTGAAAGCTTCCCACAAAATAACCCAACTGCCAAAAGGATCATTTTTGTTTTCAAGAAAAGTAATGCATGCTTTCTCAGAGATACGCATTTTCTAAGAATTACCAGAATCCCAAGAACTATGAAGAGTTCCTTCAAAGATATCAGGGTTCCACGAATCTGAGACGGGCACGTTTCCGCAATATATAGAGGAGCTCCACGCATAGCCTGTGGAAATCGTGTATTGAAGCATATGGCCAAGAACAAGATGAGAATTCACGAGAACAACAAAGAGTGTGCAAGTGTTCAATTAGCTTACCAGCCCAATGCCTAGGCCATAGAGTAGTCTTCCTAATAAGAGAACACCAAGACCAGGGGCAAAAGATGTGATAACACAACCGAAGAGATAGAGTACAGCTGCTGTAATAAGTTCTCGCCTCCTCCCTTTAAAGTCAAAAAAAAAAATTTAGAGTGTCTAAGAAGCCGGCTATTTGAATTATAAAAGAAAAGACAAATGAAAACGAAGAGAGTACCAAGAAAATCTGCAATTGGATACACAAGAAGGGAACCTAGAAGAGCTCCATAAAGAGAACCGCTAACCTATGATCAATCGAAACAGATATTTCAATTGGTGCACACATTGTACAGAAATGAAAATGCTATGAATATGAGATTTGATATGTGAACCATACCACAAGACCAAGCTGAACAGCTGAGAGGTCGTACCAAGTAGTGCCACTAAGCAGAGGAGACTGAAAGCGTGGCAAAATGACAAACTCAAGTGTCAAACAATAGACCACTTTCACGGGATCTTCCCATACTTAAATTTGATCAACAGAAAATAATAAAACATGATTGTGTCTTTTCACCTGCAACGAGATGGTTGCACCCGAAGTGGCACCAATATCATAACCAAATAACAATCCCCCGAGTGCTGGGAACAAGAACCTGGAAGATTCATTCCTTAGATTTATTGAAGGCAGTAATTTCCTGGCTATCTAATACCAACAGACCATATAGACATCCGAAAGACGGTATACAGCATGCTCTTAGACGATTTATTTACTCCCGTGACTTCTATACCTAGCGATTGACATATAGTTTCTCGCAATTAGCACATTGTGATAAAAAAATGCTCTCCAAAAGAGAGGAAAGGAGACCAATGCAGGTCTCAAATTTGATGTTAATCTCACGTTTCCTCGATCCGAAGCACTGTCGCATGGAATGCTGAATTGTGTGGAATTACAAACAATGCCCATCAGTCCCCCATGAACAAGGTAGCCATTCGAAGGACAAAAACAAGAGCAGTGCAAAACAGAGAGAGAGAGAGAGAGAGAGAGAAATCGTACGGAAGAATAACGGAAGACCAAGAAAACTCCTCTTTGTTTGGGTCGGAGATGAGCGACTCAGCATCTCCAGCTGTAGAACCATACTCCCTCCGTGCACCAACCTGCCCAGAAAAAATCACGACCACGAGAAAACCAAAAGAAACTCACTTCTCAGAATACCAAAATCCAAAGTGGAGGAACACCCCCCCAAAGAAAAAAAGTCAAAGAAGCCATATCAGCCACTGATCCCTCACAGTGAACTCGAGCTTCGAACTTGGCAACATGGGCAGACTAGGAAACTCGGCATTCCCGGATTCGAGACGGCCCTTGGGGAGGCTCAAATTCTGGCAGGGACGTTGAACGTGGCGATGGGTGCGCGCCGAAATGTGGCGCTGCTGCATCTTGGGTCGAGGGAACGGAGGAGGGCGGGCTCGCGAGAGCTTGAGCTCGAACAGGGGTTGCTGAGCCAAGATGCCGCAACTGCAAGTGCCAGCCATCGAGAAGAAGATCGGACAGAGCTTCGATTGATTCTTCCCGCTTTTTATTATTCTATCCTCTCCGTCGCGTTCGGCTGGCATTTCTGCGGTCTCCTTCGGATGATATTCGGTTGACTTTTCTATTTCGCCACGTGGCTCGGCGTGGACCCTTGATTGGGGAACCATTCAGCTGGAGCTGTCGGCGTGCATCGGTCCCGGTCCCATCCGGGAACCGGACCGAATCGGACCCAATCTGCCAATTTTGGTTGGTTTTCAGAGGAGATCGGTCTAGCTCTCGGGATCAATCGGCCCGAGGCTAATTAGTAAAATCATTTTTTCTTTAAATGTTAGGAAACTCCTACTCGTAGAAAATAGAAGAAACCAAAAAAGAAGAACAAAAAAAAATCATCAATTCCGAAATTGGGTGGGCCGGGTTCCATAAATTAGCAACCGACCATACCCAGTCCGATTTTAGATTTTAGCATGGAAATCAATCTACCCTGAAATCGATCACTCGGCTGAAACTATATTCATACAAATCGGGTTCATGAAATTTGTCGCGAGTCCATGCGAAATTCTCCCTTGATTGGGCCCTTTCTAGCATGTTATGCCATTCACGAAAAAATTTGCAAATTGAGAGGAACAGATTCATGACCATCAGAACGAGGGGAGACACAATTATGACCATACCACGTTGGTAAATAAACAGCTTTCTAGCACCATGTCCGTGTGGGACTCTAACACGTGTTTCGGGAACGTGATTATACACTAAATATCACTTCAAATTACAAAAAGAATAATTCGCCAAATATGTCCAACCATTATTTTAGGAGAAAAAATGGGTTTTTTTTTTGTCCCAAAAAAGTCGGCTTCTTACAGGGGAAATTTAAAATGGTATTTGACTAGGAGCTCCTCGAAATGCTATCGGCCATGGAATTTGCGGGCAAAATCTCTCGTCAATTCTCGGAAAATTCACTCAAAATGGCGTCTCTCTCTGCTCGCCCAAAAGGCAACCTCGATCCATCATTTCCGTCTCGACTTCTTCGCAACACCAAGTGCTCGCCAACTTTGAATCCCCGGCTCTTCAAGCCTTAAGGCATCATGCACCGCCAGACGCTTCCCTCTCGCGTTTCTCCCCTTCCTCCTTCACGAAAACGATAAAAGAGCCGTCGGCGGGATCGACCCTTTTCGTCGCTCGACGATGGAGAAAGGCTTCAGTTCCCGAGCCGAGGGAAAGAAGAAGCGCCAAACCCGGCTCCAAGAGCGCGCCCCCACGTCTCTTCGACTCGATCGCATCGTCAATGGCGAGGACGCGATGGCGGGACCCTTTAAGCCCGCGGTGATCCCATTGCTGTCGCCGGTGATTATATGCGCGCCTCCATTGCCCGGGAGCGAGGACTTTCCATTGCCACGCCCGACCAACGATAAAGACGGCAAGAGAGCTAGCCGAGGAGCACCAGCCTCTCCAACCAGAATGGCGACCCCTCCCTTGCGCGCCATCTTCCAATCACGATGCGTTCTTTAGAGATGTCGCGCCGATGCACGCACAAAGTCGGCTAAGGCGAGTTAGGAGCGCAGTTGTTTCGGCATCGCGAAGTCCGTTGGATTAGATTATTGACCTTCTGTAGATGCATGATGGTCGAGTGTTCTGTTCTTCTGCATCATGTAAGGAAGTGCGAGTGTAAAGCCTTCCATAAATAAAGCTATCAATGAAGTAGAAGACGTGGGTTTCTCTAGCAAGTTCCGTGAATTCCAATCTCGCAAGCTCAGAATGATCATCCATGAATCTGTGTTGAAAATGGCGATCGATGAATCGGAACGGGCGAGATCGGAATCGAGACGGGTTACTTCCTTTGCGAGATTAATTGCAGGTCCTAAACCCTTTTCAAATGTCTGATCTTAAATCTTGTGATCGCTATCATGTAAAATTCGAGTGAAAGAATTACACTTGTTTGCAATGACCCTTTTGTCGCTATCGTGTAAAAACGAGACAGGTTACTTGGATTGGAAACGACGGATCTGTCCACCCAACCTAGAATTACACTTTGTTTGCATATATCCTCTTTTGACTCCCACGTGTGTGATTCTCAGAAGGTGCCAAAAAAAAAAAACGGAGGTGGTCAAAAAATCAGAACCCAATCATCTTGGGAAAGATTGTCCAAAAATCCAATATCCATTACATTTTCGCCAAATCAGTTCTAAACTTTTCAATTTTGCTAATTGAGCCATGAACCTTTTAATAATTTACTAATTGAGTCCATCCGATCAATTTTAATCAGAAATCGATAACGTGGACATCGGTCGTCCTACGTGAAATTGAGGTGCTTGCGTTGATAATTTTTAATAATATTGTATATTTTATTATTTTTCTTTTATTTTTTTCTTTTCTTCTATTTTCCTTCTTTTCTTTGCTTTTCTTCTTTTCTCTTCTTTTCTTTTCTTTTTTCCCTTTTCCCTTTGCTGGCCACTGTCGGGTCGCTGGCCATTGACGAGGCCCGGCGGTGGCCGGCTGAAGGAAAAAGGGAAAAAGAAAAACAAAAGAAAGAAGAAGAAAGGAAAAGCAAAGAAAATAAAAAGAAAAGAAGGAAAAGAGAAAAAATATTAGGGTTAGTACTATGAAAAACCTCAAACTTGTACATATATGACAAATTTACCTCGAATAAATTTTTTGATCACAAAAAACTCCAAACTGATACACCTATAACTATTTTACCCTCCATTAGTTTTCATTAAATTTTATTGTCAAATTTCTGAGTTAGATGACACGTGACAGTTGACGGGTGTACCAGTTTAAAGTTTTACCCTCTGTTTGTCACATGTGTACTAGTTTATGATTTTTTGTGGTACTAATCCAATTTAACGGAGAGTAAATTTGACACAAATGTACCAGTTTGGGGCTTTTAGTGGTCAAAAAATTAGTTTAAGGTAAATTTGTCACAGGTGTACCAGTTTAGGGTTTTCTGTGGTATTAACCTAAATTATTAAAATATTATTAAAAATTATTCACATCAGCAATGGCCGTGGCTGTCGTACGTGGCACGGTTGGCATCCACATCAACGATTTTCGGCCAACTCAATTGGCAAAACGTAAAAAAGTTTAAGACTCAATTGACAAAATTAAGAGGTTTAGGACTTAATTGATAAAAGTAGATTTCGAACTTTTTGCACAATTTTCCCAATTAACCCATCAATCACCGGGACCACCACAAATTATTATAATGTTAAGAATAACATGGCATGCTCTACCAATGTGTAAAAGAAGTATTACAATTAAAATAAAAAAAATGACTAACTTTTATTACCGATAAGTAGCGAGCTCGATTGACAAGAACCTAGTTGGTTGAAGAAGTCATTAATGAACGAGACAATTAACTTGAAGAGAGTCGATAACTCATCAATGAAGTCATGGACATCATATATAATAGAAGTTATTGACAAAACCTTTTACCAATTCGACAAAGTTCATCGATAGCTGGTTATTACGAATTTTGCTAAGTACTCGAAGACAAAGAGTATGGATTGATTACATACTTGATTGTTGTTGGTTATCTCGATAGTCTCGAAAGTTCTCTCTCCTTTTATATAATGATTATCAAAGCACGAAGGATCGTGCCTAAAATCTTGGAAAGTGCTTGTCAATAACTGTAATTAAATTATTGATAGATTCGAACTTGATGACCGTTTATTTGTGAGTAAATGCTTTAAGTGGGTTTTAAATACACACATCGTATTCTTTGTAAACTTTCGCCCAAATAATGACAAAACGCTAGTTGCCGGCGAGGTCGAGCTCACTAGCGGCCGATGAGGTAGAGAAAATGATTTGAAAAACGTTATCTTAAAAGTGATCGCTTGAAATAACTAGTTGATGAAAAATATTTTCATCATCGACAGCAGATCATGTTTAAACTTTTTCATGGATGATAAAAATATTTTTTATTTGCACAAATTTTAAAGTGATACATGCGATTATTTTAGAATAATACTTTCCAAATTATTTATTTTTTGCGAAACAAATATACTCTTATATTTTCATAAATTTCCCTTCACTTTCTCGTTTCAAAACACACTAATACATCCCGGATAGAGCACAATTTGTTTTGAGCATCTCCAACGTTAGATGTATTTTCTCATGCAGTTTCTTTTGCGATTACCAGAATTACCAAATATGTTAGACATTTCGGCTTTTAATGATTCTCTCATTATAGGGTAGTTTAATCAAAGTGATGCACAATTTTTTATGCCGTTGTCCGTTCTTCGTTTTGTATATCTAATTTTCGTGATTCAAAAGTATTCCAACTTCGGCTCAATCGAAAATGAATATCGTCTTCATTTTGGTCATGAAAGGCATTTTCGAGCAATCGGACGAGAACAAAATTAAAGCGCATACTTCTTAAATATGCAAGTATCGCTACTTTGCCTCTTTAGGATTGACGTCACCGGTAGTCTTTATACTTTTACCCAAAAATCAAAACCGTCCCTTTACTATTTTTGGTTCAAAACCGTCGATCTACTCTGCAAACAGTGCTGCCGGCGCCGATCATTCTTGGATCAATTTAATGGCGGATTACGCTGACATGAAATTTTCTCGTCTCTCTTTTCCCCCTCTCCTGCTTTGTAAACAGTGTGGCTGACGTCGATCATCCTTGGATGGATCGGTCTAATGGCGGAATGCACTGACATGGATTTTTTTTTTTTTTTTGGTCTCTCTCTTCCCCCTCTCTCCCCTTCTACCCCTCTCCTACAACTATCTTCTTCTTCCTCCTCCTCAACTTCAAATCCCACCAAATTCAAATGCGCATGAGATTGAGGGACTAGGGCTGACCCGGATTCCTTCTTGATTTGGGCCGAATCAACAAGGTCTCTTGGATCCGATCCAAAAGCCGAAGGGCACCGACCAGCACGCCCCGTCCCTCCCCTCCTCCCTCTATCTATCTCGCGCGCCCCAGCAGCGACAGCGAATTCTCTTTCTCCTCCTCCTCCTCCTCCTCCTCCTATCCTCTTCCACCCTCGCCTAGGAACAAAATCCCATCCTCCTCCGCCCCGCTCCGCTCCGCTCCCAAAACCCTAGCAATGTCGGGAGG
Source organism: Syzygium oleosum (assembly GCF_021117445.2). NCBI lineage: Eukaryota > Viridiplantae > Streptophyta > Magnoliopsida > Myrtales > Myrtaceae > Syzygium > Syzygium oleosum. Next base: position 20,005,229 of record NW_026607487.1, read on the forward strand.
GTTCTTCCGAGTAAGCTCCTGCTCGAATCCGTCGGGATCTGTTCGCTTTCTGCGCTGTGGTTTTCCATCTCGATCTCCCTCTTTCTGTCCCGTCGGTTCTGAACACGGTCGCGGGCGCGATGCGCGATCTCGCGCGCGCGTCGTTTTTTCAGGGCACCTCGGCGGATCAGGACACGCGGTTCTCGAACAAGCAGGCGAAGCTCCTCAAGACGCAGAAGTTCGCCGCGGAGCTGGAGTACCTGGTTAGATTCTTCGCTCCGAGCTGGTCGAGATTTCTTTTCTCGCTTTGACGCGTCCTTAGGTTTTGGCTCCGTGCTCGAATGCCTGTAGAACTGCTGATTGAGTGTGTCGTGAGTGTAGGAAAGCTGCCGAGACAATCTAAGTACACGCGTTCCGATGTTACAGTCGCAGTCGGAGATGACTTGATGGGAAGAGGTTATTGCTTGACGTGTCTAAGGAAATGTCTTGACCGTACGAGTTTCGTGTTTCAGGTGGACATGACGAAAGTGAAGATGGATGTCATGAAACCTTGGATTGCCACGCGGGTGACCGAGCTTCTAGGGTTTGAAGATGAAGTTCTCATCAACTTCATATACGGTCTTCTGGATGGGAAGGTATCGTGCTCTGTCTTTCTAGATTCTCGGGAAAGAAGTTCTCGGGTCAGTGTTTTATTGGGTATTCGCTTGCAACTTCATTTGTACCTCTCTTGGGTTCAAGTCACATGAGGATGTTTCGAGGGGCGCGTCGTAGACTGCTTGGTTTTTTTTTATGAATGCTGAATTGCCTGCTGCGGCTGTTTTCGGTATGCAAACTCTTTGCAAATCACCTACAAAAGTCAAGCCGTGTTTTGTTTTTGTGGTGCAGGAGATTAATGGAAAGGAAGTTCAGATACAACTCACAGGATTTATGGAGAAAAATACTGGCAAGTTTATGAAAGAACTCTGGACTCTTCTTCTCAGTGCGCAGAAAAATGCAAGCGGCGTACCTCAGCAGTTCTTAGATGCCAAAGAGGAAGAAACTCGGAAGAAGAAGGTCTTATTTCTATCATTCTGCGATGAGCTTGTGACTGAATATCGGATTGTACGTTCTAAGCGATTTTTCTTTTTCATGATTATTCAGGTTGAAGCCGACCGTGTTGCTGACGAAATTCGGAAGAAAAGAGACGAGGAAAGTAGAGAATTCGAACAGGAGAAATCGAAGAGGATGGTAATACTATTTTGTTCAGGCTGGAGTTATGTTGACTAAAGCTGCGTTGCACTTTTAACTTTTGTTTGTGTTTCTATGCATTCAGCTAGCTTCTGCAATTATTTGGGTTCATGTCCTTTACCTCAAACTACTGTAGGATGGTGTGGTAGAGACGAAGGCTTCAAATGATGCCCTAGAGAAGGACTTCATATCTTCAAGGGCCTCAAATGCACGTCGGGATGATAAAAATGATAATGGAAGGAGGAGTGCTTCGAGAAGAAGCCATGAGTAAGGGATTATATGTGATGCCTGTCATCTGCATTCTTTTCAATCCTTTGAGTATTTTAAACATCTAGATCATGTATCTGCTGTTGCACTTACCTTGCATAGTTGATTTAAGCTATTCGGATATGAGGTCAAGATGCATTAGACATTCGATTCTAACAGCGAAAGAGACATCTCCCTATTTGGATTAAAGAAGCTTCTCTTCACCTTTGAAGGCTGAGATAGTGTTCAGATTTATCTTCAAGTTTCCTTGGGGAATTGGCATGACATAGACGCGTATATTTTGTTTAATATGTTATTGTAGGGTGATATTATCATTGAACTTTTAAAAGTTGATTGGGATTACAGTAAACTACCTAAAACCCTGGAAAATTTCTCTATCATTTAGTAAAGTAGCATAACAGAACTTATATGATCAACAAGGATTTTTTTTTTTCTTTTGCTGTTGCCTTTTCTCCTCTTATTTTGCCACTTTTATTTTGGATGTTACAATTTGTGGAAATCATCCAGAAATCACTAACTATGTGCATATGGTACCTTATTCTTTGCTTGATACTTCCTTATATTGGCTAAAGCATCACGTCTATGGTCTTATTAAGATATAACTTCTGAAATGCTTAGTTAATAGGTTTTCCTTGAGAATGCATAAGATGGTAAAGAAATATGCCTGATTTTATTTTAGTTTTTTTCACTTTTATTTCACTCATGGTTCTGTAATGGTGAAGTAGTAAGGAACAGCTTCGTTCCCCAGACACCGGCCATTGTATTTGTCTTTTTATACCCGATCTTTTGATATTGTTTGATCTATCTTCCTGCTTCATATCTTCTTCCTTCTTATTTGGTTGGGTTTGGGCTTGACATTCCTAGTCTCCCTTTGTTGGATTCTAGAGTTTATTTGGATACTTCTGTCCTTTGGAAAAAAAGTCAGCATCCAGCTTTTATTTGTATATCTTTGAAAATTTTGTGCAAGCATGATTGTAGGATATGGCAAATGATTATTTGAGATTTCTGCAAGCTGCCAATTTGACTCTTAAATACTGACTTACTTATCTCCTGCAGAGTTTCTAGATCTCCTCGATCAGCGGACCATTCCTCCTCACCCCCTCGGTGAGCATCTACTGAAGTTTTGTGTGATTTGAATTTTGACTTATCGGTTGATCTTTATTTGTTGGATGATGTCCTAAGAAGTATATGTGAATTATTGTTCAGAGCTTCACCTTCTAGGTCAATCAGCAAGTCATTTTCTAAATCCAGGAGTCATTCAGAGTATGTAACCATACTTCTCCTGCTACAGTAGATTATTTGGCATTAATACAGCTCTTAAATTGTTTTGGGATTGAGGCAAACAATACAATTGTTTATCCTGTTAGTTCTTTTTTGCTGTACCTCAATAGTTCTAAGATTATTTATATTGTTGACATATGTCCTTTAGTGAAAGAAGCAGGTCCAGGAGTATCTCCGCATCACGAGAAAGACGAAGCCGTTCAATTTCTTCTGGTAAGGGGCATCGTTCTCCTCAAAGAAGGTCTGTGACACCTCGTCGGAGGTATTCTCCTAGGAGATCCCGATCTCCAAGACGAGGAGCACCTTATTACAGGCGAAGATCTATATCTCCTCCGCATCGCAGATCACCATCTCCTGTAAGGCGTAGGTTGCATTCGCCTGCTCGACATAGATCACGCTCTCCAATTAAGCGTAGATCACTGACCCCTGTACGCCGTCGAAGATCTCCGTCTCCTGTCCGGCGTCGTAGATCTCCATCTCCTGTTCGGCGTGGCTCCCCTTTTGAGAGACGACGATCACCGCCTCCGGTGCGACGTAGATCTTCCCTTGTCCGACGCAGATCACCCTCTCCAGTACGAAGGAGGTCACCCTCTCCTGCGAGGAGGAGGCCACCCTCTCCTGCACGGAGGAGGTCACCCTCTCCTGTTCGAAGGAGGTCGCCATTTCCAAAACGACACAGATTTCCATCTCCCAGGCATCGTATATCACCTTCACCCGTGTCTCGCAGGTCATCATCACCTGTCCGTCATTTATCAACTTCACCTATGCAGCCCAAATCATCATCTCCTGTACGCCATGGGACCCCATCCCCTGTACAAGAGCAGCTACGGAGATCTCAATCAATTTCAGGGCAAAGGTCTTCATCTCCATGGCGACGAAGATCGCCCTTATCTGTCCGCAGGAAATCAACAACCCCTCTACCCCGGAGGACATCTCATGAGTCAAACTCTGCATCTCCGATTGGTCGTAGATCTTCACCCTTGCGGAAGAGATCTCCTCCATATGGAAGATCACCTGCTGGATCTTCTAGGGAAAGAATGAGGTATATCCTTCATAGATGACTTGTTTACACGTTCTAGGTTCATTTAGTATTGGTGTTTTCTTTTTGTTTGCTGAGGATGCTGTTCGTATATGATTGATCCACATTCTAGCAAGGAGAGGAATGAGTTTTGTTTATCAAATCATCGGCCTGTTCTTTCCTTTTCAAAATGATATATTGGCCATGATGGTTGTTTCTTCCTATGCATACGTTTATTTGTGAGCTTACAGAAATTGTTAACTGGGGCACATTTATACTTACACAAAATACAATGTGTCGGTCTGACTCCTCTAGGGAGTTGCTTAGCATTATTGATCACATTGGCAAAATATCCTCTCTCTCGCTCTCTCAAGTTTGAAGAGATAAATAGTATTGAAAGTAGGATTTGCAGATCGAGTTCATACTCACTTTACCCTCAAACTACATGCAATTCATGGGGACTTATGCATGCGTGTGTCTTCTGATACAAGGTCACCGAGCCCATATGAGAGTCCTGTAAAGCAAGCTAGGAATGTCCGGAGACGAAGCAGGTATACCCCGAGTCCCTTCCTTGATTAAGTTGATAACATATCTAGTATCTTTTTTTGTCATTTTGTTTATCCTGTTGATTGTCTGTTTTGCTGCTGAAAGGTCATCTAGCCCACACAGGAGTCCATTAAAGCAAGTTAATAATCTGGTGAATAATGACGACGGTTCTACTTCACTGCAATTGAGAGAACGTAGGTCGCATCAAGAAAGCCCAGATAAAAGTGATGAGAGGGGAATCAATAACAACACTCGGTTAGATTCCAAATCTCTAGATAATTGGTTCTCTCTCTCTCTCTCTCTCTCTCTCTCATTGGCTAGTATTGTAAAATGAATAGTCAAATATTCTGAGAGGTTTGATTCTATTTGTTTGGTTGTTTGTAGGTGAGGTAGAATTGTCAAATCTTCTAAAAGGTTTTAATTTCTGTTAATCTTATTGTTTGTAGGGAAAGTAGGGATCGTGCTCTCAAGCCTAGAGATAAAAGATCTATGAACTCATCTTCTTTCAGTAAACAGGGAGACTCGCCAATGAAGGTGCATGATAAGGACATTTCTCCTCCTGAGAGAGCAGGTGGAGATCGTTCTATTGGCTCTAAGGGCCGTTCTGATGGCTTGGATGTTCGAAACAAAAACCAGGAGAGAATGAGGTGTGGGCTCTCCCTAGAATTTCTCCAGCTACTTTTTTGTATTTCATGCTGTCTAATAGTGTAATGTCGTCATTGGCAGGGAAAAGCCCTCTGGAAAGGGAGTGTTGTCACCCTCACTGAACAAAGAATCTGGTGAGAAGCTACAGACATCTCACTCCGTTGAAGGTAGAAAATCTGATGATAAGAATCGTTCTCGAGATGGTATTCGACGGCATAGATCTGAAGTCACACAAAGATCTGTGGAGAAGGTTGATCATAGTAAACACAGCAGCTTGTCTGAAACGGGTTCTGAGGAAAGTGATAAGCACATTAATGAACGCAAGGAGAAGAAAAGGCACAAAAGATTAGATAAGCGAGGAAAAGATTCAGATGATAATAGCTCTGATTCTGAGATAGAGGATCGGAAGGAGACCAAAAGGAGGCGGAAAGAAGAGAAGAAAATGAGGAAGGAGGAGAGACGTCGACGTCGAGAGGAGAGACGCCGCAGACGGGAAGAACGGCGTGCAGAAAAGATGAGAACAAAGAAAGAGGATATTGTCTCACCTGATTATGGAAAGCATTCCAGAGATGCATCCTCCTTGGACGATGAAGATGTGGACAGAAAGGAGTATCGTTCGTATGATGAAGAAGCGGAAACTAAGCAAAAGAAACTGGAGATTGAGCTACGAATGAAGGCTCTCGAGTCGTTTAAGGCAAAGAAGGGCATAGGTCACTGAATTTGCTTCTAGTGTCGGAATTGTGAACTATTTTGGCTTGTTTTATCATATTGATGAGCATCTCACTTTCATTGAAATTGCTTTGAATTTCGTGTTGTGATTTAAATATTTTGATATGTTGATAGATATTTAATTAGTCTGTCTTTATTGCTGGCAGTTAATCGATAAATGAGGTTCCTCAGCTATTCTGTTGATGCGACTTTAATCAGGCATTGCTGCTAGATTTTCTGGTAATCATTGTTTTCCCCTCGTAGGGAATGTAGAATTAATTGCTTTACAGGTTATCATAGATTGGAGAGGACAACTCCTTGCCTTCATGCATGCTTATTCATGTGATTGTGATTCCATTGTAATTGCCAGGATTAGTTTGTCTTCTTCTTATTCTATTCCGAATGAAATATGGTATGAAATATTCAAATAACGATGCATGTAGCTTCTAGTGATGGCTGCTTAATGTGTTTTGGAGACTAGATCAAGTAAAGGTTTTTTGTCGGTTCTGCTAACTTGAAGTTGGTGCTAAATTGGATTTCTCATCAATTGGTAGATGAAAAAAAAATCAACTTTGATGACTTGGTTGAGCAGAACATTGCGCAGATCATCATTCTAAACATCAACTCAGGTGATGTATTTACATCTTTCTCGGGTTCATTTAGGATGTTTCTTTCGACACTGAGAAGTTCATATATTTAGATGCCCACTTCTCTTATGGTTGGTGGAGAGTTTTTTGTAGATTATGTTTCTTATCCACCTGCCTGTATTGAGGTGGATATTGGATGATAGATCCACATCATGCCATCTAGGATGTCTAGGTACCTGAGAACTCTGTTTTTTTCTTTGGTGTGGCCTACAATAGGAAGGTGTTGAGTCTGGAGATACCCCAATTAACCGAGGATATGCTAAGTTCTTAAAACCTGACATATATTTCAAGCAGTTTTCTACCGATACAAAAAGTTTTACTGTTCTCGTTGGTCATAATATAGTCTGTAAGTGTCGAACTGTGCTCTTGATAAAATTATTGTTCTCGGAGGTGTATGAAAGGAGAAATTGTGTTAATATTGCAATTAGTGTTGCGACAATTCCATATCAAGTTATCAAACTATTAACTACTTGGTCTTATTTCATTTCTTCATGAGCTTGGATGTGGGCATCCATTCATGGCGACTCTGAAGCATTTCGTTTAAAGTTTGTAGAAGCAGCTTACATAATCTAGTGCAACAATATTGGTATGCCTTACTACCTTCGCTCCCTTTAGCTATGTGTAAATGGAGGTAATGATTTGTAATGTGGGTTCTATCATTTTTTCTGGGTGGATATTTAGTAGATTGAAATAGAGTTCAGTAAACAATGGATGAGTGCCCTTTTGCAGCTAGGATGAACCTTCTCTTTTTCCTTACTTCTATTAGTGTTCTGGATCTCATTCGTGGAGTTTTGCTTCAGGTTTTATCTTTGACGATGGGATGTTCACAAATCCAGATTTGTCTTTGCGTTACCGTAGTCTTGGCGATTTCTTATAGAAAAAGGGGGGTTTCTTTTTTCCGCTCTTTTTGTACTTATTGAGCTTTCTGCATATATTACCCTAGATGGCAAACACATGACTATCGTAATGCTTTGAGCCCCATCGCAGATGCGAATTGCTACTTGGTCTCGAGTGTAACTGTACCTGGCCTTGTTGCTTTAGATGGTATTGGTGCAGTCAAGGGGCTATTGTGAGTGTCGGATTGTGGTTCCCCTTCTGTTTCTTCCCATATATACTGATCAAAATTGGCTAAAAGCATTTATACGTGGCCAAAAGTTTCGTGTTTGCCAGCTCGTCCTTATGGTAAATGCTCCTTCAGAAAAAGTCCGAAAGTGCTTTCGCCCAGCATCCATACTTCTCTATATTTTATACCCTTAAGTCTCACAGATCTGCCCCTATCATCATCGCTCTGTGTTTGGGAGGGTTACCATCGTTTGTATACTCGTATTTCGCTCTCTTTGGTTAACTCGTATCTTCATTAGCTTACCAACGCATTGATCCTTAGGAAGATTTGAGGGTCAGGTTGACTTTGTACTGGCTGAGGGCATTAGCCTCAGACCGATAATGGGGACAACTTGAGCTGAACTGATCTGTAGGAGGCCATTGATGTCTCTCGCGTCCAAATATCGCCCTAGCAACAAATTTGTAGATGAACTGCTTTCCAATGTGCACTCGAAGTGGCTTTATGTGGGGTGTCGGACTAGCCTTGAGACTGTCCAGGTTCTTTATGTGGGGTGTCCGACTAGCCTCAAAACCGTCCAGGTTAAACCCCAGACGGGACTTTCTATTGCTATCCATCGACCCTGATCCATTGTGGCATTGAAATATCTAATTGCATTGTCAAATGGCTGCAAAATATGTTTGGTGTGGGTTCAACAGAAAAGCTGCATGCGAGATATCCTCGCTGGTTAACCTTGGGGGGAGTTAATTGCTTGTATGGACACGATTGGCGTTGCTTTCGGTGTTGAACTCTGAAAGTCTGAAAGAGAGAGACTCCCTATAGATAATAAGCTCGAGAAGTAGCTGCCGACTTTGATAGCGATGGCCTTCAACAACGAGTATCATTCGGAGTGTCATGACTTCTCTTCATTGTGAGATTACGAGTCCATTAACGTGACAAGCTCCTAAGCACAAACTAAATTTGCTGCAGCCTCTTTGAAATTGAGCCTAGAGTAGACTCTTTCTTGAAGCAAAGCTCGAGGGATAAAAAAATGCCTAGTTGAACTGATTTACTCGATATTGTTTGGTTGGTTTGGTCCTTGGTTGCAGAATTCTCATGCCTCGTACTGATGTAAGTCTTACCGTAGGAAAAATAATCTAGTGACGGTCAATATTCAATTCCTCCTATTCAAATTCGGTTTTATAATTAGGGTCATAATATTGAACTCTTCTAGGCCGGCAATCGACATCTAAAGTTCTTAGCGCTTCTGAGCGGAGTCTCTGCGGCTCTGCCGATGTCAAATCGGGTTCCATGAACGGCAATCGGGAAGAGGTCCCGTCTTTCGCTTTGATAGTGGCTTGACGGGCTTTTTCATCAACTTACCTTTCTCTCTTCCTATCCAAAAAACGTCTGGTGTCCAACATTGGGTGAGCAGATAAAACGAGTTCCACGTGGGCTCCTCCCATTTGCTCAGTATGCCGCACGGCGCACCATTCGATCTAGATAATCCTCGAAAAAGATCAAGAAACATTGGTATCGGTATCATTTCGAGCGACCACATCCATCGGCCATATGACCGAACAATATCTGATTCTCAATGCGTCCGCTCAACGAAGCCATGGACATTGAGTAAAGCCCTTCTCTTGTTGATTCACCAGGGAAAAAAGAAGGGAGGGTCGGTCTCCCCATGGCTCCCACTCTCACCTCCAACTCATTCCTCCTCACAACTCCTCCACGCTCTAAGCTCAACCCCCTCAAGAATTCCAGGCTCACCGTCTTTGCCAAGAAGTCCGGTCCCGGTCCGTTCCCTCCGTTTCGGCTCGGCAAGGCCTTGGAGGCGGAAGAACCGACGTCCAGGGAGAATGGGGACGATGGTCCGGCCAATTTCAATCCGTTCCGGTTCAACTTCGCGAAGATCCCGGATGTGAAGTCGCCGGTCCCCGTCGTGAGCAACAAGTCTTCGGGGTTGTCGTTTGGGAACACCAGGAGGAAGGACCCTGGGATGGTGTTTGTGGCGGGGGCAACGGGCCAAGCTGGTATCCGCATTGCGCAGCAGTTGCTGAGGGAAGGTTTCAGCGTGAGGGCAGGTGTGCCAGAGCTCGGCGCTGCCCAGGAGTTGGCTCGCCTGGCCGCCCAATACAAGGTTGGCACTCAGCAATACAATCACTTTGAGGAACGTACTCACTTAACATATGAAAAATCTCTCGGCGATATTTATCATTCTAACACTGTCTGATTATGAGTTGCTTAGAATGGTAGATGCATTAATTGTTTGATCCTTGCTTAAAAATGACATGATAATTCATGTGATTATATTTGATAGATTCTTTGAAACAAGAATGGTGTTTAAAACATGATATTAAAGACAAAGTTTCTTATATTCACGAGAAGTTAGTAAATGTAGTCATTTAGCCGGGACTGATAATTTGCATCAACGTATGGTCAGATAATATCAAATGAAGAATTGAAACGCCTGAACGCTGTTGAATCCACCTTCCAAGACGCGGAATCGATCGCGAAAGCCATTGGAAATGCGAGCAAAGTGGTGGTCACCATCGGACCCGCCGAGTATGGCCCCACCACGGAAGTCACCACCGTGGATGCCTTGCAGGTGGTCCAAGCTGCCAAGTTGGCGGGAGTCGGTCACGTGGCGATCGTCTACGACGGGAACACGGCCACGTCCACATACAATGTGCTGGACGGCATCTCCTCGTTCTTCAACAGCTTCTTCTCACGGTCGCAGCCGCTGACGATGCCCGAGTTCTTACAGAAGCTAGCGGAAGTCGACGTGAGCTTCACGCTCATCAAGACGAGTTTGACCGAGGATTACTCACCGGAGAGTTCCTATAGCATTGTGGTGGCGGAAGAGAGAAGAGGTGGTGCAAACAACTACAAAGTAATGTAATGTATGCAATAGAATCTTTTCCGTTGTTCCCATTTCTCCCATCACCATTCACTTATATTTGCTGTCTTATTACATTAATCATCAACCTTGACATTATCATAACTGCATATTAACAAATAAATCTACGAACTTCGAATCTCTTTCATTAGGTTGCAAAGTCTCAGATAGCAGTGCTGGTCGCCGGTGTTTTCTCCAACACAGCTGTGGCAGAGAACAAGGTAGTATGCATATGTAGTTATGTACTCCACTTATTTACACTGTTATGATGGATTTCCGCTTCTTTCTTGTGTTGCTTTTCTGATGGAATGTTGTCACATTCATGCATTTTTCCAATGGAAGGTTGTCGCATTCATGCTTAATTATGCATAGTAAGTGAACCATATAAGTTAATCAAATGCAGGTGGTGGAAGTTTCGACGGATCCATCAGCTCCTTCACGGCCTATAGATGAGCTCTTCAGGTAATAATTTCTTTTCGCAAGAGCCCCTGTGATCAAAGCATATGTGCAAGCGAACACGTGTAGTGATCACCAGACAGAATATATACAAAAAGAGAAACTTGCACATCTCTTTCATCGTGAGTATACATAGTTCTTGTTTGAACATGTCTGTCATGTAACAGGTAAGATGTTCCCTTAACCTGGGCAATATAGACGAAGAACATAGACAATATAGACATTTTCCTTTGCATTTCCTCTGTCCCTTTTGTCGTTCTCCGCCTAACTTTTGCATAGGTTGTCACTTTCGTCCTCGATATTTTCTAGCTTGAGAATGCTGCTACTCTCATGGATATACTAAATTTAGTGACCTTAAAGAGATACACGGACTAGTTCCAATTTCTTGTATATTACACATAGATGCCTTCCACCCGAGATAAACCTGATTTTTGCACGTCGGATTTGTTCTAGTGCCATTCCTGAGGATGGAAGAAGGAAAGAGTACAAAGCGGTGCTTGCGAAAGCAAAAGCCGAGGAAGAGGCCCAAATAGCTGCTGAGAAAGCCCAGGAAGCGGCTGAGGCTGCAAAGAAGCTCGAGGTAGAAGTGAAGAAGCTCTCGGAGCAGGAGGCCAAGGCCGCGAGTCTCGCAGAAGAAGCCAAAGAGAAGGCGGAGGCTGCTGGGATTTCGATGGACGGCCTACTCGGCAAAGCCAAGGACTTCAGAGCGGGTCTAAACTTTGACAAGCTTGGCTCTGACCTTGCGAACTCTATGCAGAGTTCGGTGGAGAAGCCGAATGTGCAGATTGCTACAGTGAGAGGGCAGGCCAGGGCTCGGATCTTAACTCCACAGAAAGCGCTGATCAAGCAGCCTCGTCCCACCCCGAAACCGAAGCCTGCTCCTGCTTCGAGTCCAAAAGTGGCAAAGGAGGAGCCGAAACAGCAGGCCGAGACTAAGAAGGAAGTGAGGAAGGTGTTTGGTGGACTGTTTCAGCAAGAGACCATCTACATCGATGATGACTGAGAAAAAGAAGATCGGTCTTATTGGTTTTGCGTATAGTATGTCGTTATCTAGCATTTGTTTATCGCGGTTGAATTTGAACGTGTAATTAAGAGATTCATGAGTTGAATAAAACAAAGTAGTATTTTGTGGAATGCTTCGACGCAATATTTTTCACATGCTCATGGAAGTTAAATAACGTCCCCGCAATAGCCGGTAACAACCTACATTTTCATTGGAAAAGGAGACTCTTCTCTGTATATATATTCATGAATATGGACCCAATCATTTGCCAATTGGACCGATTTTCTATTATACATGACTGCAAAACCAACACTAATAGTCTATTGCAGGGTCAAATCTTGAATGAGAGAGAGATGGACAAGAACAAACGAATACCTCCATGAAGAAAACGACAAACGGATGAAAGATCAACCTCACAGTCGTGGCAAAAGTCCAGGGGAAATAGGAAATCGGGTAAACCGTCCAGTGGACTTCACAGGCTCAACGAAGAACAGTCAAATGAACATATGAATTTATGCTCTAACTCTATGCGTGGGCTTAAGTGTCGGACGTCTTCTGAATTTCCAAACTGTCAGTAAGGTGCCATGAGTCTATCAAACTGGGCATAAGTTAACCGTAATTACCACTTGAAACCCTAGTATGATTTTTCGCATGGTTCCAGGAAATAATATGCTAAGGGAAATAAGAATTTTCGTCTTCTCTTCCCGCGAAATCTTGATCAGAAGTTCAGTGTACATCAAATAAGGAGACAAACGATACGCACCACCGCACACTCATCAACTGTATATATGCGTGACTCATCGATTTCTGTCACTTTCTTCAGAAAAATTTAAATCAAGTTTCTGTGTCTGCATCTTGGAAATTTTTCTATGTCGGATGCGAAGGTAATCTTTCACGTCCTTTCTTCAATCAAATTCTCGCACGAGTTGGAGCATAATTTTATCTCAGACAGATTTTGACTAGAGACAGTTACGTTGTCAAAAGCGGAACTTTTGTTGATAGTGCTGAGATCCAACAAAACTACCAGATACTTCTTCACAGCATCCTTTCTCATAAGTGGTGGTTTATTTATAGAACGATGATTTGATTTCTTAAATCAACTATATGTTTCTTTCTCGTTCATTTCGGGTTCTTTCCTTTTCCATGTCGAATTGCACAGAGGCAGTAATAAGCACACTGAACTCATGAGAGGGAGCTAACTGAAGAGACTCAACCATTCTAAGCAACAAAGCTAGATTGACGAGATCGTCACACAAAAATGCAATCACATTGTAATGGACTCATGGTGCTTCTCAGTTTTTAATCTGATAGTTCGTGTAAGATCAATAATGTAATGTATTTTGAACTGACCTGATGAACTTATAAGTATAAGAATCTAAAAGGCTTGTTGAGTGCAATCTATTTAAAAAGACATTTTAGTTGGTTGACCTCACGTGAGCCTGGGCTAAAGCAAATAATGTCCATGAGTTCAAAATCTCCGACATGAATTAGTAAGCCTTTTCGCCACGATTACACTCTTTCATCGATAGGAAATAATGCTAATAATGCTGTGAAAAAACAAAAGAAGATTCATGTTGTACAACTTGAATATATATGAATGTATTTAAAACATTGTGGAGTTGAGTTTGGACCTCTACTCCGTACACTACCATTAAAAATCAAGGTTCCACAGGAAGAGTTATTAATGGAATTTACTATTACAGCTGTTAAACTGTATACATTGCTAATGATTTCCATTCATTGTGAGCTAAAACAAATTAATTAAATTATGCTATACTTCACGGTAACAACCCTCATTCTCATATGTTTAAGGCTGAGAAAAATCGTGCTTGGCCAAAAGAGAGGAGTTGAAGGAAAAATGTTGGAGATAAATAATTATGCTAAATATAAACACACATCTTCATCATGTTTCTGATGTGAAAAATCAGTCATTGGCTATTGATACATTAGGAAAGCCATTCAACATAATGACATCTCCGCTTCTTTTTTTGGTGACTAGAAGCAAAATAATACAAGAAAACTATGATCTCAAAGCAAATGGTTGGGATTTAAAGCATGGTTTACAACTGATAATTACCTGATAAGTAGAGAAAGGGAGGAAGTTCATGTGATACTAGGACTACATAACATATCTTAACACATACATACAGATAAAGCTTTAGAGAAACTTCCCTAAAAACATACTTAAAATGTGCAAGAACAAAACATTTCCTTTAGATCAATGAGGTTGGCTATTTCTTTCTTATCATTGCTTTCATATTCATTTTGAATGTTCAAATAAATCACATCATCCGATACACGCATGCTTGTAGAATGTAAGAAAACACATAAACACCAAAACAAGTAATCGCGCTATGATATATTCAAGTTGAATGTGTAATCAATAGGGAGTTTTCTTATTGACATGATGAATTTCAATGAATGAAAAGGTTACAATAAGGAAAAATAAATCAACTGTATATATAGATCTCATCAAGTCACTACCTCTCATTCTTCTTTGTACCATTCGGCGAAAAGTAACTTTGTATAATTTAGAGAGTCGTATCTATTATACTCTCATTTTAAATGAAATATGCATTTCAAATGAATCTTTGCTATTCTTTTTTCAATCATGAAAACTTAAAAGCCAGTTACTATAAGCAAAAGAAATCGTTCAAACTTAATTGGACTCAATTTCGAAAGTATGACATTACCTAAAGAAAGACTTCAAAGATACAGCCAACATTTTTTTGATCTTCAAGATAGGAGAATCAGATAATTGGATGTCGAATAATTATTGCACGACAATGCAGGCCAATTCATGCATGTGCTTCTTCTGTGTGTGAGGGGAATGATGATTACTATGATTTTGGAACAATTAGTCTTACAAAGGAAACTACTAGAATGGCAATACTTCTTGATAAATGACGAATAATCTAAGTTCAAATAAGATATACAATTCAACCAAAAAAAAAAGTCATGCTCAGGTATCTAATCAGTAAAACTCAAAGGAGTACACACTAGGTGGCCAATTTTGCATCATTGATTTGAAATACCATCGGAGCCAAAAGCAATGCATGATTTTCTATGTTTACATGGCACGTTGATAAACCCTAAGAACAAGTTTGTCTTCATACAGCAGAGAAAGCACTTTCGATATTAAACTCCTTGTTATTATTGGAATGGAAAGAATTAAGAAATATTTCTTGTTAATGATTAGTTTCACTAGGTTGGCTGGAAGAAAATTAATCCTGATCATCTAAAACATTTCAAGCCAGAAAATAAAACCATCGAAGAAGATAGAATGGAGAGTGCATGCAAAGAGAAACGGTTTATGGAAGAAGCCCAAAAGAAATATAAACCAATTAAAGAATATTTCTCGTTCACACTAAATGAAACACCAAGTCGCATAAGGTTCTAACGAAATTCGATCACCGACAATAGTGGTAAAACAATCAGTAGAAGTCTGCATATACAGCTGGCTACGTTACACGATATTCAAAATCAAGGAAATCACGTAAAACACAATCAGATTCAAGATGAAGGAGGATAAAAAGGACTTCGCAATTAATCTTAGTATCTGATTATTCAAAAGAACTTCTTAGTACCCTTTGGTTCTTGAGGTTCTGGTCCCAGCCTGAGCTCGAGGTCTAGTTCTGAAGTAGACCTGGAGGAGCTATCACTGATCGGTTTACCCTTCTTCGAAGTTTGAATATTTTGTTCTTGATCATGATCCTTTGTCGAGGACGGTATTTCGGAAAACAAGGGTAATTGCCTAACTCCACCAACATGGGAATAATCATCCTTCTTGTTACTCTCCTCCACGCCTTCTTGCCGAAGAATCCAAGGCCAAGATACTTTGCTCGTATCTGAACTCCCAGTGAACTTAGCATCCAAATATGGTGTCTGCGGCAGTGGCCGGACAGTTGAACTCGCAGAGTACGACGAAGTTGTGGAGGATTGCTTGAGCTTGGCTTTGTCTTTTCGGTGGATGTTCATGTGACCTCCTAGGGCTTGAGCATTTGAGAAGCCCCTCTTGCAGAATATGCACTCATACGATCTAACTTGGCTCGGGCCTTGCTGTTCTGTGTTCTTGGAAATCGCTTTCTCAGAATCTTCTTGTGTAGGCTCATGGTGATCACTGTCCATAGTATCAGAGAGAGAGAGAGAGAGAAGAGGGTGGTCAACTGCAGGCTGCTACAGAGAGAGAAAGAGAGACAGAGAGAGAGAGAAATTGTGTAATCGTTGTTGTTCTTGAGGAGTGAGAGGATCAAGGTTTGATCTTTTCGTTTTTTTTTTTCTGGGCTTTTTGGAGAGCGATCTTTTGATGCCTTAGAAGTAATTAAATCAATGCTAAAGGATTGTTATCTTTTATATAGTCTTGGTAGGGTAACACTGAGGAAAAAGGTCCAAGGTAGTTCTGGACTGACTAGCTTATTATACCTTTTTCTATTAGGAATTAATCAAGCACCATGCCTAATTTCTAGAACTTGTGGGTACAGGCCAAGAACAACTGTTCTCTTGCGCTGATGGGCAAGTGTTAGAATTTGGAAACATCTAAGTTCAGAATGAGTTGGATCATGGAATGTTTAGGAAACTCGTACATAATAATTTACATAGAGTTATTTGTGTTTTAAAGCGAAATGCTATGATGAGTATGCTATTAGTATGAATACATAATCACAAGTTCGATAAGTTTAGAACATATCAAATCTAACTTCGACTTTTCCATGATCCTATGGTTGTTGCTTAATCCACTTGGAAAGATACTAGCTCGATCATTCGGCATAACACATATGCTCGAACTCATGGATTTAGTACACAACATGGGTTCAGTGCAAGGACAATGGGGAGTAAAACCAGGAACCCTAAAATTTCTATTCATAGACAAGATGTGGCATATTTTCCGAAGTGATTTCCGAGGCAAAACAAGAAATAAGACGAAATTAGAACATTCGTCCTTCCAGAAAGAGAAGAATAAAATGAAAGGGAAAATCAAAGTCCTATGGTCACGGTTGATCGGCCGTCCTTATTAGCTGTACCCCCCCATGAAATGATCCCCGCATTAGCACACCCGCACAACCCATTAATGGCCTTTTTACCTGGATTAACGCTGTAAACACTATGTCACAGACCAAGTCATAGGATTATTTTATGTATATAATCCTAAGCTTTATTACGTAATATATTATAAAATAATCGAAGCTGGCAAGGTTAATCCGTTTCCTCATGAAGCACAAGAGGCACGGGCCCTTTTCCAAATGGAAGGTCAAGAAACATCTCCCAAAAATAGACCCTATAACTATCTGCATCATATTAAACTACTTAACCATATAGAGATTGACGATGGACTGCATATGCATTATTCACACACTTATGGATATAAATCACCAACATGTAATGCGCATAAATGAGCTTGATTCCCTATAGCTAGGGTTTGTTTACATATGTTCTCCTCTAAAGATAAGATGAATACGAACCTTAAGCACATTAAATTAGTCATTGCCGGTATTGAATCAAATAGAACTATGAGATTAAGCTTTTAGGTTGACCGTAACGATAAATTATTTCTAATTGATTGGCTCTCCTTCTATCACCGCTTTGCACTTTGTATCTTACCATTAATTGGTTTTCGTAAATCAAAGCAAGAATTTCGAGTTTGTGTTGGATGAATCTAGACGGGGAAAATGTTTCAAAAAGTTATAAACCTATTGTATGGCAATCAATTCAGTCCAACATTTTTCGATTGTCCCAACTTAGTCTTGAATTTTTTGACAATTTGTTAATATAGTCCTTTAGGCCAATATTAACCAAGAATCGCTAATATAGACGCCAGCTGTCTTGCGTAGCACCGTCTGTCCTAAGTGGACAATTTTTTTTTTGAATTTTCTAAATTTTTTAATTAATTATTTTATTTTTATCTGTAATCTTTTTTCTTATTTTCTTTTATTTCTTTTTTTATTGATTAAGGGCCGGCTACTAGCTAGAGGTGATCGGTTCCCGGTCCGATCCAATAGAATCTGTCACCCTTTTTTCCCACTACTTGATGCCATATATTTTGAAACTAGAATTGTGTTCCCCATACCAACTGCATATAATCACAAAAATAAGCATGCAATTCGAGCCAATGCGATGACGAATTGTGTTCCCTGTGCCGACTACACATATGTTCTAAAATTGAAATTGTATTTCCCATGTAGACTACACATAATCACAAAAAAAAAGTATATGTAGTCGATCCGATCCGGTACGGGCGGTTCTCGATTTTAGCGGTCCGTTTTGCACACCCCTACTAATAGCCGAGGCCCAGCAATCCCAGTCGACAACTAAGCAAGGGCCTATGAGCCCTCGCTAGCAATGGATGAGGGTTGATTTGAGCGAGGGTTGCAATGGCATGGGTCATGGGCCTCGGGCCCCTGCTTGCCCTTAACAGTAAAAAAGAAAAGAAAGAAGTGAAAAGAGAAAATTAATAAATTTTAAATTTTAATATAAAAAATTCAGAAAATTAAAAAAAAATTGTAAAAATTATTCAAGTCAGCGTTGAAGACGAGTGCTGACCGTGCCACATAGGAATTGCAACGTCCACGTCAACGATTTTTTTCTAGAATGACTACATTGGTAAATTATCAAAAAGTTTTGGTCTAATGCTTCGTTTGGTGTAGCATTTAGAATGGGTTTTGGGGTTTTAAAGACTCTTGGCCAAATGTAAATGAGTTTGGTTCTTGTTCAAGAGAATTTTGGGGAAATGCAACAAAGACATTTATCCCAAGGCAAGTCTTGAGTTACTTTTTGAAAAGTAGAATTCTCGAAATGTAAATAAACTCTTTTTTTCTTTCCAACTTTGCCCTTTCTCAACTTTCATAATTTCGGAAATATCCTCGAAACCCTAACTTGCATGCGAAGGTGTAAGCAACTGGCGAGCTTAGGCAGAGACCCGGGTCGCGTGACCTAAGCGTCGCCTGAGGCCACAGCGCTCTTCATAAGGCTAACGGTGTCTGTCCCATGCAAGTAGAAAGCTCAATGAGAATCCACGCAAGCGAGAGCAGTGAGCATATCCATCTTGGACTCAGCTCGGACATGTTTCAAACACTTGGTCGACACTCTCCTCCTCCTTCACTCCCTCTCTGTCCCCAACCCCAACTCTCTCTCAAACCCACTCTGTTTCCCCCTCAAACCACCGTCCACATAAGCTCGCTGGGTCGTTCCCGTAAAGCTCGCTCCATAGCTAACTCGCTCCCCGGCGCCGATACCACCACTGGCCCGGGACACGACGACAGATGGTCTCTTCGAGGAATGACCGCCCTCGTGACCGGCGGGACTCGCGGTATTGGGTAAGTTTTTGCTTTTGAATGGCGATACATTTCGAAACGTTTCGACGAGTTTTCTGGTTTGAAATTCGAACGGGAATTTGGATGTTCAGGAATGCGGTTGTGACGGAACTGGTGGGCTTTGGGGCGAGAGTGCACACTTGTTCTCGAGACGGGGATGAGCTCGAGAGACGCTTGGAAGAGTGGGTCGACGGTGGGTATGAAGTTACTGGGTCGGTTCGCGATGTGTCCGTCAGGGAAGAGAGGGAGAAACTGATGGGCACGGTCTCTTCTGTGTTTGACGGGAAGCTCAACATTCTTGTAATCGTCTTTCCCCGTTGTTCCGATTCTTGTTCCTTTTCTTCTCATAATTCGCTCCGCATTTAAAATTCATTTGAAAGCTTCAAGATTGCTTTGAATGTTTTAAGTCTTTTGCAACTGAAGCTTGTTTAGAACGAGCGAAAGTTTCCAGTCCAGAAACTTGAGTCAGTTTAAGATGCTGAGATTCACTGAATTATCAAGATTTGGCGATGCCACTGAAAATATTGAAGTTTGTGCTCTTGATGGAGGTTTACAGGTAAACAATGTGGGCACCAACATAAGGAAACCAGCTGTGGACTTCACGACTGAAGAATTTTCTCTTCTGATGGCTACGAATTTTGAGTCCATGTTCCATATGTGCCAACTTGCTCATCCATTGCTAAAGGCATCGGGGCTGGGTAGTGTTGTCTTCACGTCCTCTGTTTCTGGGTTCGTTTCTTTGAAATCCATGTCTGTTCATGGGGCAACGAAAGGTTACCACGCCACAGCTTGAATTTAGAGCGTTTTTCATCTCAAGTTGCGACCATGAAGTTTATTGTGGCTTTTATGCAATGATACATGCTGTGCACTTTCAGGGGCTATTAATCAACTTACCAAAAGTCTGGCTTGTGAGTGGGCTGTAGACAACATAAGGAGCAATGCTGTTGCACCTTGGTACATCAAAACTTCTATGGTGGAGCAAGTAAGATCTCTTTCTCTGTTATTCCTTTGATTCACCTATCGCGTACCTCCACTAAAGATTGTGCTATTTTTTGTCTTGCAAATTGTAATTATGGTTGAAAGCTAGGATCCAGTTGTCTTGTGCATATGCATAAATTGAGATCTCTACATCAATGCTCCAATGTTGTAGTTAGAACACAGCTTCTGCACTATACTATAGTATTTCTTGATTGGATTCGGCTTTTATTTGTGGAAGGTGCTCAGCAATAAGGATTATCTGGAAGAGGTGTACTCTTGTACACCACTCCGTCGCCTGGGAGATCCAAAGGACGTGTCATCTCTGGTGGCATTTCTTTGCTTGCCTGCATCGTCATACATTACCGGCCAGATTATTTGCGTGGACGGGGGGATGTCTGTGAACGGATTCTACCCAAGACACGAGTAGATCCAAAGAGTTCACATGTCGTGCTGTGTGACAGTTATCGTCCTCTGTCTCAGTTACTCCTCTTTTTTAACGTGTGCGCTTACTCCACCCACCAAAAACTTACAATCCTTTGTTTAGAAGTGATCTGATGAGCTTCATTAGTCTTAGAGCCAAGCTTGAGGTTTTGCCTATGATAGATCGTTGATTCAATTGCCTCTTTCATGTTATCATCTGTTCACAGCTCTTAAATCAGATATATGTACTAGAACTAGACACCATTAACTGATGATTATGACAATTTGGACATACAAGCTGGTCGAACCGGTGTAGGAAAAACCCAATTGTATCAGATATGGAAACTCGCTGAAAGAACCGGGCTCTCAACATTTTGATAATGATACCGCCAGTTAAATAACGGTAGTATAGGGCGAAAGGATGGCAATTCGAAGGAGAGCACAAAGTATCGAGCATCAATACAATAATAACGAAGGAGGAAAGGCAATACCAACAATCCTTAGTGATGATAAAAGTCCTGATAGACGGCTCACAGAGACAAAAGTGAAAAACAATACCCAAGTATAGACAAGTGAAATGCACAACTTGCCATTATCGTACTAATGGAGTCTTGGCAAGTGAGTGCATCCGAACTCCCAAATTCTCTGGAAATGAGTAGACAACCGTAGAGATCATGCGGAAACAACCAAGTCACACACTAAAGCCTGTCATCCGCCGCCATCGCCGCCATCGCCGCCACCGTCACCTCCATGACCGTGAGAACTGCTGCCTTCACTACTGACCAAGGTCGAGGAGGCATAGGCCACACCCACCATCAAAGCGGCCCCGCCGCCGTCATTGGTGCCGCCGTCATTGGTGCTGGATCCATGGCCATGGGCACCCTGCTCATTAGGTGCCTTATTGGCAAGCCCTCGGCTTTTAACTCCACGGCAAGCCTTTGGACGGAGAGGCTTGTCGCGCGACTCCCCGTGCCCGTCCTCTCCATCCCTAGGATCTGCTATGCAGAAACACAGTTTCCTCAACCTCATCAAAAGCAAAAGAAGATGACAGTGGCCTAATGCCTGTGCTCTTTGGCCTTGGGACTTAGCCTTGCTCTCCCACCTCCATTGGGTCTGGCAAGCCGTCTTAATAGGTAAGAAAAAAAGGGTGGATTCTGTTCTGCTCCAATTATTGTGCCTCGTTCCTTAAACCTTTTCATAATCCCCTTCACACGTTTTCTTTACTGAAAAGGTGCGATCGAAAGGCAGGAACAGGCGGAGGGAGGAGTAATGGAACTGGCTTTTTCCTCGAGGGCGATTCCTTCCTACGAAAGAAAGTGGTCACATTACAACACCAGTCAAGTGTCGCATGATTATGATAAATCAATCAATGAGACGACAAGAAAAATCGCATGAATCACGGGGGAGGATTCCCGTGTTACAGTCAGCAACTTTCACCCCAAACCTTTTATTTTTGCCATAAAGACATCAAAAAGAGAAATTTTTTTTTTAAAAATTCCAAAAAATGGCTCGAAGTGGAGTCATTTTTTCAAATAAGGGTCTGAAGTTGTCATTGTCTCAAATAAGAGGCTAAAGTGAATCTTATCTCAAATAAGGGCCTGAATTGGCCATATCAATCTCAAATAAAGACCTGACCTCACCTATCAAAGGGTATTTTTTTGTCTTTTACTTTTTCGAATTTTTTAAATTTTTTTCTTTCTGTTTTCCATTTTCTATTTTTTTCTTTTCCTTTTCTTTTTTTTTTCCTCTCTTCCCCTGCCGGCCATTGCCTGGTCCGGCAAAGGTGGCCGCCCTCGCCGGTGCCGGGCGAGGGCCGCCCCTCGCCCACCCAGCCCAAGCGAGGCGACCCTCGCCCGACGCCAGCAGAGGTTGTTGGCTAGGCGCAACGACGGTTGGGGAGGGAAGAAGAAAAAAGAAAAAGGAAAAGAAATAAAAATATATATACTTATAATTTTTTTACTAAAATACCCCTTCTCCAGTGACGGAATAATCACCGATCGACCAAAGGCCCTTATTTGAGACGATTTGGCCACTTTAGGCCTTTATTTGAATAATATCCACTTCAAGCTGTTATTTGAAAAAATAACTCCACTTCGGGCCCTTTTTTGGAATTTTTCCTTTTTTTCCTGATAAAAAAGAAGGAAGATGGAGATAAGTTAAAATAAAAGGGATAATGATAGAAATAGTTTCCGAATTTTGGCCCAATG
The DNA here is from genome assembly GCF_021117445.2 of Syzygium oleosum. Lineage (NCBI taxonomy): Eukaryota > Viridiplantae > Streptophyta > Magnoliopsida > Myrtales > Myrtaceae > Syzygium > Syzygium oleosum. Next base: position 20,027,859 of record NW_026607487.1, read on the forward strand.
TGCAATGTGATCCCTGAACGTTTAATTTGTTCAATGTGTTCCCTAAATTCTATCTCAATGTGCTATGTGATTCTTGAACTACCTCAATGTGCAATGGTCCTTGAATTTTTAATTTGTTCAATTTGGTCAATGAGCTTTTGGTACACGTTTAATGGAAGGACAACATTGAACATTTTCATAAGTTGCAGGGACTAAATTGAACATGTATCAAAAGTCTTTGGACCATATTGAGCAAATTAAAAATTCAAAGACCACATTGCACATTGAGGTGGAGTTCAGGGAGCACAATACATGTTTAATGAAAGGACAATATTGAATATTTTCATAAAGTGCATGGACTAAACTAAACATGTATCAAAAGTCTTTGGACCATATTGATACATGTTTAATGAAAGGACAATATTGAATATTTTCATAAAGTGTATGGACTAAACTAAACATATATCAAAAGTCTTTGGACCATATTGAACAAATTAAAAGTTCAGATACCGCATTGCATATTGAGATGGAGTTCAGGGACCACATTAAACAAATTAAAAGTTCAGGAATCACATCAAGTCAGAGAGAGACAGAAAAAAATGTCTGAGCCCGGGTTCGAACCGGGGACCTCTAGTGTGTGAGACTAGCGTGATAACCGACTACACCACCCAGACGTTCATGTCCCATTTTTGCCACCTTCTAATCTTATAATTCATGCCACCGCCATTCAATGTCACATCGTTTCTTCTTTAGCTTCTCTCTTCTTCTGAATTTCGAATTCAAAATCGCTCGCGTCGATCCATCGCGGTAGCAGAGGAAGCACGAAGGGGGGCAATTCTGCAGTTCGAGCTACTAGGAGTCGAATGTCTTCCTCCAACACGGACGCGCGCCATGCTTCTCTCGGCCGACGAACGGTACGGCATCCTCGGATTCCCTCCCCCCGCCGTCCTGTCCTGACAATTCCGTTTCCTTCGTTTCGATGTTTTCCGTTTGGTATGGTGACCTGATTACCTTCCTAATCGTTGCGTTTTCGAACTCGGGATCGTCGCAGCTGGAGGAGATTCGCCAGAAACGAGCGGCGGAGAGATTGAGCAGGGCTCCCTCGGGTCCGGATCTCGCCAAAGCTTCTTCCGGCTCCAATGGTTGGTTGATCGATCGTTCTTCGTTTTCCGCCCTTTTTTTCCAATCGCGGATCGATCGCTTGCTTGGCGGTGATCTAATCCGTGTGTTCTATCTGCCGTAGGTACTGAAGGGATGAGGAAATCGGAGAGTGGTAATCGACTCTCGGAGGTCAGGCTATTATCACTGCTTTCTAGGTCTTTTATCGTTTCTTTAAAGTCCCATTTGCATATCGAGTCCGCTCAACGCCTTTTGCTTTGGCGAATGATTGAGCTTTGAAATTATGAGATGTAAAGCGAAATTGGGCACTTTTGTTTTTGTACCAGTTAGGATAAATTCGAGTGGTTCTATATGTTTGGGTTTGCTATTACTGAAAGACCTCATGTTTATTGTAAACTGCAAGGGCAGTCCGACGTTAGCAGCTTAGTTTCTCAGCTGAACGACTTTCAGAAAATGAATCTAGAATTGGAGGAAGAAAACAGAAGATTGGCGTCGCAGGTGCGCTAATCCTGTTCTTTTCCTTGGTGATTGCTTGACCCTTAATGTGAGCAAAAGAGGAGGGTAACTCGAATTCTGACGCGAGTGTTGTTTTTATTTCTGTGTTTTTCTTCCCAGCTTCAAGCAAAGGAAGTTGAGAACACTACGCTGCTTAAGCGTCTAAATGATCTGGTAAGAAGTAGACATTACCTGGTTTTTGTGTTAGCTAACAATGCCTGCAAATTTGATTTACATTTTGATGTGAAGTTGGTCATCTGAGCTGTACTGCTTCTATCTTCTCTACCTGAAGTGACTACGCTCATTGACATGTAAAAAGTTTGCATTTTTTAGAACATTGTGAACCACAAAACTTTCACCCCAAAAATCTTTTCGTAATACTATATGCTTTTCTTTCGAAGTTTTCACTATCCTCCGTCTGCCCTTAATGCCAAATATTCGCAAAGATTCATGTCTGATCCTTTCGCGCATCTTTTCAAAAATTTTCAGGAACAGAACACAGTACCTTCTTTGAGAAAAGCTCTCAGGGATGTCGCTATGGAGAAGGATGCAGCAGTTGTTGCACGGGTATTTTAACTTGCTATCTCTTCATTCTACAAATTGCGTCTTTTGCTGTCTATATTTTTCATGTTTCAATTGTGATCTAGTGTAGGAGGATCTTTCAACCCAGCTTCGCACGCTTAAGAAACGTCTGAAGGAAGCCGAAGAAGAGCAGTATCGAGTAAGCAGACAAATTGTTTTTGAATATGTGAAAGCATTTCGAATTTCCTATCTTTATCTGTCTGTTGCCATAGGCGGAGGAAGATGCAGCAGCTTTGAGAGCAGAACTCAACTCAATACAGCAACAAGCAAATGGGGATCAGTTTGGTGGAATAGCCTTTATGGACAACTCTTTTAACCAGTTGCAGGCCTTGGAAAAGGAGCTGAGTAGGCTAAAAGATGAACTCCAGGTTGGTTCTTTGTATAGTAATATTTGGTCACACCCCTCTGTTTCGTCCGTTCTTTTTACTAGTTTGTGTTGGGCTTATGTACATAGCAAGAATCTACATTGAGGCAATTAGAGAGGCAAAGATTCGTGGATGAGCAAGCTCGAACTTCTGCGCTCCTGTCTGAAAAGCAAGCTTTAGAAGAGAGATTGGCTGCTCTGTCCAAAGGACCTTCTGGTATGAGATTTTTATAATAGTGTCTGGTGGGGACAAAAAGTAATTTTGCTGCCTTATGCTGTCTTTAACAATTAAAAGCTTGAACTTTTTTCTCACCATTTGTCCTGGCACTGCATTTCAGAGAAAGCTCCAGAGAACGTGGTTCGTGAAGCACTGTCAGTGGTAATAATTTCTGCCAGATAATTTTGTTTAAATGTTTTCTGATATGTTGTCCTTCATGGAATCTGAATTTGAATGGCATTTGCTGTTGATTTTAAAGTGCTTGCTGGTATTTGTTTTGCAACTTTTTTATGGTCGGCAACAGGTGACTATATAAGTTGATCATCGCGTCATATAACAGGGATTTTATTCCTTGTTCGGTATATTTTGCAGGAGGATAAAGAGAAATTAGAAAAGCAGTTGCACAATATGGCTGTGGCAGTTGAGAGGCTGGAAAATAGTAGGCAGAAACTTCTATTAGAGGTAAGCTTGCTTCTGTTTCTTTCTCCCAAATCATCATTGGGTATATTTTGGCACTTGATGGCTTAATACACGGTTTCTCCATAAATTTTGGTGCAGATTGATTCCCAATCTTCAGAGATAGAAAGACTCTTTGAGGAGAATTCCAATCTTACCTCGTCTTATCAAGAGGCAATGAGTGCAGTAGTGCTCTGGGAAAGTCAGGTAATTATTAATAGATTTTGCCTAAAAGGGAAATACTGATTTGGAATGTGGCAAAGAGGAGTTATTCTAGATTTCCAAATTAGTGGGATGTGATTTTCTCAAATGTTATGCAGCTATGATCTTTGTGTCTCTTTTTTTCTGTATGTTTGTTTGCTGAGTGGACGAGGAGTTATTAGCTGTATTACTTGATCTTAATGAGTCATCTCTTCATCAAGAAGTCACGATGGAGCTATGTCTTACTACGTTGTCATGAACGACCAATTTTCTCTCTCCTTGGAGTTATTGGATTTCATGCACCACTTGGTCATGGCAAATGCGATATGAAGTTCCACGTGTTCAAGTTCTTATTGCCTGATGTGCAATAATTTTAAATGCAATATGAAGTTCAACGTGTTCAAGTTTTTATTGCTTGATCTGCAATTATTTTGGCATGTTTTGTTGCAAGATAGTCTTTTATTTTTCTTTTTGCTTTTGATAAGTCAAAGTTTATCCCGACTGTTAGTGATGCGTATCATTTTACAATTACAATATAGAGAATTTGGATTTTAAAGATGTTGCGAATGTAATTATCAGAATCCGTTGAATCGATTTGGGTCCAAGAGATACGTACCTAATCTGAATCAGTGATCTCTTAAATCCAAGTAAAGCTATCTATTCACTAGCGAATCTATTCGATACGTACGTGCCATTTTTTTTTTTTTTGGTCAAAACGTATGTGCCAATTCAAGCGGTTGAATTTTTTTATGTTTGCCTATTAAATGATGTAATGTTCATAGTATACTATGATGTACACGATATTTGGATAGTTATAGTATAGTTAAAGTAAATATAATGCAATAATAGAATGATGTATAAAGATTTGTTTCTTATGTTTGAATGCAATCCAAGTGTCAATGAAACAAAAGGAAATCATATCTCGTTATTATTAGGATACGACATAAGTATTCTTGAGTAATATTTCTTTATTATGTATCATAAATCTTACCCATATTTCATATATTCTAATTTTTATGCACATAGTTTATAAATGCCAATGACATGAAATACAAATGTTTCGGTACATCACCGAAACTTTCAATTCGATTTGATTCGATTCTCGATGCACAATTCACTAATATAAGATTATGATTTACGATACAAATCTTGATTTAACAACTATGGTTGCGGATTTGCAAGGTGACTGTGTAGTGTATATTTTTATTTCCAGTAAAGTCTCCTAACTCCTGGATGCCCTTCTGCTTTTTGCCTATGGCTGTTATTGGCTCTGCTTATTGGATTTTCACCATTGAAGTTATAGCCCAGGCTAAAGATCTGCTTAGCTACTAGTTACCACATACTATATTTTTTCCTGGAATCTGACAGAGATACTGCATATAGTAATATTGTTTTGATGTTTCTTTTGTATCTGTAAGTGCCCCTAATAAGTTTACTTGCAGGTGAAAGATTGTCTTAAGCAAAATGAGGAGCTCCGAGGTGTTATAGATAGATTAAGAGCAGATCAGGCTAGTTTACTGTCTGTTAATGAGAGGGAGGCGCTAAGATATACCACGGAATCTCATGGAGATAGGGTCAATGAGATAAGTTCGCAGCCACCGGCATATATGTCCGAAATTCTCTCTCTAAAGGTTTGTCCTTGTCTATAGTTTTGTATATTGTACACCGCCATGACTAGAATTGAACTCTTGGTGACTTGTTGGACTCTCCAATTTAACTAAAGATGCTCACTATTCTTGTAAATCAATGGCCTTGGAAGTTGAGACTTGCGTTTTATGAACATGCTCAGGCATAACTTCCTTGACTTCTGTCACGTAGTTTTAAATACACTACCTTGGAGCATCTTGTTAATAAGTGAAATGTCATTCTATTTCCCTAGGGCCAACTTGCAAAAGAGCAGACAAGAGCAGAAGCACTATCGGCGGAGATCTTGCAGCTCTCTGCACGACTTCAGCAAGCTACACAAGCATACAATGGTCTTGCACGCCTGTGAGATTTTCCCTCCCTTGTTCTCTTGAAATCACATTTGCCATTATACTCTGCAAGCTACATGATGCATTTTTCCCGCCTAATTCTCGGATAAGTTGTTGACTGATTTTCAAAATATCATTGCAGCTATAAACCAGTCCTGCGGAACATTGAGAGCGGCCTCATCAAAATGAAGCAAGAGGGCTCTGTGACTGTGCAGTGAGAAGCGAAAACGAATATTCAGTGTACTTAAGTTCAAATTTTGTTGAAAGTGCCAAGTAGCAGCTCATTGATCAAGCTTACATGTAATTGGTTTCATTTTTTTTTTTTTTAATATCTTTATTGACTAGTTTTTTTCCCTTCCCAAGAGTGGAAGTTTGAACCCCGGCAGCTGAAAGAGTCTAGTTTTTAGGTATTTGTTTTCCTTTGACTTCTATGCTGGTTTCCTGCTTTGCTTCTGAGAACAGTGTGACGTAACCTCTTTTATTTGGGTCGGAAGTGTGACCTAACCTTCAAACATATTGAAATGTATATGTGCAAATTCGACTGCGTTTTTGTGGTACGCATGAGAGATAAGGCTCTTGGGATGGGTGGTAGGATGTGCACAATTGCATGCCAGTTAAAAACGCAGAAATTGGACATTTTATTATAATCGAAAAAACGGCCTACATTTTTCATTCTTAAACTGCAAGACGAACAAATCGTCAAAATTACATGGAACCGCGTTCTTAATTGGTGTTTCTTGAGATTGAAACAAGAAAATCTGCTAAAAACCAAGTCCTTCACTCAGGACCGACAGTTGCTTCTTTAAAAGGAAACGACAGCTAAAATCCGAATGAACCGCGGATTCTACTGCTGAAAGATTGAGCACCAGCAAGACAAACCTGACCTTGACGTCCTTCTTAACCCACAGACACAGATTACTGCAATCATCCTAAATACGAATCATCCTGTCTCCGAAACAAACACAAATTGCCACTTGAACATCCATGAGCAAACAGCTTATCACACTACAGCATAAAAATCACAACCTAATATTGAAAAGCAGAAAAGAGAACAACGTATTTTGTATCCAAACCATTAGGACTAGAAAGAAATCACAATTGCCTGGCCCTTTTATGAGCAAAACAAAGGTTTACATCTAGGAAGTGAGATGAAAAATTCTTCTACAGGCGTCCACAATCTACAATTGTAATGTCATTTACAATCACACGTTTTAAGATCGGGCACCACAATCCAGTAAGTTATAATCGCAAAAAGGAAACTCAAATCTTTTTCATGCTGCCACTAACAAGCTAAAGCTCCCACGTAGCATTCCTCCCCTTTTGATCACCATTTCGAAGACCCCAAACGTAAATCATGATAAAACAGACAAGATATGTGCCACGGGAGCTTCAATACCAGCAGTCGTTTCTATCCTCCAATTCCAAGTTACGTGCCCAAGTCACCAAATGATGCGAGCTCTGCAAGGTAAAGTTTGTGCTTAGTAAACCACAAAAGATTTAGCCACATGCACTCTCACAAATAATTCATGTAAGTTCATGGAATCAAAGAGACACCTAGGTAGGGTTGGCACTATTAGATGAAATAGAAGCACGAGACGGAACAAGCAAAATTTAGATATTTGGATTTTGCATGACAAACACAACTTGGAACTGGCAGGACTTGACACATTTAAACACCTTACACTATGAAGAATATATCATAATAGATACAACCTTCTTTTTTGCACAGTGACAACCTTAACAAATTGACATACTTGCCACCATTACTACCGGATGTATGAAGACGGAAAATTTATTTTTATTATAAGTATAGCCGAAAAATGAAGGCAAGGGTCCATATGTTATTATGTAAAATCCCCCATATAATATAGGAGGCATTATATGCCCACAAGCAAACTATGGTGTTAAGAACAAAAAACTGGATAGTAATTTTGATCATTTTTTAACTGCGCCTCTTGAAACAATCAGTAAACTGCAATTATTTGGTATCAGAATGCCAATGATTGGCCAATTACTAGCTATGTCAGGACACAATTGGAATGGGAAATCCGAACGTATACAAACCAGAAAATGATGAATTATTGAATTGCTGGCAGAGAGAAAACAGTGGCGAGGCCAGGAGTTTATCCCAGTGGGGCAACACAGAGAAGGTAAAATTATTTTAACGCAACAAAAATTACATCCATGAAATCGAGGGTCAATAACTGCTCCGAATTGGCCATCGACCTTTAAAAAATGAGATATTCGACCCTAGACTTCTATTTGGAATATTGGTCCATTATCAAGCTTTCATCAAACACAGCTCGCAATTCTTGCAACTGACCAAGTTAAGCCAGTCGCAGTCAAAAAATATCAAAGAAAAAAGTCCACAAGTAATCAATTAAGACCTCTTGTAACGGATATAAAACGCAAATAAGTGTTAGAAAGTTGAAATTGTGCAAAAATCATAGCAAAATTCTTGCTATTGACAATACCGAATCACAACATAATTACAAAGTCAATATTGACAATCCAAATAGTTACCCAAACTATCTTTGAGATTTAGGTCCTATGCAGAAAGGCAATTGTACTTAAATGGAAATGTTTGGCCAAGAACAAATCGATGGAAATGGGAGTTAAAAGACTATCAAACAAAAATGGCAACATGCACTAGAAACCTCTATTTTCATTTTTCTGTTTAAGCAATTACATAGTTGAGTGTGATTAAAGTTTTAACTTTTTTGTCAAAGTTTGGGCTTGTTGACTTCTATAAGGGGTATGTTTTAAGAATTGAGTGGAGAAAGCTTAAAACAATGATGTCAAATAGATAAAAACTTAAAATATGTACAAGTATTAATAAAACTCTTTTGAAGTTGATTAGGGTCAATTGCTCCAACTCATCATAAAGAGCTACCGTCATTGCGAACAGAGATGCAACTAAAAGTCAAACAAAATGTGAATGAAGGCAAAAAAAAATGTGAATGAGCGCAAAGTTTCATATGCATCGTTAAATTAGAATAAGGGACCAATTGTAGATCTTTTTTAGTTTTGGTAATATTACAGAAGATCTTGATCTTCATAAGATCTTCAAAGAGAGAAAGAGAACATAAGCCAAAAAATTGCAAAAAAGACCAAGCGGGTAATTTCCATAATAACAACCAAGATGAGATTGAAGTTACATGGGCAAAAATGTTAATGGCGAAAAGGATCATACATAAGTGTTCATGCCATCTCAGACGGGCCTAAGCAGTGAAGTAACTGATGCATATCAAAGAATAGTTGACTTCTGGTAATATCATAATTGGTCCTTTTCATTGGTGACTAAGGGGGTAAGTGCAAACTGCAAACCCATACACATGGTGAATGAGAAAAAACAAAGAGCATCACTTACATTGCAATTTTGGAGGTGCTCCAGCAGCAATCATTGCACCATTGTTCAGATGAATTTAGCTTTTTTATCGGCAGGTTTAAGAATTTGAAATGAGCACATTAAGCTTTCATCCACGCTCATCATTGCACCGGCGTTGTCAAATTCACCACAATAATTGGGAGCAGAGAATATGGTCACCAGTTGTCTATCAGCAAAGAATTCATACCCATCCTCAACAACCTGTCACAAGCAGCATTATTAATGCTGCTGTTTCTGAGGATAAAGGCACCAAAAGAAGAAAGCATTAACGCGTCATTAACCTGATGGGCACGACAAACAAGGTCCATATCATGCTTTGTCAAGAATTCGGACACTCTATCTGGGCCAAAGGTATATGAGACGCCTCGATCATTCATTCCCCAGCCTTTGACATCTCTATCAGGATCTGACCAAAGCAAATCGCAGAGTAGACCCGAATCTGGAACATCAGTCGGGCGTGGCAAGTTTCTAATTTGATCTAAATTTGTTAAATCGGGGGAAAGGCCACCATGCATGCATAATATCTTGTCGTCTATAAGAGCGGCTACTGGAAGACAGTTGAAACAATCGGTAAACGTCCTCCAAAGTTTAACATTGAAGCGGCGTTTACATTCATCATAAAACCCATATATCCGATTAATAGATGCACACTCGTGATTTCCTCGTAAAAGGAAGAAATTCTCAGGGTACTTAATTTTGTAGGCAAGCAGAAGGCAGATTGTCTCCAGACTTTGCTTCCCACGATCCACGTAATCTCCTAGAAATAGATAGTTGGCATGAGGAGGGAAACCTCCATATTCAAAAAGCCTCAAAAGATCAGAATACTGCCCATGAATGTCACCTGCAAAAAAAAGAGAGTACGAGGTAAATGACTCGATCGACAAAAAAGACACTTGCGAAATACGGTTGGCGAGACAGAATTATAATGCGGAATTAAAACGTCTCGTGCACAATATAAAAGCTTCATCCAACAGTCATTGTTCACTTCAGTTAGAAAAGGCTTGAAAAATTGTGAATGTTTCTATTTATATGGAAAAAGAAAGATGAATATATATAGCTAACCCTGAGGTTGCTGCCATTGAAGCTTTTATATGCCCCATCCCCAGCAGACCTCATACATTGGGAAACGATTGGGAAAGGCGATCAGCTTAAAGTTGCAGAAGGATTAGAGATTTTTTCTTCTCTGACAAAAAAGTCTCACTCGACAAACATCACATCACATTCTAATCAGCCATCAAGGAGAGACCTCCGCTAACCCAAATCCAAATCAAACGTCATTCAAGTTCCCTCGGCGAGTTCCAAGAGCGGATCTCAAGACCTAATTATCCCTCAAACCAATCAAAAGGTCCAAACTTTCATAGTCCAGGTCACCAAAAACAATCCTCCGGCAAAAAAAATCTAAACTTCAACCAAAACCAAAAGCACCACAGCAACAACGCAGACGAACCAATCACCGCCAAAATCCAAAATCCAAAATCAAGAGCTTCGTGCCACCACATCCCAGAGACGCACAGAAGGACAAAGATTAGATTATAGATAAGATAAGATCATTAATAGATTACCGCAGATCTTGATGGGAGCTTCGAGCTCGAGAAGATTGGGCTGGGAGAGGAAGATGTCGCGGGAGGCCGTACAGAGCTGGCGGATCTCGGGCTCGGTGAGCTGGACCTGCTTGCACGCCCGGGTGTTCCTGAAATCCAACAACCTCTTTATGATGTCGTCCAACGCCGCCATCTCCAACCCCGCCCCTTGACCTTGCTTTGCCATTCAACTATCAAATCCCTAACCCAGCGGTTCCCCCCTCCTCGCTCCCTTTCTATCGTCGCTGTCGCACCTATCGCCGGCGAGCGCAAAACACGAGGCGACCCCTTCCAAGGACGGAGAGAGAGGGAGAGACGAGACGCAATTAGGGTTGCGCAGATTACCGAACGGGACGCGCGATTGCTACCGATTAGGGAAAAGGAACAGAGACGATGCAGATGAAGATGAAGAAGAAGAAGAAGAGGAGAGGAGGAGGAGGAGGAGGAGGAGTAGAGAGAGAAAGGGGAAGGGCCTCTGCAACTCCGATGCGGCGGACGCCCCTATACCTATGAAAAATTGTTTTCGTTTGGAGACGATAAATCCGCACTCTGCTTCGGAGATTGCCCTACGAGTTCGCGTCTTATTTCGGAATTGCCCCTCCCTCCCACCTCTCTCTCGCTCTCTCTCTCTCTCTCTCTCTCTCTCTCTCTCTCTCTCTCTACCTCCGTTGTTGCGTGATTCTGAATTGAGTGGATAACATTAATAGTTGCTGCTTTTTTGTTTTGTATTTCGATTATATTTCCTTTCCTTTTCTTCTTGTTTTTGTTTTTTTGGGTGGGTTGTGGGGGGACTTTGGTGAACGGCCTTTTGGGAGGCTCCAAATCCCCAAAACAAATTATATGCGCGGGACACCAGGGGAGCGAATATATGACCGTTCTGTCCTCGAAAATAATTTCCAGCAAGAAAATAAATCTTTCTATTTCTATTCTCTAAACAAGTTTTTAAGTAGAAAGCTACGTTTGATAACGACATAAAATTTCTATTCATAGAATAAAAATTTGTTTGATAGGATCGATGTAGAATTCATATGCAGCGAGTGACGACCGGGGGTATGGGTGAGCATGGTCCCAGGGTAGAACTTAGAATCTAAGAACTTGACTGATGGGAACTTATAGGTTCCACGTTCTAAGGTATGCATGGTAGGTTCCTGATTCCAAAAATTGGGGAACCTGAAACAGGTAGATTTCACGTTCTAGGTAGATGGAACTTGAAACCTAGAAACCGAAACTTTAAACAAGTTTTTTTGTGTTTTTTCTTGATCTATATCTTCGCGTGATTCTACGATATTCAATGACGTTAGATAATGAGTGTATAATTTGGAACCACTAATTTGAGCTTTTATTTTTATGACTTGTTAATATTTCGTATTCTTCATGTGTCTAAATATAAGTTATGGTCAATAGATTGTAACAACAAGTGGTGGCCATTAAAGATGATGATTCACTGCAATTGTTCAATTAATAATACGTGTGGAACCTAGTTAGACCCTGAAACCGACCATGAAACCTGTGACAGGGTAGATTCCATGTTTCGGATGGGCAAGTTTCAGGTTCAAAAAAATGAAGAATTTATATCCGAAGGTTGGTTACAGGTTTCTAGTGGAACCTATAAGAAACTTGGAACCGTTCACTCCTACTGACGGGCGATGGCCGCAGGAAGCGAGGGCGGCGAGAGTGAGCTCTTAGGGCGCGAATGAAAATCATTCTCTTCCTCAGCCCTATTTCTGGCTAGATATAGAAAAACCCTATTTCTATTCCTCTAACAAATTTCAGAGTAGAAAGTACGGTTTGATAACGACACAAAATATTTGTTCCCGGAATAGAAATTCATTTGATAAGCTATTCTTAAATTTTTGTTCCCGGCAATGGTCAGGCAGCGACCAACCGACCGGCGAGGGCTGACGGCGAGAGGCCGAAGCGAGCAGCAACGGTGGGGGTGGGCGGACAGCCGGCAATGGGCGGCCACTAGCAAGCGGTGGTGGGGGCTGGTCGATGGTGGTGGGGGGCAACGACAGGTGGCGGGCGGCAATGGCGAGCGATAAGAAAATTATTATTTCTAGGTAAAAAAAATTCTACTTCTCATTTCTGTTTTAAACCTGTTTTTGGGCTAAAGATTTGTCTCGAAAATAAAAAAATAAAGTTGTGTTGCCAAACGAATTTCTGTTTCAAATCCGTTCTCGAGAATAGAAAAATAGGGAAACGGAATAGTTATCATTCGTGCTCTTAGAAAAATTGTTATTTCTATTATTGTTCCATAAATAGAAAAATAGAAAATTTATACTCCTCATTTTTTATCCAAACCTATTTCCGACATAAAAATTTATCTCGGAAATAAAAAACGAAATTGTGTTACCAAACGGATTTCTATTTCAATCCTATTCCCAGTAACAGAAAAATAAAAAAAACAGAGAAACAAAATGTTTATCATTTGCACCCTAGATTTCATAAAAATTATAAAAAAGAAAGGTTGTAATATAGAAAATCACACTCCCCCACCACATATTGAAATTACGCTCATAACTCGTTTGGTATCTCCAATTGAGCTTCATTCTCTTAATGAGATTTAGCTTGTTCGATAGCTCAAATAATTCTTTTTAGCAAGAGGCGTTCTCACGTAGTTTTATATACTCAATTCATTACTATTTTTCGAACCGCCATATCTGAATCACTTCTATCCATCTATAATTTTGTTTTTATAAAATTAAATTTATCTACAAATCCCCAGTTCATTGTTGTGAATGGGCTCGCATTTCCGCGCACTAGGGCAATATATTTTCGCTTGGCAAAAGTTCGATTTTTTTCCCGGCAACCATTACGGTCATAAAAGTATCGATTCTTAATAAGACTTTGCTTATTGCTCGAGATATTTTCTTTTCTGGGGAGCCAAATATTGCTTTCAGCTGCTTTTTTTTTTTTTTGCCCCATACTTGAAGAGAAGGCCTATTGGAATCAAATCAAATTCACCTATAGGCTTCAAATATGGTTCTATTTATCACAATCTATGATGATATGAGTCATGGATTACATGTATGCACACAAGAGAAAGAGAGAGAGATAGAGAGAGATGTGATGTGATGTGAATCCACTCTTTGGAGATTTCTGCCAATGGCAAATCCATTTCTTTTTCTAATGGTCGGCCACGCCACGATGTGCTCATCATCTTCGTTATCAAAGAACCAAAGACTCTTTCTTTCGGTCCTCCTCCGTCTCCTTCCTTCGTGCAGCAATTGACCCAAGAACGCCATCGGACTGACCAATCTATCATCCCCGCTCGTTCCTTGATGACGAAGAACAGCCACGTTTAGTTGGTATGTGTTTTGTACTATGGCGATGGAATCATCTAAGCAAAGTAAAGTTATGGAAAGGAATTTTCTCTTTTTCGGCCGGGTGCCCGGGTTTGACTTTGATGCCATGATCCATTCCTATCTTGCCCGGGTTTAGCATTATGCATATCCACCTCATCACGCAAAAAGGCAATAGAGAAAAAGAATAAGAGTGTGTAAGAACGGGTGCTTATGTTTCGTGGGAAGCTCGAGATTCCAAAGACATGTTCCAAAAAGTGATTGATTATATCCCTTAAAAAAATTAGTCAACGGAAAATATTTTCATTATCTACAATAATTTATGCCTAACTATTTTCGCAGGTAATAAAAATACTTTTCATTCATTCACTTTTGTAAGTAATATATACGATCATTTTTCGAATTTTTTTATATAAAATATAGAATTCATCTTTTGCAATTAATTTTGGGCTTTCAGATACCTTTGAACCAAAGTTTTGATATTTGATAACATGATCTCGAGATTCTTTGATGCAAAGTTTGACTTTGAAAAATGCCTAAAACTCAAGACAACCCCCCCCATCCAGCTTTGGATTTGAGCATTTTCGAAGTGCTACTATAGGGGTTAGTGATTTTTTTTTTCCTTCCAATTTTGCACTCATCGTAAATTCTAGATTAATCATCAATTCCACTTTCCTATGCAGATCGCGTTGGGCGACGTTGCTAATGAGATCAGACAAGCAATTGAGCTTAGATTAGATCTGACACCAATGTTACCTTTGCGTGGGGTCCTCGCCCGAGATGGTGTGACATCGTCGGTGGCCCGTCGTCTGAGCTTTCCTCCATCGCCTCAGCTGTCCTCCGTCGCCTAAACCTTATCTGTTCTCATTTTCTTTATTATGTTAAAAGTTGCTTTATAATAAGCATTTTACAATAGTATTTGCTTTTCATGAAATCCCTTTACGACGAAAGTCCTTTGCACAAATGCAAAATCCTTGGCAAAAACTCAATCCAACCAACGATAAAGCCGAGAGAGATATTTGAACTAGAATTCAAATTTGAAAGCTGAGAGAGAGACATTGGACTACTTTAAAAATACAAGTCCGTCCATGTCCCGATAGCTAGTAATTTATAATAGGATTAATATCATGAAAAATCTCAAATTTATACATGTGTGACAATTTTACTTCAAAGTAATTTTTTGACTACCAAAAATGTAAAACTAATACATTTGTGACAAATTACCCTCCGTTAAATTGGATTAATACCACGAAAAATCACAAACCGGTACACATATGATAAACAGAGGGTAAAACCTCAAACTGGTATACCCGTCATCTGCCACGTGTCATCCAACTCAGAAATTTGACCGTAAAATTTAACGGAAACTAACGAAGAATAATATTGTCACAGTCGTACCAATTTGGGGTTTTTGGTGGTTAAAAAATCAATTTTGAGTAAATTTATCTTAAGTGTATAAGTTTAGGATTTTTCGTGGTATTAATCTTTTATAATACTAACTCCTCTCGGTAAGTTGTAGATCTTTTTCGTTAAAAATTATGAAAATCTCTTTCAATTTCATTTTCGTAGTGATAGGGAACCAAATAGTCATTTGATGGATATTTTCCTCACATAAAAAGCGAAATGCTTTACGGTGCCTTTATTTCACGAAAAAGAAAAATTAAAGATTTAAAAAAGCATTTCCCAAAAGATTATCAGTTCCATTCAACGGAAAAAAAAAATTTCATCACGAACGATAATTTACACCCAACTATTTTCCCGGGCGGTAAAAATATTTTCCGTTCACTTTTCTTAAGCGGCACAGGTAATTATTTTTCGAGAAATAATATTTTTTTAAAAAATGTTTTGAGTTGTCCGTGCAGGAATCTTTTCGGCGGGGTTCATGATATGGAAATGTTCGACGCATTCATCGTCTTTCCATGTATAACGTCGCCATCGCGTTGGTCGTTCGTGTGTTTATAGCGACCCGTTTTGACATGATCTGGAATCGCGAAGAAGTGTCGTCCAAAACCCTAGGCAATCAATTCGCGCTGCCGCCTCCTTCTTCGTCTGCATCTATACCAGGTCAAATTCTTCGTCACCCTTTGTCACCGCCTGGCTGAAACTGCAGATCGTTTCGCTGTCCTTCCGCTTTTTGATTGTCTGTACGGTGTTGTTCGGAGCTCTTGATTGGGTTGATCTTGCGCTCTTGTTTCCTCTTTGTGTTTTTTTTTTTTTTGCTCCAATTCTGCATTCTCTGTATCTAGAGGCTCGTCTCGATCCGGTCAAAGATGACCATTTGCTGAGATCATCGTGCCCCAGTGAAATTTAGGTCCGATGGTGTTTAGGATTTCGAGTGGGCTCGTTTGAGGGTCGAGTGGAGGTCGAGTCATTAACAATCGGACACGGAAAGATGCCGACTTTAGCGACATGGCCGCGTGTTTATAGCGTCAATTGGTTGCTAAGTGCATCGAGCACAAGCAAATGGTGGAAGAGGACTTTGGGTCTAATATGGTTTTGGAAATGACTCAGATTTGTCTACCACCGTTGGCGTATCTCTCTCTCTCTTTGAGACAGAATATCTATGTGAAGGGTGTTAAACTTTGTGCGTTTGTTGGATTGTGATATGTGGTACACGGGAAGATTGAGTGGAAATTGTTGCAAAGATGGTCGATGGAGTCTGGAGAAACGTGTGGAGGGGAATAAACCAGACATCGTTCTGTTGTGCGAGGCTGCTAGTGACATTACTCGGGATATTGCAGTGGAGAAAAAAATTCATAACTTTGTGGTGTGGAAGAGCAATCCATGGTATGGTGTGGAATATGAAAATGATCTCTTAGATTTTGTGTATTATAACTGGTAATAGCCTTTGCTGGCCTCATGTTCATCAGAGGTATCTGATTGAATTGGAGCTTTTGCTGTGCTGTCACAAATTCCGTCCACTTAGATCGCATTTCCCTGTTCTTGGCTTATGTGTTCAGTGAATAACTGGTCAGAAGAAGGGCGTGCTTGTAGTTGTCCTCTTTCCAATTTACATGGTTTTATGAGTAAATGATCAATGGGATAAAATGAGCGCCAAAATTTATAGCAACTCACGACAATTTGCAGATGATTTCCTTCAATTGCATCTGATCATTGTCGCGTTCTTGTATAAAGTTCTTTAAAATCTTCCCTGTGCTTCAAGTAATGACGGTTTGATTAACAAAAGCAGATGGAGGACCCGGCAGATCCTGTCAAGGGAAATGCTAACCAAGTGGAAATTGAGATTTCACATGTTTCTGGAGCTGTTCATGACCATCCAACTCCTCCGCGACCTTGTGATCTTGTCTGTGCCTTTTCCAAGCTAGAAAATGATGAAGAAGCATATAATCGCCGATCAAAGTCATTAACAAAACTTTGTGGGCTAATGATTCTATACATGATAGTTATGTTAGTCGAAGTTGTTGGTGGCATCAAAGCCAACAGTCTTGCAGTTCTCGCCGATGCAGGTCACCTCCTCACTGATATCGTCGGGTTATCAGTCTCTCTTTTTGCAGTGTGGGCGTCTAATTGGAAGGCGACATCACAGTATACTTTTGCATTCAACCGCCTAGAAGTTTTGGGTGCACTTCTTTCGGTGCAACTTATCTGGCTGGTGTCTGGTCTCCTACTATACGAAGCAGTCGACAGAATTCACAAACCTAAGACGGTGAATGGAAAGCTCATGTTCTATATTGCAGCATTTGGATTTATAGTAAACTTTATCATGGTCACGTGGATTGGACATGATCATTCGCATCATGGATGTGATCATGCTCATCATGATCATGAACATGATGGTGAGGTCGAGGAAGAGGAAATGTGTGCACTAACTGCTAAAGAGGACCACGAAACAAATCTTCCAGTCTCCACTCCCTCAGCAAAGGCCAAGATTCTCAATATAAACCTTCAGGGGGCCTACTTGCACGTCATGGCTGATCTCATTCAATCGGTCGGGGTGATGATCGCGGGAGCCATCATATGGGTGGCACCACAATGGTACATGGTGGATTTGATGTCCACTCTCATTTTCTCTGTTCTTGTTCTTAGCACTACTCTGTCCTTGCTTAAGAATGTATTTTGTATTTTAATGGAGGGAACGCCCGGGGGAATTGATGTTGAGAGTCTCGCAGATGGTTTGAAGCGTATGAAAGGAGTTCATCAGGTTCATGACCTACATGTTTGGGCCATAACACTTGACAAGGTCGCCTTGTCTTGCCATGTTGTGGCCGAGTCTGGGGTTAGCTCTGGTGAGATAGTTCACAATATCAGGTTGTACTGTGAAAGAACTTACAGTATTCATCATGTCACTGTACAGGTGGAATAGTATTTGCCACATCTCTCTCTCTCTCTCTCTCTCTCATATGTCATACGATCTTCTCCGTTGAGAGTTTTACTTTGATCATTCACCTGGTTCGCTATAATTGAAGAGTTATGACCTCAAGCCCCAGAAAGAAAGACATTTGATCTTGAATAATTCACCTGTATATGGCAAGTCATTGCCATTACTCGTCAGCAATAACCTACCTTCTTGCTTTGATTTTGCTTTTATTCCAAGAAAGGGACGTGAACGTAATTATTGTCCATAGAAGTATCAGCACCAATAAGTTGTGGAACACTTAGCCGACCATAATGACACGACAGATGCTGATAAATGCAATTTAAATAGAGAATGGCAAGAGAGTGGAAGCACTTTTATTGTGGAGATTTGAAACCCCGGAAGAAAGTCAACGAGGCCGAACGGGACGCACTAGTATGTATAACCAATAATCACGTCCGAACAACTCTATGTCGTGCCCCCCGTTGGAAACAGTCTCCACCTAACCATATTGCTGTATTTTGGTCTCACTGAAAATGACAAAAAGAATAAACAAAGTATCGCCTCTTCAGAAGCTAAAAATACCGTTCATCAGGTCTGGTCACACCTCAACAAAGTAAAAAGAAAAAAAATCGGGGAAGAGAAAAGAACAACACAAATATTCTACAAATGTCTCGTCGACCCAAAAGGAAATGGGCTCATATCTAAGCTGCTTTGGGTTAATTACCACTCGAATTTTGTCTCCTGTATCACACTGTCGCCTTAAGTAGAACAGCAGCCTCTCTTGTTGGCATTCCCCGAGGCATCAGCGACATTGATTGTGGTTCCTTGACCAGGAAGGGTAGTAGCAGCAGCTTCCTGAGCTGCCAATGCCTTTTTGCTTATGATGTGGTAGATCTCTGTCAAAATTGTCTGAAACGCCTTCTCAATGTTTGTTGCGTCCAATGCTGAAGTCTCAAGAAATGAAAGACCCTCCTTCTCAGCCAAGGATTGACCATCATCCCCCTGTACAGCTCTTAGGTGGTTCAAATCAGACTTGTTCCCGGCCATCATAATGACTATGTTCGAATCTGCATGGTCCCTCAGTTCCCGAAGCCACCTCTGGACATTGTCGAAGGTTTGCCTCTTTGTTATGTCATAAACTAGCAGAGCGCCCACTGCTCCCCTGTAGTAGGCACTGGTAATGGCTCGATATCGCTCCTGACCAGCAGTGTCCCATATTTGTGCCTTGACGGTCTTTCCCTCTACCTGAATTGAAAGGCATACTTAATCTATTGCACTAGAATTATATAGACAATCCAAGGCTCATACATCACACTTTACAAAACCATATTGACATTGATGATTATTTTTAGGGCCATCAAGTACAGTGTCGGAGGCAGTAAGTATTAACTACACATAAAGCAATCGTTTTTTACTTACAAATTATAATCATTACCATTTGACACAGAGTCTGATCGGCAGCCGTGACTGCCAAACAAAGAGAGTACCCAGTCATCAACTAACCCTGCTCCTCATCCAAAACATATTTCTACCCCACTTAAGACGTTGTTCAGCAGCGTAAATGCATTTACATTCAAGAGAGCCCTCAATCAAAGCTACAGAAGTGAATTCTTTCATATAAAATCAGCTAATTAACTTCAATGCCATAACAAGATGACAGAAATCTGAAAGCAACACCTGGAGGGTAGAAGAGGAGTTCGAAACATCGCTACAATTTTAGAAGTAAACATCAACTAACTTTTACCAACATGTACAACATAGTAACTCCCAAGTTCCCAATAACTGCAGATCCCAACAGTTGGCCATCACGTACAGAAAGAAGGCGAGGACACACCCACCAGTTCTAAGTCGCAAGATCAATCAAACAAGATTGGGTAACGAGAAGAACCAGATTTCTTCTTCAACTATATAGAAAGAGAACCTAATTTTCAAATCAGAAAATAACCTTTCTATTCTCAGGTAGGCCCACACGTTTTAGGTTAACTTGAAGGAATGGAATGAAATGTTCCTGTTAAATAACCAAATACCATAACACTTTATCGCAATATATATAAAGTCATCCACCTCCTTTTGCCTCTCCCCCCTTCCTCAGACAACAACACACACACAAAAAACCAAAAAGAAAAGTTATAAGATTAAATAACCCCAAGACTACCCCACCACACCCCCACCAAAAGAAAAGTTTCTAATTTTTCACCCGAGCCCTGCCTGAGGAATCAACAAATTTCAGGTCGCAGTAATTCGATAAATAAATGGTGACCAAAATTTGTTTGCCAATCATCATGATCTAGATCTAGAATAAAAAACCCGGAAAAGCAGAATTCCTTCAGTTGGTAAACACGAAAAATTTCACATTTCAGCCATGTCTCCAGCACATGGTGCTATATCGATATACAAGCACAAGTAAGATCTTAAATATTGCTGCAATAGCCAGCAATTCACAGAATGACAGCAAACAATTATATACTCGAGATAAATCTGCTTAGATTACTTCCATTTAATTTAATAATAGCAAGAAACCATTTTCTTCCGTATAAATTATTAACTGTTAATTTAATAATTCAAAAGGGCAATCAAAACGAAGCAGGAACTAAAATCAATAGGTAGTGCAAATAGAAGAAGAAGAAGAAGCATTAGCTAGATCTATTTTCAATGCGCCAAAGGAAGTCAACCAAATGATCGGACAACACAGCTAGCCAGGATGATATGACGACGACCAGAGCAGAGAGAGTAGGAAAT
This sequence comes from Syzygium oleosum, assembly GCF_021117445.2. Classification (NCBI taxonomy): domain Eukaryota; kingdom Viridiplantae; phylum Streptophyta; class Magnoliopsida; order Myrtales; family Myrtaceae; genus Syzygium; species Syzygium oleosum. Next base: position 20,048,572 of record NW_026607487.1, read on the forward strand.
CAGAGCGTGACGACAAGTTCACCTGCAGAGTTCTCGTCGCGAACTCGACGCCGATGGTGGACTTGGATTCCAGGCAGAACTCGTTCCTCGTGAACCTCGAGAGGATGTTCGATTTGCCCACGCCGGAGTCCCCGATCAAGACGATCTTAAACAGGTAATCGTACTCATGATCCACTCGATTCGCCATTCCCGACGCCTTCCAAAAAAAAACCTAACAGAATTCAACACCGGAAACAAACAAACGCGACCGAAATCCCGACGCGCGAACAAAACCCAGGCACACATACGCGGAGGAGATGAAAGTCGAGCGGCGACCGGAAGGCGACAGATCGGCGGGCCCCGAGAATCGGATCGAACGAGCTCGCTCCGGATCGAGAGGAGGGCGGCGGAGATTGCGCCGCGGGAGCTCGATACGCGAGGGAGCGGGAAGGGGGAGGCGCGATTCGACGAGGCTCGAGGAGCAGAGGATCGGGGACGGGGGCGTTCGCCGATCGACGACGGAGGAAGAGGGTGGGAGGAGGAGAAGGAGGAGGCGATGACGACGGGGCTTTTTGAAACGGGCCAAGGGCAAAATGCGGGGAGAGATTCGTATGATTTCTTTGGAGTTTCTTTCTGGAAGGAGGGAGGGGGGGGGGCGCGAACGGCGTCGTTGTGGGGGGTGGGGGAGGACTCGAATCCGTCAACCAATCGAGTGATCAACATGTGACGAGCGAGAGAGGTTGGAGAGAAATGACGGGGGCAGGCTCGGCTGGCCGAAGTGGGTGCCCGGGGGGAAGGTTAGTGTTCGCCACGCCATGCAATTTTATTACTCGATTTGAAACGTATTCGTTTTCCTCATTTAAAATCGGGATTCGAATCATCGCACTCATGCAATTTCTGAGAAGGGAAAATGACTTAAACAGTCTCTAAATTTTGACTCAATGTGTAATTTGATCCCTGAACTTTTAATTTGTTTAATGTAGTCAATGAACTTTAACCCAATGTTCAATGTGGTCCATGAGCTTTCAATTTGTTCAATATGATCCCTGAACTTTTGGTACATATTCAATATAGTCCCTGAACTTTATAAAAATGTTCAATGTAGTCCTTCCATTAATTCAAGTTTAGGGATTATATTGTACATTTTCATATAGTTCATGGACTAAATTGAACATGTACATAAAGTTCATGGACCATATTGAATAAATTGAAAGTTCAGGGACCACATTAAACATTAATTAAAAGTTTTGGGACTAAATTGTACATTGAATCAAAGTTCAAGAAGTTCAGGGACTGTTTATGTCATTATTCCTTATGAGAACTATCTTTAAAAGCGCATGTGCCGGTATGCGTGCTTGCGAATTTGATAGTTATTCAGATTATTTGAGATGGGAGATTAGTCGGATGTTTAAAGAGTTTCGAATATATTGGATATAACTAAATGGTCATCTAATTTTGCATAAAAGCTCGATCAAGCTCAACTGATTGATTGATTGGGACGCTACATATACATAAAGAGCATGCGAGTCAAGTTGAAATGGGGTAAATCCAATATAGAAACAACCAACAAGAATGTTTTTCACATTTTCGGCGTATGATGACTCGAATGGGAAAATTCGGATCACATTTTGCGATATATTTCTTTTTTGTGCAGGTCAAGTGATGTTTGGTCCAGCTTCCGCATACCTCAACCAGTCCACCTCTCGAGCATATGAGACGCAATAATATGAAACACTCGATGAGATCAAGTCCGCCAAGAATAAGGAAACATGTGCAGTATGAAGCAGTGGGATCCTCGTGACTAGATTTATCTGTATCCTTCCTCGTTGCTCGAACTGCATTTGTTAAGTGCGATTGATAAAGGATTTTTTGATTTGACGTATCAAAAGATCCCCACTCATCGAAACATCTGGACCAACGCAACAGGAGCAAGCCGTCAGGAAGCTGAGCATGTCCAGCAGTATATCTACATATTCATATTTTTGGTAGACCAAATTAGATGTTAGATGAGGAACAAAACGATGAAATCCAAGATATTGCTTTCCACATTGCACAATATATAAATAGATATATCGACCTTTTTTCCAATGTAATTCACAACCTTCGGGTTTTAGGAACCCCGGAACAAATTAAATCTCAAAGTCCACTTTGGACGACCCACAATACTTTCAAATTAAAAACTCCACTTCGAATAATGATCGAAAAATTAAAAATTCATGAGAAGCCAGTCTTTTCAAGACACTGTATGATCGTCATCAATATATAAAAACCCACTAATAAACGGAAGATGGAAGAGACAATGACAAAAACGATTCTTAAAATTTGGTAAAATGTGTAATGTAATTTTGTTCAACGTGATCCTTGAATTTTTGATACATATTCAATTCAGTTCGTGAACTACATGAAAATATTTAATGTTGCCATTCAACTTAAGTTCAGGAGCAATATTAAATATTTTTATATAATTCATAGATTAAATTGAATATATACCAAAAGTGCAAGGATTATATGGAATAGATTAAAAATTTAGAGACCGTATTGCGTATTTTGCTATAGTTCAAGGAATCAAATTGAATAAATTTTAGATCAGAGATCGCGTTATAAATTAGATTAAAATTCGTGTACCATTTGTGGAGATAAACTTACTAGATTCTGGCGAGCGGGAGGGTTTAGACAAGTGCTGGTGGTTTTCTAATCCCCCTTTCCTTCTGCTCGTCAAATCTGCTCTACGGTCAGCTGAAGGTGGACCATTGTCGTTTCTTCTCGCTAGAACTTCAATGGCGGGTCGACTGTTCTCGAAATCAAAGTTCCGATTTTTCGTCTCTTCTCTCCTCCGAAACGTCAGCCCATCTGCTCTTCAGGAATCTTCCCTGCTTCTGAAGCCACGAGCTCAATTCTTGGAGCAATGTCCGGCCGAAGGCGTTCCTTGGGCGAGGCGGTTCCATGACGGGAGGCCGAGGGGGCCCCTTTGGAGAGGCAAGAAGCTCATCGGGAAGGAGGCGCTTTTCGCAATCTCGGGATTGAAGCGGTTCAAAGACGACGGAGAGAAGCTCGAGAAGTTCATCAAGACCCACGTCTCGAGGCTCTTGAAGCTAGACATGATCGCCGTTCTCAGCGAGCTCGAGCGCCAGGAGGAGGTCTCTCTGGCTGTTAAGGTCTTGGCATACTTTCCTCTTTGAGCGTTCGCTCTTCGGTTCTTTGGTAATTTCGGTTTGGTCAGGATGTTCTGTATCAGCTGCTACACTTACATCGTACAAGTTTTTTGGTCCGTAAGTTCTTGTTGATGCTGTTTCTATTGCTAAGTGATTGCATTGTATGCTTCTCGCACTCGGGCAACGAAATGTTTTGCCCAAGTAGCTTTGATTTTCTTCAATATAGAGACTGTCAAACCGTATAGAAAAGCAGGGTATGTAGGAGGAGAAGTTCGGGGACTGTTGCCTATTACATGGTTGATGAAATTCTCGAATGATATATTTCTCCTGGAACTGAGATTAGACAATGTTTAAGGTTTATAACTGATAAAATATTGATACTTTATGCTTAAAGCTTGTGATTGGGATTATTGTTGCACTCCAAAGGCTGAAGATTGATATGCCTAAACATAACTCTTTCTTTTTACGTGTTGGTTTGTTTTCCTCAACTGAAACTGTTTGAGAGGACAATGAGTTTATACTGTACCTAGAGTTTAACTGTTTCTCTTCCCTGTGAAGTTGTTAGAAATCAGGTTCCTTTAATGAGTAGCCAGGTTGCTAATTGCAGCATGGGTTCATTTTATAAATTTTTGAACGGGAAGCTCAATAGTCAGAAACTTCCATTGTTTGTTTGATTTTCCAACCTTTCCAGCACTACTATGGCATTTATCTGTCGTGGCTCAAAAGCACCTTGTCCAAATTGCAGATGTTTGGGGTCATTCAGAAGCAAGACTGGTATAAGCCTGATGTGTTTCTTTATAAGGACTTGATTATTGCATTGGCAAGATGTAAAAAGATGGATGAGGCCATGCAATTGTGGGAGACTATGAGGAAGGAGGAGTTATTCCCTGATTCTCAAACGTACACTGAAGTCATCAGGGGCTTTTTGAGGTATGGATCTCCAGCAGATGCAATGAATATATATGAGGACATGAAGCTGTCTCCAGATCCACCGGACGAGCTGCCATTCAGGATTATGTTGAAGGGACTCATACCTCATCCCCTTTTGAGGAACAGAGTCAAGCAGGATTTTGAGGAGCTCTTTCCAGAGCGGCATGTTTATGATCCTCCTGAAGAGATATTTGGTGTTCGTTAAGGTTAGTCACTGATTATGTTCTTTCTCAATATCATTTTACTGGCTGAAGCATATGAACTTCAGCGTTGGTTTAGAAGGTGCTGGCTGAAAATATAGATTTTGTACTTCAGTATGAGATGGGATTTCTCTTAGCTGTCAATGATGGAAATTGGACAAAGCAACGTACGATGCAAGTTTATATAGAGAAACGATGTGAGGAATTTGAGAAAAGTTCAAGAAATGGAATTGATTCTGGCTGCTTCTTTTTCATAATGTTGATTGTTAGAGTACTTCGAAAACTAAAACAAATTGGAATGTTTAATCTGTTAATAGATCGTATTTTTATAACATTGATGATGATTGAATTTGCATATTTGATACTGGGGAAGATACATTACATGAAACACTCGGTAAAAGTTTCCAAGTTAAAGTAGAGAATGGACCTGCATATTAGTACTAGCCACTGTCATGCTGGAGGAATTATGTATATCTCTAACACTTGTTTTTGCCGACAAAGTCGGGAAGTGTGTTTTTGCATTCTTGTGTTAAATTTACCGTGGAATGGGTGGCTGCTGCTTAATACTTAATACTTATTGGATATTATGCTGCTTAAGTTCAAACCATTTTTTTCTGGAATAGGTGTGAACATAATGTGTCGGGCGATGTGCAATTAGCTACTCCTGGTCCTCTGATTCAGTAATTAAGATTGAGGCGAATGCATGATGAGTAGCATCTTCTCTTGTCTTCCCCTTTTGGATTAATTTTGCTTTTACACTTCATGCAGGAACGCTTCACTTATGGCGTAGTTTCTTAATCTACATTATATGAGCAAGGGCTGTCAGCATGTCGATATTCACTGCTGCATTTTTGGGCAAGGTAGCATTCGGTTATTACAAGTGTTTCGGCAAGACTCTGGATAAAAACAGAACAAATTTACAGAGAACAGAACAGTGAAGCCATTCGTGCCAGATCTCCCATGCTGCCTCTTTATGTTTTGCAGAAATTATGATGTAAAACTAGTGTTATCAAGTCCGCCTTCGTTTGAACTTCCAACTAGTGGAGTCTCTAATGATTAGTGGAAAGGAACTTTTCTTGGTGGCTGCCTGAGCACTGAGGGTCGATCTGGGATGTGGTTGATATTGATAAAAATCGCATTTGGCATTATTGTCTGTCTCTTCTCCTTCTCTCTCTGTTTCATGTTTCATTTTTTTTTAAAATTTGATCGAGAGGGCCCGAAACCTTCCTGTCATCATTGTCTGTTGGATGGAAGGATTAACGATCGTGCGCTAGAATCATATCGTCATAATGATGAGTCCGCAAAGAAAGGGAAAAGAGGGGAGGCTTCAGGCTTGCCGTTTAGAATATAAAAGGAACCAGTTGAGAGGCAGTCCAATCAAATTGAGAGGAGCGTTCCATCCATTGGGGATGTGCTTTCGGGCTTTCCCCTCATGCTACGATTTTTGGAGAATCATAACCATCAATCTAATATAATTATTAATAGGGCAATGAACAAGTTTTTAGTTTCACGGTGAACAAACCAGGAGCGGCCACGTAAAAGATTAGTCAGAATTATAGAGGAGTGATACGTATTCATTTTAGTATGTCCTTCAATTATGTTGTATAAATATTATTATGTTGTGAATTTAAGACCAACGGGTGGGCGTGCCGGAGTGGTTATCGGGCATGACTAGAAATCATGTGGGCTCTGCCCGCGCAGGTTCGAATCCTGCCGCTCACGCTTCTCTGTCTCTTTTTTCTTTTTCTCATCATTGTTAATCATTTCCTTGAAGAATCAAAAGTTCAATTGGGGGGTGAATGTGAGCCAGTCTTTGGATTCTGTTCGTGTCGGCCCACGTCTCCTTTCCTGTTTTCTGATTCTCTCTCTCTCTGATTTGATTTTTTTGTCCCATTATCTGACGCTATAATTCGTTGATTCCGCCCTTCCTTTTGTATTCTTCCGGCTTGAAAATAAATGATATTCCTTTGTTCTTTCAGATGCTCGGTCCACCCAAAACGAAAGCCGCCACCCCCCTATCTCCCTCCTCCCATTGACCCTCCATGGCTACTGTTCACTGTTTCACGGTCTTCCATCGCACAGCATCGATTTTCAGCTTCCAGGATCGATTCGCCATACAAAGTCATCATTTTTCTGTTACTTTCTTCGACCCCTTTTCGTTTACCTCGTAAAAAAACTCTGTGAAGAACGTGGGTCAGCAGTGATTTCTGGTTGTGCTATTCTGTCGATCATTGTCTTTTCAATGCCAGCCACAGACCCACGTATTGCAAAAACGATTTGGTTGTTTGACCGAAAGTCCAAATGGTAGATGATTTGTTCAATTCATGGTATCTTAGCATCTCTGCACGCTTCGAGATATCTCACGAAAATGGGAGTCAACTGCCTTTAGTACGCCCAAGTTGTTTGGTGGTGCTGTGAAATTTTACTGTTAGGCATATTCGAATAGAAAAGACAACCTTATCTTGTTATCCTCTTGTCGCAATCACAACGTTTTACGATATCTTCTTCACAATCTGATCCTTTCCCTCTCTAGAGTCATCTCCTTCTCTTTTCTTTTCTTTTTTTTTCTTCTACTTGTGCTGCTATCTCCCATCCTAGAGAAATCTGGCCCCCAGGAAAGGTCACTGGCCAGGGAAGAGAGCAAAGGGTCAGATAAACATCAGGAACATATGCAATCTTGAGTGTGTGACCAGGGTGAGCAAGGGATCATCAGCATGATGAAGTAACTCTTCCAGAGTTCCGAGAGCGAGTGATTATCCGGTGAGGGGCACGTGGGGCCAGGCGGTATGTCCACTTGGATCGAGCATGGACCCTGCGCGACACTTATCCGTTGGAGCTTGATGATATTATATTGGAGGCGGAGAATCGAATAGCACTGCTGCCCCATGTTGGGAGGAACTCCAAGAGAAACTTCTACAAATCTTTGGTTAAAATAGAGGGAAAGAGAGCAGATATATCTTTAGCCATATTTAGAATCTAAGATTAGCACAGGATCACCACTTTTCTTTCCTTTTGTTATGTACCTGATGGCACATGGGCGGCACGCCAAGTGCCGTCTTTATGTGACTATAAATTCGAGGTCTAGAGGTCTTTGAGTCTTGTGCTCAAACGTTGTGAGATCTTCGCTCTCTCTCTCTCTCTCTCTCTGAGCTCCTGAGTTACTGTCTGCTTTCCGGTTTTCATTTGGCTGGTAGTTGTCAGGGAATTCCAGTGTTCAGATAGTTTTTCTCGAAAAGTTTCGGGTTCGGCTTTGTTTTTTCGAGCACCCGAAAAGAGAAAGATCATCATGGAGTTCAAGAAGCAAGGCAGGTCGTCTTCCTCGTTCACGGCTGACATTTTTGGAGACAAGGAATTGCCTCCGTCGTCATCTTCAACCGGAGTGTTCGCGTCTATTTTCCCACCACCTCAGTCGGTACGCACATTCGCTGATTTCTGTGCTGCGTGGATTTGCTCATTAGCAGTTTTTTTTTTCTCATGATAGTCTGGCCTGCGTGACATAGGATGTGGATAGAAGTGTTACATAGGAAAGAGAGAAGCTTTATTGTGTTGATGCAGGATTTCTTAAGGATCCGACTAAGATTCTAATTTTATGCTTATATAAGATATCACTATGTGGTAATAACATGTCAAGAACTCTTAAGAATTCTCACTTACAGCCCTGAGTCCCTGACTTCTGTAATGAGTCCACCTTGTAGCGTAACCGTGAATTGTAGTCTGGTCTTTGTTTCAGGAGAAGAGAAGTTAAATCTCCTTTTGTTTTTTCCACTGTTCTAAAATGGTATTGGCCAGTCATACCTCTCAATCCTATTTTTCGTTTTCTTAGATTGAATCCATTTACGTCATATATGTTTCTAATGAAGGCGAATCTGTTTTACTGAAATACTCCTCCTTCATGATCTCAGGTAGTAGGGAGTAAGTCAAGCTCTGAGGTCATAGGATATAGGCAGAAGCACCACAATGAAAATCAAGTGTGGAACAGCAAACAGGATAATCCAGGTTGGTGATCACGATTGTGTGGTGACTACTTATTTCCACACTCGTCAATCTTAAAATTCATCTCAAGCTTATGGGGGATTTATTACACTTCATACTAAAAGGACTTTCGTTTTCTTATGAGGAGTAATAAAGGCGCACTTGATCTCGAGTGAATTGCTTTGTAACATGCCGTAGTCAATAGTTTCATTGCCTGTGATAGCCACCCGCATGAAAATTCGCATGTTTACAGTTACATGAGATTTGAAAATTCAATAAGTAGCGGACTATATTCTCAAACTACGTGTTTTGTCAATATATTACAGTGAGTCCTGAACGTGCAAGTTGCAACACAACCAACAAGGATGGTTCGATCTTCCGAGAAGAAAGAGGAGAGCCGTGCCATCTGAGTTCATCAATTTATTACGGTGGGCGAGATGTCTATTCCCTGTCTCCTGGTGCCCAAACCTCTGCCTCCAACCCAATAGTGAGTTTCTACCAGTAACATGAGAATATCTTTCTAGGGAAGTGAGTGATGCACGAAATTGACTGCTCTTTGTCTGCCGTGTCAATGTTCCAGTTAAAGAAAGATGGAGGAGAAGATGACCAGAATGGAGCTAATTCTGTCAGTGGTGCCTCTAGAGGGAACTGGTGGCAAGGTATGAATGTCAATGAAGACGCTGAATCTAGAGAAGCTGTAATTGCTCATCTCTCAAGTAATGGTTCTTACTTCTGCAGGTTCGCTTTATTACTAGGATCTTGCCTTCTCAAGGCATGAGAACTCTTAAGACTATTTTAAAGGTAAAGTACAATCACCCGTTTCTCTTGCTTGAGCTTTATTTCTTAACTTCAGAATAATATATTACAAGGGCTGCACAAATCTCATCTTATCAAGTAGTAATCCCAAGTTGTTCCTTGTTTTCCAAAGATAATCGCCGCCTTGTCCTACCTGAGTCTCTGCCTCAACAAAATCACAATGTTCACGTTTTCCTTTATCTAGCATCCTCATTTATCTGCTTGGTGTTGGGTCATAACCTCACTTGCAAGTGCTCTTAATATCACGTGTGTTTTGCAGGAATTCAGAAGCCTGGGCAGTAAATGAGATGCGGCAGCTGTATAACTAGTTTATCTGTAACAAGAATCAGAAGCATTTTGTTATGTTCCCTTCTGTAAATAGTAGATGACCTAAAGTCTTGCCTCCATGTAAGCCTTTTCAAGGCATTTGTTAGCCTTGTTACGAGAATGTCTTGATAACCCACTCACTGCCTGGTTTACCTCCATAGATTTGGTAAAGTGATGTAGTTCTTTTTTTTTTTTTTTTTGGGTCAAAAGTGATGTAGTTCTTTGCTCTTCTAAGAATGTGAGGTTTTTATATAACAGTTCATTGTCTACAACCTATGTAGTTATATTGCTTTGCTTGTAACTCTCTTTTATTGGTCGACCAGCCAGACCATCTTAGATATTTCAATCCCAGAATCTCTTTCAAGTGCCCTAGAAGGAATTTTTCTTCTTTCATAGAATAAAAGCAATTTGCAGAAATATTCTAATTCGGTATACTAGAAAAAAAGCATGCAGCAGATGGACAATCTGCTTACTTTCAAGTTGACCATTATCCAGTTAGAAGCCACAATAAAACCACATCCATGAGTCTAACCGCATCTATGAGTTTAACTTCCAAGATTACATATTCGTATGCATCCTCACAAATTCACTAACCAGGCATTATCTTCAAGTTGCATGCACAGGAAGCATCACGAACTGCCCACTGCTACATTAAGCAAACCATTTGAGAGTCAAGAGAAGTACAGGACATGCTAGAATAAAATACTTGCACCCTTGTGCAGGCAGTAAAACGATTTTGGCTTGAAAGCTACCGGCTAATAGTCCAGGAACAGCAATACCCCTTCCTGCCGACGAAGTAACTTCGGTCTCCAGCCGAAGTTACTTTGTCTTCCCATTGCAGAAAAGCAGCATATCAAGAGTGTTCGAAGGATGATGCTTTGTCTCTGCTAAAACTTTCCACTATAAGCATGGATGGCTGTATCCAGTCTGTCCGTGTTTCCTCAGTTCTCAAAACACCTCGCTCTAGCACTGCTGATTTATTCACAACGCATTTGTTCTTGGGAATCCTCTCAGCCTCAGAAAGCGCTGCACCTCTCAAGTTGCTTGGGTAATCTTCGTTACCATTTGCAAGCTTTAGGGTAGTGGATCCTCGTATTTACAAAAATTTTCTCCTTTTGCCGAATCGTTCGACATACACAAAAACAACCTTTCATAGGCAGCAGCCATCTTGGTGGCGGCAAACAAATGCAAGCCTCTATGCCGGGCAACTTGCCCTTTTTTCTCCAAAATGATTCTGCCATCACCCCAAACCTTGTAGAGAGCTTTCTTTAGCGATTCCACCGTGGGTGGAAATGTGTATCCCACATCTGCATTAACAATGACAGACCCAGTTATACTGGCAAGCCTCGTGGCAAGGACCGGCTTACCAGAAAGCATTGCTTCTAACAGAGTATGATCCAATCCTTGAGCTCGAAGAGTTGGGTTTGCAAAGATATCAATTGCATTATAGAATCTTGCAATTTGAGCCTGTTCTAGAGGCCCCAAAACCAGAACATTAGAACCTAGATCTCTATATCTGGTACCCCAGGGACCGTCTCCGGCAACCAGAACAAGGACGTCTTCTCTGAACTTTTTGTTTTCCTTGAGTAGCTGCTTTAGGGCTTCGAACACTAACGGGTGTCCTTTATCTTTAACCAACCTACCTGCCAATCCTATGACCAGGTTTTTAGAATCCGGAATCCCAAACTTCAATCTAAAATCCCCACCGCTGATGATATCTGGCCTGAAAACATTTTCATCCACGCCGTTAAGGATCACGTGGACTCGTTCCTCAGGGATCATGTAAACTCTTTTCAGTACATCTCCAGCGTGATCACTGGTGGCAACGTGGTGAGCATAACTCGGAAAAAACTTCACCTCTTCGACCACCCTCATCACTCTTTCGGTCAATGAGTACGACTGCGGCTCATCAGGAGAACGAACAAGTTCCTGAATGACGTCGGAATGTATGGTCTCATAAGCTATTCCATGCCAGCTTACAGCTACGTTGGTTATGTTTCGCGACCGAGTGTGCATCAGACCGACACTCTCTGTGTGGATCACATCGAATGGTCTACCGGTGGAATTCTGAGATTGGAACTGCTTCCACACCAGTGCTTGGTCCAGATAACCGGCAGCGGTTGGCTTAGAGAGATGAAAGTACAAACTGCTTATCGGGTATTTCGGGAAGGACGAGTTCGGAGGAGAAGTTGTGAATATGTGGAGCTCGTGGCCTCTTTTGGCGAGCGCTATGTGAAGGGTCGAGGCATGCCTCTCAAGTCCGCCTGCGTGAGATCTGTGAGGCCATTTCTTGACGAAGACGGCAATCTTGAGGAGTTTCGGAGGCCGCCCCGGGGTGAAATCAAGGTAGTTCCACGCAGAAGCAAATGTGAGGAGGTCGATAGGTCGATCTTCATAGCGGCCTGGTATTTGAGTTTGCTTATGGCATGGACTAGTACTGGTGCAGTGAAACCAACAGAGGAATGAAGCGATCGAAAACCCGGAGAGGATGAAGATGATGGAGCATAGACAACGAAAGCTCAAGACTACAGACTTGTGATCCCTGGCCATTGAAACTAAAGTCCTAATGGTTGAACCAGATCAAAAACAGATGATTCTGAAGGAAAAGAAAAAAACAAAATATCCAATGGAACATGAAACTTACTGATGAATCTACAGTGCTGTCTGGTAGCTCATATGTTTGAAGTGGCTGCTGCACATGGACTGACAAATTTGGGATTGGAACACAGCTTGAGATGTGAGCATTTAGAGTTTTATTACGAAGTTTAATGGGGTGAGGCTTAGCTAAGCAGCAACAACTCCGTTGACTTGGGTACCAAATTTCCGCACCTATTTAAGAATTCCAAGCGTTTGCCATTACCGATGCGGATTTCCCTAAAAAAAATTTGTCCATTTGCAGACTGAAAGAAAGATGAAGAGGTCATTTCGATGGGCGCATGGTGCCATGTTTAGTGGATGCTAGCAGATTCATTGTTTTTCTACGTGTTTGATAAGTGAACCCATAAATCAAAAAGGTCCAAAACAAAAAGAATCGCCGTTGCCGGGGATCGAACCCGGGTCACCCGCGTGACAGGCGGGAATACTCACCACTATACTACAACGACTTCGTTGAGATTAATGGCTCTTAATAATAATTTTAGAGTTAATATTAATTTTATTTTTGGAATAATTTCATTGGAAATCCTAAAACTTATCGTGAATGTGCAATTGAATCCTAAAAATTTCAAGAGGATGTAATAGAATCCTAAAACTTATCACAAAAATGCAACCGGGTCCTAAAATTTTCAAACTTGTCAAATTGGCCCAATTATGTCATTTCGTTGATTGCACTTTTTGAAATTTTTAAGACTCGATCACACTTTTGTAACAATTTTTAGGACTTAATCGCACTTTTTAAAATTTTTAGGATTTGATTGTACTTTTGCAACAAGTTATAGGACTTGATTTCATTATTTTGAAAATTTTAGGACTTCATTACACTTTCATAACAAGTTTTAGGACTTCCAATGCATTTCTCCCATTTTTTTTTTTTAAATCAGTATTAAACTTATCTATTAATAAGCAGAACCTGATACATATTACAAAATCGACTGGATTGAGTTCAGTTAGCAGTGAAATATAAAGGGTCGAGGAAGGGCTATTCGCGATGCTAATTTGGCCAACTTGTGAGCAGCTCTATTGTTCGAGCGCCGTGTCCAGGAAATACTCCACCACCGGTTCCTGAGAGAAGCACAGCAATCTTGGACCAAACCCGAAATCTGCCAACAATGGGTGCTGTTTTCAGTGTTTATAGCACTTATCAGAGACACAGAGTCACTCTCAAAGAGCACCCGATCCCAGCCTTGTCAAGATGCGGCTTGTGTGCCGAGCTCTAGAGCTTCCCCTTCGGCTTCGAGAGCAGAGAGGGCGTGAGTTCCCCGATAAGGAGTTGTGGAGCACATGATCTCTGCGTTCTCGAGCCAGTGTAGCTATGGAGACCTGTGTAGTGTTCACCGCTGCATCGACATTGAGTTTTAACACACCCAAGCGCGGGAGGATGTTATAATGCGTTGATTTTGCTGGGACGAATCTTTCTCGCGACAGTTTTTGGAAGGATGTCATAATGCGTCACAGGACCAATTGGCCGTCCATCTGGACATGAGAGTCCACAATTTGGTTTCGATATTCCTAGAGACGCCAATGTATCATGCCCACCTCACATCGAAAGCGAAAAGGATGGATACCTGTTGATGGGAATAGCAACTCCGAGAGTACACCATGTACATCCATACCACTGAACCGAAGAACAGCCAAACCCCGACAGGTTTGTCACCAAACTACTCGAGTTACTGGCCAGTCTCTAATTAGATGGAGAGGCGTCTCCTCAGAGCTCTCACAAAGGGGACAGTGGGGCTTTCTGATCTGAAATATACCTAGTATTATATTACCGGAGGAAAGACGGTGACAGTCTTGATCTGTTCTTGGTAAGATGGATAATGCTGAGTATATTGAAATGGCAAACGAACTTCTGATTTACTAGACATTCTAGCATACGGGTATCAAGACATTTTAATCCGTTCCAAACATTCATTTAAGTTGTGCCATGTTACTCAGAAAATAATTCAAGATATGCCTCTTTGAAGCATTATGTCTAGCTGTGAGAGTTGCCGATGTCCTCCGCCTCCCAAGGCGTGGCTTATGGTTTAGACTTAGTTGAACTAGTATAAAAAAATCATCACGGTATCTTACCACTGAAGGGTCAATTCTGATGGGGTGGTCCAATAAGTGATAATCAAATCATCCATAAGGAAATAGAATTAGGGAGATACCCGCAAGAGCTGAAATACAAACTAGTCCATCAAACTCCAGTTACAGAAAGCAGCAAACAAAGAGCGAAAGCTTATGCAGCGCATTCCAACATCGGAAGTACAAACACTATAAACGAAACAATCAGTCGTCCCTTGGCAAAGTCCAGATCGATCAGAAACCATGAGAAGCCGGATCCTTGACAATGGTCACCGGACAAGTCGCGGTCGCCATCACATGACTGGTCACGCTCCCAAGGACCACCCTGTTTGTAGATCACAACACATTTATTCACTCCAATAAGACCAACTTAGGGAAACAATAATTCATGATCCAATTTGTAATTATCTCATTCGTTCTATAGTTTCTGCTCTTGGGAACCAAACCAATTGAAACAACCCGGATTCCTTCAAGATGGACATCCGCTATTTTAAGAATTTAATGTACCTTTGAATGGTGCCGAGGCCTCTGCTACCCATGACCAAGCAATCGAGCTTGAGATCGCCGACCGCCGCGCATAGCTTGTCCCTTGCATCGCCCCAGTATATCTTCACCACCACAGTCACCTAATCCATATCGATCAATTCACATGTTTATTTCGATTAATAATTAAATAAACAATCTGACAGAAAAAAATTTGGGTATATGCTAGGAAGAGTAATAGAGTACATGTTTCTGGCGGCAACCGGTGTCGAGCATGTCGAGGACCTCGGGATCAAGCTCGACATCGTATTTCTGGGCGATCTCCTTCTCCCGGAACTCCGATAGGGGTATCAGAGCTGCATATATTGAAATAATCAGAACGCTAGTGCTACCAATTATCACCATAGTTATAGAATAATTCAAACTCAGCAAGATAGGCAAGAGCGATCGATCTTGTTTAGGGGACGTACGAGAGCCGGTGGCGGACCAGAGGAGGTTGCGAGACTCGTCCCCGACGAAGGGCTTGATGTGGATCATGTAGAGAGTGTCGCCTTTGTCGATGAGGTTATCGATGGCCCATTTCAGGGCCAGTTTGCTTCCCCTGGAGAAGTCGACGGCCACTCCGATCTTCCTGTCCTTGGTCATGCTGGTCGACCCTCCTACTCGATCCCGATCAAAGAAGAGCAAGAAAGAAACAGCTTCGAAGATCTCTCTGTCTCTCTAGAGAGGACTAGGAGAGGAAGGAGTGGGACCCGGAGGAGATAGAAAGATAAGGCAGAAACCGAAGTGATATATGGAAGGGTTCGTGACCTTTTGATAAGGCTTTATTACGATGGAGATGACGATGATGCAAAACCACAAACTAACCAAGTCATTTTAAAAAAGAAAAAAACGGGGTCTGCAGTCGCTTTTAGCTGAGGAGATTAAGGTCAACTTTTTGCTTAGTCTTGAAGCTTCACATCGTGGGCAAATTCAATGAGATGGATACGAGTGAAGGGAGGCGGATAAGAGGAGAGATTTGCAGTTATTTTAATTGCGATTCGTTAGCTGGTTTAATGGGTCAAAGTGCCTGAAACGTACATCAGTGGCATTTGGCAATTCTATAGATTATAGGTACGGGCCACAACGTTATTATGTCTATGCATTTTGGTTAGATTGCCATTATTTTTTCTGTGAGAGAGAGAGAGAGAGAGAGAGAGATATCTAACAGTCATAACGATTGGTCAATGGATTTGGATGACAAATGTTTGACTTGACGGGAGAACAAGGAGCAAGAAAAGCTGAAGAAACAGATGAATCTCATGAAGCGACACAGAGAGAGATATTGCTCCATAAAAGTTTCTCAGTTATAAAAATTTTTCCCCAATTCAATTAAAAGGTTCTTTGTCGATAAGCGTCCTTGGGCCCTGTTCACAAATACCATAATTGCGAAAGAAATGCTTTATTGCTTCTTCTATAGTAGAAATTCGCGCTCTCGTCAAAGGAAATCTTGCGTTTGAACCGGACCTATACTATAGGTGCAATTTTCCACCTCACAAATGCAAAAATACATGTCCGAATCATTTTTTGAATCGTGTCTTATCTAATTCATTAGAGTACTTTACAATAAATGAGTGATGAGTCTATAAGCACAAAAAAAATGATAACTAAAATTAAATATTTCAATAACGTAGATGATTCCGGGACTTGGAGCTTCTTGGTTGATATTAAATGCATCCTGAGTTTCTAGAGTATCATCCTTATTTTGCTATTTTACTTGGATTCTTGTTAAGACACACGTCCACACCCGAGAGTAAACCAAAAAAGGGTACTCTCTCTATAATTGGGTCAAGGAAAAGTCAACTGTGCAGTTTTCATGATTCGTAAGCAGTGATCAGGCTGTGTACAGAGTACCGGGAATGGATCCGAGCTTGGGCTTTTTGTCGTTCATCCAACATGTTTAGCTTCACCATGGAGCTAAGCTATTGTTGGCCCATGAAAGCCACAACCTCAGAGAGAGAGAGAGAGAGGAAAGCAAAAGGCAGGCCTCTTTCAGCGTCGAATTCGATGCTAACTTTCATATGTTTAATGCTTTTCTTCAGACAGATTATTATCGCGCACTTGTGAATACTTTAAGTTTAAGCACTTTGGGAAGATGCTGAGTTTTGCAAATTTGTGTCTGGTATGACCTCCACTGATTGGCATTGGAGATTCCTTCATGCGGGCTCGACTTCATTTTCTTTATCCATTCTTCTCTTGCTTCGTATCTGTGCTCGCTACATCATGGCCCGAGAAGAGGATGGTGATGATGTCCGGAGAGGCCAAGCTGCCTTTGTAGGCTCTTCTCTCTCTGCTTTTAAATGATCGAACAAAAGCTTCTTGGCTTTGGTTTGACTTGTGTTTGGTTCCGCACTCCGCAGCAAGAGCATGATGTACTGAAGAGGCAGCTTTCTCAGGTTAGTGCCCTGCCACGGCCGAGAAAGGTCCATCGCCATCAAGGTGCTGGTTCGGGCATGAAAGCCTTTTTCCTTGGCGGGTCGGGTGGGACGGGCGTTTTCTTGCCCTGTGGAACAGGCCATCAATCCGGTACTTCTCCCTTACGATTGTAGAAATAGTTTTCATGTTTGTGAATTCACTCGAAGGTCAACCAGTCGATACTCGACCTGTATGCCATTCTAATTGAGTTCGAGTTGCTCTGGTCTTTTGATATATAGTCTGTTTCGAAATCCCGGGTCAAACTATATAATGAAAGCTTTTCATCATAATGTAAGTTCGCATTTCAATAACCAAGTCAACGTTCTTCTTCTTTTTTGGGCCAACTGCCATCAAATCAAGTTGAGACAAGCTTGTATGTATAATACTTTGCTGAGTTGAGCTCAAATTTAATTTTTCAAGCTCAATCCCAGTTCAAGACAAGCTTGGGCATACCCTATCCACTTTGAGTACTGTTTAGTTTAGTGCAGGTGAAGTTTTCTCCTCTTTCTCCTCGAAACCAGATGGGCAGTAAGTTGGAATAGAACTTGTCGTTTCAATTTGATAATTATGGGGTTTTGGATCACAGGGTGTTCGACTGTACTTATACCCGCAGGAGTAGCACAAGCCTTGAGACTCCACTTTGACAGGATCAGCTCGCAGTTTGATCCTGGTGCCGTCGGTGGTTTTCCTATGCAACCAGCTATTTTCTTGCCAAAAAGGTAAACTCGAACCGAATGTTAAGTAGACAAGCAGCATCGTACTAACTCCCAATCACACACCACCTCCAGTGACTTTGTTTCGTTATCGCACTGATATATGTTTTTGATGATGATCACTTCTTTGGCCAATTTCTGTGTTGAATTGAATGGCACCTCTTTGTTCCACTTGTATGCAGAATCTCTGATGGCAAGAGCGCGAAACCCAGATGGTAGCAGTACTACATGATTCGGGAGACATGTCTCCCTCAGGAGTATGCTGTGCCCTTATCCTCTTCTGAATTTCTGAATAAATTGTTGCCCAAATTTTGATTTTCGGCTTTTGCTTTGCTAATCATTGAGCTTTCCATGATTTACTGTAATGGCACAATAAACAGAGAAATATAATTAACTGGAGAATAAAAGGACACGGGAAAGAGCTTTTTTGGCCCTTCCTTTTGTCTATTTCCCTGCACACTAGTTATGTAAGGATGTTTTAGGTTCCTCGATCTGATCTAGTCTTTCATTTTGTCTGAAAAGTATCTAAGAAATCTCTCGGATGACGATTCCTATTGCTTTATCAAACTTTGTGAGAATCTACCAAGGCATTGACACATTCCGCGATGTCTGGCAAAAGAATAAAGAAAGCTTTTCGCCGTAATTCAAAGAAAGAATAGATTAAAGACTTGTCAGGTGGAGTCTTAATTTTGGGGCATCGCAATTGTCACATCCCAAAGTCTAGGACATTGAAAGGCGTGAGATTTTGCAATAAACATTTGATGACGCCCATCCATTACTATAGGACCAAATCCGAGCTAAGTTGCTACATTTCATGACTAGTAGATGTGAAATCGCAAAGGCACGTGATCACATCAGACAAGTCTTCTTGAATTGTTGAGAACAAAAAGTGTGAAATTAGAACTCTGAAAAAGTCATTGACAATTGTTGACACCTAAATTCTGACTACTCATAATTGTATAGTAAAATTAGGGGCTAAAGCTTAGCCCCTAACAAAAAATAATATAATTGCGCATATAGTTTTTCGGAGCATATAGTTTATCCATTGCATTTAATTGGATCGGTGGCAGACGGACTTAACAGAATTTAATTGGACTGGAGTTAATGGACTCAAGTGCAGAAATTTTGAACTTAACAGAATTAATTAGATCAAGCTCATGCGAATTAAAGATTCGGTTAAACCCGTTATTCCCTAGAGTGGTCGAGATTGGCACGTGCATTGCGCATGCGATACATCAAATTACGGGATATTGAGACAATGTCATGAAAATCTTTTGGTCACATGGGTTATTCGAAAGAACTAGTATAGGGAAAGAGCAAAGTGGATTTGGGTAGATTCGTGGGCAGAGGAACAAAGGAAGAAAAATAGGAAAGTGAGTTATTTTTATTCACGTTTCCGCGATACATGGGAAGATTGTGAAGCCATCATATTCGGTTAAAAAGGGGTGAGAAGGAAAGAAAATCGATTTTTGCACACGTGAAATTAAAGAAAGGGAAAGAAAATAACAAATGAGGGAGAGAAGCAAAGGGAATTTGGATTTTACAAATCCAAATTTAGATTTTACAAGAAGGAAAGTAGATGTTAGCCTTTTCATTGAAAGTCGGAGTGAGCGATTTCAGGTTCTGCACAGGTTCCATCTCAAACCTAAAACCTACCCATTCCTCATTTTTTGGAACTTGAAACTTACTTTACATACTTTGGAATCTGATCACATTTATGACCACCACTTGCTTCTATGATCCTTTGACCACAACTTATATTTAGACACACGAAGAATATGAAACATTAACAAGTCACAAGATGAAAGCTCAGACTAGTGATTTCAGATTATACACTCATTATTTAACATTATGGAACACTGTCTACTAAGGTTTCAAATTTTAGGTTCCAAGTTCTTACTTGCCTAGAATTTGGAACCTACCCTGAACTTGAAACCTACCCTGTATACCTTAGAATTGAGATATGATTTGCAAATCTATTGTTTCTAAATTTAAATGGATATAGATAATATTTCTTGTGATTCGATGTCGTATTTGATGTGGATTTGATTTCTTTCTGTATTTGTTTGATTTGAATTGATTCTGCTTTTTTAAAAACAAATCCAAAAAAGAGATTAGCTACAATTGAAGTAGATTATTTTTAGGATAAATTGCATGTTTAAATTAGGGAATTTAATTAACTTCGGATTTCATAAAAACTACAAAAATTAAAAATAAACATGAACATGTCATATAGATTAATTGTTTCACGCTTGTATGTCATCTTGCCACGTCGTTCATAACTTTTCATTCGTCATTGCTTGCGTGTCATTTAGCAATCGTATGTTAATTAGGTTCATGGAATTGTGTGTCATATTAAATTAATTCAGTAATGATTTTTGCCTGTAATTAAAATTAGGTCATATTATAATAGTCCATTTAATCGTCGCTAGAATTAGGATTAGGATATTTAGGTAAATCGGATGTTGCGTGTCCTGTTAGACTGGTAGATGTAAAAACGCAAAGGCACCTGATCACATCAGACGAGTCTTCCTGAATTGCATAGAGTGGGAAATTGGAACTTTGAAAAAGTCCTCGGCAATGCAGTGCAGGATGTCTCTTCTGACTGGTATGACTCGGTTTTTTTCTTTTTTTGGTCGGATAAAATATGACTCATTTGAAACGCCACAATTTAATACTCAATCAGCCGAAGACACCAAAAAAACGATTCGCCTAGTACAGATTTCACTTGGCTTTTATTGAGTCTATATCAGGTGCTTGTTTGAATTGCTTCATTAATGCATTTTTAGTCAGAACGGTGAAGTTTCCATGTGGGTTCCTTTTGAAAACAGAAGTTGAACAGGGCAGAAGTATCTCACTGGTTTCGCAGACTCTTCAAAGGGTCCTATACGTCCTTAAATACTAACCTGGGTTGCTATTCATACGGCAATCATTCGTGCAGTCTCAGTTTCAGATTCCAGAGTTATGGAGTTCGAGATCGGTCATCCCGTCGCCATGCTTGAAAGTGAAACATGCCGCTTGGTGTTGGTGCTCTTCCCCTCGCAGGGCCACATTAATCCCATGCTTCAGCTAGCCACCATACTGAACTCGAGGGGCTTCTCAATAACTATTGCTCATCCTGAATTCTGTTGAGGAAAACTCCTATTGATTTTGAAGTTGACAAAACCTTCTATATTTTTGTAAATCTGATACTTGTTCTGAACAATTTTATTCCAGGTCTGTATATTCTGGAAGCTTAGAAGAAAGTTATTCAGACTTTACAAACCGTCAAGTATGTTTTTGAAGACCCACATAATCTAGGTTCCGAGATTCGCACGCTGAAGTTATTCGATGCGTATGCGTATAGTAGAAGTTTTTCGATGCAAATGCGACGAAGAAATTATTCGGACGAAATTCTTCGGACGGACGCTGAAATTCTTCGAGGCGCACGCTTGAATTTCTTCGACGCGAATTCGTAACATATCACAACAGCTAGTAATCCGGCATGGATTTCATGAAGGAATGTTCGATTGTCTCAATCTGAATCAGATTGATTGACAAATCAAACATCACGACAAGAATGCATTACAACGGACAAAACTCTACTTATGGAAACCAAGATTCTGATTGTATGGGCGAGCAGAATCAGCGGGATTTAGAATCTGTCAACCAACGGCTACTCAATCCTTATACAAATCTGTCCAAGGTGAAGATTGGAAGATGATCCTCTCAAAGTCGTCCAACGGCTAGTTTGGAAGTAGAGGAGTATTTAAGGAGATCAACGAGCAGCGTAAGGAAGAACAGAATCAAGAATCAACAAGTCCAAAGTCGAGCATACTCCAATCATTTCTCTTGTCGTTCGAGCAAAACATTAAGATCTTGAGGGATACTTTGTAAGAGTGATTGTGTGAGATAGAGAGTCCTATCATACACAAGAGTATTGACTCTCGAAGTTGTAATTCCTCTTGATTACATAGTGAAATCCACCCGAGACCGTAAGCGTGGGAGAGTGGACGAGGCTTGCTATGCCGAACCACTATAAACTTGTGTGCAGTTTTCTATCCCTTAACTCTTACTTTACATACCGCACATCAAGAGCAGCGTCTATATAATCTCGTCTTGAATCTGAATTTTATTCAGACTCTTCTGTGATTTACTTTGTTTCCGCATAAATTTTCTAAAATTGTTTTAGATCACCTATTCACCCCCCTCTAGGTGATCCTTGCTAGCTACATCAAATTCAACTCGCCCAATCCTTCCAACTATCCGAATTTCACCTTCTTACCAATACCAGATGGCTTGTCTAAAAGCAGCCTTACTGTTCAGGACTTCCACTCGACGATGCTTGCTATTCACAGGAACTGCCGGGAACCCCTTCGAAGATTTATTCAACAGATGTTGGAACAGAATGATCCACAGGGCCGGGTTGCATGCATCATCTATGATGCGCTGATGCACTTTGCTCAAGAGGTGGCTGCTCAATTGAATCTGCCGAGTATTAATGTTCGAACCAGTGCAGCTGCTTCTATGTTGGCTTTTGCCGCCCTTCCCCGGGCCAACGAGCAAGGCTATATAACTTTCACAGGCAAGTTTGAATTGGGAAGTTTATCTAAACGATTCACACATGGAACATCTACTATCCAAAATCAGAAACTAATGCTAGAATTGCTTCTGATTTGGCAGATTCTTTAATTCAGGATGAATCCCTCAAGTTGCAGTCCCTCAACATCAGGGACCTTCTCATTACCATGGGGGAGAATCCCTCGGACACCGTTCTAGAGCTTCGGGCAGCCACGACTAGTGCGACG
Source organism: Syzygium oleosum (assembly GCF_021117445.2). Classification (NCBI taxonomy): domain Eukaryota; kingdom Viridiplantae; phylum Streptophyta; class Magnoliopsida; order Myrtales; family Myrtaceae; genus Syzygium; species Syzygium oleosum. Next base: position 20,071,089 of record NW_026607487.1, read on the forward strand.
AGAAATTCTTGTGCAGCCATCGTGAACACAATACATTTCCTCGAAGAAGAAATGCTCCCGAAGATTCAAGAATATTTCCATGCACCGATATATGCCATTGGCCCTTTTCACAAGTTAGCCCCTTCTTCCTCTAGCTCATTACTGAAGGAAGATACCGGGTGCATTTCATGGCTCGACAAACAAGCTAGCAGATCAGTCTTGTACGTGAGCTTCGGCAGCGTGGCTAGCATGAACGAGGAACAACTGCTCGAAACTGCCATGGGATTGGCCATGAGTGAGAGGCCTTTCTTGTGGGTGGTACGACCCAGTTCGGTGGGCTGCACGGAGTGGCTCGAGCTCTTGCCAAAGGGACTCCAAGAAATAATTGGACAAAGAGGTTGTATTGTGAAATGGGCACCGCAGAAGGAAGTTTTGGCTCATGGTGCAGTAGGAGGATTTTGGACTCACTGCGGATGGAACTCGACCCTGGAAAGCATCTGCGAAGGCGTTCCCATGCTCTGCTGGCCGGTGTTTGGCGATCAAGGTCTGGATGCGAAGTATATAAGCCACGTATGGAAGATCGGACTGGAGTTGGAAGCGAAGCTAGAACGAGGGAAGATTGCGGGAGCCATCAGACGACTAATGGTAGAGGAAGAAGGGGAGGAGATTAGACAACAGGCCCAGGCATTCAAAGAGAGAGCTGAACGGAGTCTCGACATGGGCGGTTCCACCAACACTGCATTGAATGAATTGGTGGAACTGATCCTGTCATTCCAACCTCAACACGTAACATCGGATTAACCGTTTCCAACTGCCACCGGAGTATCTGTTTATGCACTCAAATACCATTTATCGAGTGGACATTTTGCTCGCACCAGAAAGTCCAGCGGCAGATTGGAGATCAGCATCATATTTCAGTTTTCGGGTGTTTCGATATCAAAACTTTTGTATTGCAATTTCACAATTTCGCATACGTATGTTTCTCCCCCCTTTTAAAACAGTTTCATAGGCGCGATTCAATACGATCAGTTGCATGAAAATCAAAGAGTAACCTAGAGCCAAGATCGCAAAAATGGCATACGTAACTCTAAATACAATGTTAACAGAGGCCGACAGGAAAAGATTTCTCACAGAGCAGAAGCATTTCTGGCAGAAAAACACGAAATGCATTTCGTACAATTTGTTTATGGGAATTTTTTATCCAACAGTCTCATACGGTAGAGGAAAGAAGCGTGCCGGCTGAACACTGTTTTCCAATAGTGTCTTTTACTTTGTTTTATATCTCCAAAAGATTTCTTGCCATTTAGTGGATGGATGCAACGGATAATTTGACACTTGATGCACCAATGAAAGAGGATGCACGCGAGTCGTGCTGAACCTGCTCAGCAACTTCAACCCTATTGTTAATTTCTGCAGCATTGGCCCCAACGCGCCGTGTCCAACTCCCAAATACAATTATCTGACTCAGTCATTATCATGTGAGCCGTCTTTAGAGAACTCTTCGCTCTTTTGACCGTCCTGCAGCATTTAACAAATGAGTATCCATCACTGAATGATTGTGCCCGTCCCTTTCATGCCCTTTTAAATATGAAGAAATGAACCGCCGATTGCTTAATGATAGACCACAGATTGCATAATGAAAGACCACTCAAGTGAGTTTTGGCCTCGCACCTAATGGCAACGGCCGGAGATAGGAGGCAGCGCCTTTTGGTGCTAGTGCCTTGTCCTTACCAAGGTCACCTGAATCCGATGCTTCAGCTCGGAGCGGCTCTTCAATCGACCGGCTCTTTTTCCGTCACAGTAGCTCACACCGAGTTCCACTTCCCTAACCAATCTAACCACCCTCAGTTCGATTTTCTTCCCGTAGCAGACAGCTTATCCGATGCTGACACGTCCTCTAGAAGTTTTATATCAACCATCTTGAAGCTCAATTTCAACTGCAAGACCTCGTTCCAGCAATCCTTAACGAGATTAAGAGAACAAACAGATTGCCAAGACGAGATTGCCTGCATAATCTATGATTCACTCATGTATTTTGCAGAAGAAGTAGCTCGAGAGCTGAAAGTCCCATGTATCATATTCCGCGCCTGTAGCGCCGCCAATACTTTGACCTACAACGAGTACCCTCGACTCCAGGAAGAAGGCTTCATTCCATTGCTTGGTAAGTAAACCTCTATGCCACATATCTAGACTAGACATCACTCATCAGGCGTAGCTTAATTTGACCATGAACAATATACCCCTGAACTGCATAAACTTTGCATTCATCTTTATCACTTTGCAGATTCAAAGCCACTGGAGCTCGTACCACGGCTTCATCCCCTCAGATTCAAGGATCTTCCCATATACAAGTTCGAAGGCCTCGAAAAATTGTTACTACTGCTCAAGAGATCTAATGAAATAGGAACTTCGGTCGCATTCGTCCTGAACACCATCGAATGCCTTGAACAGTCACCATTGATGAAGCTTAGACAGGAATACCCGGTTCCCTTTTTCACCATAGGACCTCTAAACAAGATTGCTCCACCTCTCTCCAGCAGCCTAATTGAAGAGGACGAGAGTTGCATCGCGTGGCTGAACAAGCAAGCCAAGAATTCAACCCTCTATGTGAGCCTGGGAAGCATAGTGTCCATTAACGAGAAAGAGCTCATCGAAATGGCTTGGGGACTCGCAAACTGCGAGCACCCCTTCCTGTGGGTCGTACGTCCTGGGTTGGTTCACGGGTCGGAAGCGATTGACCTGCTCCCCGACGGCTTCGCAGAAATTGTGGGCGAGAGGGGCCGTGTCATAAAATGGGCACCACAGCAGAAAGTCTTGGCGCATGAGTCGGTCGGGGCGTTTTGGAGCCATTGCGGCTGGAATTCGTCCCTCGAGAGCATCTCCGAAGGAGTCCCAATGATATGCACACCGTGCTTCGGGGACCAGAGAGTGAACGCCAGGTACCTGAGCCATGTTTGGAGGGTAGGCCTGTCGCTGGAAGACATGGAAAGAGGAGAGATCGAAAGAGCTATAAAGAAGCTTATGGCCAGCAACGAAGGAGAGATCGTGCGGCAGAGGATGACGGACTTGAAGCACGAAGTGATGCATAGTATCAAAGAAGGTGGCTCTTCTTACAATTCCCTGCACGAACTGGTCAAGTACATCAACGCATTATAGATGACTTGTGAAGGTGCAATTGATAGTTTCCTATTTTTTCGCCAGCATTTTGAGTTCTTCTTGAGCCACCTCCATGTAACCACAAGCTCCTTATATGGGAAAGAATTGTTGGTGTGTTCTGAGAAATGGTTAGCTTGGCTCTCGTTACTGTCGAGAAGTCGAAGATTACGTCACAAGCTTTGGTAACAGATCAAGAACAGAGGCAATGTAGCGTAATAAGTTATCATTGTCAGAACCAGTTGTTACAGCAGTAAGATAGCAGATAACTCGAGCACTGACATTTCATCAAACACTTCCTCACACACCCAAAATCCCACAATCCCATCCATTCTCTCTCTCTCTCTCTCTCTCTGTGTCACATACACACACGGACACTGCTCCTGAATTATTACTACACAATCCAAAAGCACACAGCAAAGGCCAACGGCCAAATTTAAGCACCATACTAGGTCAGCCAGTGATCTCAACGACCCTGACATTGTCTCGCCTCGGAGCTTCTTCCACGACCTTCGGAACAGTAACGACGAGAAACCCATCCTTCATATCGGCCGTGACCAGGTCCAACCTCGCGTCCCCCGGCAACACGAAGCTGCTCGAGCACTCGTGTCCGCTGATCTTGAGCACTCTATCGGCGCCGACCTCGATGACGACGTCGTCGCTACCGAGACCCGGGAAACAGCCCTTGAAGAGATGGGCTTCGCGGGTCTCCCTCCAGTCGACCCGGGTACGGACCGGCGCGAGGGCGCCGGCGAAGAAGTCCGGGAAGCGAGAGGAGAGGGATGAGGAAGAGAAAGGGGAGGCGGCGAACGGGTCCCAGAGATCGAGGGACGGGAAGAGGTCGTTTCTCAGGTTCATCAAGGAGTCCCAAACGGCGTCCGGGGAGAATGGGTCGTCGTCGCCGGCGACCCGCCGTCGGTCGGTGACCGGGATGATCGACATTTTTCTCCCTGAGCTAAGCTAGTTCGCGTTCAGCTGCAGCAATACCGAGTGTGTATATGGGAAAGTGATGACGATGGCAGAAAGAGAATCCACACGTTTCAGAAATTGCCCCGAGCTTCTAGTAAATTCGGTGGACTCCGGTGGACCTATCGGGTCGGGTTAACTTTATCCACCAAGTTCCCGAGCCTTCTCGGATACGTTTCTTTTCTCCCTACGATGAACCCTGCCATGAACATGTCAGGATCAAATCCGGGACCTGATACTCTCCCGACCCCACCCCCAAATCACCAGCCATGATGAATAGTATGGAACCTAGTGTTAGTATTGGATAGGCGCATTTTCCCTAGGCCTAATTCCTGACCCGACAACGATGAGAACACCTTCAATCTCAAAGGTGAACAAAATACTCCCGACACTGAAAACTGTCCGTAACTTGCAACGTGCAGTCCGTTTTCCATTTCTGGGAAATGGAAATTTTTATGATACCTGACAAACTTGAACTAACTCAGCGATGATAGTAATGACGACGGTGCTACTACAACAAACACGATAAGGCCTACATAATTAATGGTTAAAATGATATTGATCCGCATGGTGAAGAGACCATATAATAACTTCTCCAATGGCAACACACACGTCCCTCCGGCCTTATAATTTCATCAAACACCTGTGAACAACAATCAAGACTTCATAAAATATTCAACAGCCAGGTGTCTGATCGTGCTTTGCTCTTCAGTAAGAACCCCATCTCAGAATTCCAATTCAACTGAGATTAACGCTGCTATTTATTTAAGAATACAAGTCTTCCCAATAACTGTGGACAGCGAGCATTCAGGACCGCCGCTGCCACTGCCACAAAGTCCAAACTAAACAATAAGCAGAGGACCTCGTAAACTCATAAGACACACAGAAAAAAAGGACTATAATATCAGCAGTTCCTGGCTTTCCTCAAAAATCCGACTGGGCATCTACTCTAGGATGACACGGATCAGCTGCACCAGCATATTCTACATTGGCGGACGACCAGATCCAAGCAACTGGCCTATTAGACTATTCACCTGCGATAAGTTTTTAAGAGAAAGAAAAGAAGACTTAAAAATTATCCCAACGAACAAATGTCCTGCTAATGCAATCATATAGCTACACAGGAAGATACACCTCAAGATTACCAAAGAAAACTATAAAGTACGGTAAGTTCTCGGAATTCGCTGCTTTTTACCAGTTGAGGAAATTGATAATTCCAAGAGTAAGAACTAGTTAGTTAAAAAATGAAGAATGCTTTGTCTGACAGCTTTTCCGTAATAGAATGAAAACTGGAACAGCTAATTTGCCTACTAGCTGACCCCATCAACACAAACTTGAAGAACTATTTTTGTGTTGGACAAAAGACCAACAATGCATATTCATGTGTACTCATGAAGAAAACCTCCTTTCATTACATAATACAGCCTAAAATTTTCCAGTGTGCAAATACATTAGTAATAACAATGATCAACATAGCACAACTACCCAAATTAGATATGACAGCAGAAACATTGACTGTAAATGTTCTTTTTCATAAGTAATGACTCTAATCAAGTGAAGAAAAAAAAGATGGACCAAAAGAGCTCCCCATGAAAAAGATAAATTGTTTAAACTTCTGAAAAACGAAAACATCAATATAACTGGGAATTCCAAGCACAAAGATAAGAACAGTTGCAGCAGCTGTTTAGAAAGCATATCACAAAGTTAAAATTATGTTCATGACGTAATCACTGAGCTCAGTGAGAAAAAATATATCACTCCAAGCCTTACCTGCCAATACTTTGAAACACATCGATCAATGCAACTATTTTCACCCATATTTAGCTCCGATTCTTTATACCTGAGAAAGTAAGGAATAACATTAAGAAAAGCGCATGATCAATTAAAATCTCTTACAATGTCTCAAGAGTAATTGATAAATGCACCAATATGCAGCTCATTATCATAAAGGTCAGCTAGAACGTTCTTCTTCCACAGCCAAAAGTATAAGGAAAGCTTAGTGCTAAAAGTACAGGAACATAAGACTTCACTTACTTTTTCTCGACGCACTTGTTAAAACATGTGTTCGTAAGCCTGCACCAAGGAACGAAAGAATTGATGATGTGATAACAGGGAAAGTGGCCGCTAGAAACAGAAAGTACTCCATTATTTCTATGATTGAATAACTAAGAACACTGCAGTCCCATTCAATGACACTCCGCATGATCAGACTGCTCGGCAAAGAAAAGTATCACAAAAACTTCCCAACAAATTATGATGAATAAGAGAGCTAAGCTTGGAAGAAGCCAGACACAAGCATTGTAACGCTCCTTTCTCTGTTCTCACTAAGAAAAGAGGGTTCCAAGGATTAGATCCCCAGGTTGTCCCAAATATTAGTCATTTTCTGTTAAAAACATCCCCTAAGATTGATGGGAACGAACAAGAGAAAAATTAAGAATAACTATCCATAAATTGGCTTTTAGATCAGAGGTTTTATGAAAATTCATTCCACTAGGATCACTTTTCAGAAATCTTAAAAAAGTTCCTCAATGCCATTATCGTCAAGGATGCTTGAGTAAAAATCGCGTCCCATGCCACTCTTAACCTCACCACCAGGATCATGAACAACATGATATGAGCAAAGAGTGACATTGAACTGCAAGTTAAAAACAGCCTATTATTGATGGTCCATAAGCTATAAAAGCACATTCATCCTTGACTCGTCTTCCCCAGAAAGGAAGGCACTAGTCACAACGCATTGGTACAGGAATTGAAGGCATACTCTTTAAGCCCGAGATGAAAAACAGGAGCGCATATATAAAATAAACTACAAGAAAGGACACTGGCTACACCAATAATCTGGTTCACATCGATGATCCATGAGCTACTCCATACCGACAAAGAAAAGATTATTGCTTTGGTGAAATAAGCAATGGGAGATACAGACAAGAGGACCCACTTGTTAAAAAGTTCCACCCGGTATTCCATCTCCTTCTCTGCCATGCCAAAAATCTGCCGGAGCAAAGACTCATAAGTGCAATGCACAATTTCAACGAGAACAACAAGCTGAAAAAATTGCTTAAGTCCACTGAACATAACAAGGGCATCAAATCACTTTCCCCAAAAAAAACCCAACCATCCAAGAAAACACAGCTAATCACCTGTTCCTTGTCCAGACCAGTCGGAACGTTATTAGCGGCCGCCATGACAACCTGAAAAGCAACAAAATGACCAAAATCAAACCAATTCAACAGCAACTGACGATCAAGAAGGCAAAGAAAGGAGGAGGACGAATGAAGGAAAGATGCGTAGAAGAGATTGACGAAAGAACACGACAAGCATTTGCAATCCTACGAAATCCAGTAACTGCAGGGAGGTTCGCTAGCTCTAGAATCCGTCTCGCAAGTTCCTGTGCTAGATGAAAATGCACGTGACGAGAGAGAGAGAGAGAGAGAGAGAGAGAGAGAGAGTGTACCTGGCCGTGAGCGAGAGGTTTTGGCTGGTCGCCGGTGAAGAAGACGATGCGGAGTCGGCGTGCTCGAGCGTGCGCTCGGGTGAAGCGGAGGAGACGGTGGCGATGGAGATCGACTTCGATTGAAGCAGGAGCAAGGTTGTATTTCGAAGTCACCTGCAAAACCCTAGGGACCGAAGGAGCAGTTTAGCATTAGCCTGCCCCTGTCTTCCCCGCACTTACGTGGCTGCGGGAAAAATTGAAAAATAAAAAAAAAGAATTTCCCCATGTTGATTCACGTATTTTTTTCCTTTTATTTTTTGCCCTCTTTCTTTTCCAATTTTTTGGAACTTTTTGTTATATAAATTAAAATACACCATCCAACTCGAGAACTTCAAAAAATGCACTTATATACCCACCACACACACGTACAGTTGCGCAAAGTTTTACAATACTCATTTTTTTGGGGTCGAATTTTACGATACTCTTATGGAGTTTCAATAATTTGAAATTTTGATGAGTAAAAATGAGACTGAAAATTGCTCTTGACCTTTTTTATTTCAAGGCATACGCATGAAATTTCATGCGGCGGTATTATTTAAAGAAAAATCGTACGATTTTTTTGAGAATTCTGATTGAGATATAGCTAATAATGCCAAAGTTTATCTTCGTAACAAAATAAAACAATGCAACAGGCATCGTAATCAAACGATGCTATTAACACTTTAACACCACTCTAATTCCCATGTCTAAGGTGCGATTTCATTATGTAAAGGGAAATTATATGTAGTCATAATAATCTAACGAAATCTCACATTCATAATCGTAAGATATGAGATAACACTTTAATAGGTGTAGCACATAAACTCAAATTTTTACAATGGATCAATATCTTGGTTCACGAAATTTAAAACTTTAACCGACGATGCCACTCAAGTACTTACTCATTCCATTTTCCTCCAACTTCTCTGATTAGGCCCAAACCCAATTGGGCACTCTTTTTTAGAAAACAAAATACAAATAGCGAATATTGTGCATGTTAGCATCAAAATACACCTTGAGTTAGCATCAATGGTGGAGTGGCAGTTTTCACAGCAATTACAGGGTGGCAACCATTGAGGAGTTATAGAGAAATATGAGTATATATTATCAGGATGATGATGGGGGCTTGAGATTAAGATGTATGTTTTGTGGTCAATGTCTTCGTTGATTCCTAGTTTTTTTAATTATTTCACAAATTAATATCTGAACTTTAGTTTTGTTCAAGAATCATTAATGGTATAATGATCATGTCACTGCTTTGGCAAAATCTGTATTTGCCAAATACCTTACAATGTTCTTCCTTCATTTGCCAGAATAGCACAGTACCATACAAGTTTTAGGTGACATAGCACCTTACAATTCTCATATCTATTAGGCAATTAGACAGATACAACCGCAAACACAGACATATGTAAGTATGACCCCCTAGTAATACATGGGAGCTTCAGCAGGGGCATATCCAATCTCATAGTAGTGTTCACCAGCAGAGAGACTCCCCATAGGCGCGGCGCCCATGGGACCGGATGCTGCGCCGTTGCTTCGAAACTCTCTCATCGCCCGCTTCGGGTTGCTCCGTTGCACATCACAGAGATCCGACAAATAGACACCTGTTAAAGATCGATGGCAGAGTCAGTGATAGCGAAGATTTGAGGAGGACAATGTTGCTTCAAAGCAGATGGCACGGATTGATTCGCGGTCGGGAATTACCTTCTCCGAGGGCCAAGTTGAAGTAAAGATCAACAATGTTGGGGCAGTTGTGGTAACATGCCGGTGAGCAGAGCTTGGCAGTGAAGTGAGGCTGAAGGAGAGCATCTGAAGATATGCCAACGGACTGCCTATCCACTCCACAGGCACGGATGCAATCATCGGTCTCGATCCACTCTTGCATGATATCCACAGCCACCTGAGAGGTCTTGCATTCGTATTCCGTCTTCCTATCCATCGGGCTCACGTAGTTCTCCAGGACACACCGCCTTCCATTAGACGCGATAGAGAACGAGCAGAGATGTGTAGGCAACTGCTCGCATACAATGTCACCTGACAACGGAAAACACAAGTTAAAAGAGACGGGTCAATCGAGAAATCAAATAGCTTGTCACAGTTGCGCTGCGGCGAAGAACAACCATGGGTTATACCCAGAGCTCCTTGGAGGAAGAGCGAGAAGGCGAGGAAGAGGATCAAGGCCATTTTGGGAGAAGAAGAGGAAGCCTGTTTCTCAGACAACGTTGCTACGAACCAAAGCACAATTGAGAGATCTCGGTGTCCTGCTTGTTGTGCTTTGGTTTGTAGCAACTTCTCTTTTGCTGGTGATGAATCTCTCTGGAGGATGCTAGTTTATATAGCACGAGGTGTTGAGGACCCTGTTGTAACGAAGAACCTTCGGTATGAATATAAAAGTGCAAGCTAGCGAAGGGCTTCTCGTTTCTGTACCGTAATTCGATGACCCTCCATGAGACAACCATAGGGGAAGTCTAGTTTAGTGGTAACGAAATCAACAAATTTTGGATCGTTTCGGCCTCTCCAATGTGCCACATGGAAGCTTCTCAAGAGATTGGATTGAAAAAAGATGGTGCCGGAGCCTTCAAGCATCTCAGAACCATTTTGACGTTTAGCCTAGGACTTATGTTTTGGCAGCCCCCCCGTCTAGCTGCGATCCTTTCAAAGCGAGACTTTCGCTATCAAGTGGCATGATCACTATGTGCGGCTCCTCGTACATTGTGAAACAGCACATAAAGACTGCAAGATTCGCAAAACTTACCATCTTGTAAAACAAATTCATATACGTCCGGAGACATTCTTGATCTCGAGTCTCGACTTTCATGATCTATGTACGCACATCGACATAGCCATCTATGCATGCTAAACATAGATTAGCTCCTACATTGTGAAACAGCACAAAAAGACTGCAGGATTCACGAAACTTACCATCTTGTAAACAAATTCATATACATTCGGGGGCATTCTTGTACTCGAGGCTCGACTTTTGTGATGTATGCACAATCGACATAAAGACTGCACAAGATTCGCAAAACTTACCATCTTGTAAACAAATTCATATACGTTCGGAGACATTCTTGATCTCGAGTCCATTCTTGATCTCAAGTCTCGACTTTCATGATCTATGCACATCGACATACCCCATCTATGCATGCTAATCATAGATTAGCTCATACATTGTGAAACAGTACAAAAAGACTGCAGGATTCACGAAACTTACCATCTTGTAAACAAATTCATATACATTCGGAGACATTCTTGTACTCGAGGCTTGACTTTTGTGATCTATGCACAATCGACATACCCCATCTATATATATATGCATGCTAATCATAGATTAGCACCTATCGGCCAACACGACAGGAATTCAAAGGTTGATGAGCGACCCACTGAAACTACTCACATTACGGCGTTCACAACTTCACCGTAATTCAGCAAGCAAAGGATCGAGAACTTGCTAGGGAATCAAGAAAATGAAAATTGCCACAAAATCTAGTCTTACTGAATGCAATATCAGTTTATAAAAGATAATAGGAATTTGAAGGATCTTGTCTAAACATATAGCAGTAAAACTGCAGGTTACAGAAAAATCTAAAATATTGTCCTTAATTTTCCCCCCCCTCATCAACCAACTTCACATCCTACAAACCAGCAACTGGAAGTTGAGGTTAGAAAGAATGGCTGCTAGATCATGATAGCAACTTCTCCATCTGAATTCAACAACCAATCAGATGTCCCTCACTACATATCCTCCTCCTCCTGATAATCACCCTCCTCTTCCTCGTACTCCTCATCATCGGCAGTCGCATCCTGATACTGCTGGTATTCCGAGACCAAGTCGTTCATGTTGCTCTCAGCCTCAGTAAACTCCATCTCATCCATCCCTTCCCCAGTATACCAATGCAGGAAAGCCTTCCTCCTGAACATGGCAGTGAATTGCTCACTCACCCTCCTGAACATTTCCTGAATTGAAGTCGAGTTACCGATGAATGTTGACGCCATCTTGAGGCCAGTGGGCGGAATGTCACATACAGTCGACTTCACGTTGTTGGGGATCCACTCAACAAAGTAGGAAGAGTTCTTATTCTGCACATTGAGCATCTGCTCATCCACTTCCTTGGTGCTCATCTTCCCACGGAACATGGCAGATGCGGTGAGATAACGCCCGTGACGCGGGTCCGCTGCGCACATCATGTTCTTGGCATCCCACATTTGTTGAGTTAGTTCGGGGACCGTGAGGGCACTGTACTGCTGCGACCCACGAGAGGTAAGCGGAGCAAACCCCACCATGAAGAAGTGAAGACGAGGAAAGGGTATGAGGTTCACGGCAAGTTTCCTTAGGTCAGAGTTGAGTTGCCCCGGAAACCTCAAGCAGCAGGTAACTCCGGACATTGTTGCAGATATCAAGTGATTCAAATCTCCAACTGCAACAACCGAACAGACATGATTTGCTCAGTTCACAAGTAAGCCCAAACGCAGGACAAGAATACACCTGCCCCAAGTATTTCTTCAGCAATCACAGCCAGTAGATCTCCCAAAATATATTCTACCATCTAATCAATTTGGATCCATCACATAAACATTATACTCAACTATCCACTAACAGATTTTTTTGCGTTCTTATTATCTAAAAAGAACGATCTATTTTAAACAGAACTACACACCAACAAACACATCATAATGTTAAAAGAGAAGGAAAAGAGGGAACTCACAGCTAGGAGTGGTGAGCTTGAGCGTTCGGAAGCAAATGTCGTACAAGGCCTCGTTATCGAGAACCATACACTCATCGGCATTCTCGACGAGCTGGTGCACGGAGAGCGTGGCGTTGTAGGGTTCCACAACGGTATCAGACACCTTGGGAGACGGGAAGACGGAGAAAGTGAGCATCATCCTATCGGGATACTCTTCCCTGATCTTCGAGATCAACAGCGTCCCCATCCCCGAACCAGTACCTCCGCCCAACGAATGGCACACCTGAAACCCTGCCCTCGAAATTCACAAGCGGAAAAATCAGTTCCAAAGCGCGAAACCAAAAACCCTAATCGCAAGCAGAAAAAATATATAAAAAATTAGAAAACCATCATAAATCGAGACCGGAGGAGAAGAGAGAACGCGTCTCGTACCCTGCAGGCAGTCGCAGTTCTCCGCCTCCTTCCGGACCACGTCGAGGACCGAGTCGATCAGCTCGGCGCCCTCCGTGTAGTGGCCCTTCGCCCAGTTGTTGCCGGCGCCGGACTGACCGAAGACGAAGTTGTCGGGGCGGAAGATCTGGCCGTAGGGGCCGGAGCGGAGGCTGTCCATGGTGCCGGGCTCGAGGTCCATGAGGACGGCGCGGGGGACGAAGCGACCGCAGCTGGCCTCGTTGTAGTACACGTTGACCCGCTCCAGCTGGAGCTCGGAGTCGCCGTGGTAGCGACCGGTGGCATCGATGCCGTGCTCGGCGCAGACGACCTCCCAGAACTTGGCGCCGATCTGGTTGCCGCACTGGCCCCCCTGGATGTGCAGGATCTCACGCATCTTCGCCTTCTCGAACGATCGAAGGGGGAAAAGGGAGGGAGGATTCGAAAGGCGAGATGAGATCTAGAGAGAGAGAGAGAGAGAGAAATGGAGGAGAGGAATAATGGAGGATGGTGAGGTTTGTCCGTATTTATATGGAGAGAGAGAGAGAGAAATTAGGGCTTCGAAATTCAAACGGTTGAGAGAGATTTTTTTTTGTTTTTCTTCTTTTAAAAAAATTTGTTGGAGAAACGAGTGGGGGAGAATCGATGGGCCAGGTGGCCGCCACTTCGAGGGCCCCTCAACGGATAGAAATCCAACGGTTGACACGAGAGTCGTGCGCTGTGTACGCCCGCCTTTTTGAAAATTCAAATTTGAAGCTTTGGGCGGGAGAAACGGTGGAACGGCTCGGTCTCGTCTCCCGAAGGGGGCGCCCTCGTAATTTCACTTCGACATTTTTTTGAGGCAAAATGAAGAGAGAGAGAGAGAGAGAGGAGATTGCGATGTCTAGCCGTTTATTTTCATTTTTAAATTCGATTTTGCTCTCATTTCTACCGTTGAAAAAAATAAATTTTCAAAGCCTTGTGCTGTCCAAGTGAGCAATTTCATGAAGGGTGCTCAAAGAAGGTTTTAAGATTAGGGTACAATCAGAATCGAAGGGGATTGAAGATATATATGAAGGGCATTTGAAGATCCGAGTTCACAATCTCTTTCGGAAAGGACCTGCCGTGTTGTAAAAGTCACTATGCGGACAAGAAGATGCACCAAGTTATGATGAACGAGGTACAGGAAAAAGGAGAAAGTGATAGGCCACATATTTCAAAAGGTCCCATATAAAAAGTGAAAAAGCTAATTTTTTTCAAAAAGTATTGAATGAATAAAGACAAATTCGATAATAAATGTTCATCATTTAAGGGTCGGATACGAAACGCTTAAAGCCATACATACTTCCATGTCTACAGTGCCTTTGATCTTACTGGGTTCGTGTAAAATTAACCCCATGGGCTAAATTTCCAGAGAAATACACCCAGCCTTCTGAAATTCTCTCCTCTCCCTTGCACTGAAATTGCCATCCAGCACTTTCAAAACGTTCATTTTGAACATCTAAACATGCAGAATGGTTTCCACACAAATTAACCCAGCAGGAAGAAACCTACTTTGATCCCGCATCCCCGTCAACTTAAATGATCGGGACCGACGCCTGCCTTATCAACATCAACAAATCAAAACACCGAATGGTACAAAAAGCATTGAGCACTTCACACTGGTATCGAACTCGAAGCATTCGACATTTTAATATTCCTTGGCATGTCCAGTCTATCATGCTCATAGGGCTCAACAATGGAACGATTTAACAGTGAAATTAACACTATTCCCAACAGTGAAAGTAACACTATTCCCTTAATTCACATTCTTTCTTCCTTGTCCTCCTTTCCTTCATCGCGCTGTCGGTGCTCATCATCTTCTTTTCCTTGCTCCCACCTTGGCAGTGGAGACTGGCTTTGGGTCACGCGCAGATCGCCACAGGATGGAAACCTCAGAACATCTCAAGCTCAATAGAAAGGGTAAAGACAGAATCTATTTCACAACATGACACCCAAAGTAATGAAAAGGACAATCAACAAAAGAAAAAGAGAATTAATGCAAAACCGAAAAGGGGATCATTATCCAAGAGTGAAAAACCAACCTAACAGACAGTAAAGGGTGTAAAAAGCTTTCGCTCAACATCGAAATTTTAGAAGCATTCCTTGAAAAAGTAGAAAACCTTTACGATCGCATCAGCTAGGGAAAACAGAAGAGAGCATAATGTTCACGTTAAATAAGCTACCTACAAAGGAAATTCAGGCGTCTCTTTTAGCATGGGTCAGGATAATTGAGAAATGCAAGCAATGTAAAGACGTCAGATCCTTTGGTGTGAATTTTCTTCGTATTTCGGACTACTTTCCAATCCATCCACGTGAAAGGGCCCAAAACTTCTTGTGAGGAAATACCATCCAAAAGAGGAAGATTCAACCAAAATCAAGACACGATAAGGAAAATCCAAACTTTGCACACTCTGTGCCTTAGCAATGCCTTAGGAAACCGAAAGCAGTATGACTGGCACTCTCCCTCCACAGCCAAATCATTCCTCCATGTCTAATATACATATATACGATGACTAGATGGCTTATCTAAGGCTGTCAAATGGAGATAGATCGAGTCCACTGCATATTAGTGATATCCTTTTATACTCTACAATAATACCGAACCCACAAAAAACTACATTCTGATACCTGCGTTTAAGTCCTCAATTTAGTCCATGATCTTCCTATTCTTGCTCACAAAAATCAAAAAGGGTGGCGGGATTGCTTAAAGTTGAGTCGCACCTCAACTAGAGCCACAGTTTTTCACACAAGGAAATGCTCAGGCAAAAGGATATCAAATAAAAAATCTATACATGCATACCAAGGTCAAATACAAATTGAACTACAGTAAACAAAAGAAAGACCTCAAGATAACAAAGTGGTCCTTGACAAGTTTCCCTCGATAAAAGTCCAATAAGTCCGAAGAACTAATAGGTGCGCCAGACATGTGCCTCCAACTTCCTAGCCGGTTGCATTCTAGCCCCAAAATTTCCTTGATTGTCCCTCAGAATGGACCCAGAATTTCTAAAAGCATTCAGTTCTAATCAAACCAGAAATCACCAGATTGTGTATGGCACCAACTCTTCCAAAGCAAGAAAAATAAGCACTTAACACATGGCTGCAGGTATTGCATCCTCAGCGCAAAACAACAATGCCAATACAAGTAGTAGTTAAAAAGGTAATTAAATTTACTGAGAACGACCATAAAGACATCTGAACAACAAAAACCACGGGAAATAATTTCACATATTTGGCCAAGTCCACTAAAGTTCTAAAGCGTACCACCACTATGATTAAACTATCACATAAAAGTGCGCCCCTAGCTTAATAACAAATCCAACTCTCACCTAATAGCCCTCTAAACTACTAATTGGTAGAATAATCATCAAGATGAAGAAAACTCAGGAGCCCTCCAGTCCAGTACAAAAATGATATGACAACCAAATCTATGAGCTAACATGGTTCTTATCAATCACAAGACACTCTCTTACTGGATGGACTAAGCATGCCATTTGGTGAGCTGTTAGCACTCAGCAAGAAAATTTATTTGTTTATAGCGATATCAAAACACTTAGATGATAAAAAGAAATGGCTAGTGCAAATATAGATTTGATATAAAAAAGAATAATCAGAATGTTCTTGCAAAATTCAGGGGAAACACGAACCTGGTCAAAAACACAAGGAAGAAGCAGAATTTCAAGTCCACAATAGCCCATAGAAAGAAAACCGCCCCATAGCCAATCATATCAAGAAGACACGGACAACTTTGTCAGTAAAAAATTACAAATGACTATACAAAGTATAGTAATTTAAGAGGGTTTCATAATTCACAACTACAAGTCAAGCAGAGCTTTGTGGACACATGATAGTTTTTTTCCAAATGCACCAATCATGAGTAATTAACTCAGCATTGTAAGCATACAATAAAAGTCTCACACATGGCTTCACGAAATCTTGACAATTCTGTTTTTTTAAAGGAATGTTGCTATGTGTCAGTCTCGATATATCAGAAGCTTGCAGCTGCTGATTCGAATAGAAAATTCCAATATAACAGACAAGCAAGTATATACAGTCAAACAGCTTTCAAAGAACTAATCGAATACTTCTGTGAGATATCGGAGCAGTTTACGAATCTTAGAAATTAATTGACATTACTTTTTTAAGATAACAAACATGCTGCATAATTCATGCGTCTATTTCTAATGGATACTGATCAAATGGGGGTTTAGCCGTAGGTCCAACTCAGGTTTGCAAAGCACAATATACTTTTCTTCATCAAACTAAAACAGTATAACTTGGTATGAGCATAAATTCTATAAGTCAACATAGAGAGCTCATCCATTTTCAGAAAAGACATAATTGATGTCAATCGATTTCCTTTTCACTTGTCAAACAAGTTGAATACTTTTATAACATATCTCACAGCAGTTTGTAGACCTTAAGAAAGATGTAAGTTTTTCCACTTACCATAAAAAAGGATGTCATTGCCATGCCTCATTATGCATAATTCTATTTGTAGCACATGAATCAAATGGAGGTTTATTTATAAAGCATCAGGCGTAGCATCATGCATAGGTATAAAAAATTTTTGCATCATTGACATTCATGACGTCGAATTCCCACTCTCACATTGTAATTATCATATATCTCATTTGCCTATAGCCTTAAAACCACATAAACATTTGTTTTAGTAGTTTTGCAGGATGAATGTTATGAACTTACTTTCTTTAAGAGCTTATAGCTTATAATGTTTTGTTAGACTTATAAGATATTAATATCATCACATTTATTAGATTCAACACAAGTGCTCGCAACAGATTCTTTGTTAAGTAAGTATTCTTCTGAAACAAATTCGATTGCTGTTCCAATTATTCATAATTGATAATTCAATATTCTACTTAGACTTAGAGCGACATGTATAGACTTCGATTTTTCCTATAAACCATAGGATAGGAAGATCCATAGTAGGATCATTCTACAATTATTTAACAGCTTATTTGGCTTAATGTATATTGTAACAGTGGAAGGAACTCGTTACATTTGTCCAAGATCCTAATTTGAGCTATGGTTTTGCTTTTCATTGTTTCTGGTAACGCTTAGTCATGTAGGAAATCCCTGAATTCTCCGTTATCCCAGATCACATATATCATATAAGAAATAAGAAAAAGGTTCGAGTCACTCATTTATTGCACTGCTCACATAGCAAAATTTGACTGTGTAAACTCTCCAATCCACATATCCAACCTCATTTCACACTTAGTTGGATCATTAATTAAACTGCTCAAATAGCAAAATCATATGTGTCCAATCCATAGCTATGTTACTTCACACTAATTGCACAGCCACGACATTCAAATTTGCCAACCATTATTAACATAAATACATACCATAAATAAGGTGAATGTGACACCTACCACTTGTTGTTTCTCTCCTTTAACAATTGAAGATGCATAGTAATTATTTTATCATACTAACAATTGATTGTTTTTTGTAACGCTTAGTCATGTAGGAAACACTGGAATTCTCCCGTAATCCAGATCACAAACATCATATAAGGGATGTGATGAAGGTTCAAGTCACTCGATTAATGCACTGCTGAGTGCTGACATGGCAAAATCCGACTGCGTAAACTCTCCAATCCTATCTAACCCCATTTCATAATTAGTTGGATCATTAATTAAACTGCTCCAATAGCAAAATCACTATATGTGTCCAATCCATAGCTATGTTACTTCACACTAATTGCACAGCCACGACATTCAGCTTGCCCACCATTGTTAACATACATACATACCATAAATAAGGTGAATGTGACAACAACTACTTGTCGTTTCTTTCCTTTAACAATTGAAAATGCATAGTCATTATCATATTAACTAATTATTTTCTTTCCCTTCTCTATTTCCCACCTATCAAATCCAACTCAACCAAGAGAACGAACTACTTTTGCTACATCAGCCCATGTATTCTAACCATGAAAACTGTCTAACAAATGGGAAGAATTTATGATCTTAACTACATCACTATATCAGTGATTCCCCATCTTTGCCACATCTCCAAAAACTTCTTTATGTGCATCCACGAAGAACCAATTCAAAATGAACCACTATTTATTTACTACTCTCACCTTAAAATCCATGTAAGATTTTACAACTTAAAGGTGCAGATGATCCACTATTTACTTTGAAAGCCAGTCCACTAGTCCATTTTCGGTGCAGAAGCTAATTAAGATGATTTGAGAAACTAGTTTAATCACATATTTTAACCTTTAACAGTTATTAATCACCCAACAAGAAATAGGAACTTTTCCAGCACATTCACTTAAATACTGTAACACTTGTACAATATTAAATCTAGTAAGGTTGACCTGAAGGATGGATCAAGGTGGGAAGACATATCATGACCATTAAAAAGATGTATGAAAGAAAGCCATGGGTTAGATGAACATGGATATAAAAATGGAATGACCAGGCCAATCGGGCCAATGATCAGCAACAACCATTCCAAATTTCCTAATTCCATATAGTATTGTCGCCCCTCGAGGCTTCATCTTTGCCATCCTCCAACTTCTATTCAAAAAAGTTCAACTATTCCACCACACAGTGTAAAATGCAATTTGTTAGTCAATATGGTAATTCCATATATCAAGCTCTTCCTCACTTCTCTTTTCTATCACATTTTCCCTTCATTTTTTTTTTCTCCCTCTTACCTTACCGTTATTTTTTCCACATTCGGATTCTATGCATTACCCTCAAAGTATGACTTTTGCAAGCTAAGAAGCATATACCAATCTCCTCTATATTATCTCCATTATAAGGGATAATGACACAAACAGTCCCTGAACTTTGGCCCTATAGGCAATGTGGTCCCTGAACTATTAATTTGTTCAATGTCATCCCTGAATTTTTGGTACATGTTCAATTTAGTCCCTGAGTTATATGAAAATGCTTAATATAGTCCTTCCATTAATTGAATTCAAGTTCAGGGACTACATTGAATATTTTAATATAGTTCAGGGACTACATTGATCATATACCAAAAGTCTAGGGACCACATTGAACAAATTAAAAGCTCATGGACCACATTGAACATTAGGCTAAAGTTCAAAGACTACATTGAACAAACAAAAAATTCAGGGACCACATTGCACATTGGGACAAAGTTCAGGGACTGTTTGTGTCATTTTCCCCCATTATAAATGTGTTTCCAAACATCTTACGTAACTTTATGAATACTATCAATGAATGAATTTTGCAAGATAAAGAACATACCAATCTGAGTTAATATTCAAATAGTATTTCCAAAATTCTTTACCTTTTGTATCATCCCTGTTATAAATGTATTTCCAAACATCTTACGTAACTTTACGAATACTAAGTAAAGCCAATTAGGCAAGCCATAACTACAAACAAACAACTGCCAAACATAGGCCTAGTGTTCGTTTGCCAACCATTTGGGACATTTATATGTTCTCATATCTACGATCTTGTTAATTTATTGGGACGTGACAATATGCCAATCGCAATATAACAAAAGAATTTTACTACACAATTGTTACTAGGAAATGATAGGAGATGACAATAGCATCTGATCAGGTGATTTAAGAACCATTTATCATCTTCCATTACACGATTACTTCTATAGATTAAAATAATAATGCTTATTGACGATACATCAATAAATTTTTTGAACTCGGAAATACACAATCTTCAATATTGAATTTCATGGTTGGATCAATCTTACACAAGCCATACTAGGACAAGTGAAAAAATTCTGAAAGTGAGAAAGCCAATGACAATATTACCAAAACAAGACCTACTCATGAATATTGAAAGATTTTACTTCTGAAAAAATCTACGTCAATATCGATCTTACCACATCAAAATATGTGCAGTAAACCTTTCCACAAAGTTTCGGCCTTTCTTTGTCAGCTTCTCCGAAAAAACACAGGTCGAATTGAAAAGATCTATTATAAGAAGGAATTTCACCAGAAACCCAAAAAAAAAAAATCAAACCTAAGAATCATCCTCGAGAAAACTTAGTATGATTGCATGATGCAACAGGAGCAGATCCAGTAGATAATCTAAAACGTTGTCATGCAGTTTTTTGTTTTGGCAGTAAGAAAGCTAGCTAGTTGACTTGTAGAGTAGATACGGTTCTCCAAAGGAATATAACAACATGAATCTGAACACCTCCAAGGTAACAAAACCTACCTCTCCATCAGCCCACAACATTTTAAAATTCTGCTACCCTCTCTCTCTCTCTCTCTCTCTCTCTCTCTCTCTCTCTCTCTCTCTCTCTCTCTCTCTCTCTCTCTCTCTCTCTCTCTCTCTCATGTATCTATGAGATATGCCTAACATGTATACAATTATTTTCATCAGGTCCAAACTATAGAGCGTATCTGGGAAAATCATGGACCACTGTTGCTGAGCCAACTGAAAATTTTTTCCCAAATACCGGTCGCTATTACATGACTACCATCCTATCCTTTCTCATGCAAGTAGGCACAGAACTTAGTAGCATTTAATGATGCCTTAAAGCGAATCTTGCATTATAATATGTCGACTAGCACTCTAGCTCGTACCTATGTAATTCAAATAATTAACTACTTGAAGTTGCATGCAATAGGGCGTAACTATTTTCTGGCTTTTTGCCTTTCAAATGGATAAAATACGTAGGCACCTTGAAGTCTCGATCTCATAGTAATAGTTCTAAAAGGGATTTTCTTTAAAGTACCCCTAATGCCATTGGCTACACCCAGCGAAAAATTGCATTCCTCCCAGAAGAGTCATCAGTAAAGACACGGCAAAGACACAATGAAACTTCTCAAAATTAGGCTAATATTCCATATTTGGGAGGGCCTCCCAACGATAAAACCTAGAGAGGATTCTTGTTTTACTTGCCCAACCACAATATTTTCTTTTCTCCACAGAAAACATGCATAAACATCAAAACCTGAGAGAAATGTCTCCATAATATCTCGAGAAAAATATAATTTCTTGGAGAAGTCAATAATGTATTTTGCATATGGATTTTTCCCGTTTTCAGCTTAAATGACGGAAGCTAACAATCCATACGAAAAGCAATTGATGATAGCCATAAAAGAAAAAATAGGAAAGCTACTAAGTTTGGAGTTGGAGCAACACAAGAGTACAGGAAAAACACAATATATAGGTTCAGGATCATAGCTGACAATCTTAGTAAAAGTAACATAAACTGTCCCGAAAGCATAAAAGAGACATGCAAGGTAATACCTAGATTTCTAAGTCATAGATACCAAGAAAAACAGGTCATGGCAATCAACAGTGCAGCGCACAGCCAAATTTAATGCTTGTTCTCTCCATCCTCAAAACCAGCATTTTTCATCTTGCTAGCATCTTCAGCTGAAATTAGTCCCCTGAATTGGCTGCACAGTCAACAAAAAGATCAAATTAAACAAGGAAAAAAAGATCAACAGTCACAATACTAAAACAAATATTTACATGTTCTTTTTTATGCTTGTTTTCTTGACCCTCAATATTGGCATTCTTCAACTTGCTTGAATCGTCGACTGAGGATCGATCACTGGAACTTCTACGAAATCACAAAAAAGGACATGATAAAACTAACAAATCAAAAGGGTTTGAATCAAATAAGAGAAAAGGAAACACCCACGATACTAAAATAAATGTTCACATTTTCTGTTTCTTGGCATTCTGCTGCTTAATGCTTCGAACCATGTCCATAGCTATTTTCTGGTGCTCCCTTGTTTGTGAATGCAGGTCCAGACCTTCAACTGTTTCACAATCCACTTTACAAATCCGACACCAGCCCATACTTGCTGCCTTTCTCTTTCTTGAGTTTTCAAAAGACTCCAAGTCACCCTTCATACAAAATATCAACAAGGAAATTACGAACAATTGGTCCTCAGGGATAGAAAGAATATACCACATGTTAACCAAAAAAAGAGAATGATCGAAGAAGGAATAATTCATGAAAATATGCATTTAAACATCAGCGCTACTCAACTGTATACTTTCCATCATTAGGGTGTCCTTGGAGGGGAAAGCTGCTTCTGAATCCAGTCTCACCAAATCTTGGATGACCAAACCTGCTGCCTCGAATTGACTCAAGCCCAACTGGTTCTCCTACACGAGTATGGCTGTGGAAGGTGCCCAAACCACCAGGCTCACCCATCCGCATTTGCATAGGCAGGTCATGAGAGCCAAAAGTATCGCCTTTGCGTATAAAATCATCACCACCCAGACCGCCATTCCTCAAATGCTCGCCCATCCTTAGATTCCTTGTGTCCTCAAACTGACTCTTATGAAACTGGTTTGGCAAAGCTGGAAACCTACCTTCCGGGAATGAACTGCCAGCACCATATAAACGTGGCTCCCTTCTACCATTGTCATCAGGAGGATTTCGTTGGACACCTGGAAGGCCTTCAAATCCACGTGAAGGGATGCCAGAATATTCTCCACCGGGGCTTCGATGGGTCAAACCATCCTTATGACGTTGACTGTAACTTGGCAGTGATTCATAAACTTCACGACCAAAAGAAGAACCTAATCTCCCAGGGTTATCTTCAGGATGACCTAATGCTCTTTCACCAAGTACACCAGTACGATCATATGATTGGAAGTTCCTTGATGAGGCAGCTGCATACTTCGGTGCATTGTCAGGATTAAATCCATGAAATTCTTTGTCAAGAGGATCTTTATTAAAAGGACTTCCAGAGGAAAAGCGCCCCCCATATTTTTGCACAGCCTCAGCATCCGGATGATATGGTCCACGAAATCCCCTAGTATCTTCTTCAAAAGGTCCACGGTCAAAACCACGACGAGATGGATCCATAGATGGGGGATTGAACCGTTCATCAGGCAAGGACTTCAATGCAGAGTCAAATCCAGAAGGATGGCCCATTCTCGACAAGTTTGATTGGATTTCTGAAGGATGTCCAAATACACGTTCCATGTTCCTCGGAAGATTACTGTCAGTTTGTCTACCATCCATGAAGACAGGCCTCTGGTTTGGATAGTTTTCAGCCTCAAGTAAATTGTTAGGTTGCTTATGAGCTATTCCACCTGCAGGTCCAAAGCCAGGAGGGCCTTGATTATAAATACCTTGTGGAAGAACTGACTGGGCGCCAAATTGCCCTTGACCTCTTCCAAAGGATGCTATAGGGCCTTGACCAGGCGGTAAATTACCAAAGCTGGGAGGGCCATGATGAGATACAGAGTGCCCTGGCATTGGTGGGTGTTGTGGAGGTCCAAGTGGAGGCTGTTGCAACATCGGAGGTGCAGAAGGCCTATGTTGAAAGGATGATCCATGAGGGGGCAGTGGAGCTTGATGCCTACGTTGATCAACAACCTGATTTGGATGAGAAGACTGCAAACTACCGCCAGTCTGAACATTTCCAGGAGGAGGGAAACCTCGAGGACCATCATGCCCATGAGCAAAAGCAGTAACATGAGGCTGAGGCAAGTTTCTGTCTTGCAGACCAGACTGTGGTACAATTTTTCCATCGCTGCCGGAACGTTGTAGCACCAAGTTGGAGTTCTTCTGCAAACCAGTTTCTTGCACCAGAGAATTTCTCCTTGATGAGCTATCCACATTTCCCTTTTCTTCTCGTGCCACATTCTCCCCTGATATGAAGCCAATACCAGAACCGTCTTTCTGATCTCCCACAAAAATCGCACCTTTTCCATGGGAAGGCTCCATCATATTTTCTGTGGTTTCTCCCTTCACCTTCCGCTTTACAGAATGCTCTGCATCATTTGATGCTGGCGCTTCAGATAGAATCTCATGAGTGGATGTATCTGCATAGTTAGACTCACCAGGTTCCCCTATAGCCTTGTGATCATTATCCAGATGCTTTGCCTCAGTTTCAGATCTCACCATCTTCATCTCACTAGAATCAGTTCCAGAAGATGACACTACATCCTTTTTACCACCCGTCCGAGGCAGTAGATCAGGTCGCTGCTCGCTCACACTTGCCCCAGGCTGTTGCTCCAAAGAGAATTGCACTTGATTATGGGTACTAACCAAGTTATTGTGGTTGAAACCAGCCTGTGTTGACTTAACCTGGTCTGGAACACCCGACTGAGGATAGAATTGTGATGGGATCCCCTGATTTGGAAAGGTTGGCCTCCCAACACTCTGCTGTGGCTGCGGATGGGTTGGGAACTGTGGTTGAAATGAATGAAGAGGACCATGAGGGCGCAAGTGCGACTGCACCTGCTGCTGCTGAACAAAAGTACCTTGATGTGCGGATCCAGGTTGTCCTCCAGAAGAAGGCTGCTGAGTTGGATATTGTTGAGGCATCAGCGGTTGAAACGGTGGGATGACTGCTCGCTGTGGGACTGGATGTCCTGGTTGTTGAGTATGGGAGTAAATGCCCTGCTGCTGCTGACCAGGAGGAATGCTCAAGTTTTGAGCAGGTGAAGGCAACAGAGCTGGTTGTTGCTGTTGGTTTGGAGCTGCAACTTGAGGAGCTGGATTCATATGGGGAGAAGGTTGAGGAAACTGACCCTGCATTTGATTAAACTGCTGAGCCTGTTGGTGAGGACGAACATTCATGATGTGCTGCTGGGGAGCTTGTGGTAGAGGCTGAGTTTGTGGATAAGACTGATAACCAGTTACCGCCTGAACCGATGGATGCTGTGTTTGAGACTGCCCCTGAATTACCTGAGGATGGGGGTGAGCCTGGGAAGGAGGTGGAACCAGTGACCCAGGTTGAGTTGGTAAATGCTGTTGAACTTGAGCAACAGGTCTATGTTGAAGCTGGAGCTGGGGAGGCGCCTGAGGTTGAGTCTGTGGATGGGGATACTGTGCCTGCACTTGCGGTTGCTGATGCTGAGGCACCTGCGCATGTGGCTGTGAATGAGATAGAATGGGGTATTGGGGTTGTGGTTGGGATTGGGATTGAGGATACAGCAAAGCCTGAGATGGCTGAACCTGAGCCTGAACTTGTGATTGCAATGGCATGTTTGGTTGAAGTTGCTGCTGCGGATTCTGAGATTGGGCAACTGCAGCAGATTGGGCATGTGGTTGCAGTTGCAGCTGCAGCTGTCCATAGACCTGAGGCTGGACTTGAGTTTGGGCCTGAGGCTGACCCTTGGGCTGTGTATGAGGCTGAGGTAGGGGTTGGGGCTGGGGCTGGACCTGCGGTTGGGGCAGGGCCTGTGGTTGGGATTGGGACTGGGGCTGGGGTGGGGGCTGGGGCTGGGCCGGGGGCTGGGCATACGGCTGGGGTTGCAGGATGGCCGGCTGCTGATATGGATAGTACTGCTGATACTGCTGTTGATATGGATCAAATCCGATATACTGTTGATAATACTGATTATAATGTTGCTGTTGGTGCTGATACCATTGCTCTGGAGTCAGAATAGCAGCCTGATCGACACTTTGGACCTGTTGTGCTGATGTTGCAGGTGTAGCAGTTTGAGAAGTCTGAGCCTCAGAAGCCTGAGAACTTGCGGTCCCAGCCTGATTAGTACTCTGGCCCTGGCCAGCAGTAGTAGTATTTGTACCAGGAGCCTCTTGAGAACCCTCTGCTGGCTGCACTTGAGGATGCACACCCTGCCATCACAATTGATTGGTCATAAACAATTCATGCCTAATTTACAATAACTATCTAAAATTTAAGGATGTCTGGTACTCACAGGGCAACTCTGTGCATGTTCCTGGACTTGACGATGCACAATCTGAATTCCACACCTGTTGCACACAACAGGAGAATTGCCAAAAGCACATCCAGCACAATGAGTGACACACTCAGAAAGTGGACCTTGCCATGTGCATCCACTCCTGTGATAGAGACAATGCACTGGTATTTTGCTGATAGTCTCAGCCAATGCTTTATTTGAATCTATGAGCAGCTGCAACAAATGAAAAACCCTAAAAATCCCAGCTTAAAATATAAAAACAATGGTTGTTAATACAACACCAGGATGCAAACCTTTGAATCTGCCTCAGTAACCAGATAGCCATCATAAGGACAAGCTTTAGTACTGCTGGCGATGTATGCCAGACATGGTTTACAGTACAGGTGAGTACACTGTGACTGCAGAGCTTCATTTGGGTATACAAGCAAACGACAAACAGGGCAGAAGTACTCTCCAGCTAGAGATTGGATGTTCAAAATGCATTCGTTGTCAAACCCCATGTTAACTGAGGTAATCAACCTACAGTCAGATTTTCATAATCTGCCTGAAGGCACAAAATATAAAGGAGCTGTTAATGCAAAAGAATAGGGAAATCCCATGTAATAGCTATTATAAACAGCAAAAAGCTTATTAGGCCACATAAGAACAGTATAACCTCAAATCAAACCAAACTAGAAAACAAAATAGATCGAACTCTTCGAAAGAATTTTGAACAAGAATGCACAGAGTTGGCTACCTAATTTTATGTAGAATGATCTCCCCACCAAATAGACTGATACTCTCTTCTGCCACCTAGCTCAGCTCATTCAAAACTGCATTACCTTTCTCAATCGATCGTTCTCTTTTTAGCAAATTAAGCGGACATAATGTTTACAATGATAAATGAAAATCCAAAGATTCCTTAAGATACTTTCCCTTAAACCAAACGAAAAAGGCATCATCAAGTATGGCAAGTATGGCTGCAAACTCAAGAAAAGAAATGCACTGAGAAAGACATATTCATCCCACCGTCCAGCTGCAAGATCTACACATAAATTAAAATATGAGCCGACAATCAGGATTTCACTGATTCGTGAGTGCAAGATGGACAGTCTTAATACAAAAGGAAAACCAAGAGGGATTGATACATATTGTCTTCTAAAAGGTCGGAAATTGAATTGTGTCGCTAGTTCATCTGGTGATCGGACACGATTAAGCCACTCACAAAGATCATTCCACTTCTTCCGCCAATAAAAGCACATCAACAAAACGCAAATCTTTCCCACCAGTAAAGAAAGTTAAAGTACCTTATAAAGCCAAGTACAATTGTCCTAGACTTCATTTCATCATATTGAAAAGCAAATGCTATCTACCTTATCCAGCAAGATAAATCCTTTCAAGTATAGAAACAATCTTCATAGATGCAAATCTCTTCACAATTATTCTTTGAGAAAAGATAATTCCATTTACATGGATGAATTAAATGCAGAGTTTCCAAATGGCGACATCTTTCAGAACGCATTCCATTCTTTATTCTGATCTGGTGAAAACAATTGGAGATTGATCTGCGTGGTTAATATTGCATGACAAAAACCAGGAACAAAATGCATCTAAAATGAGATATATTCACCAGAAACTTCACTCTGCATGGCAAACTAATCTGGTACTTTCTCGTGGTTTTGTCATGCGAATTACATAGCACATGTACATACAAAAACACATACCCAATTTCATGCTCCACACAGAAATTTACTGCAGAGTGGTCAACACCATCTGAGATTTCACTTGCCTCAATTTTATCTTGGTTTGACAATTGATGTAATATTCCACATCATGTGGTTCTGGAATTAATTCAGGTTTTATTTTCCGTATCTATGTCTCTCAAACATGCGGATGCACCATCCCCTGGTGCTTACTTAATAAAGAGAAACCGTCATAATTATGATGCACACAATCAGAAAACAATTTCTCCGCCTAAGACAGTAAGCCGCAAATTAAATGCAGAACCATTGAAAACTTGGTTTACCCATCACACGTGTTCAAACAGTGACGATCATAGGCACAAGTCACACGTGTAAATTTAAAACGCTATATTACACCCCATGCACGTCAGCTTCAATTCAAAAGGCCGATCCATGCAGTGGATTAGTAAATATTTGCAATCAAACTCATGAGAATGATGATAAAAGCGAAACCTGTTAATACCGAAGAAGCCACTGTGTCAAAGCACTATGCTACCAAGAAAAAATCCAGATTGTTCAACGAATGCAACACCAAACTCCTTCGAAGCACGAGCAAATAAAAGGATGACCTCAAGGGTCACCAACTTACAAATCAGCATGCCACTAGGTGCGTGAAGGGTGAGGTTATGGATTGTGAGTAGTCCCGAAATACCATAAAGATAACAAATCAACGCAAGCACATATGAACAAACGCCTGGCTAAAGGACCACATCCGCCAACCGAACAATAACAAGTTCAAACAATACGTCCAAGGGGAACAAAATAGATCCTTTATCGTGAGAGAGCACTAAACACAAGCTAACTTACAAAACCTAAGTTCAGCAACCATTATGATAAGTCAAAACAGTGCTTGTTTCCACTCTTTTTTCTCGTTCAGTTTTAAAACCCACAGGCATGATGTTAAAACCCACTTCCATTGCCGCTAGTAATCTCTCCAACCAAGTATCAAAGTTCTAAACGATCATGAAAGTTTCCGCCTTTTAGCTGCACACAGTGAATCCGTAAGAAAAAGAAGCTGACAAAGCTTGATTTTCCAGGGAGAAAAGAAAACTATAGCCCGACACGATGCAACAGTTAACGTCGGAACTTCGGAAACAAGGAACCCATCAACGAAAAGCCACATGCAAGAATTCAAATATCTAAACAAGAAGGAAAATTTCCGCCTTCCGCTACTGATCACAAACCCATACCTCGCAAGAAGGAAGCCGTCGAACTCGATTTTCAGACAAAAAACCTTGTAGCCTGACTCGGTGCACCTGCAAAAACCAACAACACGGACCCGATCAATGGAAACCAAAGCAGATAGAGGCCGCAGGGGCTACCCAGATACCAGATAGATCAAACAAAAACGCCTAGGAACCTAGGGTTCGCGTTTCAACAAGAAGAAAGATCCATCATCATCGCAAACCGAAGCCAAAACCGAACAGTAGAGAACCAGAGATCCATACCCTTCCAAGGGGGAAATGATCGAGGCAGGCGGAGGAATCCGAAGCGAAGCAAGAACGCCAGAGAATCGGTGCTTCTCGAGCGAGCTCGAGCGCTGTAAATGCCAGTGAAAAGGGGAACAGATTTCCCCCCGAATTTGCGAGCAAAGTGACAAACGGCGTCTACGCGAGAGAAATGCCCTAGTGCCCAAGCAAGCGACCGGACGTTGAACGCCAGAGGGGGCTTATATACTGATGATGAAGAACCGAGTTTGAAAAGGAGTGGACTGCTGTCTCAATTGGATTTCGTTTTTTTCCTCTAATGCAATCCGATTTTCTTAGCCAAGCCCCATTGATCTATTTAGAATATGCTTAGTAACGTTTCTGTTCCTATAAATAATTTTTATTCAGAAATAATTTTTTCTATTTCTATTCCCTACACAAGTTTCGGAGTAAAAAACACGCGTTTAGTAACCGTACAAAATTCATATTCCCGGAGTAGAAAAGAAACAAAAATGCGTTTGGTAGGACACAAAAAAAATTTTTACTCCCAATTTTTTTATTTAGTTATAAAATTATCGATGGAGACTTAACAATTCATGTTTGGATAAAATTGGATTAGAAATAAAATAATAATATATTATGATATAGAATTTGATGACCTTAATACAATCATAAAGAAAATTACTCCTTATAGACAAAGCAAATACCGGGTGATGATCGAGGAAATTGTAGTTTAGGGGACTTAACAATTCATGTTTGGATAAACTTGAACTAGAAATAGAATAATAATATATTATGATATAGAATTTGATGACCTTAATGCAACCATAAAGAAATTTACTCCTTATAGACAAAGCAAATACCGAGTGATAGTCGAGGAAATTGTAGTTTAGGGGACTTAACAATTCATGTTTGGATAAAATTAGACTAGAAATAGAATAATAATATATTATGATATAGAATTGGATGACCTTAATGCAATTATAAAGAAAATTACTCCTTATAGACAAATCAAATATTGAGTGGTCATAGAAGAAATTGCAACTTAGGGAGTAGGATTTTAGGATTTGGGGTTAGGGGTTAAGGTTTTAGGATTTCGATTTTGAGGTTTAAGGTTTTCGGCTTTCGGTTTTAGATTTTGGATTTTATGATTTTGGGTTTGGGGTTTAGGTTTTAGAGTTTTGGGTTTGGGGTTTTAAGTTTAGCGTTTCAGGTTTCGGGTTTCAGGGTTTGGGATTAAGGTTTGGGGTTTAATGGTTGAGGGTTTATGGTTTTAGGGATTAGGGTTTTGGGTATAGAGTTTAGGGTTTACAATTTATGGTTTTGGGTTTATGATTTAGGATTCGGGGTTTTGCGATTTAACGTTTTAGGATTTAGGGTTTGGAATTACGATTTTAGGGCTTACGTTTTAAGGTTTCAGTTTTGGAGTTTAGTGTTTCAGGTTTTGGATTTGGGTTTTTGGGTTTAGGATTTGGGGTTTAGAAGGTTTAGGGTTTTAGGGATTTGGGTTTTAATGGTTTTAGAGTTTAGGGTTTCAGGTTTTTCATTTTAGTGTTATGGGTTTTAGGATTTGGGTATTGAGATTTAAGGTTTTGGGGTTTAGAGTTAAGGTTTAGGATTTTGAGGTTTAGGGTTTGAGGGTTAAGGTTTAGGGTTTTAGGGTTTAGTATGAGAATATCTTGTGAAAAAGAGAGATCTGATGTTGTTTCTCTATTGTTTCTTTTTTTTTTGTTCCAAAAACAGAAAAGTAGATTTTTTTACTTCTTATTTCTGTTCCAAATCTATTCCCATACCACTTTTCTGTTTCGGGGAATAAAAAAACTAATTGACATTACTAAACGAATTTCTATTTTTTCTTTTGTTCCGGGGAACAAAAGAACAGAAAAATAGAGAAATAGAAATGTTACTAAATAGGCCCTTATTCTTCTGTTCTTTCTTTTTTTTTTTGGTGATAAAATTGTTTGACATGACATTACGGAAAGAGGACATGAGCAGGTCCTTAAAAAACTCCATCTCGATTAAAGGTGAGCGTAGTTTCAGGGTAGAAGCTAGAACCGGAGAACTAGACTGATGGAATCGAACTATTCCAAGTTCCCAAAATTGAAGAATCTATTTCGATGGGTAGTTTTCAGGTTATGGGTAGGTAAACTAGAACCTTAAACAAGTTTTTGTTGTTTTCTTATTCTATATCTGCCATGCCCCAAAACGTCACGTGCGATACGAGTCTTTTAATATTATTAATAATTTGGCCAACAGAAGTCAAAGTCTCAACAAGTTTAAAACATGAATATCACACAAGTTTAGTCAAAATACTTTTGCTTCTTACTAATATCACTTATCAGATTTACAAGTCCAAACAAACATCTTATAAGTACAAAAAAACAAAAGACTGGATAGGTCTAGTCTGCCTATCTCCATACTAGATTTTTACTCTAAAAGTCTGTCTCAACAAAAGTTTGGTGACGTCATGGATCGATAACAGCCAAGCATTTGCATGCATATACTCACCTTCTGTATATCACACGTTCTTTAAAGCAATGAAATGCATCATTCAAACAAATAAGTAAGAAGCAATACGGGTTCAGACTCAAAAAGCTAAAGTCTACTCAAGTTCAGAAACTACACATATCCAGATTTTAGGGTGAAGAGCACTAGAAGTGCCAAAACTTGTGTAAGACGCTCACTTTAGTGCCAAAAGTTTGTTTCGGATCACTTAAGTGCCAAAATCGGAGAAAAACGATCACTTAAGTGCCAACGGCGAGAAATTCCAGCCAAATTAATACGTGGCTTTTTTATTTAAAATTTTAATCTACGTGGCATTTCCACGTGCATATTTCGAATTTCTCAGTCCTACGTGGCATTTTCATGTGTAAATTTCAAATTTTTAATTATTTTTTTGATTTTTTTTTCTATTTTTTCCTTCTTTTTCGTTTTTTTCTTCTTCTTCTTTGTTTGGCCGGTGACCGGACACTGGCCACTGGCCATGGCCGGCCGCCTGGCCTCGCCCGGACGAGGCCGCCGTTGCCCTCCACGGGCGAGGCCCGGCCGACCTTCGCCCGGGCGAGCCCCGGCGGGGTCGGCCTCGCCTTGCCCGGCAAGGGCGAGGCCCGCGAGGCGAGGCCGCCTCGCCCTGCCCCGCGGCGCCGGGGGCCTTCCCGGCGACGCCGGCGAGCCGGTCCTCGGCGAGGGCCGCTCGCCTCGCCCGGGCAAGGGCGAGCCCCGGGGAGGCGAGGCCGGCCCTCGCCCAGGCCACGGCGGCCTCGCCGGGGGTCGCCTTCCCTCGGGCGATTCCGAACATGATGTGCCGGAGCTCCGTCCTCTGCTCCGATTCGGCGAGGGCCGTGTCGCTGCGAGCCAGTAGCAAGGAGGAGGGGAGGGTTAAGTTGGCGGCGGTGGCAGTGGTGGTGGCCGACGAGGAGGAGGAGGAGGAGGAGGAGGAGGAGGAGGAGGTGAGGTGGTGGAAGGTGGAGAAGGGCTCGTCGTCGCCGCAGGCACGAGAGGAGGAGACGAGCTTCGGTGTGTAGACGACGTAGGTGACGGACACGAAGAGGATGAGCCACACCATCGGCTTAGGCGGCGCCAGGAGCTTGCGAGCCGCCGATGCGGGCATGGCGGTCGGACTCCGGACGGCGGCACCCTCATCTGGTCCCAGAAGGCCAATCGCTCCCAAATCCTTCTGGGTCACCTTCATCTTCCCCAGAAAGAACAAGAGCAAGAAGCTGCACTCAATCTATCAATGCCGCTGCCGATGCATTCGCTCGGAATCAGGGGTTTCGCATTGTAGTGGGGGGGCCGTCAGATTTCGTGGGTCTTCGATCGGATTCGAGGAGCTTCACGCCGGCCGCTTCGGGAATCGATTGATGGGAAGAGACGATACAAAGAGATGAAGATGAGCAAGCAGAAAAAAGTAAGGATTCGAGTGACGACGACGAAGACGAGGAATAAGAAGAAGAGGAGAGTTGCAGAAATAGAGAGAGAGAGAGAGAGAGAGAGAGAGAGAGAGAGAGAGAGAGAGAGAGAGAGAGAGAGAGAGAGAGAGAGAGAGAGAGAAGAGACGAGTTAGAGAGAGAAATGCGTTGTTGCCAGGTTGCAGGACTGCCTCGCGATGGAGCTTTATGCTCAGAAGATGTAGAGTTACAGGTGGTGAGGCGAGGCCGGCCCTCGCCCAGGCCACGGCGGCCTCACCTCGCCCGTGGCGGGCGACGGCGGCCTCATCCAGGCGAGGCTAGGCGGCCGGCCATGGCCGGTGGCCGGTGTTCGATCACCGGCCAAACGAAGAAGAAGAAAGAAAAGAAAAAAAGAAAAAAGGAAAAAACAGAAAAAAAAAATCAGAAAAAAATTTAAAATTATTAAAATATTATTAAATATTGTCCTCGTCAGCGCGGACGTGCCACGTAGGATTGAGAAATTAATAAAATATGGCCACGTCAGATTTCCGGCGACCCAAATTAGAGTTGGCACTTAAGTGATCGTTTTTTCAAACAAGTGACACTTAATTGATCCGAAACAAACTTTTGGCATTAAAGTGAGCGCCGTACACAAGTTTTGGCACTTCTAGTGTTCTTCACCCCCAGATTTTAAGATAAACTTTCTCGGTTTAGAAAATACATTTATCTAAACTTTGAAAGAAACGTCTACTCGAGTTCAAAATACATATGTCAAGACTTTGGAAATAAAGTCTACTTGGGTTCAAAATACATATATCGAGACTTTGGAAATAAAGTCTACTCGGGTTCAAAATACATATGTCCAAACTTTGGAAATAAAGTCTATTCGGGTTCAAAATACATATGTCCAGACTTTGAAAATAAATTATGGACAGTTTTAAAAATATCCTTGTCCAAATTCTTATAATAAAGTTTGTTCAATTTCAAAAGTAAACAGAATCATAATTTGAAGTTAAAATCTGTTCAACTCATAAGTAAACAGAATTAGAATTTGAGGTTAAAATCTACTCAGCTCCGTAGTAAACAGAATCATCATTTACACTCATCTAATATACTCCACTTTGAGTAAAACGATTTTCTACCCTTTTAAAACGTACAGAAAACCAGCAAGACAATTTTCACAATCACCACAAAGATGACATTTACACGTTCAGATTTAACCATTGCACTTGCCGATTTTCAACCCACTTTAAAGAAACAAAACACATCCATTTGAACATGTACAGAACCGGTAAAGCAGATCCAACCACCATCATATCTTCACTATTATCACACATCATAATAGCATTTCTTAAGCAACCAAATTAAAAAGTGTCAAGTATATTTATTTAGCTTAAATCTAGAGTCTTCACTTAGCTCGCCTAAAATCTGAACACCCAAAACCAGCTTTGAAGATTTTGGATTGGGTGTTGACGAAGTAAATTATCTTTGAAGATTGACGGTGAAGAAGAGAGTTACGATTTGGGGTAAAAATTTCCTTCGGTGTTATCCAGATGAAAATGAAACAGAAGGGTAGATTGTGATATGGATAAGTACATGCACTCATAGGTGGCACTTCCTCTTTCCATCCACGGCCACGTGTACGAAATCAAAGCTTAGTAGGAATGAGTAATGGCTAAGGAAAATGATTATCTATGACTAGGTGTCAACCTAGTACAAGAAGCTTATCCTAAGAGGGCATGTGGCATGTTTAATCCTTTATAGGCCACGTGAGAGTAAGGTGTCTGAAGAGTGATTTTGGAGAGGAATTAAGAAGAAAAACATAATGTCTCCCCCCCTTTAACGGCAAATTAGAAAATAATGATTATCATTAATTATCCAAAGTTTAATATTACCCATTAATTACTAAGACAAAGGTAATTTAATTAATACCGCACTACCATTAACATACACAACAACGTTTACATCGAGCTCGGAACGATTTCGTTCCCTCATTTATGTCTCACAATATACGGTCCAACAACGTTTTCTACGCGTCCGCACAAATACTAAGCTAAATAATACTGAGCTTATAATCTAAGTATCATTATCGAACATAGAAAATTTCCAATGTCACATATATATTATTACAAAATTTCCGGATGTCACAACTCTTCCCCCTTAAGAAATTTTGTCCTCGAAATTCAAAAGTGCATGATCACTCAAAGAGATGTGGATATTTGCGTCTCATATCCTCTTCACTCTCCCATGTTGCTTCTTCCACGTCATGATATTGCCACAAAATCTTGACCAACGGAATGGTTTTGTTTCTAAGGACTTGTTCCCTTCGACTCAGAATCTGTATTGGTTTCTCCACAAAAGTTATTCTTTCGTCTACCTTGATCGTCTCAAAATCCAATACAGTAGGGTCTAGCTCATATTTCCTTAACATAGACACATGAAAAACATTGTGAATATTGGAAAGTCTAGGTGGCAATGCCAATCGATAGGCCAAGTTACCAATCTTCTCAAGAATTTCAAAAGGCCCTATAAACCTTGGACTCATATTTGCCTTTCTTTCCAAATCGCGATACACCTTACATCAGTGATACTTTAAAAAATACAAGGCACCAACGTTGAATTCCAATAGTCTTCGACGTTTATCCGCATAACTTTTTTGTAGACTTTGGGCAGTTTTAAATCGATCCCGAATCACTTTTACAGCATCTGAAGTAATTCGTACTAACTCCGGTCCATTAATTTCCTTTCGCCAACTTCACTCCAACAGATAGGAGTTCTGCAGGCTCTTCCATACAATGCTTCGAAGGGAGCCATGCCAATACTTTGCTAGAAACTATTATTGTATGCGAACTCCACCAAATGCAAGTGTTCATCTCAACTGCCTTTAAAGTCAATTATACAAGCTCGCAGCATATCCTCCAACGTCTGAATAGTTCTTTCTGATTGACCATATGTTTGAGGATGAAAGGCAATACTATATTGGATTTAGTTCCCAATGCAGTTTGGAGACTTGTCAAAAGTTCGCAGTGAACCTTGGGTCTCAATCTGACGTGATAGTTACAGGTACTCCATACAGTCAAACTATTTGTTAGACATACAGTTCCGCATACTTCTCCAATGTATAGTCTACTCGCACCGCAAGGAAATGAGCAGACTTAGTCAGACGATCAACTATCACCTAAATGGAATTGTGGCTTTTCGATGTCCTTGGCAAACCTTGAACAAAGTCCATCGTCACGTGCTCCCATATCCACTCAAGTATTTCTGACGATTTCAACATTCCACCCGGCTTACGATATTTTGCTTTCACTTGTTGACATGTCAAACATTTTGAGACATGTTTAGCGATATCAACCTTCATTCCATTCCACCAATAATGTTGACGGAGATTCTGATACATTTTCATGCTTCCTGGATGTACACTGTAATTACTTCGATGTGCTTCTGACAAAATTCGTTCCTTAAGTCGATGTCATTAGGCACACAAAGTCATCCATGAAGTTTGAGAACTCCATCTTCTATACCTAAAAGTCTAGCCTTTTTCCTTCTAAAGTCTCCTCCCGGACTTTTGAAATTTCAAGATCTGTTTGTTGTAGGATCTTGATTCTTTGTATAATCTCCGGTTCAATTCTAAGAGTAGATATTACATTTGAAAGACTACTTCTATCAAATCTAAATTCAAAATCTCGAGCCGCTAAGGTCCATTCCTTGACCAACATCTGAGCAACCATTTGGATAGACTTTCGACTGAGGGCATCCGCAACTTTATTCGCCTTTTTGGGATTATACAAAATCTCATAATCAAAATCCTTTAACAACTCTATCCAACGTCTCTACCTCATATTCAATTCTTTTTGGGAGAATAGGTATTTCAGACTCTTGGGGTCTGTATAGATTTCAAACTTCTCTCCATATAAATAATGTCTCAATATCTTTAGAGCGAATACAATTGCGGCAAGTTCTAAGTCGTGGGTCGGATAATTCAACTCATACGACTTCAACTGGCTTGATGCATAAGCAACCATCATTTCATGTTGCATCAAAACACAACCAAGCCCCTTATGAGATGCGTCACTATAAATTACAAAACCTCCAGATCCTGCCGGTATCGTCAATATTGGAGCCTTAGTCAATCTTCTTTTAAGTTCTTGAAAACTTTGCTCACATTATTCTGACCATTCAAACTTCACCTCCTTCCTCGTCAATTGAGTTAATGGAGCCGCAAGGTGAGAAAATCCCTCGACAAATCTTCGATAATATCCAGCTAGACCCAAGAAACTCCGAATCTCCGTTATCGTTGTCGATCTTGGATAATTTATTACCGACTCAACCTTCGATGGGTCTACAGATATCCCTTCACCAGTTACTACATGACCCAAAATTACTACACGATCCAGCCATAATTCACACTTGCTAAACTTTGCATATAACTTGTGTTCGTGAAGTGTTTGAAGCACAAGTCTAAGATGTTGCTCATGCTCCTCTCGTTCCCTTGAGTATATAAAGATATCATTGATGAACACTATCACGAATTGATCCAGAAATAGCTTAAATACTCTATTCATTGGATCCATGAATGCTTCTGGTGCATTAGTTAAACCAAAAGGCATAACTAAGAACTCATAATGTCCATATCGAGTTTGAAAAGCCATCTTAGGAATATCTTCCTTCTTAATCCGCAATTGATGATACCCCGACCTTAAATCAATCTTGGAGAATACTGACGCCCCTTGCAGCTAATCAAATAAGTCATCGATCCTAGGCAGCGGATACTTATTCTTAATAGTGACTTGATTTAATTGTCGATAATCAATGCAAAAGCACATTGACTCATCTTTCTTCTTTACAAACAATACTGGTGCACCCCAAGGCGATGCACTAGGTTGAATAAAACCTTTGTCGAGTAATTCTCTTAGCTGCACTTTTAATTCCTTTAGCTCCATTAATGCCATTCGATAAGGAGTTTTGGAAATAGGATCTGTTCCAGGGGCTAGCTAAATGACAAATTCGATTTCACGCTTTGGTGGTAACCCTGGTAATTCTTCTGGGAATACATCAGGAAATTCTTGAACTACGGGGATTTCTTCAAGCTTCATTTCTCCCCTTGACTGATCCCGCTACAAACGCCAAGTATCCTTGACAACCGTTGTCAAGAAGACGATGTGCCTCGAGTGCAAAGATGAGCGGCATTGAAGGATTTGCTCCATTTTCGAAGAATTCGAAACTAGGACAATTAGGGGGATTGAACTAGATTATCTTCCGATAGCAGTCCACGTTGGCTCGTTGCTTACGAAGCCAATCCATTCCCAGAATAACATCGAAGTCGTACATAGTCAGTACGATCAAATCTACTATTTGATCATGTCCACTTATAGTGATCTTACAGTCTTTACATATCAGTGTAGACGTAATTGTATCTCTTAGCGGTGTAGAAACACAAAGGGATATTTCAAGCGGTCTAGGACTTAATCTAATCAATTTCACGAATCGTGCAGATATGAATGAATGTGTAGCACCCGTATCAAATAATGCGTAAGCATTCTTGTTGCACACATAGATGATACCTGATATAACTGTCTTGGAGGCTTCAGCTTCCTCATGTGTGACTGTATAAACTCGACCTTGTGCTGGTAGTCTTTGGAAATTTCCCTGTTGCGGGGCCTTGTTTTGTGATAACTGTTGCAGTTGTTGTGGAGGTGTGATACGTTGTTGCTTCATCACTGGACACTCTCCTAATATGTGACCTCGCTGTCCACACCAATAACACTCCTTTAAAACCGAGTATGGCGTACCTCCATGTTGCTTGCCACAAGTGTGATAGACATTGTTAGGAGATTGCGTATGCATCGCCGGTCGGTTGTTCTGTGTGAATCCAAAACCTCCAACATTGTTCCTTTTATTTGGGACAATTGGCCGCTTTCTAGTTTGCATAGGCCTCTTGTCACGACGAAAATTAGGTTGGAAAGTTTGGCGATTAGGTCGTGCCTGGAAAGTTAGTGTTGTCTCTGCTAACTCCGCCAAATCTTTTTCCACAAGTTGTGCGTGTTCGTACAACTCATTATAATCTTTCAGATTCAAGGGCACTAGCTTACTTCTTATATTTAGCCTCAAGCCATCTCGAAGTCTCTTAGCATTATCATCCTTGTCTTTAACCAACCTGGGGGCGAATCTTGAAAGTTCTACAAACTTGGCTTCATACTGATCCACAGTCAGGTCATTCTGTTTCAATTGCATAAACTCCATCACCTTCTTATCCCGGGCACAATCCAAGAAATATTTCCTGAAAAATGCCTTGACAAAAACGCCCTAAGTTCCATTAGTGCCAGTTGGAAACACAGTTTCCTTGAATGCCTTCCACCAGTGTCTGGCATTTCCTTGGAGTTGATATTCTGCTAGGGCTATTTTGTCAACGTCATTACAATCTAGCATATTGAATATCTTCTCCACCTCGTCGATCCACGATTCTGCCTTTTTAGGATTTCCAACTCGAGCAAACCGTGGTGGTTTCAGCTTCAAAAATTGCTCGATCAGATTTTGCAAACGACGTTCGCCATTCCCCGAGTTAGAGACAGCTCGTTGTAATTCATGCTTCTCCATTAGGCTTCCTACATTGGCAAGCACTTGAATAATTCCTTCCACTCGAGGATCCTTTTCTGAGTTACTATCCGAACTCATCTTGCAATACCTACACATATTGCTTAACTTAGCCACTAGCTAATGAGTAACAAAAGTTACTTGTAGCACAAAATTTATCAAGAGCAAATACATACACTTGATTTTCTACACTCGTGCTGTCTAAGTCAAGTCTATTACTTCAAATTTTAAGCGCACCTTATTACTCCATGGGTAAAACCTGCTCTGATACCAAACAGGCCGTAATGCCCCATAACGTCACGCGCGACACGTGTCTTTTAATATTATTAATAATTTAGCTAGCGGAAGTCAAAGTATGAACAAGTTTTAAACATGAATATCGAACAAGTTCTAAACATGAATATCACACAAGTTTAGTCAAAATACTTTTGCTTCTTACTAATATCACTTATCAGATTTACAAGTCCAGACAAACATCATATAAGTACAAAAAAACAAAAGACTGGGTAGGTCTAGTCTGCCTATCTCCATACTAGATTTTTACTCTAAAAGTCTGTCTGAACAAAAGTCTGGTGACGTCATGGATCGATGACTTCACCCTTCGTTGCGGAACCACCATCATCTAAGTCGAAGCCCTTCAACGGGCCAACTAACTCGCCATCAAAGTTAAAGTACCATGCAATAAAAAGATAAGGAACCCATTCTGCCAAATCCACGTCAATCCAGACAGTTGAGCTACATTTAGTATATACTGCTTCAGACTCAGGCACAAACACATTTTCATAGATAGCTTCATGATATACGGAAACTCCAAAATGTAGAGGCTGTGGAACATCCATCCTATATGTTTGAAAAATAAAGGAATGAGCTGAGGCCCGGTAAATGAAATCTCTAGTTTTAAGTTAGGAAAATCAGCTTACCACTTCACCTGATACAAACAACATGCATGCATAACAAATAGTATGCATAGAATTTGAAGAAATGTTATACCTCTTTCCATCTGGATATGCCACAAAATCTGAGCAATTCAACATTTCACAATATTTTTACTCAGACGCAAGTATGTAATGTAAATCATTCATGCTCATGCATTAGGTTCATTACTTCTTCGTCCCGAACACTCCCGGGGCATCCCGACTAATGGGCCATCCCAATTCCAAGGCATCCTGGTACACCCTCTGGGGCATCCCGACCAATGGTGCATCCCGACACATGGGGTATCGTCACCGTTGAATTTTACGGGTGACGGAATTTATATTATTCCCACGCAAGCTATGACAACAAAGTATTTGTATGCATATACTCACCTTATGTACATCACATGCTCTTTAAAGCAATGATGCATCATTCAAGCAAATAAGTATGAAGCAACATGGATTCAGACTCAAAAGGCTAAAGTCTACTCAAGTTCAGAAAGTACACATATCCAGATTTTGAGATAAAACTTCCTCGGTTTAGAAAATACAATTATCCAGACTTTGAAAGTAAAGTCTACTCGAGTTCAAAATACATATGTCCAGACATTGGAAATAAAGTCTACTCGGGTTCAAAATACATATGTCCAGACTTTGGAAATAAAGTCTACTCGGGTTCAAAATACATATGTCCAGACTTTGGAAATAAAGTCTACTCGGGTTCAAAATACATATGTCCACACTTTGAAAATAAAGTCTACTCGGGAAAATACAAGTCCATTTAAAATAAGTTCAGAGCTTGTCAGTTCGACAATAAAGTCTTCAATTTTAGAAATAAACGACTCGAATTTGAAGTTAAAATCTGTTCAACTTAGAAGTAAACATAATTAGAATTTGAGGTTAAAATCTGCTCAGCTCAGAAGTAAACATAATCATCATTTACACTCATCTAATATACTCTGCTTTAAGTAAAACGATTTTCTACCCTTTTAAAACATACATAAAACCAGCAAGACAATTTCCATAATCACCACAGAGATGAAATTTACACGTTCAGATTTAACCATTGCACTTGCCGATTTTCAACACACTTTAAAGAAACAAAACACATCCATTTGAATATGTACAGAACTAGCAAAGCAGATCCAACCATCACCATATCTTCACTATTATCACACATCTGAATAGCATTTCTCAAGCAACCAAGTTAAAAAGTGTCAAGTAGATTTACTTAGCTTAAATCTAAAGTCTTCACTTACCTCGCCTAAAATCTGAACGCCCAAAACTAGCTTGTAGATTTTTGATCGAGTGTTGATGAAGTAAATTCTCTTTGAAGATTGACGGTGAAGAAGAGAGTTACGTTTTGGGATAAAAATTTCCTTCGGTGTTACCTAGATGAAAATAAAACAGAGGGGTAGATTGTGATATGGATAAGTACTTGCACTCACAGGTGGTACTTCCTCATTCCATCCATGGCCAGGTGTAAGAAATTAAAGTTTATTAGGAATGAATAATGGCTAAGGAAAATGATTATCTATGACTAGGTGTCAAGCTAGTACAAGAAGCTTATCCTAAGAGGGCATGTGACATGTTTAATCCTTTATAGGCCACGTGAGAGTAAGGTGTCTGAAGAGAGATTTTGGTGAGGAATTAAGAAGAAAAATAGAATATCTTCCCCCCTTTAACGGCAAATTAGAAAATAATAATTATCATTAATTAGCCAAAGTTTAATCTAATAATATTACCCATTAATTACTAAGATGACGGTAATTTAATGAATACCGCACTACCATTAACATACACAACAACGTTTATGTTGAGCTCGGAACAATTACGTTCCCGCATCCGCGCCTCACAATATACGGTCCAACAATGTTTTCTACGCGTCTGCACAAATACTAAAATAAATAATACTTAGCTTATAATCTAAGTATCATTATCGAACATAGAAAATTTTCAACGTCACATACATATTATTACGAAATTTCGGGATGTCACAATATCTTTACTTGATCATGCAATATTCCATGGTGTCCGATAATAAGTGCATAATCTGGAATCACTAGTCTGAGCTTCCATTGATTATGACTTTAATTGGTTAATGTTTCATATTCTTCATCTGTCTAAATATAAATTGCGGTTAGTGGATTGTATCAGTAAGTGAGGGTCATTAAATGTGATAATCTACTGCAATCGTTCAATTAATAATACAAGTGGAACTTAGGTAGACCTTAAAACATGTGACAGGGTAGGTCCCAAGTTTCAAGATATGCAGGGTAGGTTCTAGATTCCAAAAAATGAGGAACATGTTTCAACGGGTACGTTCTAGGTTTTAGGTAGTACCTATACAAAACCTGGAACCGCTTACCCCTAATCTCGATCCTCGTCTGGACCTCAGGATCATCGGGATATAAAACTTCCAAAGGTATTCCCTCTCGATGGAGAAAACAAAAATACATGGGAAATTGGGGGTGCAAGACATGCAGACACCAACACATTAAAAAAGAGAATGCATTCGTGGAGCCTACCCCACAGGATGCGGACAGGCCACAGAGGCCCTCATAATATTGAAACCTACCTTCCTTTGGTGAAAATTGTTTCTCGTGACATTACGGAAATAGCTTCAAAATCAACTCTGGATCGCGGTAATTTAAAATTATTGTTTCCTTGATCACTTCGATGAATATGAAAATTGAAATGGGCCTGTGATATTTTAAGAACGTAATTGCGTGATGCAGTGACGAAGAAGAACGGTGATGTATCTTCTCTCCTAGATTTCATTAATTTGCACCGAGAAAAGGGTATTTTATGTGGAGAATTGCAACCGAATTAATGCTTGCATGCAATGATCATTTTCTTTGTTGTAAGGTCTAACTCTTGATCATTTTGATGATTTTTTTGTTAGAATGCACGTATGAGTTGCGTTAAAGAAAATCCTAAATCGATGATTTGGTGTAATGTAGAGCAGTTAATATATTCCAGTTGGCCCATAACTCATTGGCTTAAACTTTTGAGTGAAGGTGGATCCAACTGGATATATTAATAGACTCGGACTTAAGCTCCCTCTTGGTGATCTCCCCAAGCAAAAGGCACCGTGTGCTCCTAACATTTTTCGATTCAAATAGAGTAGTGCTTTGATGTCCTTAATTCTCGCACATTCAATATTGCATTAGTGAAACTCTTCTTCGTTTAACCTTTTGTGTCTCGTGGTGAAATTATGTAAAAAGTTGTATTTAGTAAAGATTTGCGACTGAATCCTTATATTCAACAAACGTTTCTTTGGGGTCATGTTGCCGTCGCGGGAGGCAACCACGGCATGGAAGTCCGTCTCCTCAAGCAATACTTGCATGCAATGCAACGATCAATATTTTGAAAAGGACATACTTCACCGAGTTAATAAATATATACGCACATAAATTACTCTTTTGAAAGTGGGTGACAACCGACAATTCCAATCCTAAGGCAATAAGGACCAACGGTCACGGATGATACTTGCTAAAGGATACAAATTTCGCTAAGTTAATATTGTTTCTCGAGAATCAACATTAACCCCAAAAAATATTGATCAATCAAAGAGAAATTCAACAACTAAAAGAAAGATCGATTCTATGGGGTCATTCATTTCTTCAAATGGAATTAATAGAATTAGAATCAAATCAATTCTCTAAATGTTTTTTCTGGATATACCTCAATTTCCCGGCTATCCGCGGAACGTGAGAAGGAAATGAAGAATCATATGATCCAGAAGAAATCGAAGAATTTCTCGTGAATCCTACAAGAGCCAGCCATTCTTTCTTTTTTCTCCAACAGATGGTTAGAATTTCACAGGGGTTTGAATCCTTATGCGAAGTCAATTAGAGATAAGAAATTGTAGAACAAAGAACAAGATGTTTATTTGGTCCTTCAGGCGATAAAAAATTTAAAAATAGTT
This sequence comes from Syzygium oleosum, assembly GCF_021117445.2. NCBI lineage: Eukaryota > Viridiplantae > Streptophyta > Magnoliopsida > Myrtales > Myrtaceae > Syzygium > Syzygium oleosum. The sequence continues at coordinate 20,115,899 of NW_026607487.1, forward strand.
AATTACGTATTTACAAAACACCGTCTTAGTTCATTATATTTCATCGCATCCGGGATGTGATATGGTTCTAAAGAATAAACTGAATATGAACAGTTCCCATAAGATTTCATTAGCGTTTTGCCAAGCTAACATTTCTCTGTTGCCCCAACATAAAGAGGGCACCCAGAGTATGGGAGTCTCCCTCCTCAAGCAATACTTGCATGCAATGCAACGATCGAGTTTTTGAGAAGTACATACTTCATCGAGTTAATTAACGTATTCGCACAGAAATTACTTTCTCAAAAAGTACGTGACGACTGATAATTCCACTCCAGAGGCAATAAAGAACACGGTGACGGATGATAGGATGGTGAGACTCATTAATAATCTTCACCTAAGTTAATTGTTCTGTGATAATCAAAGTTAACCACCAAGTTATCTTGAGTGGCTAACTAAAGTAAGTTACAAAATTTCTTCAACTTCTTCCCATGGTGTCCATAGGCCATCTTTAGTTATTTGAATTTCTAGTCATGATAAGACTCGATAAGATAATATATTAAATTCAAGGATTACTACGTATCGATGTCATTTACAAATATGTCCTTATATGTTGCCCATGAAAAATACCATATTTTGTCATCATTACCTCCCGAGCAAAGAAAGAGGAAAAAAAAATTTGAAATTCGTACCGCTTCAAAAAATTTGCATATTAATTATTAGAAAACCGTTATCGATCAAGATGTAAAAAGCTGCCTTCAATTGAAGAAAAAATTAGGAAAAAAATGTTCCTTTTTTCTCTATCACAATTGTGCGTCCCTACTCACATTATAGAGTATATGTATGTCTATCCATCCTAAGTTGTTCTACACAATTCAAGTCGTTACTGTTAATGAGGTGGTCAAGCTTATCTGAATGTTCTCGGCTTCTAACAACTATGCAATCATTTGATATATGCTTATGGTTATGCTTTTCAGCAGCATTGTACACTACAATCTTGTACATCATACACATGAACAACATACGTAGGTCCATCTCCTCTGACATTAGATTGCTAAAATTCGTAGTTATTATTATAATTTATATCTAATGAGGAAAAACAGAAACATTGGATGGCAAATCATCCAAAGCTCGTGCATTTTTACTTTTTGTTTAATTCGTTGCTCATGAGACTTTCATGACATATGATTTTTGATTTATAATATATATATATAGTTTTCATAATTTCTTAAAATTTGGATAATACTTTAAATTTTAACAAGAAAACAAACAATTATTTTTTCACTTTTGCAAAAGCTTATACGAAAACGGTCATGCAGCATATTGTTATTCTTTTTCTGGCTAATACCGCGAAAAATCCAAAACTGGTACGCCTGTGACGATTTTACTCCAAACTAATTTTTTGACCACGAAAAACCCAAAACTGGTACATCTGTGATAAATTTACCCTCAGTTTATTTCTGTTAAATTTTACAATCAAATTGCTTTGTTAAATGACATGCGACAATTGACGGATGTACCAATTTATATTTTACCCTCCGTTTATCACAGATGTACCAGTTTATGATTTTTTGTGATATTAATTCAATTTAATGGAAACTAATGGAGGGTAAATTTATCACAAATGTATCAGTTCGGGATTTTTGGTGGTTAAAAAATTAGTTTGGGGTAAATTTATCACAGATGTACCAGTTTGAGGTTTTTCGTTGTCAAAAAATTAGTTTGGGGTGAAATTGTCACAGGTGTACCAGCTTGGGGTTTTTCGTGGTATTAACCATTCCTTTTCCTTTATACTTTTCAATGTTTTCTACTTTTTTTTTATTGTCCCTCCATAAATAGAATCTATTGCAGAATATATTACTAGAAGTGCGCAAGAGTATTTGTGGAATTTGCGAGACTTTCCGGCCCTCGCCGACGCCTCACTCACGATGAGCCAGCCTTCCCGCCTGGGTTTTTTTGTGCGTGTGTTTTTCTTTAGTTTTTTTCTTTTTTTTATTTTGTCTTTTTATGGAAAATTTTTTAGATTTTTTAACTTAATTTAATTAAGATTTTGTGTAAAAATTAGTATTTGGATCAAAATGACGTCATTTTAGCATTTTAAAAAAAACTCACGTTAGCATTTTCCATTAATCAAATTGGACCAAGTTAGCGGAATTTGGATCCTTGGCAAGGGACTGCCTAGGAAGCACGAACACTCTCCGGGGGCCTCCATGTCGTGTCAGACACATGTCGAACGTGTCGGACACCGACACTCGTCCGACACTCTTTTTTTTATTATTTATTTATTTGTGGATTAGAATCAAATTAATTTGATTGCAATAATCATAAAAATGATAATTTATCATGTATATATAAAAATATAAATTTAATATACAACATGTTCCAATGTGTCGGAATTCTTATTTTTTGAGAAATGACGATCGGCGTGTCGTGTTGTGTCGTGTGTCAGTGTTAGTGTTACTTAGGGGCCTGCAAGCCCTCACCGGCCACTAATGAGGGTCGCCTTGCCCAAGTCCTTGTTGGCTATGAGGCGATCCTTACGGATCTAGCAAGGGTCACCTAAGTGAGTTGGTTCTCGCCTGTGGCTTTTGAGGGCGGCCTCACCCGGCCGTCTTCGGGTATTGCCAACCATCACTTGAGATTGGCCACCAACGAAAAGGAAATAAAAAACAGAAAAAGAAAAAAAAAGAGTCAAGGATGAATATGTCATTGACCAGCTGATGAGATTAGGCAATTTTTTGAGACTGATATGGTCACTTCAGGCTCTTATTTGAAACAAGATCTACTTCAGGTCTTTATTTGAAAAAATAAGGACAATTTGGACCTTTATTTAGAATTTTCTCTATGTTTTATGATTTAGTCACATCGAGAGAAAATATTAAACAAAAGCCACGTCAACATTTTTAATTAGACAATTTAAACGAAATTAATGAAAATACTTGATTATACAAATTCGAGAAGTTCTAAGACTTGACTGTACTTTCTCGTGACGAGTTTCGGGATTTTCAATGCACTTACCCCTTATTTTCTAAAAAGTACATGTGAACGAAGAATGTAAGATCCAATGAAATACATAATACCATGCGGAATTTTTGGGTCAACAAGTATAATATGAACTTTTTTTGGTCGAGAAATATTATAAGAACTTTGGGATGCGAGCAAGAAATACAATCATATGATATTCCACCTCATCAGATCAACCACGCCTTTTGACCCAAAAAAAAAAAAAAAAAAAAAAGATCAACCACTCCAATTCAAAATACGATGGCGACAGCAGGAGCGAACGGAGCACATGCTTGTTGGAGGGACCTTCCCTCCTCCCTCGCTCCTCCTCCTCCGCCACTGTTCGTTCGCCTTCACCAGCCCGTCCACCTCCCGATCCCCGAAAACCCCCCCTGATCGCCTCCCCTCCGCCCCGCCGTCTCCGCCGCGACAGCCCCGCGTCCTTCACCGATGGCGGATCTCAAGCCCAGGTCCGAGATTTCGTTCGTCGAGACCTTCTTCTGCAGCGCCCTCGCCGCTTGCTTCGCCGAGGTAATCGCCGATCGCCGCTCCGTTTTGTGTTTTTTTCCTGGACGAATCCGAGCCTCGCGCGCGACTGTAATGCTGCCAAATTTTGTGTCCGCCGTTCGGTCTTCGCTTATGTACTGTGTTTTAGCTACTGCGTGGGATCTTGTTGATTGATGTCGTTGAAGATGAACTTGGTTGGAACCGATCTTGTCTTTGTGAATGAGGGCTCGAATTATATCCTGCTCTTGTCGTGCTTCATTCGGCTCACAACTGTCCTCAGGTGGCCAAGAAAAGTAATAGAAAGGCACGGCAGCGCAGCTGAAGTTCTCTATAGCTGTATGAACAACTCTTGCCTTGTATACGGATTCCTCACTACAAGTCGCTCTTGGGGTGTAATTGGTAATTTTCGTCATTTCTTGTATGGTTTGACCCCTAAGAAGACAAAATTGGAGTTGGCTCTGCTTTTAGCTTGTTGGATTGGATGCTAGATATTCTGGGGGCACACGATCATAGGAAATATGGGCTTCGGAATTAGCATTATCATCTCTTGTTCCGAATCGACAAGTGGTCAAAGGGTCAGAGGCGCACGATTTCCCTTTTGTGCACATTTGTTCTCATCAGCTGCTAATCAGATGTAAATTATCAGAGACATTTTCCCCTCCTTTTTGTGGAGCCTTCCTCATGGATGTTCTCCTCGTAACTTTCGTGACTAGTTATTGGTTTTATCTGCTCATGGCTTCTACTTTCTGATCCGAATTCACGTATTTTTTGATCGGTTTTATTTTTCTGACCAATTGATCGCCCTGAATCTTACTTTATTACTTTGCGAAGTTCTGCACCATTCCTATGGACACGGCTAAAGTCAGGCTACAGCTTCAGAAGAAAGCACCGGCCGGAGAAGGAGGCCAGGTACCTAAATACAGGGGCTTGTTGGGTACTGTTGCTACCATTGCTAGGGAAGAAGGACTACCGGCACTTTGGAATGGCATTATCCCAGGGTTACATCGTCAATGTATATATGGCGGCTTGAGGATTGGATTATATGGTCCTGTGAGTCTCCAATGGGTTCTCACAACTATCTAAATTGATGATTGCTGTGGGTAAACTGGGCATTACAGAGGTTTTTTGTTAAATAGGTCAAATCATTTTTAGTTGGCAGTGACTCTGTTGAAGACACTTATTTGTTCCAGAAAATACTTGCTGCATTATTGACAGGTAAGTATCTCATGTGACTAATCAAACTACTTCCACTAGTTAAGTTTCTGTCAATTTGTACGATGAAGGTAGACGCCTGTTGCTCTACTTCCCTTTATCTGATTGCGTTTCCCATTGTCAAACAGGTGCGATTGCAATTGCAGTGGCTAATCCTACGGATCTTGTTAAAATTCGACTTCAGGCTGAAGGGAAACTGCCACCTGGGGTGCCAGGTCGTTATTCTGGAGCTTTGAATGCTTATTTTACAATTATGAAACAGGTTAGCTAACAATTAGTTCCCATTCAAACTGTGGCATGTCCCCGTGGATGTTACTTTCTAAGCAGATCGATCCAATCTCAAGGACCCAACCAAGAAAACTTTGATCATTGACCAACCCGAGTCAACTATTTTTGGGTTCAGGGTTTAGGTATCTATTTCTTGAGGAAGGGGGATGTGCTCCAGATAAAAATCACACCGAATGGATTCTGTTTAGATGTATCTTCTGTTAACAAATCGATTTTATACTCAGGAAGGGTTGGCGGCTCTTTGGACGGGTCTTGGACCAAATATAGCACGGAATGCTATTATAAATGCAGCTGAGCTGGCAAGCTATGATCAAGTGAAACAGGTAGCGCTGGGTTTGTTAATGTCCTATATGTTTTGTAATGATCATAAGCTAGTCTTACTTGCTGCTTCTATTTTATCTTGTCCTAATTTCTCTGAACTTATGCAGATGATTTTGAAAATTCCAGGGTTTATAGACAATGTGTTTACTCAACTCCTGGCAGGTCTAGGCGCAGGGTTCTTTGCTGTCTGCATAGGTTCTCCTATTGATGTGGTAAGCTCTTGTGTAATCAACAAAAATTAAATCAAGAAGTCTTCATAATGTTTGTCATCCCATTACATGATTTTTGTCCTTCTCCTTGGTTGGTGCATGAATCTAGTTTCATCTATCTGTGATGATTGGAACTCTTGATCAGCACCCTTACATCATCATTACGTGGCTGTAATGCTGCGCATTTTCAGGTTAAGTCAAGAATGATGGGCGATTCGACATACAGAAGTACTCTTGATTGTTTCATAAAGACTCTAAAGTACGAGGTACATTAGCTTCTATCAAATTTAATCATTGTCCAGTGACTGCACTGCACACTAAACCACTCTGAAGATGCTGTACGTTAACAAGCGAATGCTATCTCTCTGCTCTTGCCATGTTGTAGATTTTCGTTTCTGTTCCAAATTCCAATGCACTGTCAATTCTGTAGATTTTGGACCTGAATAAACAGAATGGATTCTGTGGCCACCTTTTTTCTTATCTATTCTTCGAGTCAACTGACTTAGATGATGGAGTACACCTATGCCTCGCCTAGTTTATAATCTTATGCAAGAGCCTTCAACTTCGACAGGTCTCTAATTTACACTGATTTACTGGCAGGGTATTTTTGCCTTCTACAAGGGTTTCCTCCCAAATTTCGGTCGTCTGGGATCGTGGAACGCCATTATGTTTCTTACCTTCGAGCAAGTAAGAGCATAGATTACATTCTCTTTATTGACTGGGCATGTTGATTTCTGAGATGAAAAGAGTACTGATTGTCGATCTCGTTGTGAACCGACTAAGCAGGAGTACCCTGTTATTTTTTCTGGGGGTAAATTGCATAACTTTTCTGTATGGTCATGATAGGCAAAGAGATTTTTTGTCGGAGCTGCATGAGAGAAGTCTTGCTCATTCACGTATGGGGTAAGCAGGAGGATGCAGCATTGTCCCGGAGCTTTGCCGAGTATGTACCGCTGCCGCGCAATCGCCGAAGAGGCTGTCATGGGAAAGAGTCGTGTCCCCCTCAGCCGATGCTCTATTGCATTTATCAACTTCATGAATAAAGAACTAGTGGCGTAATTTCCCATGCCAAGAGCATATTTATGGGGCGTCAATTCTTTCTACGGAGAGACTGTAAGCCATGGACCAACTGATGTGATACCCGCATAATTTGTTAATTTATTGTGCCAGAGTTTAGGGGCAAGATTTGCTTGCAGGACTCGCATTTGTTGCTTGTGCTGCTTCTTTTGAATGTATCCATTCACGCTAAAAAGAGTGTCTTTCGAGCCTTGCTGGCTCAAAGCCTTCCCACCGCATCCCCATAACAGATACACACCTAAGCTCTAAGCATAAATTATTATTAGTGCACTACCAAAAAAAAAAGAAAAAGCAGAAACCCTAGCCTCGACCACTATAATTAGGAAAATGCAGCTCCAATATCACGCTCTGGACACCAGATAAACCCTAGCCTTGACCACCGACCCGTTCCCTAGCTTGAACCCGGGGCTCACCGGGAAACCGACCACGTGACCCGCCGGCACCTGCCCCCGGCCCGAGAACTTGACCACGCTCTCCATGTACTGCGGGTGCAGCTCGGCCCCTCGGCTCGCCTCGAACAAGCTCGGCGCCGGGTCCAGCGAGAAGGCCAGCAAGTGGAGCAGCCACACCGCCTTGGCCAGCTTCAGGAACTCGCCGTAGAACTCCGTCCTCGGGTGGCTCCCGCCGGCCACCAGGCTCCGGTGCTCCAGGCTCCCGAAGAAGGACTCCTCCATCTTGGCGTGCACGATGGCCAGGTACTTCTTGGAGCAGAACTTGCCGAAGTCGCAGCTCGGCAGCACCCCGAGCAGCTCCACCGGGTCCATGGCCTTCATGTCCCGGTACCGCGCGAAGCAGTCTCGCCGGTACTGGCCGGGGTTCAGCAGCGACGAGAGGCTCCCGTCCATGTAGAACGTCTCGTGGTCGAACCCTTGGAAGACCTTGCGCGAGATGTAGGACTCCAGCGCGTACTTGGCGTGGTGGACCCCGACGATCGACGCGTTCGCGGCCGCCGCCCCCGCGCCGCCGGCGGCCTCGATCGAGCGGACCGCGGAGGCGATGTCCCAGTGCGCGGCGCGCATCAGCGAGAGGAGGAGGGAGGTGAAGGACTTGGACGCCTCCCGGACTTGGCTCATCGTCGCTTCGAAGAGCTCCGGCGCCGGCGACGCAGCGACTGCAGGAAACGGTTCACCAAACGTGAGCGGGCAGCAGAATATGCGAGATCGGAAAATGAGGGAGGGAGAGAGAGAGAGAGAGAGAGAGAGAGACCGAGAGATTGGCTGCAACTGAGTCTCCTCTTCGACAGAGACCGTCCTTTCTTCCCGTTGAGACTGGTCGAGCTCCGGAGCTTCTCCTTCAAGCTGTCGACCTCCGCTTCCCTGGCCTTCACCTCCCTCTTCATCTCCTCCAGCGCCGCCTCGTACGGCGCCACCACCTCCCTCACCTCCGCCGGTCGGCTCCCCAGCCCCCTACCACAGCCGCCGCCGCCGCCGGCTCCCCCGTGGCAAATCAGGCTCCGACGGTACCTCTCCCTCAGGACCGCCAGCCTCCTGAGCTCCGCCACCACCGCCACGTCGGCGACCCGCATCTTCTCGGCGTCCCAGGGGCAATGCGCATCCTGCAAGCTCACGTAGGCTCTCTTCATGGCCGACACCGTGTCGAACACGTCGTTCATTATCACCTCCATCTCCACCACCAGCCTCTCCGCCCTCATCTCCCTCTTGCTCCGCTCCCAAACCTCCTCAGCTCCTCCCTTCTCTTCACTCTCCTCCTCCACTTCGTCGTCTTCTTCCTCCTCTGGGTCCTCTTCAATTCCCCGTCGAGGGTCGCATTCTTTCTCCCCTTCGTCGGGGTCGCTCACCAGCTCTCCGGAGTAGTGCCGCGTCGCGGCCAGCGGATGGAGCAAGCAGGAGGCGGTCACCCGCTGTATCAGATCGGAGAAGTTGGAGACTTTGCCGGCCATTCCTTCCTCCGTCCGTCCGTCCGTCCGTCGAGTATGTGGAGGGAAGAGGATGGAAGGGGTGTTCAGATCAGATGCACCTCCACCGCCATCATCCGTGAGGCTTGATCACTGAGCTCGGTCAATTCTTTAATGGGACATAGATTCTCGAGCCTTGACATGACACCTCTCTCTCTCTCTCTCTTAATGTCTGACCACCCCGGGGAAAGTGGGGGTGCGCAGGATAGAGGAGGCGCCACACCCGTTGACGATAGCAAGGAGCCCGACACATTCATGGCGAGTATTTGTGTACTGGAGAGGGAAGTCAACGGAAAGTCAGGGCAATGCAGATGTTACGTATGAGCACCGAACGGTAGTAGTTACTTCTGCCAAACGATAAAGGTGAGTGTTCGAAGAAAAACGAGGGTTTTGTTTGTGGGCTTTAAGGTTTTTGCATATAAGGCAGCAGCATCACGGAAGACACACCAGATCAAATCCCCCCTTTTGGTTTTTTATCGGCTCCTGGGCTCTATTCTTTGCGCTGTCGGAAAGCTGCTTTTTTTTTTTCCGTCTCGCTGAAAAAAAAAAACAAGGGGAAGATTAAAAGGCAATTGCCGTGAAAAGTGGAATGTGTGCTTCTCTACTGACTTGGGGGATGGAAATGTTAGAAACAGTACGCTAAAAATATATATTGTCGACCCCCTCCCTTTTTTTTTTTCTTCGTTTTGAAATTTTGGAAAAAATGATTTGTCCAGACATGGTATCAGATTCAGATTAATGTGCCCCGTATTTATTTCGCACGTGAGGCTCCACGCTCATTGATTTCGTGTGCAATTTTCAATCCAGTTCGCACTTGCCGTTTCCAGGCCCCATATGTGCAAATTTTAACGCTAATTTACATTGGCCTAATTTCCAGTGCGCCAGACAATGTTGTCGTGGATTTTACTTCTCTTGGCCTCAGTGAGCATATATTATCTCAATGGATCCTACAGTACGTCTGTAACACATGCAATTTTTGACAAAAGAGAAAGAGCAAAAACATCAAGGGAAGGTGCGTTTGCCGGGAGTCGAACCCGGGTCTAGTGCTTGGAAGGCAATTATCCTAACCGTTGGACTACAAACGCTCGATATGCTTCTGTACGTCACGCTTACAAATTTAACTTAACAATGAAAGGTCATTTTCCCAACCAGAACACGCGCAAAGGGCCGGTTGCACAAATTTGTAAGCAGAACTGAAAGATCGGCCGGGACAATAAACACAGAATATGATGAAGTTTGTAAATCATCCTAGAAGGCATTCTGTGATTTATATATCGACGAAGATTGGAAAAAAAAAAAAAAGAGAAACACTTCAAATCCTCAGGTCATAAGGCCAATGTTCTGAATTTAGCGACCTCACGCCAGAGAAAAACGAAGCTCAAAGCACGAATGCGCCAATTGCAACCGAAAAATAGTAAAACTATGAAGCTCATCTTATGCGGATAACTATCCGATTGAACATGGAGCAATACCGCGACGCACAAGCCGAACTGCCTAAACGAATCACAAGAAAACCAATGCTCCGAGCATGAAATCCGCAATTACTCTCCCCTTCGCTGATCCCAAACCACGTAAACAGAAAACGAAGAGAATGACAACGAGTCCCATACCTTTGGCTCGAACGATAGTGCCGGTACGGGAGCGGCAGAGACACGATGCGAAGGGCGGCATGCTTACAGCAAAAGAAGAAGCTTAAGAGTCATGGCAAGTACCGATTGATGTAATCGAAGCGGTGGAGGAGGAGGAGGAAATGAAAACTGGCTAAAGAGCGTGAGGATTAAGGACAGGAGCGTGAGAGGATCTCATAATTTCAGGAATTAGGAATTTTTGAAAACAAAAAATGGAAACCAGACCAATCCCCGTGAGAACCGCCGATTCTAGGCCAATTCGGTCCGGCTTTGAGCGATCATACCAGTTTTCGATTCTTTTACACACCCCTAAAAGTAACCGTGCTAAGAAGCCTTACGTGAGTATAGCGTGCCATATCGTGCCCGATGGCCTCAATTGATTGTGGCAATCCTCGAGGTCCTGGAAATGCATTAGTCCTGTCATCTGTACCCATTATGGAAAATTCTGCTAGAAAGATCGGTCCAAGCACCGTGCCCGAGAGTCAAAGGCGGGTTTCGTTGAAGTAATGTACTAGATGATGCTTATGAGGAAGGAAATACCTCCTTACTCGTTACGATGTCGAGCGACAATAACGTTCTATTTCCGTCGAAAGCGCTGATTCGTGGACATTTTCGTGCCTTAGCGAGAGAGCAACACTTGTATCTTTATATTAACTATGAAGCAAGTCTGGATGAGTTGGCTACTGAAAACAAAAAGGCAGGACCAAGCACATCCTTCGACTGCTCAGACCAATCTCATGGCGAACATGTATAAAATTTGGACCCCCCCAAAAAAATAACCAAGTGTAGTTCGACCTGCTCGCATCCCCAGATCCCAAAAGGTACATCAAGTTTCTCATACTCCAGTAACATACAAGCTAGCAGCAAAGACAATATCACGCTTTATGGCATTGGAAGCCGATTCCATTTTCTTGTATAATGCAGAATTACCCATTATCGACGCTGCATTTTTTAATTCCCGACATGTCTCATCCAGTCTGACAATGGTCCGTACTATAAGGCCTTCGGGAACATCAGTGAGCTCACAAATATCAGCAAATGGAGTGCCCTGCATGAGGAAGACCTTGAATTGATCAGCCATTCAAGAACATAGCAATAGGTCAAGCTCAGAGTGTTTAAAAAATGAAACCTTTGCCCATTCATAAACCACTTCGACCAGACCAAACTTTAGATTTTCTCGAGCATATTTCTCGGGGTTAATCTGTAGGTTGCATTGGGCTTGGAGCTCACCAAGTCTTATTGCTGTTTCATATAATCTGTATAAGAGTACATGTTCAATGAGAATGCATATGATGTTATGGATACAGCAATGCATATTGAAGCAAGTAATTCAATGGCCACTGCTTTTTTTTTTTCTTTTCACATGGCAAAGAAATTTTCAGGATTTGACACATTAGGTGACCGAGAATGAGAATTCACAACTGACAAGTTCGACCTTATAGACTCATTTATCTTTTATGATTGCTTATAGGCACAGGTCATGTTGGAAGATTCTCCTACAGATCACTAGGAAGAGATCAGAAAAAAAAAATGGTGTAGTCTACATCCCATATATAATTTTCCTTAAAGATACAAAAAGGACAGTGAAAACGAACAAAGACAAGCATGGAAAGATAGATGAAACCAAGTATACAGCCAAAACATGATTAGAGATCCCCAAGAACCTAAACACCAAGTTCCGCAGTTGGACTTAAAATCAGAGACCATTTGTGTGAGGTCAAGTAAACCTAAGCATACATGTCCTATGGCTCCCTATCTGCACAGGCCCTTGACAGAGGCACGCCAGATGACAGGTGCAACACACTGCTGGCAGCAGGTTCAATCAGAGAATATGAAAGCTTTTCATTATTGGTCCTAAGCGAACAAGGAGGGGAAAAGTTAAAAGGAATAGGCTGGAGGAAAGAGTAACCTTTGCTTAGCCTGAAGTAGCTTGGGGGTAAGAGAAGGTTCAGAAGTATTTCTCTGCTGGAACACAAAGGCAGACATTATAGCCACTGCTTCCTCTGGTTCCAAGTCATCTAGCTGATTCTCAAATAGACACTCTGTGCATATCAACTCCTCCCCAGAATTCATTTCGCAGGCTACACGGCCTTTTATTTGAACAACAAGGTCAGTATCAATGCATCCAATTTCTTTCAGAACATCTACCTGCATATTGAACAAAATATACCAATGAGAAGTCTCACAAAGCACAAAACTTCAATTTGCCCTAAACTTAAAAAATGATGATGATAGACACTAATATCGTCACAATATTACCCGGCCCTGAAACTCTGGCATCTGTTGAAGTGCTTCATCAGACATTTCAAACTCAAGAGCCTTAACCTCTTCGTTACGCCCCTTTATTTCTTTTGCCAACTTCATATGCTCCTCCAATTTAATACAACCATGACACTTATTCTCCGCCATGTTTTGCAGTAGGGAATCACATTTGCGATAGATCTCCACAAGATCCAAATCTCTCAACTTTAAGTCTGAAATATAAGGTTGTAATCATGTGAGAATAACCAATAAAAATATACCCTAGATTACAGGCAGCAGCAATTTGATAAAGTAAGCAACTTGAGCCTTGTCAGTAATGCAGCTCCAGGAGAACAACTGCTTCACATTTCAGCAAACTTGTCTGAACAGACCACTTTATCATAAAAGCTATCCTCTCACCAAGACTTTTTACTTGAGCAATTTAAAAGTTCCCCCACTACAAGGTGATATGTAATGCACCTTTGAGTTACAACACAAGTAAGGGTGCGTTTTGTTCACTAATACTTTATGATAAAGGAATATCATTTCCATGGAAATCATTTTCAAGGAAAACGGTTAGTTTTCATTTGTTTAGTGGTTTAGGGAAAGTAATTTCCTTCTTGCCAAAGGGCAAGCCATTTTCCCCAAATCTAAGCTTGTTGTTTTCTGTCCATGAAAAACATTTTTCCGTAAATCAATTAGGTTTGCGCCATCCAAATACTGGAAAGTTGGAAAACAAGTTTGCCGGAAACAATGTTCCTTCAAACAAATGGACCGTCAATTAAAGTATGAGATAGATTCCTCTCACCAAGACTTTTTGTATGAGCCAATTAAAAAAAATCCAAAGGTTATCTACACTACAATGCACATACAAGTTACAACACGTGTATGGTATCAACAATTCCCATGGCTGTTCAAAGTAAGAGCTTGTGCTTCCTCTAGGCGACTAGCATGTGTACCCAACTAACTACTTTTCCTAATAGCCATGGACTCCATCATTATTAATTTGTTTTCTTATACATAGCAGATCACATGTGTACTCAAAATGGATTATGTAAATGATGCATTCATATATCCTTTTCCTTCTACTTAAAAATACGTCAGAAGTACACAACTCTTTTGACATGTGAAGCAGTCTCTTAAAGCCACTAAGACATCCTATGATGCTAACAATGAAGATAAACGATCCACTATCAGTCAGCGAGGCGCGATATACTCCCCTCTGCTTCAACACCATTTGGAAATCAATTAGGCTCTCAGTTAACTAGATCAGAGGAAGATGAGTAGTCCAATAATATAGCTTTGAGGGGTCATCAACTCAACAACACTTTTCAAGAAACTTCAAGAGAATAAGCAATACCTCTCACTGGATCTAGCGCAGGAGGGTACTTATGCCCATCAGATTTCAGATTCAAAAGCTGTTGAACTGTTTTGGAGTAAGCAGCGGTGCTACAGTCTTCAAGAAGTCCTACCTGGTCTATCTTTATCTCGCAATTGCAGATGCATAAGAATTCTTTCATATCAACTTCGCTCACCTCATAAGTCATCCCAGCAGCAGTACCATAATGCGGAAATGTTATTTTGATGCTACCTGATCCTTTGCGCGAAGTAGAAACCGAATAATATTCATCATTGAGAGCACGTTTTGATTTTGGCACCAGAAAAGAACCTGGTGCAAAATCAAATGCTTTCTTGTCTCCGATGCTCTTGTTACTTGGAGAATCCTGTGTGGCTGATGGAGAGTTAGGTTTCAGAAGTAATACTATATATTGCCTTTTCCCAGAGACTGGTCTGACAACAGCTCCAAGTAAGTGGTCCTGAGCCTGCCAGCACAAAGTTAGAACCTCTAAGGACATAAACAATCTTCAGAATTCGAAGACAAAAATAAATGTATTCGACACAGATATGAACCCCTGAAAAATATGTATATATCAGCTAACAGCAGACAACAGGACATGCATACACGCAGTAAGCAGTAATGTCGATGAAATACCACTTAGCAGAATCACAAAATCACCTCACCTAACGAGCTGTAGTGCAAACTCTCACCTAGCTGATAGAGGAAATTTTGCTCACATTTTTTTTTGGTCTGTAATTTTTTTCTTTGCTCAAATTGAAAGTGGTCATAACATATAGCTCCCTTAGCTCCATTTCATCACTACTTACCAGGAAGCTACTCCTTGACCAAGATTTACTAATATCATGAGTACCTTATTTACATTTTGGCAGGAGATGGTAAAAGATCCACATGCTCCAATCGAGGAAACAAACTTACTGATTGCGATTTGACAACCACCACCCTTCCAGGTACAAGATATTTTTGGGCAACTGAGGAGGTCATGACAGTCTCGGAAATCTGTATGTGATGCTTCTCCACTTCTAAGCGCATATCATAGTATTCCTCAATTGCCGGTTCACCTTTTATACATCTGCATGCATACAGTGCATGAGCGACATCTAAGTCAGATCAAACTGTTTAGCTATTGGAGTTAGTCCTTGCCCCGCAAGGGGCAATTCAATACTACTGAAGAAAAAATGGGTGCAATGCAATAGACAGACGCAGACACATCCAACAACAGGGGCCATATCAAGGGTCGGATCCTCTTCATTTAGCAAAAAATGGGGCACACTGTCATCAACGCAACAATATGCCAGAACGATGTCCCAGTTCTTTATTCCAGTTGAAAATGAGAACAGCCATGAAGGATAGCTAATCATGGGCCAGGATTGAGAAGATTATAATCGCAAAAGACAAAAGGACCAGAAGGCCATAACTGAGACAATAGCAGTGGTTCACATCTGAAACACGATAATTTAAGGAAATTAGCTAGTGCATAAAGGCAAACATAGCTAGTTTACCTTCATCAGACATAACAACAACAAGCTCCTCTCATTAATCTGATTAAAAATCATTTACAACCTCCTTTCCGTGCAAATAAAATTCCTTTTGGACACTGAAGAAACCAGAATGAGCAATTCAACTAGTGCAAAATGCCACCAAAACCTGCCGTAGTAGGTCACTGATAGTAGGCACTACTTTAGTTTGACAAGAAGCAGAGAGTAACCATCCTAGTCAATGGAATATCTTGCCAGGTTAAACAGTCAGTAAAGTAATGTCGAGTGATAAATATACAGATATTAACCATTTTCCAAGAGCACCACAACAAATATATGCATGAAAATAGCCCATAAGTACTTGTCTGCTGAACCGAAATAAAACACTCGGACCTAGCAACATTGTTGAACCTACAGAGGGGGGCGATGGCGGTGCCACACCCCACACTGCAAAGGACCCACTCTATTTCTTTTAAATAGAAGTGAAACAAGTACAAGAATTTATATTCAATATCATAGGTTTGGTTTTTATCTCACCACCCAAAACCGACAATTCTCGGTCCCCCATTGCCTAGCAACCTTGGTAGGCGTTATACAACTTCACAAGCACTTTTCCCCTTGTAGGACTTGAGGTGTTACGGTTTGTTTGATTAGAAGAGACAGAGCATGTATACTGTTCTAAGATGACAAAAGTGAAAGACACAAACTGATACGGAGTTAGACCCAATGCAGAAGTTCCAGGGAGAAGATACTGTCCTCAACATACTCTATAGATTTTCTAGGCTGAGCAAGCTTTCTCATTAGAAGCTGTTGGTTTTCTGGCAATTTTTTCTGAGCATGAAATTCAGCAAAACTTCTTTTTAGCATATCCTCCACCTGCAGATACCGCAATAAACTCTTATAAGTAATAAATCATTTCAAAGATAACTGTTGTACATAAATTTTAAGTCCCCAGCTTTGAAAGAAAGATGTACATAATTTTTGAGTCCGCAACTTCAAAAGAAAGATTAGATCACATATTGGAAACATTACATCATAAGCATGCATATTTCAAATGCATATGCTTTGAAGGCTTCTTCAAAAAATGCTATTAGGTGACAATATGGGCTTTAACAAACTCAAATAAGAACGAGCCTGTGAAACAAACTCGATGAAATCTTCCAACATTTCTCAAGAAACAATTATATGGCAACAATAATCAGTCATTTGACAACCAATTCACAGTGAAAGAGGAGAGGCTTACCTACAAAATAGAAACTTGAACCTAGAATGCTTAATTCTCGAGAAATAGACAAAAGTCATGCAGAAGACTGCACTACCACCACCAGCCCTTAAGAAGAGCTCTAAAAAAATAAATGATATTGTAAAGTCAATAGAATACAAATTAGTAAAAGTGTGAAAAAGATGCATTGTTTCTTTCCTTCCAAAAAAAAGAACAAAACAGAGGGGTACGAGAAAAATTTTTGTTAATATTTTCCTCCATAATACACAAGACAGGCACAGTAAAAGAATGGCTCTACGTCATTCCATCAAATTCCGAAACCCACGGGACTGGCAGGGACAGCCACCCTACTTGGCCACCAAATGTTCAAATAGCGCACTCATAAACCTTGTTTCTTCCCCCATTTTCACTAAATTTCAGGATATTAATTTTTTCACCTAAGCCCCCAACATCAATTTTGTCATCATCATTGAGGACTACTACATAAGATTCACATATTTTGAACAATACAAGTAACTTTCATCTAACACAAGTCACACATGTCCTAAATCAGAAATATAAGATATAAATGAAAGCATGGTAGGAAAGACAACGATTGTAACACAACTTCATAGCTGAATATGTGTATGACCACCATAAGTGTCGAACACCAGCCAATTCAGTTGGCTACAACGTCTTATCAAGTAATACCTTCAATTCTTCAACTCGTAGGAGATGCAGAATCATAATATAGGTCAGGCGAAACTGTGATTCCAGCTTGGTGGCATTTCCCACGATAACGTGCTTCAGATCGCTCTCCTCTGGGATCTCGTCACGACACATTACAATAACTGTACCAATTCTATCAAGTCCTCTTCTGCCTGCACGTCCTGCCATCTGAGTGTATTCACCAGGAAGCAATTGTCTGAATTCCTTTCCATCAAACTTCCTCAATGTATCAAAAACAACCTGCAATATGTCAAACAGATCTAAACTTTGTGATGCTTCCTGGAGACACCATGTAGAACAAAAACTTCAGTGGCAAAAACTAAATAATATCGTCAAATTACATGTATGCTTAGACATGCATCTAAAAAGTCACAGCATGTATGAGTAGACTTCCAGAAAAATAAAAAAGGTAATTCTATATTGTTTTCCATCGAAGTAGAAACAACACCCACACTGATTTAAAATCTACGAGAGCATTATCTTGAGACAAAGTACAAATTATCCTCTATATTTGCAGTTAAACACAATGAAAATATCTTCATTACTAAACAAGTTCTACATAGCATCTGTGGACAATGTTGCAGGTAAGCAAGCAGATCTCCCGTCAGGTAATTTCTTGAATAGGCTATCTGGCATTCTAAGAAAAACATACCCATCACGGGAGGTAGACAAAAGGAAGCTGTTAATTCAGAGGCAACTGCTATGCAACCAACTTGTGTTTTAGTGGAGCATAGCAGTACTTATGTTTTTCCAATTCAAAACATTAGGAAAGCTACAAAATAAATCACTACAAATTGAAGATAGAGATAGCTATTAAAATTGTGAAAGCATACACTTTACACTCCCACCTCCCAAAGAATAAGAAAGAAAAGAAATGAAAAGAAAAGCACTAAAGTTAGCTTAATATTTCTACTTTCTTCAAAAAGGAAAAAAGACAAATCACTTCAGGTTTTTTTTAACTAAAAAATTGGAAAGTTAGAAAATGTGGACAATGTTGGTTATCAGACTCATTTTCGGTGAAGTAGATAAAAGTTATGATAATCTTACTCATACTCTCCTTAAATTGCTAAGTCAGCATGTCGCTCATATTTTGTAAGCTCATTTAAGACCGAACCCATCTTCTGTTCATATGGCTCCCACAAGCAGTAACATAAAACCAAATCGCAACCCTAAAAGGAAAAAGATCAGAGATTATCTTCCCAATACAGCCTATTTTCCTTATCTAATGATGTCCGTTGCATACCCTTTTTGTCTTAGGATGAAATGTTTGCACTTTTGTTCATATCTAACTCTAGTTGTTACAGCCTTTATGATTTAGTAGAAATCTCCTAGAGAATTTCCATCAGGACTACTACTTACAACCAACATATTTGAAATCCGATGCCACGGTCTTAAACAATCAGATGTGAACTGCCTCTGAAAAACCAAGATCTTCACTGTGCCATCACACTCGAAAAGCCTGAAGTGGAAAGGCCTCCTACCTTCTCGGACTGGTTGAGCGAAGAACCAATAAAACCATGATAAGAAAAGAAATGCTCAAAAGCTTGCTGGAGTAAGTTTGGAGTTCTGAGAGCCAAAATGTGCTCCTCAACACAATTGGCTTTGATGCAATGGAGTAGATTACTGCAATATTAACTTTTCTATGCCTCGGTCAGTCCATGCAGGTTAGAGGGTCACCCACTTCTAGGATAGATAGATAGACCTGAATGAGCCAGGCGCCATAATACAGACGGGCTTGGTTAAAGGACTTTGGTCCACTGAGTCCGGCTAGGGCATAGGATTTTTAAATAGCTGGACTGGCCCATCCATGATGAAGAAAGGAGAAGGGGGAGGAACGAAAGTAGGTGTGTGAATTCGAGATGATTTTAAGTTTATTGCAGGAAGGTGACAAAGAGGAAAATTCATATCTTTAGTATTTTTCTTCTCCAATCCCCCAATTTTCCTCCCACACATTGTTCCATAAACAAAGCTTTAGAGTCAAACTTCTCCAAACTCAATTGAGCAATACATCCAGACTGCTCATTGACATCGCTGGTGAGAATATACACGGTAAGTAAAAATTAATGAAACTGATTTCAAAGCTGCTATCCACTAAAAATTAAGGAAATCAGATTAAACTACTACTTAGCGATTGCCTCTCCGAAAACATCATATTATTCAAGTAGGTCAAAATTCAAAGCCCACAAAAATATATCAAATTGTGAGTTTCAAACATGCAAACAGAGCTAGGAGGACAAGCCTATATATGAGGCTCACCGTTCTTGCCGGGGCGTTGACTCCCATTGCAAATGTCTCAGTTGAGAACAGAACCTACACCACCAGGTGATAAATGTCAACCAGTATTAGCTATCGAAACATTGCATTTATGTCAAATCAACTAGTTGTTAACCAATCAATCCTTTGATGTACATGGTATCATGCAATAACTTCAGAATTTTTCCTTTCCATTCAGGAAGAGCACAACAGATGGTCATAAATTATATCAATATGATTATCAGATACAAAATGATGACAGTCTACTTGTCTTTACCTTGATTACACCACGGCAAAAAAGCATTTCAACAACCTCCTTAACAATAGGAAGCAACCCAGCATGATGCACGCCGATTCCTCTGCGGAGAAGGCTCTGAACTCTGACAATCTGTGTACCGCATCATTTACACTGATTTTAGGACTACCATATGTATGGCGTGTGTTCATGTTATTGCTAGAAGTATAAAGGGTAAAGTGGTCTTTAAGACCTCAGGGTTATTTTGATGTATATATTGAACTTTTTTGAATAATTCAACACCTTTTTCCTCTCACAGTTATCATTAAAGAAGTCAAACCTGTGGTAATCTCCTGTCAGATCCCTTTAGCCGTGAGAATGCTTTGTCACAGAAAACATGAATCTCACTTTTTTCGGAGCTGCTTGTGAGGTCTGTTCCTGATAGGCTATCAGCTGACTTGTCACAACGATTCTTAGAGAAGCAAAAAATAACCACCTAAAAACAAAAGCAAAGTGAAGATGTGAAGAAAACAAAATCTGCAGCAAAAGCACAAAATTTATATTTGATACATTGCGACAGCATTCCTTAAAATAATCGAATACAATTTTACCAATCAAAGGAATGAGTTTGTTTATCTTTATTTAGCATATTTGTAAAAACCTAATATGGAAGATAAACTAAGGTTACTAAAAGGAACCTGTCATGGCCAAGACATCCATGTAATACTTAAGTGATGTTATCTGCAAGGACCGTACAGGACGCCGTTTACTAAGAGGGATGCACCAAGTTACAGACTTCTACATGGCAATTCAGTGCTACCTAAGGAAACAAGGAAGAAAAATTAAGAAAATGCATTTTACAAGTTGCTTCCCCCAGAGTACTGACAGGTCTCTACTTAGAAATATTTGAGGAACTACCGCATAGTTCAAATGATATTTTCAGAGATTAAGAGGGAATTTTATGTGGCTTTTGTTTTTTGTAAGCATATTAAAATCTTGCATTTTATGTGGACCACACACTTCTTTTCAAAATTTTCAACTAAAGTTCCAGATTTTGGCAGGAATTTCAAAAATGGCTTTTCCATTTGACTTTCAAGCCAAACCAAGCTCTACTAAGAGCAATTTATTGGTTTGTGAATTGTGATGGCTCTATGTTTTCAGTTTCACATCCACTTTTCAATTTGCACAGCAGTTCTATCTTTAAGTTTGATATACACTCTAAGTCTTATATATGGTTATCAGTCATTCCATGGAAACATCAGCATTGGAGATTCAAACTTACAGGTAACAGTGATTTATTGGAGAGCTTGTTGATAAGCTGCAGCCACACAGAAGCTTCTGATCTTCTCATACCCCAGTTGTTTTGACTGCTGCCATTGCTCTGATAACCGCCTCCATTTCCAGTATGTTTCCCCAGATTTTGGGAGCTAGAATGCTTATTCTGCTTCCCTCGACTAAAGTTTTCACGTTTCTCACCTCGAACCCCTTCATGATTCGATGAATGCCCCGCATATGATCCACTAGAACCTCCATGTGGAAGTGAACTTTTTTTCTTATGAGCATCTCTGGCAGATTTCAGTCCCTGGGAAATAAACTTTTCACTTTCACATACTCTATAAAGTTCTCCGGAGTAAAATAGGCAATGCTCTAACGGGACTGGTCTTTCAGTGGTCCTGAAAATTAGAAGAAGGGCATTACGAGATGTTGATTCTACAAGAAAACAATCTCTATTTAGTGAAGGGACAGTATTAGTCTGAGGAAAAGTCTCCTAAGCATCAGTCTCTATTTACTTCAGAAAGCACAATTCAAGCATCATCTCAGGTATGCCATTTACCCAGTCACACGAATTTTTTTCCGCTTGGTCCGGCCAATCCAGTCTGCAAACTCCATTGTGTTAGGTACCTGCCGAATACCAGGCGAAATAAGAGAAGATTTAGTCATTTCAGCTAAAAAGACTTTTTGCTTCAAGAAATTACAAGGCTCCCGCAGCAAAATCAGAATAGCTGTCAGAAAGTTGTCAGCTTAGTAGAAACTATCAGATTGTGTGCTTATATTTTACAGTGGTATACGAGAATTGCAACATTGTGATTAATGTATAGTAGGAATGAGAAGTACCGTGGCTGAGAGAAGAATGATATTCACATGTCTTGGTAGCATAATAATTACTTCTTCCCAAACAACCCCTCTTTCAACATCATTGACATAATGCACTTCATCGAATATGACCTATCTCATCATAGACAAACAATTGATTAGTAGCTTAACAAGATCACATAGTGAAACAAAAGAAATAGAAGGTCATCTTATAATGACAGAGGCGTTACGTGTGGAAAAAATGCTTTTTGAGTCCTTACCCATTCAATGTCACGAATGATATCGGCACCTCGATAGAGCATTGACCTTAAAATTTCAGTGGTCATTATCAGACAGGATGCCTCTGGCCTTAAGCTGACATCACCAGTAAGAAGTCCAACATCAAACTTCCCACAGAAATCTCTGTACTTTTGATTGCTGATCGTCTTGATAGGAGCTGTGTAAACTGCTCTGGTACAATGCTGCATTTAGAAACTTAAATTGAAACTCAAGTAATTGTTGAAAATACATTGAATAAAGGCATTCTTCTAGATGAATTGCGACGCCTGCACGCTAATTAAAGCCCCTTCACACCCCCACAGGGTCTAATCGATCCTTTTCTAACTGACAATTCAGGTAATGAGACATGTGATCCAATATTTAAGTCTAAAGGAAGGAGAAGAATTCAAAAAAAAAAGGGAAGGAGGAAGATGAAAGTGAGACACTGTTTTAATATTGAAGCCGTACCTTTGAAGCCAAAGCAAATGCATATTCTGCAACAACTGTCTTTCCAGCGGATGTGTGAGCCGATACGAAAACTGAGTCCCCTTTTTCAAGATAATGTATAGCCTGTGGTACCACAAGCCAGGATGGATAGTTTAAATACAATTAACAGGATCTGACGATTTTTAGTAAAAAATTACAGTAAAAATATGAATAATTTCTGGAGAATCACAAATGATGCCAGCGAACGAAGGAATTAAATGCCAGCTCATCAAGCACCAACTGATTCAGTAAAAATATAAAGAAAATTCATTTGGCTCAAAGAAGAACGATGAAATAAATTTTCTTGATACATAATTCACTTGGACTTCAAGTCTTTGGCGAGATGTTGAGGATCCTCATCGATAGAATTTTCAAATAGATGATTCAAGCAGCACTCTGGTCAGAAACTGAGTGTAATTCTCAACAGCTTCCATCCAGTCAGAGAATTCAATTAAAAAATTGACCAAGCAAACTGGAGATATGCTAATTTAAGAAAATACCTTTGCAAAATAAGTCCTGATTCAACTCACACATCCATATATTCAACTCAGAGACACCATTAGAATAACATCACCAATCAGAAAAATAAGCCTATCACTAACTGGCAGTAAGCCTTGGCAAATGCCCTCAACGCAGTGGTTCAAACTCGATTTACAAAAGATCACATTCATTTTAACTAGAGCCCCACCGACGCTGCTAGAATAATTATTAAGGAACGATTTGCTTTCCAAAAATATCAATTATGTGTATCATGAGAAAAGCCAGTGCATCAACAGCTATGACCTTTTTTGTTTGGTTACTTGACAAGTGCCCTAAGAGTACTCTTTAACCAAACCACTTAATTATAACAAACAGCAGGGAGCACTCATTTGAAAGGAGGGATTGTAATAAAGAGACATCATAACGGATATAATGAATGCACAGAATCACAATCGGATTCAATCAAACTGAGTGTTCAGAGCCGCACCTACAAAATTGAAATAGATGAAAGGAACATGATCAGCGAGACAGAGATATTTGGATGTGTTTATATCATGGTCAGTTCCTTCCCTCATTATCAAAATATATGTAAGTTCGCTTGTACCTCCTTTTGGAACTTATCCAACTCAAATGGAAAATCAAGTGCCATGTCGGGTACAAGTTCATGAAAGCGATCAGCAATCCCATCATTGTCTGCTCTAACAGCCCAGACCTGCCAATTTAGATGATTTCAGACGATCGCGTCAGGCACGTTGCCAAGCAGTGGTACATGCAGACTACAACGAGAAAGCTATTGCTAATTGCAAGTAAGAGAGTTGTTAAGTTCAGCTTCAAGAATAATTCACCTCCGGCTGTTGTCCATCGTTGTTCTTCACTGCATCTGGTTGAGAGGTTGATATTCCTGTCTCAACAGACAAAATTTCATCCAGCATGGGTAGTTCATCTTCTGCCACCCTGCTAGATTCAGCTTCTGGGATAAGGGACTCTGATTCTGATATATGACCTTCACAGACATAATGATCATGACTATTAGCAGTATGAAATGGGGGAAAATTGACAAGAAATCCAATAAAAGAAAACAGGCTTCCAAAAGCCAATTCCCTGCGTAAACTCAGCAATATTGGCATGCTAGAGCTTCCCAGGTCCTGAAGTGGAATTTTAATTTAAGGAAGCATAACATATCTTAGGTGATCTCAAGCATCCTAGAAGTTTTCAAACTAAGCATCAAGACAAAAAGGGGCAGGTCAACAGCCATCCATGCAAGCTTCTAAAAGCATCACCCCAACCCTATAGATGGAAAGGCATACATCATCAACTTAGTTCTATCATCTTTAAAAGGAGGCTTAACACAATAAGCCATGTACCGGGCTTAGATTAGGAGGTAATAAATAACGTTAATTGTTTCACAGGAAGAAAATCCAAGAACATTGACCACTAAACAGTCCACTTAGATCAAGTCAGTTCGATTGTTTGGGCAGATCATACAATGATCATATATCAATTAAACATCAAAAGGTAAGCAGCTCATCAAGTCAAAGCAACTATAACATTCTCCACCATTCGCAAAGACAAATATAGTTCCACAGTGGAAATCTGCTAAAGCTTCATTTTCCATTGAAGCCCTATAACTCTATAGCACAAGAAAAAAAACTAAGCCAAAGAAAAGTAAACGTAGGAGGACAAAACCTTCAGTCTCGTAATCTGCAACAGTTCCCTCTTCCCAAGCTCTCTTGAACAAGTCATCAAACTGTACAGAGAGCTCCACCTGCAGTGCCGGTGATAAATGAAAACTTACTCACACAGAACGTTCTTAAGAGTTCAGTACTGAAAAAGGTCTTCAAGAACTCTCGTGACTCAAACTATTCAGACGAAGTTAAGTTTACATAGTGCAGTAGCAAAGTCTTCCCTAGAAAATTATGGTATTCAGAATTTCTGAAAATCTATTAAAAGCGCCAAGAATGCATCCAATACAATGAAATGATAACTAAAATCTAATTAACTGCAAAAACATACTACCTTGTTGTCTGACAAGCTCTTGACAGAATTCCAGTCCTTGGACACATTCCATGAGCATGGGTAAGCCTAAGAAGACACGTTGATGAATAAAATAAATGTACGTTCAAAAACCTCATTGACCTTTACTTTGCTTAATGCAATCTAAAAGATGATAATCAATTAAGCTTACCTGGAGATCCCCAAGATCCACACCTTGCTTGAAGCTTGGAGGAGTGACCTGTGGAGAACCCCCATTCAACAATTCACAAACCCATTCACCACTAGAAGCACCATCAGGTACAATCCTCTCCGGAGATTGGGCGTCATCCAGACCACCTGGACGAAAGGGACGTTTGTTGATGCTTCCACGCAAAAAGTCTTTTGTGGGCCCAGCCATTCGTGGCAATGAACCAGTATCTTGAGCATCCACCATTATCTCCGATACATCCACCTAAAGCACACGGGTAGAGGTAAAGTTGGGAAAATAACAAGGAGAAAAGGGTAATAGAAAAACTATGAGTTCTACTTCCACAGGACAATTGCCGCCTTATTTTTTAGAGTATCAGTTGGCGTAAGTTTGTCAAATCCCAGTGAACCACAACATTGACATCAGAAAGACAAAAAATTTATGCCAAAAAGATATGATTTGAAAAAGAAAAATCTACCTCCACAGATTTAGGCTCCCATACTCCTGATTTGCTTTTTTGGCGCCTAAATGGCAACTCCCACACAGGAACCACAACAGATCTCGGTAATGATGGTTCTAATGGTACTTTTGCCTCATCAAACCAGTTAAAGTCCCAATGCCTTCCAGCCTTTTCCGGTGAAAATTCGTCAACATCAAGTGTGGGCATTAGGTAGTTCTCCTCTATATACTCCGTTATTGATTCAGGAGTTTCCTCGGCAAAAGCAGGCGGCTGAAATAATTACTGAACGGACGTAAATATGGTGCTTCTAAGTATGAGGCATTGAGGCTCATATTAAATAAGAAAATAATGATCATATTACAATCAAGCATGTGCTGCAAAAGGAAAAGAATGGAGCCAAACCCAGCCCTTCTATTCTTCCAGAAAACTAAACAGCTTCCAAAACCCGTGATACAGTTGCAAGAATTCAACATCTACTGTATTGAATGTTTTAATTGTGTTGACTTTCTATCTTCAGAAGGAAACACATAAACCCGAAAAGGCAAAGTTGCCGTAAAAAAGATAAAAATCAACAACTGGCTCCTAAATATGAGATTCCTTAATTAATTAACTACCGAAAACAAAATCCTCGCTCAACCAACTTCATGTTGCATAAAAACTCTTGCTTTCGACTATCCTAACCATTCCCGCTACTCTAGTAGTTGCCACCTGTGCCTGTATGTTCTCAGCAATCAAACAGAAAAAGACATCCTCAATCTCCCAAAAGACAAAAAACGGGTCACTTCGATACGAATTATCCGCAGGATGCAGTATTTATTAATATTCAACAAAATCGCAAAGATTGACAGCCAAACACACTCCTCAATTCCAATTCATATAGAAGCCAACCCACAAGAGGCTAGAGCCAACATAAGAAGCCCCTGCTGATTCTTCATATCCTACCCTACTCAAAATCTCACCTTTCTCCTCTACCTGCACGATGCTAAGCGATTGCAAAGAATGGAAAGATCGAGACTCGAAATATAGACTTTCGTTCCTTGAGAATTCCAGTTCCTTTCTAGCTGGAACAATGAAGGCGCACACACGCAGAGAGTCGGAACTCATTTCGTTCGAAACCTCAGTCAGAACTCAAACGCAGAGCCACGGAGACAAGATAAACAAGGCGATCATCCCGCACCACCACAGCGTCCTCACCGAACCCTCAAACAAGAACAAACGACAGCGCACTAGGATCAGCGAGTTGATCCTACTACTGCATTGAGTGCCGAAATTCGAGACGGAAAGGTGGAGTAGGGAAGCGGAGAACTGACGGAGATGAAATCGGGGACCGATTTGAGCGGGTTGCCGCGCTCGACGGTCGAGAGAGGCTCGACCCTGAGGTGGCCGCCGTGCCCGGTGAAGCCGACCCGGAACGAGAACCCGTTCGCCGCCTCGATCGGATCCATCTGCCGCCGCCCCTGCTGCTGCTCTCCAACTCGTTCCTCGGGATTCTCGGCTTGGTTCTGCGAGAGCCCGTTCTCATTGATTTTTTTCGAAGAGGGGTTTTTAAGTTTTCGCGCGAAGCGAACTGAGAAGAATGCCGGTGTCGGGAGCGAGCGAGAGAGCTCACTGAGGGAGAAGAAGACTCCAAAAGCTAACGAGTGATGGGCTCTTTTTGCCTGGATAGGTAACGAATCGCGGCATTCCAAATCAGGCATTACTTACTGCATAAGCTAACTCATTATTCAAGGATACTTTATAATTTGCTCATGGAACAAGTATTGTACCGAGGCAAGACATCTTTAGGTTTCAATCCGCTTTTGCAATAGTTCATTAAACCTTTATTACGATAAGCTTGACGTCGAATCTTACCCAAAGAAAAGATTTTATGCGAATTAAAAGTTACAAAATTCACGCTCGATAAGATAAAACTACAAGCTCGGAAACATGCCACGTTAGATGCATTATATCGTGTTTTACGATAGGAAATATGAAATTCCAAGAAAAAGCTAGTGTAGAAAAGAAAAACTAGTTATAATCATATTTACCTTAGTAAAATTAACGTTATAAATAATGTCATATGTCATATCGTGTGCTGTCATGTTATTTTTGTCGGCTTCCCTGTTAAATTAATTCATGTAATATTTGCAAAGCAGGAGGACTCACTTTAGAGGCACGAGGATACGGGAGCGTGTGCATGAGTGCAAGCTGCTGACAGACCATGTCGATGGCACGTGTACCTTCAGCTAACAGTTTTTCTTGGTGTATGTCTGGTCTCCAAACAGTTTTTAACAGCATTGGTCACTGACCACGCGACACGGTTATTCACTACGAATCAAAAGGCACATTTCTAAAACAACGTTTGCCTAATCCCAGAATACTCTCCGGAGAGCTATAGCTACTCAAAAGGCAATATCTACTCCCACTTAACGTAGTAAACCGGCTATTTTAACTTACGCGTCGGGCTTTGCTTTGGATTCGGATTAGTGATCTGCCTCTTCCTACGACGCTCGATATAAATTCCATTAAAGAAGCTCGCCGTTCCATCTTTGAGTGCAAGAATTCGGCTACTACAGAGAAACATCAATGTATAAAGGAAAGTTACACTGTATATTATTACATCCACGCTTATTTCTCATCCTCAGTCAGGCGAAATACATTTGCGTAATGAATCTAGTTGTACAAGCATAAATTACTGCATATGGTTGTCCCTGTATCGCAATATAAAAGCGAGAGGAAGAGAGGAGGGAGGGAGGGAAGCTAGAAGCAGGTCTCGTTTCAAATTGCTTTTCATGGTAGACAGCACGCCTCTACGTTCCAGATATCTTTGGCGTACTGAGCAATTGTTCGGTCACTGCTAAATTTGCCACTTCCAGCAGTGCTCAAAATAGACATCTTTAGCCATCTTCTTCTGTCCCTGCAATACGAATGATTCTGTTACAATTGCTTCGATGGAAATGAGAAGATGTTTTAACACTAATAACCCAGTAAAGGATGCTTGAGAAACGACACTACTGAGATCTGAGATGGCACTGCTGAGTATCACAATGCTCCTATAGCTTGGCGCTGATGTTACAAAGCTCGATGATTTGGCTAGTAAATTTCAAAATTTTAAGTGATTTTCACAACTTGGGATCCAAAAGACTAAATTATACATAACATATCAAAAAGTAGGGTACTAAATGAGGTTCTTTTAGACTCAACATCTCTCAAAGGTAGCTATTTGAAGTGGCCGCAGATGACGATTCTACTTAATCGATAGCTCATTGATTAGGTATCCATCTTCTGGTTTTGGCCTAACAAGAAGCACCTTCTGGTGGCTTATCTACTTTCTGGCTGAAAAACCAATTTCTAATTGTAACTATATTGTCTCGGGGCATGGTACACATGGATTCCTTAGACAACTTGTATTTATTGGGCTCAAGCAGTCATTTCAGGTGCAGAAAAATGTTCAAGCACAAGTAATTCGTAACATAAGTATATGGAGTACTGATGGCTTACTTGTAGGCCTCATCTACTCTTGCTTGGGCTTCCATATAACTGGCGAAGTCATGGCCAACAAGAAAATAATCTCCACGACCATATCCAGAGTTTCCCTCCAGAGAATCAAGGAGTGGATTGTAGTCATAGCTTCCAAATGCTCCGCTTCTTATAAATTGCTTAGCCTCTTCAAAGCGGGGATCTGGTTTGAACTGCAAGCAAGGAGAAATTAAAACAACAGAAGCTTTGCCTTAACAGCATGGTGTGAAACTCTCAGACAAAGAAAAACTGCTGGTACGAAAATGAGGTAAAGGGGCAAATGCTACTGTTTAGAGGCAATTTTAGCATGGTGTTTCATAAATATTGCCTAACGACATTGCTTTCTATTGTACTGTAATTGTTTTATCTTCAAGCTCAGTTTTTCAGGTGGCAGAAAAGCCTCACGTTTCGTCGAGGACTGGAAAGGTGGATTTAGAAAAGACGAGTAAATGCAGATCAACTTTTATCTTTGGTAGAAAGAAGAAATCATCAGCATAAAAAAAAGACCCTAAAATCACAAAATCGGACAAACTTAAAAGGGAGTCGCTGCATTAAATGCAGTTTGAGGACTCAGTCATCCATGAATTTCGCTCAATTGATCCCTGTTAAAACTTGAACTAGCAATATACCAGTCGGCGCCATTGCAGAACCTTTTCTATTTGTTTTCATTCAAGATCATTGCAGAACCCCTTAACTATGCAGTCTTGCTAGTTGCAACAGCTACTACTTGCATTTGAATTTATTTGAGAACTTGTGAATTTGATTCTCACTTCACAATCCTAGTTTTTTCTATCTACATGTAAGATCAATGCAGATTTATTATCATTCAAGCTATACCAGCCATCTTTTAGGAAACTCATATTTCGTACCAGTCCATTTTCCCTATCCTTCCGTAGCCTAGGGACCTCATCAGCTGTTGCGCCAAAGAGGAAGAAATTCTGTTCCCCAATTTCTTCCCTGATTTCCACGTTGGCCCCATCCAATGTTCCTATAATGAGGCAGCCATTCAGTGCGAATTTCATATTGCTTGTGCCACTTGCCTCCATTCCTGCAGTGCTGATGTGTTGAGATAGCTCACTTCCAGGAATAAGCATCTCTGCTACTGAGACATTGTAGTTTGGAACAAATATAACCTGCAATATGCAAAAATTACATAAATGGAACATAAATAACGAATTTAATTTCTGATATTTAACATGCATGCTAAAAAGCGGTGCAAGCTTCATGACTGTTTCTGGAAAACCAAAATTTCGTGTTTCTGTGTTTTGGTAGTTTGAATTACCTTCAAGTAGTCATTGACCTCAGGATCACTGTTGACAACATTACCAACATCAGTCACAAGCTTGACTATTCTTTTAGCATTCGTATATGTTGCAAATGCCTTTCCACCAATCATAACTGTCCGCGAAGTTGTCTTTTTCCTCTCTTCAGGACTCATCTCCTGCATGGTTTTTTATTAAGAAGTTCTTTGATGCACGGCAATTCATAATCCATAATAATTGCAGGAAATAGCCATATAATAATCCAAAAAAGTAATATATGTCTGTTTAATACAGAAGCCTCTACTCTGTGAAATCAGAAAATGCATAAGATGACAAAAAGTAATATATAAGTAATTAATCTGCATAGAGTAACAAAAGTTAATTAAGAAGAATCTTGGATTAATAAATACGACAAATTGCATTACACTTCTTCATCTTTCATTAATTTGGTGTTTAAGAGAAAAAGAGGGAGCAAAGTTGAATCTGACTGAACAAGGCAAAAAAAATATATAATTTCGCATCACTTGGATACTTAGTCTCAGTATGATACGGGGAAAAGATATTGGTGCAGAAGACAGACAACGAAAGGAATCTTCAATTTCATCACTTTGATATGCATCATCATGCCTAATGATCGAAAAAGTAATTGCATTCTGGCACTCTTCTTGCACTTGTATCTTACTCCAAAAGAGAAACAAAAAAGATAAGTACTCCCTGTTCACAATATGAAAGTAAGAAGAGATGGAGTCTGCTCCTTACCTTAAGTTTCTTATACCTATAGATCACACCCAGAATATTCAGCAATTGTCTCTTGTATTCATGAATGCGCTTCACTTGAATGTCAAATAGACTGTTTGGGTCAATACTGACACCCGTCACCCGCAATATGTACTGTGCCAACCGCTGCTTATTAGCCATTTTTGCAGATGCCCATTCATCTTGGAGATCTGCATTATCAGCAAACTGTCGCAGCAAGAATAAGTGATGGAACTTCCTACAGAATCAAAAGAAGCTAGCCTCCTTGAGAATTTAAGCTTATGTCATATAAATATAGTCTGTGGCACCTACTTGACGAAGACCAACAAGGATGTCTAAGTTCTTCACCCACTGATCAGTTTTTAACCATTTGGTGATAATGCCACTGAGTTCTGGACTGCAAAATCGAAGCCACCGTCGAGGAGTAATACCGTTAGTCTTATTCTGGAACTTGGATGGCCAGATGGAAACATAGTCTGCGAATAACTCGGACTTCAAGATGTCACTGTGTAATTGAGCAACTCCATTAACCTACAGAAACGTCACACTTACATTAAGTTCATCATCTTACAAGAATCAGTTCAAATCTCTGCATGGGAAACATAACATACACAAGGGGAAAATCGCCAAATCTTACAAAAAAAGGCATAAGGTTACATGGAAGATGAAAATACAACAGGTATCTCACTGATAATAAATATGAAGAGCAGTAAAAGCCATAGCTTTCAGGGCAATCTAATCAAACAATAGAACACATCTTGTAGCTTATGGTGATTATTTTCATCAGAAAGCAAATTGTTTAAGATTTCTATCTAATATGAAAGGAAATACTCAATAGACATATGTGCTCCTCCTCTTTTAGTGCATGCAAAAGCTTGTGACCTCTAATGAAAGCAGATACACAGTAATGGAAGGAACTGCCACTAAATGGGATATGAAATATTCCTGTTTGGCCGATGGAGCCTCTAAAGAGAAATCTTGTATGGACCACGTGACAAGTAGACTTAAACACATTGACCCCATGGATAAGTAGTCAAATAAATATTTCTGATGCTCACAAAATGGTGGTTTTAGGAAGGGAGTAGTATTCATCAAGCGAGCTTTAAAAGGACTAGTCTTAATGGAGCTCTTACCGTGTGTCCAGATACCACACATAAGTTTGCCATCCTGACAACTGGCTTTTGGGGGTTGTTATCCAAGATTCGCAGGGTGGAGAGCTTGTTCTCAAGGTCTTTTCGTTGGGTGCGCACCATTTCCATGAACTGGGAAATAGTCATCATCCAATCTCAGGTACTGTGCACATATATCAGGAACATAATAAACAGATAAGGCATACCCTCTTATCTATTTCATCAATGATCTCCATATGTCGAGGAAGAAGCTTCCACATTACAGCTTGTGACCACTTCTCAAGAGCTTCAGGAAGGACTGTGTGATTAGTATAGGCAATTGTCCTGCACCAATAACAATATTTTCCATATGTGAGTTGGTCATAAAACAAAAAAAATGGAGAAAAAACTAGATGTTGCAGAGCTAAAATTACCAGAACATGGTGCAATAGACTCATAATGCAAATCATTGGCAGTACAAAGTAAAGTTATGCTTCACCTTGTCGTAATATCCCATGCCTCATCCCACCCAAGTCCTTCATCATCCATTAACAGACGCATTAACTCTGGAATCGCAAGAGTGGGATGAGTGTCATTCAGCTGTACTGCAACTTTGGTTGGGAAGTCAGCCCACTGCCATGAGCCTCTTCCACCTTTCCTCTCCTTGAACCTGAAGATTATATCCTGCAAGTGACTGGTATTAAAAGAAAGAACTTTGAAATTAAAGAAAGTGGACTTGGCATTAAGATGATCCCCACTAGAAGAAAATTAAAACAGCAAACCAATACAATCATCTAATGTTGAAGTATTATCCCACATAGATTGATAACGGGTGCTAAATGCTCTATATATTCATGTGGTCTCCTCCACCTATCAGCTTAAACTTTTGGGTTGAACTTTCTAACATGGTATCAGAGCCAGTAAATATCCCATTTCATGTGCCGCCCGTAATCCGGCTTGCACGTGAGTGGGGATATTGAAGTATTATCTCACATCGATTGACAAATGCTCTTTATATCCATGTGGTCTCCTCCACCGATCAGCTTAAGCTTTTGGGGTGGACTTTCTAACATCTAATATCTAATTTATTACTGGAAAGCTTCTTTCTGTCTGACTTCTTAACCCTTCGTAAAATAATAAGCAAAAGTTAACAAATAAACCCATCCACCACCCACACACCCACTTTCTCCACTGAAATAATAATTATTCCCACCCATGCATCCACTCAAAAACAACAATCGTTTTCCTTTTTTGAATTAACTCACGATCTACTTTTTGACATATCTATTTAAATTGGCACATGCGCATGGTGTATGCTGAACATTAGTAATTTCTTTTTTTGGCCAGACTCAATACTAGTAATTTACAAGGTGAAAATGATGTAGGAAAAACACCGAATTACATAATTCTGCACCCTTGATGAAACAGATATCGAGCATTTTTTTTTAAATATGAACATGACAAAAGAAGATATATAACAAACCATTACCAGAATGAAAAATATGAGAACTAAAGGTTGAAAACTTTTCCAGCCTAATCGCTAACATCAATATACGTACTATTCTTTAAGGGAGAGATTCATTCTTTCGGTCTCTCAACCTAAATTACCTCAAAACCAAGTTACGATAGTAACTTGAATTAATTTTAAATGAATCCAAGGGCTATTTTCTTCATTTAACTCTTAAAAGTGAAAACCACCACTTAACCACCACCCTGCAGTCTCCACTACTCTCCACTATCTAAATGTAGTTAGTCAATTGTCAAAAAAAAGAAAGGTTATTGCATCTTTTTAAAGAGGGAAGTATTTATCATTTGAAAATTTGTAATGGGTGGCACCAGCCCAATCTAACGTAAATGGCACGTAGAGGTCTAATTTTCTTAATAAAAGATAGACAAGAGAGTCAGAAAAGTCAGAATCCTACGTCAATCGATCAGGATTGTCACTGTAAAAGTAATTCTGGTACTTTTGAAAAGTTGTGCATGTTTATATATTAGTCTAGGAGATAGCTGTCCTCACAACCTAAAAGATTGAATTACCAGCTGGATCAACTTGTCTTTGGCTCTTCCTCCAAAGGCCAATACCATCAGAAGAAAAATGAAACTCTACCACCACATAAATATACTGTTACTAATCAAGCTAGAACATTTGTTGAACAGAAGAATGTAGGTTTGGATTTATCATATGGTTAGAAAGTGCAGCCACAAATAATAATTCAATCTACAAAAAAGGAGAAGAAAGAAGAAAGAAAACCTGCAGTGATGCACTACAGAGAAAGAATTGTTGCTTCAGCCGCAAAAGCTTTCCACTCTCTGTTGCATCTCCAGGATATAAAACAGCACAAATCTGCAAAAAGATTGTTCATATCCATAGCTTTAGAATTGTGAACTGCTTACAGCATCTTATAGGACAGAATCTTTAATAAAATAATCCCAATAGGGAAATAGAGATGGTAGAATCTTGTGCCAATGCATATAAATTATACCAAATCAAAGAGAGGTGCTTTTTGCATAATGAAACAAGACTAACACTTTCGAAACGTCACTCACTTGTCCTGCTCGAGAGTGCAACTGTCCAGAGGATTCATACTGTCCATCATTGAATTGGAATAGGTTGAAATCCGCAGAAGAGGCTTTTGCTTCCCAGAGGCGAAGACTATTAGTGTTCTTGGTCTTGTAGCCGGGAATTGGGACATCATATGCTAGAGCCTGTATAACTTCTCCACCCACCCATTTTCGGCTGCAATGCACATATACTAAGTGAATGCTTTAGGAACCTCTAACTTGCTTATGAATTTATATTGCCATCGCTACTTGCAGGTACATCAAAGAAATTGTCATGCATGCCTCAATCAACCCCAAAATGAAGTCAAGAAGTTACACTTACAATCCATTTGGATTAACCTCCACTTGGCCAAAAAATCTTACAGGGAAAACCACATCATGCCTAACAATTTCCCAAGGACTGAACTTCTGCAGTAATTTGCAAAAACAGATCTCAACGAAATTCCATGGAACAAACAATATTAAAAAATTTATCGACTGCACAAAAAAGAACCTCCAGCCAATCCTCAGCAATTTCTTCTTGTCCGTCCTTAGTAATCAGCTGCTTGAATAAGCCATATCTGTATCGCAAACCATATCCCCATGCAGGGAGATTCAATGTTGCCATAGAATCCAGGAAGCAGGAAGCAAGCCTCCCCAGGCCACCATTGCCAAGTGCAGCATCTTTTTCCTAAAAACAGGTTCATTAGAAAGCTCTCTTTTGCAAGAGCATAGATACCCATGAAAAGACCCAGCTTACATAGGCCACAATCCACAATCCAATTCAAAGGAAAGGGCAAAATGTCAGATCGAAAACAATAATCTTCGAGTCAAATACAATCACCTTAAAGAAATTGTATTTGATTATTTATTGAGGTTAAATAATTATGATCTGATCAAGATCAATCTGCTATATAAACAGTCAAGTAAGCTGTAGAGGTTGCCATGTACAATATTTCTTTTAAAGGATCAGAGTTCAATCTCAAGCGACAAAGCTCTGACGCCAAAGAGGATAGTTACATCAACTGGAATCCTCAAAAACAGTACTCGAAGACATGAGGCAACTCAAAGCAAAATCAATTACCTGCTCAACAATCTCCTCTAGATCATGTCCCAACTTTTTCAAGGCATCACCATATGCATCTTGGATGTCGAGATTCCCAATCGCATTAGTTAATGCCCTTCCTTGAAGATATTCCATTGACAGGTAATATATTTGTTTTGGATCAGTTTTGTGATAGTGAAAGTAGGTCTCGTTCCATTGCTGAGGAATACCAAATTAAGCAGAATGTGACAATTATTCGATAAAGAATGTAATAGACATCTGAACATCTAAACATCAGCACAAACAGTCGTGCTTAAAATCAGCAGGAATTTTTACTTAGCGTTTAGTTTCGCCTACGAGTCTACAAGTAATTACGAACCGCGAAATAAGCACAATCCCAAGCAGCCAAACTGGAGTGAAAATAAGAGCTTTCGCTTTCCTTTGTAAAAATGTTCCGGAACAGAGTAATTAACGGAAAGTCATCAAGGGTACAAACTTGGATGAGGCGATCGCGGACGCTTTCAGCTGTTGCGCAGTATGCTTGCTCTGGCTCGAACTTGAAAGGAGAAAAATGGGGGCTATACTTAGCATGGTAATTGATATTCGACGCTATATCAGCCGGCTCGTCGGCCAATGGACACGCAGATGCAGGTACTTTAGCAGAAACGCCATACGCCGTCGCTCCATTAGTCTCTGTAGCGGCTGCCATACCGAGTCCTTCCTTACTCTCTCTGTGCTGCAAAGAGATTAGAAAAAGATTAAAGCATCAGCATACTTCCATCTTGGAATCGGTGCTCCCTAAACTTGCTAACGAATATCATCTCGGAACCGAGTAACTTTACACAGCGAAATCTTCCGAAAAAAGCTTCACCGAATAACTTTAATTTTGAAAAACGAGGAACAAATCATGCTGATTGGTTCTCTACATTTTGAAAAAGGGAATGAGCTCCAATCCCCGATCAGCCGACCTAACTGTAAAGAAGAATAACGAAACAATGCCGCAAGCGGCTAAACGAGCGAAGATTGATCGCCGGAGACACCTCCGGTGCCGATATCTCCGCCGGTTCCGAATCAAAAGTTTCGAAAGACGCCGACGAGTCGATTCGACGGCGAGCCGGAAGTCAAGTTCGATAGAACACAACGCAGGAATACGCATGCGACGGCTTCGCCGAACGACGGTGCCGAAGAGCTCAGGCGAGGCGAGTCACCTTCGAATGTGCGACCGCGCACCGAGCGAAAACAGAGAGAGAAGGCAGAGATAACCAAAGCGAGGAGCTCGGACGAATGGCAAAAGTCCGAGACGGGTCTGGCTACCTTAAAGCAGGAAAAAATCGCAAAGAGAGAGAGAAGGAGATACTTTCTCGAGCAGCGAGCGAGGGAGCGAGCGAGCGAGAGAGAGTATGGGGGTTGATATTAAGGGAAAAGCGAGAAGGGACAAAGGATGGGCGAGGCTGATGAGAGGGACGTAACTGGAGCTTCTTTGGGAAAAAAAAAAAGCCAAAGGCGATGGAGAAGTTGCAGAGGGAGAGAGAGAGAAGATGATGAGATGATTTGGAGCGAAAAATACCAGAGAGACCGAGTGAGTTCTAAAGCTTGAGCTTCGAAAGTGAACGAGGAGACGAATGGGGTTCACGTGACTGGGGGTGTGGGAAAGTGTGGGAGGGAGGGAGCGGGGCGGTGGACATTGTCACATTGGCACTTGCGAGCTCGGCATCGGGATTGGATATTTTGATTCCTTCGAACGCTTTCGATTAAGATTTTTTCCTATTTTTAATTTTCCGGGTGATATTTTGCTTCGAGGGAGGTTGGGACGAGACGGGAACCGCGTGACGCATTCATCGGTATACCACATCAGAAGATAAAAAAACACACGAATACGAGTCTACGACCGTACATGACAGAGAATCGATCCCTAGCAGGCCAGGAAAACCCATTAAGGTAATGAGGCCTAATGCTGCTTTTATTGCATTACCATTCTGGACGAATGAAGATGGACTTCTGAGTCTGGTGTCCCGATGGTGGGATGTAGCGACGGACTTATTAATCTCGAACTTTTCTAATCAACAATGATAGTAAGTAATTGTGGCTCAAATTGTATAATTCTTGATAAGAGGAGATTGCGCGACGACTTTAGGTAGTTGAATTGATCGCCCCCCTACTCTAGTTCCATCATTCAATTTTGGGGGGAAAACACTCATTTCATCGCTTGTTCCTATTCGGCACCCATCAAGTCTGAACTAGGACAAATTGGGTCCTCCTTTTTGCATCGGATACTGACGTGAACGGTAGAGAAAAATCAGTTACATAAGCTTTCCATATTTCTGAAAATTCTCAATTTCACCGTATGTCTTGTCTCGTTGCCTCTGTGGCGCAAATAGTTTGTCTGGGTCCACATATTTCGAATTCAATTGCTTAGAAGCAAAGAAGCTGGACTTGGATTGAAGCGATTCATCCAGCTGCACGACTGAAATTGACTTGTGAATCTAAAAGTAATATTTGACCAATCGGTTTCCTGATTGCAATTACCTGAGTTTCCTTTTCTCCTTTTTTTCTCTTTCGAGTCGGGGTCAATATGTGATTTTTCACCTTTATGAGTGAGCTAGAAAGGCTGCATTTAGTAGTCTATACTCTACATATTATGAAAAGCATATGCTTTTGGCATAATGACACCGTTAATGTCTGAACTTTTACTAAACGATCCCCAAGCTTTTACTTTTACAAATATGATCCACAAACTAAAACAGTATCAACTAATGCGATCCTTCTTATTAAAATTATGAAAGGGGATTTGTTGGATAGATGATATATTTTGTTAAGTATCTGTTTCGCTAGAATTGAATCGACGACGAAATACCTTTCCAATATATGTGGATCGACGAGTGAATCGACAAAGGTTGCAAAGGGTCATTTGTTTATTTTGGATAGAAAGGTAAATAGCAAGAAATTCAATGATACAAAAACTAGAGGCGGTCACGGCCAACCATTTAAAGTGTGGAAAAGTAAAGATAATGATAAATTCACAAAGAAAGTCGAGTTGTATGATTGATTGTGGGTTTACGAAAAGTACGATGTGGCTATATAAAACCTACAATCGGTTATAAACAGTTATTGAATATAAAAGGATAACTTGCTAATCCTATCTTCAAAACAAATAACTTCATAATCCTATACGCGATTATAAAAAGTTACAACAACACTTATCCATAAGAAAGTTATAAATCCGAAACTATCGCTACTCGATAGTTATATGTTGAATATGATCACCAAATAACTTATGTTTGCTGTAAATGACTCCATTGGCAAGTTGTCAATGCTCTTCAAGTTGGCAACCGTTTATTTCATCGATGACTTTTGTTATTCATTAAAGTCCGCTAATATCGACTAAATCTGTCACTTGTTTATTTTCACCAAAAGTTAGTCATATTTTGGTATCAACATATGCCATTTTTAAAAGAATTGAATAATTTATCACTCATTCGATTCTTTTAAATTAGATAATCAAGAGTCATCATATGCCACATTGTCACAAAAAAATTCGATTTTTTCTTGCCAAATTTTATCTTAGTCAAATTCATCATTTGACTCATGTCTCCATTAAAACTATGTTTTGTGAAAAGTCTTCATGTGGGCCTCTATGCTCTGTCTTATAAGTAGTTACCATACTTAGACACTCTCGTTGTGAATTGAAAAAAATCGGCAAATCTTGGAATTCGAAGTTTTCTGTAAGATTAAATTTCAACCCATTGATTAGTGAACTGTTTTCCTGAGAGTAAAGTAAGACATCCATTTATAGCATTCTTAAATCGACCAACAAACTGACCAAGTGACTCATTGCTATATTGATAGAGCCTAAGCAAATCAGCAGTCAATACCTCAAGTATCATTCTATAGAATTGAGAATGGAATTGTCTTTCCATTTTAGCCCAGATTCCAACCGAATTGGTTGGCAAGTTAGTGTACCAAATGAAAGTAGTTTTTGACAAATATAAAGGAAATAACTTAAGCATTAAAAAGTCATTTGTCCTTGCTTCCCCACACTAAGTTATCAAGTCAACCAATGTATTCGATAGTCGATTGTTCATCTTTGCCAATAAAAATGGCAAAGTCGGTGGTTTTCAAGCCTCTTGAAAAAGGCTTAGTATCGTCCCATTTGTGATGTGGTTTCTTATAAACAGATATGATAATACTCCTGTCTAACCCTAATTGCTGTTGAACTTCTTTGACAACTCTACTAGGTGCAATTGTGGATTCGGTTGGCCATATTGCGCCTTACGCAGTACTGCTAGTAGTCTTGCCAAATTATCTACGTTAATATGTATGTTAAGCCCAATAGGAATATTTGATTTACCAAATTATTATCACATATTTGGTTGTTTTGACCAACATTATTAATATCAATAAATCCGTTACCATTGTATTGACTAGTGGCGGTTGATTGGAAGATCCTAGTATCAAGAGAGCATCATTCTCAGCATTAATGACGATCGGTTTGATTACGTCTGACATGTGAATCATAATATAGTTGGTCATATTTTTTCGCTACTCTTCAAATAACCTTTCATAGTGGCCAACATACGAGGATTTGGCATAACATCTCTCTATTGTTCTTTAGAGACATGTTGTGGAAGGTTTGCCCCCTTACTTCTACCGCTCAGTTAACGGTTGAAGATTTGGAGTGCGCAGCAACTTCGTCACCAGTTTATGATTGGGTTATTGTTGCCAGCAACATTATCTGACTCTTGTTTCTAGTTCTTGCCATTGTAGTACACTCAAATCAACAAAATGCATCCCACCGGGCGCCAAAAAAATGGTTTCACTGGAATTGAGTTGACGATGAAACACCTTTCAATATATCAAAAAAATGTTTTTTCGAAATTGAATTGCCGATGAAATACCTTTCGAATATATACGAATCGACGAGTGAATCGGCAAAGGTTACGAAGGGTCCTTATTGATTTTGGATAGGAAAGTAAACGACAAGAAATTTAAAGGTACGAAGATTGGAAGCAATCGCTGCTTGCCATTTAAATTGCAGAAAAGTGAATATCGAATTCTGTGATTGATTGGAGATTTGCAAAGAGTATAATGTAGCCAGTTAAAGCCTACGATACGGTTGCAAGCAATGAGTGAATTACAAAGACGTCGCTTTAGTTTTATATACTGTGTTTCAGTCAGGTAATGCCACATAGGGGAGAGAGAATATTTTAATGGATGCGACCTTGGGCTTTTAGTTTGTAGATTTGGCACAGAATCTTTAAGTTTTGGTAAGACGAAGCCCCGAAGATGGTGACGGAGTCATTTCTAAAGGATCGAAGCT
The DNA here is from genome assembly GCF_021117445.2 of Syzygium oleosum. Classification (NCBI taxonomy): domain Eukaryota; kingdom Viridiplantae; phylum Streptophyta; class Magnoliopsida; order Myrtales; family Myrtaceae; genus Syzygium; species Syzygium oleosum. Next base: position 20,157,017 of record NW_026607487.1, read on the forward strand.
CATGGGGGTGGCGGGACTACAGGGGGTGGGTTGTTGGCGGGAGAAGGCGAAGATGGTGGCGATAGAGAGAGAAGAGAGAATTATCTCGTGGGAAAAAGATTTTTTGAAAGTGTTTTTTTCATTGATCAAAAATGTTTTCTTTGACTAGTTTATTTTTTATGAACCAAACGCCGAAAAATCCGAAAAAAAAAAATTTTGAAAGTTATTTTTCATGAAACAACCAGAGCCTTAATTTAGAAGGATTAAAATCCGAATTTCGAGGGCGCCTAAACTGCAATCGTTTAATCTTATAATCATGGATGCAATTTTTCTCTTGTGCCTAAAAGAAGATCTTGTCTTCTCTTTATTGACCAATCTAGCATAATGTCAGACAATTGATTTCCTAGATATTTATCAATCTTGAGTTTAATATGTTAATAGTGTGAACGGTTCTCTATCTACCGGAGTACAAAATAACTTGATAATATTTTTAGAACATTACTTATCCGGAAATTCCATAGTTGACCAATCAATAACAACTTTTATGAAAGTAATGTAGCATTAAGTATTGCCACATCCAAACCATCAAAAGTTAAAAATTGATTTATTTCTACGAATGAATTTGAAAATAATCATTATAATTTCTTATTTTTCCTGAGAAAAATTCATTTTCATCTCGGGATATCGCAATGGTACAAGTACAAACATAAAAAGATCTTAGAATTAAAGCAGTTTACCGGTAAATTGAGAGTTTCGTTCGGACTTCGGGATGTATAAATAAAAAGGTATTCCAATTCTCTTCCTGGAAGAAAAATACAGGTGTACTTGTACCATTGCGGTAACCCAAGATGAAAATGGAATTTTCTCAGGAAAAATAAGAAATTAGAATGATCATTTTCAAATTCATTGCTAAAAATAAAATCAATTTTTAGCAATAATTTGAGAGTTAGAGGGGGTTTATATTGGGTTTTTCCGTTTCAATTTAATTTTTTTAATTGATTTTTCTTAGGGCGGGGATCAACGTCAACTGCCACAGCTTTCCCACCCGAGCCTGTCTCCCAGTGTCACTTGCACTTCGCTGCTGCTCCTCTCTCCCCTCACACGCTCACTCGCTCTTCGCTCAAATCGCCATGCAAACGCTATCGCCTCCATCACCGTCAACGACCCTCTATTCCCGCCACCGTCCTTCCCCGTGCCGCCACCGCCGTACGGCCAGGTCGGCCGCCGGCCTCTGCGCCTCGTGCCTCCGGGAGCGCCTCGCCGGCTTCGACACCGCCAGCTGCCGCGGCAACTCCAATCGTTCGATCCCTCGCTCTGTAGCCGACAATCTGCACCGCAGCATATCTCACCGGGAGTTCGGTCGCGGCGCCGCCGCGGGCAGCTCGGCCGAACCGCGGCGTAGATCGTGCGAAGTGGTCGCCGGGACCAGCCTGATCGGCCTCTTCAATCTAGACGATGGACCGAGCGGTCGGCATGGGAGTTCTGGGTTCGGGGAAGTGAACGAAGAAATAGAGATTCGGATCTGCGATAGCGATGTTGAGCAGAACGAGGAGGTCGATAGTGGAGGAGTCCGCGATGAATTCGAAGGAGGAGCTGAGTTAAGGACGGTGAGGGAGTTCATAGATCTCGAGTGGGAGAGGAAGAAGCGCAGGGACAATAATTTGAGAGGGTTTTGGGGGGTCGCTGCGGTTTTGACCGGCAAATTGAGGAAATGGAGAAGGAAGGAGAAGATAGCGAATGCAGGTCCAGTAGGACTTGTCAATGGCAGCAATGTGGCAATTGGAGAGGAAGGTGTAGATAAGGATAAGGTCAATCTGGGGGGATTAGGAGAATTGAGAACTGAGGTTGGAGAATGTGGAATTGGGAGGAGATCTTTTGATTCGAAACGGGTTAATGGTTGTAAGATTTCTTACGATGTGCCTAGGGCTTCTCTGGATGGCCATATGATTGGTAGGAGTTCCATGTATCAGCATCTGAATCCAGTGGTTTCTGCAGTTAATGATGTGCAGTTGGTTGATGATCAACATGAGGATGGGGTGTCGGTTGAGGAGAAGTCGAGCTGTGTAGATGAGAATGGCAAGAGTCCAGGTGGGTGTCTCCAGACTAAGTATTACTACAAGGAGCCACCGGCATTGCAAAGGCGAAGGAGGAGCTTCGAAAGATCGAATTCACACAAGAGGGCCAATCCTGAATTTGATGTCGATGAGGTGAAGCTGTTGCCGAGGTTGAAACCGTCGCCCACTGCAACAGAATTGTTCTATGGCACAAAATTGCTGATCACCGAGCAAGAGTTAATGGATTGGAGGCTTAAGTCAGTCAAACAAGATGATCTGGCAACGCTTGACTCCGCTTTTCAGAATGCTGCTCCTTTTGCTGGCAGGCAGGACCAAAAACGGTGCAAGAAATTGCAGTTGCTGGGTTGGCGGAAGGCCTGGAATACGTGGAGTTTGATGCACTCTAGAGGCGAGAGAACGGATGTCGATAGAGGGATCAGTTGCATTGCTGGAGAGTTGGATAACAAGTTGGTGGTTACTGAGTCTCGGCAAGAGCAGAATGATGTTGCCAAAGAAGATGAACCAATTGGTAATATTAGCCAGAGGCTTAAGCTGAGAAATAGTGTTACTGCTAGGAGCAAGAGTGCACAATCATATGGGCATAACATCGACAATGGCCTGCAACCCGTCTATCTTGCTCCGTTGAGGACTTCTAGAAGTAAATCAGAAAGGATGTAGGCTGTCTGCCGGCCTATGGAGCTGTCACCAGTTACTGTAACAGTGTCAAACTGCACTTTTTCTCAAACATGTAAAGCTTGAGTTGATTATATGCAGTTGATTGTCTCTCTTGTTCTCTGGAATTCATTGTCTCAAAGAGAAAAAATCAATGTTTAGTACAAATCTCATAGTTCGTTTGCTGATGAAGCATTAGCTACAGCATTGTCCTTTTGCTGAGAACAGGATTTAACAGTTGCTGATAATCACTACCAGTTGAAAACAACCGTCTGGTTCGATATTGTGGTTTGCACCAGTGGTCCGAGCTTTTCTGGCCTCCAGGGCACTTGACATGAATGCTTTCTAATAGTTTGTTGAATTTGTTATATCGCATAAATGTAATGTCGGTTATCGAACTTCTCGCTGAACCAAATATTCTCAGGACAGAAAATCCAATTGGCTGATTTCGAAACAGCTGAGATGAAGTATTATGCCTCTGAATTTTGTGATCCTTGCAGAGCCATCAAGCATAGAACATTTCACATATAATATTTTTTACTTTATTTTGCTTGTGTTGTGACTCTTTGCATGATGTGCAGACTTTGGAGAACTGTTTCTATAGTTTACATATATTCTTGCTTCAGACACTGCAATCGAACATTACCTATCTACTGTTTGTTTCAGCTACCTATGTACTAAATAGTACTCGCGCTTGGACTCCCATTGAACCAGTTGCTGCTGCTGAGGGTGAGAAACTTCTGTACTCATATTTGTTGAAGATAGAGTCGATTTGGCTCTACGGCAATGGTCATTTTTGTTAGGTGGCTTTCAGCCATATATCGCTGACCTCAGCTTAGTACGTGAAATTATGCTATTAGAGGTAAATTCTGCCCCAAGCAATACTCTTCTTACTAAGAAAAAAATCTGGAGTGAGACAATATGTGATGACAGGGTAAAATAAGGCAGTATAAGGTCCTTATTATGTTAGAAGATGAAGGCCAAAAAAGCTAATATAGCTAAACAAGTTATTGTGCCTTCTTTGTTATCAGGGACGAATTTATTGCATCACTTTACTGAAAATTTTAGCTTGCTGACAAGGAGGCAGCTGCTTGCCTTCAGTGCATATTGTGCTTTTTTCCTAATTCTATCTTTTGAATTATGTATCGGTTTAGTCTTGTCATATAACCGATGGCCTATTTCTTCCCAAGAGCAAAATTCCAGAATGGAGCTCCTTGTTCTCTCTTTAATTATTATGTATTAGGGAAATAATCCATTTGATTGAGTGGGAATATTGTTATATTGTGAATCGAAGGAAAGTGGGATTGGGCTAGGGCCCAACTTGTAATTGCATTTTCTTTTGGTAATACACAATTAATCAGTTCAGGTTGAATATGAACATGCATTCAATTATATGTAAGCTAAGTTGTTAAAAGATTAAATATAGCAATCAAAGCTTAGCAAAACTAGTTTGTAAGAGAATAGTTTTGTGCTATGCTTTCCAGAAAATAGTTCCTCCTCAAGAAAAATTTGAACGGTACCAGATGGGTTGTGTGAGGCTTTGGTAGGCGCAGTTGCCCAAAGGACATGAGGTTGTTAAGGAAGTTAACAGTGCTGTTTTTCTACTTAAGGTGCTTGACGAAAAGGACCGTGATCGCATGCTAGGTACCTATAATAAGGTTCAAAAGTGGGTGGAGGGCACGAGAAAAGGGACACAATCGCACTTTGATGAAGTACATTAAGTCCTACTGAAAGCAAAGACGAGATTACAAATGCAGCGTTTGGCAGGAGCAAACACCGAGGCTGAATCAAGAGGAAAATCGACTTCGAAAAAGTGGAACATTGTTCTCCTACGGAGGTCTCTAGCCCGAGACTGGGGATGTTTTCTTTTATTAAGTGTGCAAGTCTACGCTATAATTGTATAAATCTGCAGGGTTGAAGCTCAACATACTGGCTACTGGCTGAAGCCCATCTTGTAAGCTAGTCATGTTTCAAAATAAGAGGTAGAAAAGGTCAACCAAAAGACAGCGAGTCGATCGAGATATCAACTCAGGCTCAAGACGATCTCTGGGAGCTGCATGCTGAAGGGTCTCCGCTCTCCCGTAATGGGTCAGAAGGAGACTCGCTTCTGTGGATGTTCACTGATTCACTATTGCCTCCTCAGGGTTCACTAGTCTCTTTTTATTTGTTTAATTTTACGAAAGCTTCCTCAATCCTCTCCCAGGATCCGACATGCAGTCGGCAAGGCTGTAGCCCGATAAATCAGGATCCAAATGACACCGACGAAATTTTATTGAGAGCGAGGGGTTTCAAACAAAGCGAAAAATGTGAAAAGCCAGATAAGAGGCCAACCACATTGTGCTCAAACTTTGTCAGCAAATTCAACACTCCCAATTTGCTCATATAGTGCCTTTTTACTTCATAACATGTTCTGAAATACTCCTAGTTCACTCAATATCGTACCCTTTTTCTTGCAGGTCCGCAATAACCTCATTCCTCATCCGAAGCCACAGCTTCTGAGCTTCTTGCTCGAACTTCTTGTTCTGCAACTCCTTCTGGTAGTTGTAAGCATCTTTATCGGTTTCAACAACCCCCTTGGGCCCGATGGTTGTGCCGATCATGCCCCCCTTGGCAATGAACTCTTCCATGGCTTCTTTGTCGCCCGGGTACGGAAACTGCCGCCGCTCGTACAAGTGCGCGAGCTCTTTCTCTTCCTTTGGCCGAGGCTTCAGCGTCCACCACCCTAGGGGCGAGGTTTCGTTGTAGAGCCACGCGGCGCCCATGAGAGAGGATGTGGCTAGCAACCCCTTGCCTATCTGCTTCCAGAAGTAGCGGTCTTCTTTGCCCATTCCTATTTTGCTCAGCACCTTCTCGGCATCGAGATATTTGATGTACTGAAGCCCTGGACAATCAATCGTATGGTCACGTCGGAAAGCAAGAAGTTTGTAAATATCGATTGTCCAAACAAAATAGACTCATTCGAGCATTTCCTCGAACATCTATGGGGCGCGTGGTGTGCGCGCGGAAGGAAGACGCTCAAATCAGACCGGAATCTGCTCTGAATCTCGCGATAAAGGAATCGAATTTTTGTGAGCTCACCTGTTTTGGCTTCATGGAACCGTTTACGAACCATTTCCAGGAGCGCAGCTTATTAGAGTCTTCAACGGAGCTCGGTTGTGCTGGAATGGCTTGCTCCTACGACGAGGCGGGAGAGAGAGAGGAGGGAGGGAGAGATAAACAAGTGAAGATGGTGGGAAATTGCAGAGTATCGGTCTTTTGATGGCCCAGTTGGCATGTCCATCGGCATTGCGGCAGCGCAAAAATGAATCCAACAAGTGTTTTTCATTAGGAATGAATACCAATGAGTGTTTTTCATTAGGAATGAATACCAATGAGAAAAATAAATGCAATCGACAAAATTTTATTTCTGAATGAAATGTTTTAGAATGCACAAAATTTATATTTCATGAATAGAAAAGAATGAAACGTTTTGAATGCAAAAATTTCTATTCCCAATTTTTTACATTCAAATCTATATCTTTTATTTAACTATAAGTACAAGTTATAGTGAAAAAACCAATAAGCATGATTTATTGGTTTGTCTAATCCTTTTAGGGGTTTAAAACCCCTTTTAATCCCTAAACTAAGGAATCTTCAAAAATACCATTTAGCACCTCAAAAATTTAAATTTCACTCAAAGTGAGTGGCTCAAATATCTAAGCCATTATGTGAATTTTTTATATTTTTTGGGGTAAAATTTATTCAAATTTTTACTTTCCCTAAATCTGTTTCTTTTATTTTTCGAAAATTTTTATGGAATTTTTAATTTTTCAATTTCAAAATTTTGCAAATATTTAAGGGTTTTCTGAGTTTTTCTGATTTTTATGGATTTTCTGAGAATTTTTCTGATTTATATGAATTTTCGGAATTTTTTAATTTTCTAATTTTTATGGGATTTTTCTGAAATTTTTCTAATTTTTATGAATTTTTGAAATTTTTTAATTTATTCTAAGCTATATGTGAATTTTTATTTTTGTTTTTTTTGGGAAAAGTTTATTAAAACTTTTTACTTTCCCAAATTTGTCTCTTTTTATTTTCCGTAAAGCTTTTTATGAATTTTTTAATTTTTTCAATTTTGGAATTTTGCAAATTTTTATGGGTTTTCCGAGTTTTTCTAATTTTTATGGATTTTCTGAGAATTTTCTGATTTTTATGAATTTTGGAATTTTTAATTTTTTATAATTTAATTAATTTTTTATTATTTCCGTGAGAATGGGACCTAGGATCGGTGCTTTGAGGCTAGTTTGCGGATGACGGAGGATGGAGGAGGGTCGAGTCCTCACCGGCCACAAGCCAAAGGAAGACAAAGGGAAAAAAAAAAAAAAAAGAAGAAAAAGTTTAAAAATTAATATAAAAAATTCACAAATTTATTAAAAAATTAAAATTTTTAATAAATTGCATTTTATCGATTTATATCTTCTTTTTTCTTTGTTGGTTGTCTTTGGTCGTAAGATGGATAGGCCGCTACAAGTAAGGTTCATCTTAATATCTTAGGCGCCTAAATTGGTCGGCGGGCGCCTAAATTGGCCAAAGGAAGGGAAAAAAAGAATTTTTTAAAATTAATAAAAAATTCACAAATTTATTAAAAATTATAAAAGAATTGTTCACGTCATTATTGATCGTGCCACTTAGGATTGGATTGGTAATAATTCCAATTCAAATATTTATGTCAATGTGAAAAACTTAAATTCAATTCAAAGATTTATAACTTAATGATATTAATACAATATGTTTAAAACTTTTTTTGGTACATTTCCCTACCAATTTCGACTTAAAAAGAATCGTGTCAAAATCGAGTTTAAGTTTCTCTCGATAAGTTCGTGTCGTCTCCTCGTGTCATCTTCATATCTAGAATTATTAAACCTACGGCAACATAAACTCGGGCTTTGTCAAAGTCTGGTCCCTTTGTTAGCATTTCCTCACCGGACCATGTGATGTTATGGCCTGTAAAGATTGCAAGTTCACGTCGTAGTCAAGTAGAGTGAATCTAACATTTACAGCAACCATACTGCATTAACTGCTGCTTATCATTATTCATGCCAATGTTACAATCATTCAACATAAGGAATTCGCAGTTCTGGAAAAAGAGCATACAAATTATACAATTCCCCTTTCCGCTTTGACGCTTCCTGAATTTCAACAGGAATTTAGGGGGCATTGGATCTGAAGCAATTATTCATGCAAGTGCGCACTAGTATCTAGTTCAGAGGGCATTTTTCGACCGGACCAGCTACTTCTCCCCCGGTCATTAACTTCCGCATTGCTCGTCGGATTGCCACGTCATCAGTCTTCTTTCTTGCATTTCAATCCGAAACCCAAGGGGAACAAAGGATCATAAGAGTTAGCTTTAGCATCCATGGGCAGTTGTTCAGTCGTTCTAAACCATGAGACAGGCAATTGACCTTCGAAATCATAGTTGCCGAAGACCACGTCTGTGATGCCCGTACCCTCGGTTCCAGGTAACCAGGCGGCGACAAGAGCATCTATCTTCTCCAAGACCTGCGGTTCTATGACCAGGGGTCTTCCAGAGATGACAAGTACGAGGGTAGGTATTCTCTCGGCGACTGACTTTATCACATCCATCCCATTGAATGGGATCACAAGTTCAGCGTTATCGCCAAGATTTTCTGCATAAGGAACTTCACCAACAGCAACAATAGCGAAACTGAAATCATGACTTGCTAATGTGGAAGGAGATGGATTTTGCTCGTAAATCACTTCTGTATTGACTCCAACTGCTTCCTTGATTGCATCTAAGATAGTCGTGCCTACAAAAAGAAAATGTTTCATGTTCACCAGTAATAATTGTAACATCACTTTGAATGAAGGCATTATGAACAATAGATGTCTGAAATACAGTTGGCAGGTTCAAAATTTTTAGGACACAGCTCTACACAATTAGTGATTTATATCTTCCTCATGCTTCTCAAGCATAAAGCTAAAAGTGGATTCAATATACAGCTAGGACCTAAAGAGAGCCAAAATAGCATATCGTATCACTAAAACCTAAAGAGAGCTCAACATTGTGAAGAAAAGAAAGCTTGAATGCAGTAAAGATACTGAAGAGTATCACGAGTTCTGTTCTCATACACAAGTCTGTTGATATTTAGAGACTATATGTACTCCTGTTTCCATGTATCATGCATCCCATTTCACCCAATGCCAAAGTAAATCTCTTTCACTCAAAGCAAATATGGAGTGCAATTTTAATAAAGGTAAGGATGCATACCGATTGTGATCCTGCCACTGCTTCCATGCCAAGTGGCGGTCCACCCTCCGCATTGATAACCTAAATCATCAGCATGGCTTCCCGCAACAAGAATTTTCTTGGCATTTTTATCTAATGGGAGAAAGGGTTTCTTAGGATCCTTCCCATTCTTTAACAATACCAATGACTTTCTAACTGCTTCACGCGCTAATTCTCTATGCGACTGCCAAAAGACGATTAAGGTTAGACTGTTTGTCCAGGCCAAAGTAACATATCCTTATTAATACATCCAGGCTGAACAGTTTTTAATATATCATCGGAAATCTTAAAAAGCAAAAGGATCCATTTTGAGGAAGTGTCCTAGAATTTCATTTAATATGCAGCTGTTGTAAAGTATGTGAACTATACTAAAGTGCCCAAAACTTGGCCTTGATGAGACAGTTGAACACATCTCCATATTTCGTGACAGCTAAAGTATTTGTCTAACTTGAAAACTCCTCCCAAGTTTACCTTGCAACCAACAATCTGGAGCAATGATCTATCAGAAAAAGGATGCTCAAATAGACCAGATACAAACTTGACTCTCAGTATCCGTTGAACAGCATCATCTATTCTCGACAATGGTACTACCCCTGATTCAGCCAACGCTATCAAATCCTCTGCAAATTGTTCATATCTAAATGGCACCATAATCTGAAAGAAAAAAGGATGTACGAGTTAGCATATAAATCCGGCATTATGGGTCTCACTAAAGAAGTATCATAGTTACTAATCGGTCTTTACCACGTCAATGCCAGCATTAACTGCGAGAGAAATACAATGACGGTAGTTTGAGCCTTTGGGTTGACTAAGTCGGTCAAGTGCTTGCCAGTCTGAAATGACAAAACCCTGCATCAACATTTCCGTTGTGTCAGTTGAGTGACAACATTTATGAATCTCAATGTGGTAAAAGAAAATAGAGGAATTGCCATATTGTTCCAACAGAATCCAGCCACATACAATCTTCCGATTTATTTGTGTTGATTGACAAGCTTAGCCATCAAATTGAAAAAATTTCAGTAGATGATTTACAGGAATTGCTCACCTTAAAACCTAACTTATTTTTCAAAACCTCCGTCAGGAGAAAATGGTCAGAATGCAGCCTGCGCCCATTCCAGCTAGAGTAGGATGCCATGACTGTGGAAACACCTTGGGAGATACAATCCAGATAGGGAGCCATATGTATCCTTTCTAGATCATCGTAAGATGTTACAGTGTTCCCCTCATTTACACCTCTTTCAGTTCCTCCATCTCCAACAAAATGCTTGGCACAAGCAATAACATTGTTTCTAGTGTCAAATAAGCAAGAGATGATGACTTTGTTCAGATTTAGAGATATAGTAAGTTTTGAGAGACTAAGAAGTGAGAGAACTAAAGAGCATATTGACAATAATAACTACAGGAAATTATGGCTGGGACGAGAAAAGGTGGTTGAGAGAGAAAAGCACATGAAATATTTAGTGCTTAACACCACTCCTCCACATGCTTAAGAATACACAATAGTTAAAGCGGCATACAGCATACTGGCAGACATACTTCAACTCAGTAAAGTTTAGACGAACGACACCTCATCCCTCAACTTCCACATTTTAAGCAAAATCTTAGAATGCTATCACGAGCCAATCAAAAATGAGGAATTACAAAAAAGCATCTATAAAAGGTCTATATTGCCTTTCCAAACTGATATGACATAGGTAGATCATCATGTAAACTGGAAAGGTTCAGATACCAGATAAGGTCTAGCTTTACCTTCCAGCTACGAAAGGATAGCCCTTTGGGTGCCCTTGGGGTGGCTGGCCCTGCAAACCTGTTATTACAGCAGTCATCTTTCTAACTACATCAGTGTCTTCACTGAAGCTCTCATAAGATCTTCCCCATCTGGGATCTTTCAGCACCTGCCAGAAGCCATTCAACTAAAATTCTCAACAAGCTAGGATTAACAGTGAAAAAAATGATGAGAACAGAAGATTTACGAAAAGAGGAGGTAATCATTATAAAATTGGAACCAAATCAAATAGCTTGAACTTGATGTCATATGTATTTGTGAATTATCGTCAAACAGCTTGACTGTGCAACTGATCCATTCCACTTAAAATGGAACCAAATCTTACCATAGAAATACTGCAACTCGCTCATTTGAATATTAGTAAAATATCCGCATAACAAAGATCTTGGGTTAACATAATTGAGCCATTATGGTAATTGAAAAACAAATTTGCAACATTCCTTTTTTCAATTCATCCACGTGAACTTCAATAGGCTAGAGTAGTGAGCTCTCTAAAAAAATCATCTATGTCATGGTTTTACCCCCTAAACAAGAATTTGTCATCTGGCTGGTGAGCCTTGTTATAGAGAGATGAACGCTAGAGAGTAGAAACAAAGCAGAAGAAATCACTTACGGCCACACATGGAGCAAAAGTATAAGGAATGCCACTTGCTCTGACTTCAAGTGCTGTTGCGACCCCAATCCTCCGAGCCAGCTCTGCATCTCTATCAATTGTTTCAAAAAATTACGTTGTTCAACAACAAAATGATTATGACAAAAAAAAAACAATAACAAAATGATAACGTGGATTCCAGTTGTGACCATAACATATCAATAACCAATTTACCACTGTAAAACGATAGTTTAGTTCCTTTATAACCCATTTTTCTGTCAATGCCCCAGCATATCTACTGTCATTTTGTTCTTTAAACTGCCAGCCCTTCCTCTCCCTTCCATCCATCCCTAAGCAAATCCTTAGAGACTATTGACCGAAAGAGTAGTAACATTGGAGAGGACAGTGAGTCCAAATCTTTACTCTAGGCCTCAGAAAGAAAGTAAATGAAACTGACCTAGTGGCTCCAAGGCCAATGTTGTGAGGGAATATCGTTGCGCCATATATATTATTGTTGCCATGAACTGCATCAATCCCATAAATAAGCGGTATTCCCAGGCGCGACTCCAGTGCCGCCTTTTGGAATTCATCAACCATGTCAGCCCAATCGGAGGACACCGGTTGATCACATGGCCCACTGCCTCCAGCGCTAAGTATACTCCCTGAACCAAATCCTCATCATTCGCTTGAATTTTTAAGCGAAACCGGACCAAAAAACCAACTTTCGACAACAGAAACGCCATGCATCGGTGGATGGTTCAGATTGACCCAGACCCAGGACCACTCTAAGCTCATGAAGTTGGCTAGTTGGCTACAAATGCGCATGCATGCAATGAATAGGGGATTCAAACTGGGCACAGCGAATTAAAGCCAAAAAGAGGAGGTTTACCGATGGCGAAGCCGGAGAGCACGGAGGGAGTGGCGACGCACCTCTCGATTTGGGTCATCTGCCCGACCTTCTCCTTCAGGGTCATCCGAGAGAGCAAGTCGCTGATTCGATCCTCGATGGCCGCGTCGGGGTTCTTGTACACGCACTTCGCTTCCTCAACCGAGCTCATCTTGCAGCTCCAGCAAAACCAACCCGCGAATTCGATCGACCTAGAAACAGAGCTCTGAAACTAACCCGATTGGAGGGACCAAGACCGGCGCGTTTCGCGTGGGAGGATTAGGTCGTGAAGCGAAGTGCAGAAGCAATAATGCACGAAAATGTTGTGACAATGACACTGAGAAAGACATGTTTTTTAAGTAGCGGGAGAAGACGGTAGATGGAACAGAGAGAGAGACCCACAGACAAAGAAAGCGCAGCAGACAAACAATGTGGCTAACTAACGTTCGCGCTGGTAGTTCCAAGTCAAAATCGCGCGTGGCTTTTTAACTCTGGCAGATGCTTTGTGGGAGACTGCTAGTTATGCACGTGTGCTCTGTGTTACGTCCCTTTGCCCTTCGGAATGTCAACGATTCTGTGCGGCAGTATATTCAGGGACTACACACATTGATGATTGAATGGGACGTGCGATCTGCCGCTGCTGCGGTTGTCCGATTTCTGCTGATTGCCACGGTTTTCCGGACAACTTCGGACCCGCGGCGAGAGACCATTTTCGCTCGCTGTTGGCTGTAGGAAAGAACACGTATCCCCTCCATGCCCGAAAGTTAAGGTGCGTTTAGGAATCATTGCACGAATGTGTAAGAGTAGCGACGGTGATTAAGCCGACACCATTGCACGAAATAATGCAAAAACCATTCACGGCACTCCATAGTCTCCTCTCTATCTCGGCGAATGAAGCCTGAGATGATTATGGGACTGCCAATTACAATGCACTGTCTTTTGACGAATAGCGTCAAACTTCATCTTCACCTAGCAATAGCAGTGTCCCACTGAACTTGGTATTCAGTTATCTGAGCTAAATTGTGAACAAAGAGAGTTCGGTTGGAGGGATTATGTCGAGGCCGCATGATTATTCTTCAATCCAAAATGTACAATTGAAGGACTAAAGACTAGGGAACCTGAGCGACCTTGCATTGCTCTCAGAACCAACACTAGAACCTTAACAGACGAGTACATGACTTTAAATCCTAACTTTTTGGTTATCATCTTCGTCGCTGAAGTACCTCTTCCAGAACCAGTGCTTCTTCCATGCCCTCTCGTTCATTTCATCAATGGGTATGCCCTTTGTCTCAGGAAGCATGAAGGTTGCAAAACAGCCCATCACAACGATCCATGCGGAGAAGAAGAAGAAAGTCGCAGATCTCATGGTGCAGAGCATGGTCAGGAACACTTGAGCGATGAGGAAAGTGCAGAGCATGTTCATGCCAACTGCGAAGAAGAAACCGGCATTTCGTGTCTCCAGCGGGAATATCTCGCTGGGGATGAGCCAACCTAAAGGACCCCATGACCACGCAAAGCCGGCGACAAAGAAGCAGACCAAGAAGACCACGAAAAGGGCATACCCTTTTGGAATCTCATTGGTGGATTTCAGGTGTATTGCGAGTGTGGCGCCCATGGTACACTGTAAGCAACCGAAAAAGAAAAGATCATGCTCATCATGCCAAACACAAACTTAAGGAACTACATGCCATAGATAAGGAAGCAATGATCTCAAATAGTGGAAACTGACAAATGATGTTTCTATTTTGTAACTCAAACGAGTTAGCGAGGTGATGAGATGAAATTTTGAAATCTAAATCTAACTGTTCTGGACGGCCTGAACTGACCTGGGCAACAAGCATCTGAATAGCTGCCTCGATGAGCAATACCTTTCTCCCACATCTATCCACAGTAAAAATTGCGACCAAGGTGGACACCACATTTACAAGACCCGTGACCACAGCAGATAGAAGCGAGGCATCACTGCCAAAACCCATGGTTTGGAACAGAACTGGAGCATAAAACATGATCACATTGATACCAGTGAATTGCTGGAAGATTTGGAGGATGGTTCCACAAATCAATTGAGGCCTACTCGAGCGATTCATGAGACTTTGGAATGAGCTGTCCACCTTTTTGGCCATCTCCGTGGCGTGCAAGATTTCTTCATATTCTGTGTCAACGTTATCCGTCCCCCGAATTTTCTTAAGTGCCCGAATTCCTTCATCTAACTTCCCACGCTCTATAAGGCTAGTTGGAGTTTCCACTATAGTGAGGGAGCCAATCAAAAGAGCAGCGGCAGGAACCGCTGCTCCGCCTAGCGATACCCGCCATCCGTTGGGATGCAACCGAGACGTTCCATAGTTGATGACATTGGCGATCAAAATCCCGACAGTGATCAGTAGCTGAAAACATATATTGAGGCCTCCTCGGTAGTTGGCAGGAGCGATTTCTGATATAAACAGTGGTACTGCCTGTATGTTCAACAGGACTGGAGGCATTATTGTTGGTTGTGAAATCTCAAAAAAATAATGTCAAAATGGGTCACAAGGATTCCATCATGGAGAAGCTTTGTACAATGTGTTAAAAGAAAATTCCTCAAAGGCACTTGGAAAATGTAGGGAGCATAGCTGGTACTATCAGACCATTTAACAGAAAAGATCATAGCAAAGTAATATCCTAAATACGTTTTTAATCAAGTTAGACTAGAGAAACCCAGCTTTAGAATTCAGTGTATCGCACAAATTCATTCTTGAGAAATTTTGCATAGATTCGAGTTAACGAACTCAATCGAATTCGACGACGGACTCGTGGAGAAACGTGGATGGACTCCTATTATGCATACTACTGTGTATATGAGAATCATGATCTTCATGTCCCCAGTTTGGTCAACTTAATTAAATCTCTTTTGTTTTCATCTAACAAATGAGGAGATATTCATTCACCTGGTTGCCAAATCCCACTCCTGCACCTAGTAACAGCCTCCCAATGATCAGCATGGCCAAGTCCCTAGCAGCAGCATTTATAATGGCGCCGACCAGGAAGAAAACGGAAGCAGTCCGCATTGTTGGCCTCCGGCCCAACTTTTTGCAAAACATCGAAGCAATCAAGCTAGCCACAATGGCCGCCAGGTACAGCGACGACGTGAAGAGCTGAAGATACTGGTCGTTGAACTTGCAATAGTTGTTCTCCTTGGCGCGGTGCTTCTTCACATAAACGCCCGGAAAGAACTTGATCAGAAAATCGTCCATGGAAGTTACTCCCCCTGCAACCACCACAGCAGCAAAAGTCAGGTCGTTCCTGACACAATCTGACGCGTTTACAGAAAACAATATCTTGAAATGGCACGGATCGACGTGACTAGGTAAACTTGAATTGGCAATGTAAACACGGGTCAGACAGGCCTAACAAAAGTCGAACTGATCGCATTAACTCTACCTGAAATGCCAATGTCGTAGCCGAACATGAGACCACCAAACGCAGCGATTATGCTGCAGATCAAGACCTGGCCCGTGAGCTTGCCCCCGTCGACCGAGCCGCCGCCGGAACCGACCACCGCCATGGCAGGCATTTTCTCAGCAACCCCACTTCACTAGCAATCGTCTCTAAAACAAACTTCGCTCGTTTGTTATCACTGGCGTCGCTGATAGGCAGAAATCCCTGCTTGGCATGGAGGCAATAAATACTTGGACGGAGACCAATGACAGGCTTACACGCAGAGAAATCAGTTTCAGGATTTTCGGGATCATCTGAAACGTGATGAAATGAATCATATCTGGATAGGATTGCTTGTCGAAAACTCGGGCTCGGATGCGGTGACTCGACGAGATCCTGAAATCACTCGCTTCTTAGCTGATATTCATCTGCTGTTTGACCTTTCTTCCCCGTTTCTCTGCAACTGATATTTTCGCGCTCTGCTAAACTGTGACCGTGCGCATTTGATGAAAGTTGACAGATTTTAGGAAATTTTTTGTTTTGTTGATAAGCACCTCAAATAAACTTAATAAAGCAAAATTGGTTGATAATCTAATGGTGGGAAAATTGGTTAGTCAAGCGAATGAAAATTAGTAAACATGAGATCTAGAATTTTTGTGAGAGAGATAAATAAAAGTTGGTAAACGACAACAAAAGTCGGTAACTCCAATAAAATCAAATAAACGTTGGCAAGTAGTAATTCAAATGAGGACCGCTAATATAAGATTAGTAGGTAATTTAATCGAAAGCCGATGAGTCACTCAAATAGATTCTGATAAGGTTATTTAAGAGTTGATAAATTTGACACATTTGTAAAAAAAAAATAATAATAATAAAAGCCACTAAATGACATGAAATATTGATGTTTTTGTTTATCGACAATATATTGAAAATCATGTGACAGGTAACTTTTTTACCCTTATCAACTTTTTCGTAAATGAAATCGCATAGAAAAAGAGTGAGAGGGAGTTTTCTTTTCTTTTCTTTTCCTTGGATGCAAGCTCTCTTTGCTGTTGAGGGTTTTTCCAGTCAATACGTATATACTTATATTCTTGTCTGGGGGAGGTTTTATAACATGTGTTGTACTGTGTAATTACAAGGTTGGATTTATTTATTTACTTTATTTCACAGAGTGACGCAAATCTCATAGGAGATTATTATCTCTTGACAAACCTACTCGGTTGCAACATGAGCTGGGCCGGCTTAGCAAGCCCAATGGGCCACCAACCCACCGATGATCGGCTCTACTTAGGACCGGCCCTTGTTCAAAACCCCGACTATATCGGTTGACCGTTTCTCCCTTTCTTTTGCATTCATTGTGAACTTATTGTACATTCATGATTCAACAACCCAATTCATGTTGCACGCACTTACACATTTTTGTAATCGTTTCCCTTTTTCCCTTAATCCGACAAGAAAAGTGCACCAACAGGACTTTAAGTTAAAAAAAAAAGAAGTTTTTCGAAATGCAAATTGCGTTTGTAAAATTATAACTTAAAAGTCATTTATAAAGCATTTTTGGATAAAATAGTGTAAAATTCTTCTTATAAAGGACTTTTTCTATTTTTAATTAAAAAAAGGAAAAAAAAAAACTCAAACCATTCGCCTCCTTCGATGACCACCAAATCTGATTTAGTGTCAGCCGCCGTCGTCTGAAATTACAACACCTTAGGTGGCCCCCGACGAGGGCATGTGACCTAGGCGAGGATTGCCTAAGATCGTGTGAACCCAGGCGGCCCTCGCACGGGGTCGTGTGAACGTTGGCGACCATCAGCCAGCCTTTGCAACTCTTGACCGAGCTTCGCCGGTGATCTATGTCCGGAGAAGATGAACACTTACTTACAAGGGCAAAACTGGAAAAAGAAAAAATTGGTGATGGTAGTTTTGAAAGAAAAAAAATTATTAATCCTGGGAAATGGCCTTTTCGAAATTACTGAAAATTTTTCCTAAGATCAGCATTTGATTAAAGGGATCTAAAAAAAAATTACCGAACACCGCAAGCATCCTCTGAAAAAGCTAAACCAAACACAGCCTTAGAAGTGTTGGCATTGGCAATCCAATTTTCTCCTTTATTAGCCAATTAGATGTTTTAGTTTCTATAATTGGGGTAGTTTCCTATTGTTCGCTAATGTGGCATACTGCTAGACTCCATTCCTCATTTTTGCGTGCCGATGTTCGCACATCCTGCTTTTCCTAATCTCCTATATCTTTGTCTTTTCCAGAAGGAGGGAATATTCTCTTGCGAAACAGTTTTACCTCTTGCTCAGGAGGATTGATGGGGGCAAAAACCATATTCTCTATTGGGAAAATGACACAAATAATCCATGAACTTTAGTCCAATGCGCAATTTGATCCATAAACTTTTAATTTGTTCAATGTAGTCCCTGAACTTTAACCCAATGTTCAATGTAGTCTTTCCATAGGACTATATTGAACATTTTTATAAAGTTCAGGGACTATATTGAACATGCACCAAAAGTTTAAAGACCACATTAAATAAATTAAAAGTTCAGGGACCACATTGAACATTGGATTAAAGTTCAGAGACTACATTGAATAAATTAAAATTTCAGGAATCAAACTGTATATTGAGCCAAAATTCAATGACTGTTTGTGTCGTTATCCATTCTCTATTTGTATCTTCCCTAGGACAACGACGGCCAACGGAGTGAGCGATTCTTTTTTTTTCCGACCCAAATAAAAAAACGTATCGAAATCAAATCGAGAAAAGCCCACGGAATGGAGCAACTGACACCAGAAAATAAGAACAGCAACGCGCCGCTACTGGATTTCCCCACCACCCTCATCCGTCCGTTCCATCGGACGGCCCAGATTTCAAGCTGCAATTCTCACCTCGACCCCACCTCCCTCCCTCTTCTCCTTCTCTCTCGTCTCTCCCTCTCTTTCCCCTCTCTGTGTGTCGCAGAGCTTCGTTGATCACACAAAAACGCCCAGATAGATTAATCCCGCCCTCGCATCCGAACTGAAAAACGTTTCCATCTTTTTCTCTTCCCTTTTCTAGGGTTTCGAGATGATCGCTGTCGAGTCCTTCCATCCCGCAATCCATGGAAGATTTCACTGCTCCCGCGGATTGAGCTTGTTCCTGCATCAATCCCGGAGGTTCTATCACGATTCGAATCGCTCCGCCTCCAATCCCCCGCCCGTCGCCTCCTTGAATTGCGGGCACCTTTCGATTGCCCCGGCCGGCTCCGGCAAGTCGAGCCTGTGGGGAGCTTCTTCCCTGCGCAGTCACGGGCTGAGGGATTCCAGAATCCTGGCCAGCACTCAGGACGGCGACTCGACCGCGAGCCCGAGCGAGAAGAGCGAGGCCAAGGCCGGGGACGGGGCCGGAGTCAATGTTAATCAGAACCCGGGGACGGGTTCGAACAAGAGGAGGGAGAAGCAAGGGAAGGGGAACTGGTGGTGGTGGTGGTCTAAAGGCGGGAAGTGGCGGTGGCAGCCGATAATCCAGGCGCAGGAGATTGGGGTCTTGCTTTTGCAATTAGGGATAGTTATGTTCGTCATGCGGTTGCTTAGGCCGGGGATCCCGTTGCCCGGTTCGGACCCGAAAGCCCCGGTGGCTTACGTTAGCGTTCCGTACAGTGAGTTCCTGAGCAAAATTAATACTGATCAGGTGAAAAAGGTGGAGGTCGATGGAGTGCACATATTGTTTAAACTGAAGTCCGAGGCTAGCAGTGGAGAGAGTGAGGTGGGAAGTGTGAGTAGGTTGCAGGAGTCGGAGTCATTGATAAGAAGTGTGGCTCCAACTAGGAGAATCATTTACACTACGACAAGGCCTACGGATATTAAAACTCCTTATGAAAAAATGCTCGAGAATCAGGTCGAGTTTGGGTCACCTGATAAGAGGTCTGGCGGATTCTTAAACTCGGCATTGGTAAGTTTTAGGCGGATGATTTCCCGTCGCTTTGCAATTCCATGAAGTTGTCGAATTATGATTGAGGTAGATGATTAGCATGAATTTGTTTTTTTTTTTCAGTAAAAGGTCACCTTCTTTCATTGATGTTCTGCACCCTGAATACTTTTGTTATATCTCGCTAACTAGTGTTCATGGAATGATTTGATTGTTCTGACTGCTTCTTTGGATGGAAAATTTGTTTTCTGTTCCGTAGATTATGAGGTTTGAGACTTGATCTATTTTTCTATCTATTTTTCCATGACACGCGACTCGTGCTCTTGTAGATTAATTGCATGTATGTTGCAGTGTATTTTATGGATGAAGAATGCGTATAATTATTAGTGAATAGAATGAGTGCTCTGCGATCTGTCGTCGATCAACCTGTTAGAGTAAGTATCCGTCGAATGGTCTTAACATTTTATCGCTGTTAGTGTTAAGCTTGACCTATTGGACAGGCCTTCTACTCTCCTTCTCTTCTATTCTAAAAGAAGTTAACAATGTTCTCTGTTCTACTATAGTGAAGGGATGTTCTCTCTTTTGAGACGTACCAATGTAGATCTTCCGAAAAGTTCCGGTCTTTTAAAGATGTGGATTTTGTTGAAGAGAGTATGGATGGATGATATATGCTTTAGGAAACTGTGCAGAAGGCTAAATGTTACCTTTGAATCAAATTACTTAATTGCATAGCGGAGTTTATATTAATTTTTTTGCTCTTTTTAGTACAGAATGAGACAGAGTCTCCTCATTTATTTTACTTTGCTTCTGCAGATAACTCTATTCTACGCAGCAGTGCTTGCTGGTCTTCTACACCGGTTTCCTGTGAGCTTCTCTCAGGTTGTGCCAGCTCCCTATTGTTTCCATACCTTGAATTTAAGGCTGTAATAATTTTTAATTGGGTACTTTTTTGATGCAGCATACTGCTGGTCAGCTTAGGAGCCGCAAATCTGGGGGTGGTGCTGGCACAAAAATGTCCGATCAGGGTGAAACAATAACTTTTGCGGATGTTGCAGGTGTCGATGAGGCTAAGGAGGAATTGGAAGAAATTGTGGTATGTCAGGCCTCCTTCGGTTCATTATGGTACTACAATCAAAATCTAGTCATAATCCTGAAGGCTTCATGTTTATTCAGGAAATGTTATTTACTGCTGTTCTTTACTGCTCAGGAATTTCTCAGGAATCCAGACAGATACGTGCGGGTTGGTGCTCGGCCTCCCCGAGGTGTCCTTTTGGTGAGTTTTTACGGAATATAATCGATGTCCATGATTACTTCTGGAAAATTGGATCAACTGATGTCCAACACATTTCATCATATATGAGATTGAAGTTGCTTCCTTTTAGTGTGGATGCTGTATGCAGTTATGATAGTTGTATGCCTCTTCGAAGGACTTGATGGTCAATACTACTTCACGCATATGATGGGCAGCAGCTGTGATTACTGACCGGGATCGCTATTAGTCCATTGGACCTGAAGCCTCATGTCATTTTGAGTCATTAACTCCTCAACAAGTGTTTATGATTTGTTCTTTGCGAATAACTTGCAACTTTTAGGAAAATTTGTTGATATTTGTTCTGGTATCACAACATCTTTTTAACCAGTACTTTTCATGCGGAATTACATTGTTGTTGGTATTATTTTCTCTATGTTTGGGGAGATAGTTATGCATTCTTTTAATCTGAATTTCGGTGGATGATTTTTAGGGCTTTGTTTATTGAACAGGTAGGTCTTCCAGGGACTGGTAAAACACTTCTAGCTAAGGCTGTGGCTGGTGAGGCTGAAGTGCCTTTCATAAGTTGTTCCGCTAGCGAGTTCGTTGAGTTGTATGTTGGCATGGGTGCCTCTCGTGTGAGAGATCTTTTTGCACGGGCAAAGAAGGAGGCTCCATCTATTATTTTCATAGATGAGGTGAATGTCTACATATTTCCTGCACGAACATCTTCGAGCCTCTTCTCTTTGGTCGGTTGTCACGAAACATTTTCTGTCTTGCAGATAGATGCTGTGGCAAAAAGTCGTGATGGTAAATTTCGCATTGTCAGCAATGATGAAAGAGAGCAAACCTTGAACCAGCTGCTGACTGTAAGCTTCATTTGAGAAGTTCCTTTTGGAAGTATATATTAAGATCATATGGAGGATAAGTTATCGTTAATCTCATTGCAGGAGATGGATGGGTTTGACAGCAGTTCTGCTGTTATTGTTCTTGGAGCAACCAATCGCTCAGATGTCCTGGATCCTGCTCTTCGTCGACCTGGGAGATTTGATCGTGTGGTTACGGTTGGTTATTCTATCCCCTAATCCAAAAAGTGATAAATATTTACGTTCAAGAAATGACTTTTTCTGGGACTCTTTAGGTGGAAGCACCCGATAGAACAGGCAGGGAAGCCATCCTTAAAGTTCACGTTTCCAAGAAAGAACTTCCTCTTGGAGAAGATGTTGACCTCACTGTCATTGCTTCTATGACAACTGGTTTTACTGGGTAATTTTCAATCTCAACTCTCCTCATGGTGTGCCAATCTATGGAACGGCGCGACTTGTAATCATGGCCTAACTTATTAAAATGTCTTTTGAATTTTGTGCAGGGCTGACCTTGCAAATTTAGTGAATGAGGCAGCTTTGTTGGCAGGTAGACAGAACAAACTTGTTGTGCAGAAGGCTGACTTCATTCAAGCGGTAGAAAGATCAATAGCCGTAAGTCTCTCTCTCTCTGGTGCAGTTATTTGATCATATCTAACATCTTTTGCCTCCTATTGTGTGGAATTGCTTGCCGAATTACTAGTCTGTGGTTTAATGTATCTCTAGATGATTATGTGTGTTTTTCTACTTTCACGTGTAAACACTTTTACAGTGGAGTATGCACCCACTCGAGCTATTACTTGTCTTAAATTAATTTTTTTATTAGATTTATTGCTTTATTATAATCATGGCTTTCATACTTCATTTCCTCTGAGATTGCAAATGATTCAATAGACGTCTCTTGGTTCCAATAATGTTGGATAATGAACCAACAAGCGTGTAGAAGCTTGTAGTTGTTTGGTAAGATAAATGGTCTCTTTGTTAACCTGTACCAGGGCATCGAGAAGAAAACTGTGAAGTTGCAAGGAAGCGAGAAGGCAGTTGTTGCACGCCATGAAGCTGGTCATGCAGTGGTAGGCACTGCTGTAGCAAATCTGCTTCCTGGACAGCCACGGGTTGAGGTATATTCTAGCTATGACTTAGCTAGTCCTGGTCTTTTTGTCAAGGCCTTTGCTGTCATGAAAATAGCATGGTTATATGTGGTGCCTAAGAATTTGATTGTACTGCACACGCAGTGGGTTTTCTTTCTTAATATTGTTCAGTTTTTTCAAGTGAAATTTTTAGCGAAAATTTAAAATGATGGTTTTTTCAGAATGGAGTTATAATTCCTAGCTTATTTTTAATGGAATTGCAGTATTTGCCTTACCCAATATTTTGAGATCATGTTTTGCTGGTTGCTAATGGGTTATATAGGCTGTATGTTTCTGTTTTTGCCCTTCACCTTGTCTTTTTTCTTTTCTTTATGGTGGTTTTGCTTGTTTCTTTTATTTACCTTTCCTGCATTTATATAGTGGATGCATTGTGCTGATTGACTTTGCATCATCCTTTCTGTTACTAGTTAGATCTCAGCTGTTATTGTTTGGGAACTATAAATGAAGTTATGGTTGATGTGGATACTTGCTGTCAATTTTTGAAAATAAGCTAAGATTTCTTTACCACATTCTATTGAATCATAGCTCCAAACATCCTAATGATATTTTGATTGATGTACATATTTTGCTGAACATATTTTGTATTGAAGACATATATGGCACAATAACATGCATCGTTCATGTTCTTTCAGAAGTTGAGCATTTTGCCTAGATCAGGTGGTGCACTTGGATTTACTTATACTCCTCCAACAAATGAAGATAGATATCTACTCTTCATAGACGAGCTACGTGGTCGCTTGGTCACTCTTCTTGGAGGACGTGCAGCAGAAGAGATTGTTTATTCAGGACGGGTATCAACAGGTGCACTTGATGATATACGGCGAGCAACTGACATGGCATACAAGGCAATAGCTGAGTATGGCCTTAATCAGACAATAGGACCGGTATCTTTGGCAACACTTTCTGGGGGTGGGATTGATGAATCCGGCGGAGGAGCTCCCTGGGGAAGAGATCAGGTCTTGTACATTATTTCTCTTCTATCTCGCACTGTTCTTAGTGACTCATTTTAGGACAAGAAACCAGTCCCAATAACCCTGGTGCAGGAATAGTATGTGCTTTTGCAGTGTGATTGATCTGCTATTGTAATGACAGGGGCATCTTGTTGATCTTGTACAAAGAGAGGTTAAAGCATTGCTGCAATCTGCAATGGATGTAGCACTCTCTGTGATTCGTGCTAATCGTACAGTATTGGAGGGTCTTGGTGCACATTTGGAAGGTAATTACTCCCGCCACCTGACTCCTTTGCCCTTTTCTGTGCATTCTGCCTTTTTATGCTACCTTGTCATATCTGTTAGTTAGTTATTGCATGTCTCCACCATGATGGTTATATTGAGAATCAATTGAGGTTCGGCTCTTTGGTGTCTAACTATCTCTTATTGGTTATATACTATTTGCGTTTCTTCAGAGAAAGAAAAAGTAGAGGGTGAAGATCTACAAGAATGGCTGAAAGCAGTGGTTGCACCAGCTGAGCTTACCGCTTTCATCCAGTGCAAGCAAGAGTCTTTACTGCCTTTGCAGATGGAGATGGGGTCTTGATGACAGTCTATCTGCTCTTCTATTGCAACCCAAATGCAGAAGATGCAGATCTTCGTTTCCACGCCTGAGTGGTCAGAGAGACGACGTAACCTTGCAACTACATACACATCGGAGTAACCTTAAGTTTTCGAGTCAATTTGACACAGGCCAGTATATTCTTTGGTTTTCAACTCTCCATGAGTGTCTAATGTTATTGGCAGCAATGAAGTTGAAGACGGGATGCTCTGTGAGCAGTCTGCAGTGCCTTGCCATCAAGAAAGTAAAGGAACGGCCACATCCCAGATCTTTATTTGGCTGGTGGTGGTCGAGGTGCGATGGCTGTTGTGTACTTGGGTATTTTTTACTGTCATGGCTGTTGCAATTCATGCCTTCTTAGATGTATACCTGATATGTTCTGTCAATAGGCATTCGGTGTGTTGATAGAGGCTATATGTAGATATGTGATGTATATACATACTTCCATACAGACTTGTTTGCGAATGTCTAATCATAGAGAGCAGATTTTGGATGGATATGCAATTTGTCATGAATTGGATATTGAAACTATTTGGAGGTCGTTTTACAGAGTCGAGGCTAGGTGGGGTTATGTTTGACGGACTCATCACATTGTCCTCTTAGTGTTTGTTAATTTTGTAGCTTTTGAAAGTGCGAACGCAATAAAAAGCTCGATAGTCAGGGACTAGAGTGGACTAGACTCTCTTTTCTAATGTTCATTGGAATCTGTTTTTTGTCCATGGGCGAAGTGTAGGATCCTGTATTGGTGGGCACTAGGAAGGAAGGAGCCACGTCCATGCTTATCATGCAAAGGACATCTTACGGGGATTTCGCGAAGGCACACGATTGTCCTCTATGGTCGATTGCATATGATTGATTGATATTTTTGCATGCGGGACTAAAATATCTGTGTTGCTCTCTGAAAACGACGCTAGCCAACAGTTCTTTTTCTGCTATCGGAACAAAATGACACGATCAACCTGAAATGGGTGGCTTGGGGAGGACCACTAGGCTTGTGCAGAGTCGACTGGTCTATATTGCAGCAATTTTCATCTGCGAGGAAAGTATCTAGCCGTCGTTGGGCTTGAGTGGCTGGAGAAATTCCTCGTCTCAGAGTTATATGGTATACATTTTATACCATACAACTCTTTTTGGAAGATGTTTTTATATTTGGTTACACGTGGGATGTTGCGATGTCTTTAAACAAAAGATACACTTTTTTTAATGTTCGCAAAGAATTACGACTAGCGTCGTAATGTTTTACGACACCATGTTGTATTACAGCTAGCGAAACTGATTTCATAGAGAGAGAATTAGTGAAATCTCGAATTGCAATTTCAAGCAAATGCTCGCATAGCAATTATGTCGTCAATTGATGAAAAGAAATATTCTCTCGTGCGCGCAAATTCTATGTACTACCAAAAAAGGAGAGAATGGAAAGGGATTCCTCTTTGGGGTTCGTTTTCCATAATGCAACCATCTCAATTGCTCCATCCATTCTTTTCATTCAATATTAGCAGAATGTATGGTTGAAGTCTTCCGCTCTCTTCATTTCTCTCAATCTTCCCTCTCGTTTATCGGTTCGCTTTTTCTCCTATAATCACGCAGTTCGACCATTTAATGAGGACTTCTACATGTCAAAGCTAAGCAGATAAAAAAAGGAAGAGCAAAAGAGAGAAAGTTGGCGTTTTGATCCATGTCTAGAGCTCGATCTATTCGTCTAAGTACGTCACAATTCACAGCCTGCGATCCACCCAGAACCCATTCGAAATAATCGACGGTTCAAATGGGCTCGGTTTCGATCAATTTGGAACTAGGTAAGTAGTTTCTGATGACGAGGCAGTGAGGTGGTGCATGCGTACTGCATGATGCACCAGCCAAATGAGGCAGCAATGCCGAGTCACAGACGAAGCTCGTAGAGAGCAAAACATTTCTCACCCATGAACTGGCAGGTCCAGACATGGGAAACCAGCGAGCGATTGTCCTTCCCTTTTCCTTATACGAGGCGGAATTCAACGTCGGCAAGTGATTAAATTAGATGCCGTTTTTTGACTGTTTCCCTGGGCGATTCCACGAAAATATCTTTTGGCCCGGACTGCCACGCGGGCATTCGCTTTTTTGGTAAAACCTTCTCGGCTTCCTATAAAGTCACTCGCACTCGTGAACTTGTCTCTCCCAACTAGAGCTCTCAGGGGTGCGTGAGATCGTGAAGAGATAAGACGAGCTTCTTCTTCAACCAGGTTCTCTCTCTCTCTCTCTCTCTCTCTCTCTCTCTCTCTCTTTCCAGGAATTCGATGCTTTCGCTGTTTCAGGATCGTTTCGCATGTATGCATTTTGATGCGTGGAGGTTATGTTCTTCAGATTTGTTTTGCGTGTTGGTTTTGTTTTTTTTTTATCGCACGATCTGTGTGTTGATGTTTGCCTCCTCGGAGATGCAGACATCATCGTGAAATTTGAGATTCAGGGGAAGTTCAGTTCAACTTTTGGTCTGAGATTCGCTCCGGTACGTTCGTTCCTTCAGACGATAGTGATTCCGCATCTCTTATTTATTATTCTCTGCCTACTTTGGGACTGTTTGTGGCCTTTTCACATAACTAGTTTCTGATGGGAGATGATGTGTGAATTTTTTGCTCCCGTCCTGATGATGCTGGGTTTCGCAAACAGAGATCTCTTTTTGTCCCGGATGCCTCGAGTAGATATACTGCATTTTCTGTTGCTTGTTCAGATGACTGTTTGAATCCTTGGCAATTTGGCTATTTGTCGTGCAGATATGGCATCAGTAAATGCTACCTTCGCGTCGGTCTTGTGCAACAACGGCGGTCACTCTGCTGTAAAGTTTCCGAGCTCTGCCTTCCTGCCGGGATTCGATGCCTGGGGCCGTTCTTCGAGTGCTTGCAAGAAGGAATTCTGTCCTCCTTCGAGAAGCTCGGGTCCCAAAGCCACATTGACCTTTGATCCACCAGCATCGAATTCTGAGAGAACCAAACAAAAGAAGCATACACTTGACCCTGCCGCTCCTGATTTTTTGCCCCTTCCTTCCTTTGATCAGTGTTTTCCAAAGAGCTCAAAAGAATACAGGTTTGTTGCTTTCAGTTCTTGCTGCTGGGAAATTCAGTCACCTTAAAATATAAAGTGTGGGTTTGCATTCTGATGCATGAAGTAACATGGACATTTACATATGTATTATTTGCTTTGTAGGGAAGTCATTCATGAGCAAACTAGTCATGTACTGAAAGTTCCTTTCCGACGGGTTCACCTCAGTGGAAATGAACCAGACTTTGACACTTATGACACAAGTGGACCTCAAAACATTAGCCCTCGTGTTGGTATGTATATGGCATTTTGCCTTACTTCACGCTTCTCGCTAGGACCTCGTTCCTATCTGCTGTCGAAATCCCATGAGATGGACATAAGCTAATTTCTTATCATAAGACATCTACTTTTTTCCCCCTTTGTTTTATGATTTACATGGTTTTGTTGGAAGGTTTCACTTCGTAAATGTGAGTATAATTATCTTTGATCAAGATGTTTTTATTTGGTTGCTCTCGCCATTTCCATAGAACAAAGAATAGGGAAGTGCTCGTATCATGTACATGATGGTCTTTATGTCGTTATTGCACCGTAGGTCAGGCTGAGCTCCGAAAATATAAACTTGGGAATATCTTTATTTGGGTAGTTCATTCCTGTAAGGCACCATTTTTTACCAGGAAAGGTCGCGACCCTTTGTCAGAATGGGATTTCATTGAGTCATGCTGAGCTGGAAGTTTGGTTATGCCTGCATTTTTTCTTTTTCTGAACTGGACCTGGCCTACCTTATGGGTGGCATGTAGATAGACTTTCTCACTAAAGTTATAGCATTACATCTTGGCTGTCATGTCAGTTCTCTATATTTGGTGCTTAAATATCTAAGAACTTTGCTTTGTTTATTCATATGTGGACGTGACTTTTACTGACAAACAGGGCTGCCCAAGTTGCGGAAAGATTGGATTGACCGGCGGGAGAAGCTCGGTGGACCAAGATACACCCAGATGTATTATGCTAAGCAGGGAATCATAACTGAGGAAATGTTGTATTGCGCCACTCGTGAGAATCTAGACCCAGAGTTTGTTAGGTCTGAGGTTGCTCGAGGACGGGCGATCATTCCATCCAACAAGAAGCACTTAGAGCTGGAGCCAATGGTTGTCGGAAGAAATTTTCTTGTAAAGGTTAATGCTAATATTGGAAATTCTGCTGTCGCAAGTTCCATCGAGGAAGAAGTATATAAGGTTCAGTGGGCAACCATGTGGGGTGCAGATACGGTGATGGATCTCTCCACAGGTCGCCACATCCACGAGACCCGTGAGTGGATACTCCGTAACTCTTCTGTGCCAGTGGGGACAGTACCCATTTATCAAGCACTTGAAAAGGTGAATGGAATTGCGGAAGATCTTAACTGGGAGGTTTTCAGGGATACCTTGATTGAACAAGCTGAGCAAGGGGTTGATTATTTCACTATCCATGCCGGGGTTCTACTCAGGTACATTCCTTTGACAGCGAAGCGCATGACAGGGATCGTTTCTCGTGGAGGATCTATCCACGCAAAGTGGTGCTTGGCTTATCACAGGGAGAATTTTGCTTATGAGCACTGGGATGACATACTGGATATCTGCAATCAATATGATGTTGCACTGTCCATAGGTGATGGTCTGAGACCTGGATCAATATATGATGCTAATGACGCTGCACAGTTTGCTGAGCTTCTGACCCAAGGGGAACTGACTCGTAGAGCTTGGGAAAAGGATGTCCAGGTAAGATGATACACGCTGGAAGGAAGGATCCTCGGTTAAAAAAGTATTCTCTGAGAACAGATTTTAATATGCTGGACTGCTTAACTTTAAGACACCCCTAAGACCTATATGCATGGGAAATCTCTTTCTTGTTTCATATGATCTTGCAAAACAGTCACTTCAACGTTCCTTTGGGAGTTGGCACTTTATTTGTAAACCTCTAAGCTTATACCGTTTTTTTATTCTTTCAATGAAAGATATATAGATCTTTTACGCACAATCCAAACATAAGGATGAATGCATATTGGCTATGAAGCTCGTCATTTCTTTCATGTAGCACTAGATAAACTGGCTTTGGAGTTCTAACTTGCGATGGCTGTTCTTTTCACTTTTTAATCTCGGTTGACATTTTAAATTGCAAACTTCCCTGTCTTGTTTTTTCAGGTAATGAATGAAGGTCCTGGTCATATCCCGATGCATAAGATCCCTGAGAACATGCAAAAGCAACTCGAATGGTGTAATGAAGCTCCTTTCTACACTCTCGGTCCCTTAACAACTGATATTGCTCCTGGGTATGATCATATCACCTCCGCAATTGGTGCTGCCAATATTGGGGCTCTTGGTACTGCACTTCTGTGTTATGTGACGCCGAAGGAACACCTTGGACTTCCCAATAGGGATGATGTCAAGACGGGAGTTATTGCTTATAAGATAGCTGCCCATGCAGCCGATTTAGCTAAAGGTCACCCGCAAGCTCAAGCCTGGGACGATGCATTGAGCAAGGCAAGATTTGAATTTCGGTGGATGGATCAGTTTGCTTTGTCATTGGACCCCATGACTGCCATGTCTTTTCATGACGAAACTCTGCCGTCAGATGGAGCTAAAGTTGCACATTTTTGCTCGATGTGTGGACCTAAATTCTGCTCTATGAAGATAACAGAGGATGTGAGGAAGTATGCTGAAGAGCATGGCTATGGGACCGCCGAAGAAGCCATTAAGCATGGAATGGATACTATGAGTGCTGAATTTCTTGCCGCTAAGAAAACTGTCAGTGGGGAGCAACATGGTGAAGTAGGTGGAGAAATTTACTTGCCAGCTGACTATGTAAAGTCCGCCGAGAGATGAAGGTAGGAATCCCCACAATCTTTTCTGCATTCCCTGTTGTAACAAATTAAGCTAAGCGCAGCATACTTTCCATCTTTACGACACTAATTTTGTATGTGATTAAATCATCTCTCTTATGATGTTTTATGGGAACTCCTTGCAGGATCATGTGATAGGCGATATGTTTGGGGAACTTCAAGTAATTGAAAATGCAGCAAAATAGACTTATTGAGGATCGCGATATGCAGTTTTAGTTTCATGCTGTTGGTGAGTATGTAGTTTGGTCAAGCATCTTTCTGGATATTTACTGCTTGTTTCATCTGTCTCGGTCAATAAGAAACTTTCTGCCGATTGTTCCCTTTAGCACTTCTTTCTTTAATTTATTTCCTGGACTGTTCCATTGACAAAGAAAAGCACCAGGGGTGTCTGAATCTGCTCTAGCCTAGCTGTTGCTGGGATGGGGTGGATCAGGCTGAGAAAGTCCCTTTGAACCTGAACAGGGTAATACCTGCGTAGGGAGTGTGCAATTTCTTTTCGTTTTTTTGCATGCTTCCACAGGGACAGAGCCTTTAGAAATGGTTGGGGACAAGTTGAACCGTGCGAGATGAACTTCCGCAGAATAGCTCGCTCATCATTCCCGTGAGCAGGTAGTTATATAACAGGAAATACCACAATGTTCACTGCTTCAACCTGAGATTAATAAGCCCACAAGAGCTAATTATCTTGGGGATACTTTTTTCATCTGCCAAATAACTGACTTTATTGAGGTAAGAACGCATTGTTTCAATGTCAAGATAAAAAGAACAAGACTCTAGAAAAGGTGGGTTGAAGTCCACTTATAGTTGCTTGCTAGTGATGGGCAGAAGAAGTTTTCCTTCTATCCAAGGGAATTGGTGGGTCGCACTGGTGATAATTCATAATTGTGCCTTATTTACAACACGGCCTCGTGTTGGAAATTGTGGTATGCTGTGATTATATACCCATCCACAGTAATTCCGATGTCTCAAGCCGAGCTTCGTGTTCTGGCTGGCGCAACAGTCCAGGCAGACATCTATATCCTTGATTTCGCTTTCTAGGTGGTGGATGGGTCTTCCATCATCAGGCAACTATACAGAGATTATAAATGAGGATGCTTTAGGTCTTGAATTGGGGATATGGACAGAAAGAGTATCATAACCCTCCTGCTAAAGAAATCGATCCTGATTTAGTGACACCCAAAAGTTCCAAAGTGGTACTCTCTTCTTCTTTTTTGGTTGCTGGAAACCCAAAGTTGGTAAACTTTGAGCTTGTGGAAGTGACGAATTACAAGTTCCGTGCAATCCGGGCTTGGACTCGACTCTCGTGAACCACCTCAGTTTCAAAGGTTGCCCCTTGTATCTCTATCACGAGTATAGCGCCCAATAATTCAGAGTAGTTGGTGTGCTGATGTCAATTGTCCATAAGGCCATGTCTCTAACTTCTTTGAAACTGGCTTCTCCTTTGGGGGCATCCTTGGCTCTTTCCTGCGCCTATGGCTTCCAACTTCCAGGAAATTGAATTTTTGCTGATAGAGTGAACGTTTTGTTCACTAATATTTCATATGCTGAAAGTTCTACACGCACAAATTTCAACCTAGGAAAAGACTTACTTTCCTTATCCCACGGGTCGGAACTCCATGGTAAAACCACCATTGAAGTTTATCATCATGGAGCAAAATTCCGCATTCTGATAACCATTCTCTTTCTTTTTCTATTTTTAGCCAAAAGATGCTTTTCTTCTGCAAGGAGTGTTTTCACTCCCCTCGAAAACGTCGGCGGGGTGCCCACGACAATCGAATCGGTGGGCGTCGACAAAACAGGAATCGTTCGATGTACACGCCCAAAAAGATTAAAGCCTCTCATGTCACAACTCCACCAACGTCAAAAAGACAACATTAAAAGGGGTTTTTTCGTCCTACTGCTACGCTTGCTAAATCCATGTGAACGCAACTTGACATAGTATTTCTTTTAGCTCATTTCGACTAATGTTTTTACACAAATACTTTCTACAATTCAAGTTTTTTGCATTAATTAAGAGAAGAGTAAATTCATGCGGGCATTTTCAGATTGGTTCGGACATTTGTAATCCAAGTCGCAAGCAAGATCCTCGATGGCAATTATCAAGCGAAATCAATTAAAGAAATTTTTTGCACACCTTATAGGAAAATCGGCACTTGAGTTTAGGTATCAAAATTGCTTCCATAATTCGTCTTATGTGCGACAAAATCTTTTTTAAAAAAGATGTACGTTCACTAGAAGTCCTAAAACTCGTTGCAAAAGCGCAATTAAGTTCTAAAACTTGTCCAATTGAGTCAATCAAGTCCTAAAGTAAACACCGTCAATTTGTCTAACGGAAAATGCTGACGTTGCATTTTTAAATGAATTTCTCTCTCCTACGTGGCTTTTTATTTTATTTTATTCAAATCTTATTTAAATTAAATTTAAAACTAAAAAAATCTAAATTTTACTTTAAAAAAACTGAAAAAAAAATACTAAGGCTCATTCTCGTAGGTGGGAGTTGCAATTGCTGCCCATCGCCGGAGGGGCCGGTGTTGGGCCGGCCACCTCGGGTGAGGGCCGACGACCCTCTATAGGCCTAGGCAAGGGCCTATATTTGGGTGACGCCAGCACTCGCCTAGGCCTAGTGACGGTTGCTGGCCCAGGTGAAGGCTAGGCATTGCCTAGATCTATGGAAGCCTCGCCAGCCCCATACAAGGACCGACGATGCCTCACCTAGGCCTAGAAGGGTCGGCCATCCTCGCCCAAGGCCGGTGACCTCCGCCAACCCCTCCAGCAATGGGCGGCGGCACCCCATCGGCAAAGCTCCTTCTCTCTCTTTTTTTCATTTTTCTAAATTTTTAAACTTTTTAGTTTTTTAATTTAATTTAAATAAGATTTGAAAAAAAAATGTCACGTATAAGAGACAAATTCATTTAAAAATGCCATGTCAGCATTTTCCGTAAAACAAATTAACGGTGTTAACTTTAAGACTTGATTGAACCAATTTAACAAGTTTTAGAATTTAATTACACTTTTATAACGAATTTAGGACTCAACTGTACTTTTATGAAAAGTTTTAGTACTTTTTTCCCTAAAAATTAAGTTTCCGTCAGATTATGGGCCTGTTTGGTTCAGCTTTTGGGAAATGTATTTGGCAAAATGCAAAGACCTTTGAGCTAGACATGGCCACGGTTCCGGTTCGTGGCCATGGGAGGAATGGAACCGGAACCGCTGTGGGCGGTTCCTGGTCCGATTCGAGGGGGAGGAGGAGAAAAGGGGAGGAGGCGCAGGTAGCGAGGGGGGGAGGAGGAGGGGGCGTCTGCATCGGCGGCTACGGCCATGGGCGGGACGAAGGCTACAGGGTCGGATCCTGGGAAGACGGGGGGCGGGCGGAGGAGAAAAGGGGAGGACCAGAGGAGGCGTAGGGGAGAGGGGGAAAGGAGGGATCGACCATGATGAGGACCTTGCTGTCGGTCCGCGAGAGGAGCTCGGAGGCGAGACCCGAGTCGCAGCGATACGATGCACAGGTCAACACGGTGGCGTCCGCGGTGGCGAGGGGCTAGCCGGTGAGGGAGCCGAAGAGAACGAAGACGGCGTGGACCCCAAGCAAGTTCGGCGCGGAGGAGTTGCCGAGGAAGTGGGTCACGAGCTTGACGCCGATGTAAGGGAGGGAAGGGTGGGAGGACCAAGAGGGCATGAGGAGGAGGGAGGCGGAGGGGGCGGCGGAGAGGGGGTGGGAGTGGCGAGAGGGGTGTGGACGGAGGAGGAGAGGGTGGAGCGGAAGTGACAGATGAGGGACCGGTCACCTGAGTGGGAGAGGAGGCGTGGGAGGACTGGGAGGAGGTGGGTTTTTTTTTTTTTTTGAATCGAACCGGGCCCGTAGGCCACGGGCCTGTTCCGGTCTCAACCGCAGCCGGCCAACGGGCCGGTCCCGGTTCAGGCCAAACCGCCCGTGGCCATGTCTACTTTGAGCTAAAATGGTTTTTCGAAATGCAAGTAGTGTTTGGTAATGTGTATTTTAAAATCACATTTGAAAGCAACTTTGCCCTAAATACCGTTTGGTAAAAATTATTTGTAAAAGACTTTTGCTGATATTTAAAAAAAAAAAAAAAGCTAGCCACCAACCACCACCGCCGGTCAGATCTGGTCGCCGGCCAACCGCCGACTACCAGATCTAGTCGCTCGCCGGCCAGCCTCGCCTGACCTCAGGCGAGGCGGCCTGAGGTCACGCGACCCCCAGGCGATGGTCGCCGGCCATCGGACCAGCTGCTTGGGAAGAGCATGAACAGTACCCGATTACATTCCGAAAATGCAACTTGCCAAGGCTCCTCATGAGCTCCATTCAGCCAAAGGCCCTTGGAAAGCTTTGGAGATGCAATTGCATCTACTCAAAACTTGCCAAAAAATTTGCTAAATAACTTTATATTTACTCAAGGACTTTAGCCCCCCAAAACAACATTCAAATACTGAACCAAACAGGCCATGTAAGGACCAGCAGAGTATAAAAGTTCAAACAGGCTAATCCACCCGTTTCCTTTTCCTTTTTCCGTCAAATAAAAAAATAAAATAAAAAGGAATTAAAAAGCGTCTGCTCCGCCATCGTGGACCCACATGTGTCAGATAGCGACAAATCCACTTTCCGCAATTGGGCTACGTTTTCCACCCCCGCGTCGTCAACATTGCCTCCGTCCCTACATTAAATGCTAATCCCTCCACCCTGCCCTTCCACCACACCCCACGCGCCTCCCTCCTCCGCCGCCTCCGCCTCCTCCGCCGCCGCCAGCCATGTACTCCCCCGCACCTCTCGACCTCGAGATCACGGTCATATCGGCCAAGCACCTGAAGAACGTCAACTGGCGCAACGGCGACCTCAAGCCCTACGCCGCCTTCTCCCTCGACCACGACCCCCACCTCCGCCTCTCCACCCGCCCCGACGACTCCGGCTCCACCCGCCCCGTCTGGAACGAGATCCTCACGATCCCGCTCCCACCCCCCGCCGCCGCCGCCGCCGCATCGCCGCGCGACGCGACCCTCACCGTCGAGGTCTTCCACTCCAAGCCCTCCGAGACCCCCAAACCCTTGGTCGGCTCTTCGAGGTTCGCCCTCTCTCAGCTGATCGACTCGGACGGCGACGCCCCTAGGGTTTACGCGCTCGACCTCTATCGCCCTTCTGGTCGGCCGCAGGGGAAGCTCCGCGTGAAGCTCGCCGTCCGAGAGCGGCCTCGTCCTCCTCCGCCGCCGCCGCCGCCTCGGTATCACGACTTTGCCCCGGAGGATCGCGGTAATTACTTCACTCCACCTGCTTTTTCGCAATTCAATAACTCGGTTCCGTGGTCTGGCTATTCTTATGGCCACTATTATTATGCTCGGCCTCCGCCGCCGCCGCAAGCCCCGCCGATGCGGCCTTTCTCTGATCACGCCTCGAATTATGGAGCTCCAAGTGTCCCTTCAGCTCCAATTGATTTCTCCTCTTATGCTGTCGATCATAAGCTGAAGGTGCCCAGCGGTTCCAGTTCCCCATATTGCCCGTCCGCCCCAGTCGATTTTTCCTATCCTGTGCAAGAGCAGCATCGGCGGATTCCTCCGCCTCGCTGGGTTTCCGATCACATCACGTCGGCTCCTGGTGAGTCCTTGAGCAGTGAGCATATGATTCCTACGCCACGCTGGATCTTCAATCACAGGGCATCAGCTCCTGTCTATCCCGCATCGTCAAACAGCCACAGCTCGGACAATGTTGTCCCAAACGAGCCTGCAGCACCATTTGATTCTTCACGGTCTGAGCGGAGGCCCTTGCCACGCTATGAAGATGTTGCTAGTGCATTGGGAGGGTTGAATTTGGAGGAAGGAAACGCCCACAAGACTGATCATGCGGTGAGGAATGCTCCCGTCTATGGCCATTACCAAAGTGGTTGTTGAAGCACCTTGATGCCTGGGGTTTTTGAGCTCTACAAAGAGGGTAAATGTGGCTAATAAGATAAGCTCTGATATGTAGATTCTCGTAATATACTTGTGTATATGCTGTCATATTCTGTATGAAGCTGCCACCCGACTTTATTTACATATTGTTTGGCTTTGTTTTCTCCTACATTGTTCTACTTGAAGCTCCAAGGCACGATGAAAGTATGCATCTTTAATGAAATACTATGCTATTGCCCTGCACTTTCTTTAGGATGCTATTCTGTGATATGTGAAATGGTTAGTTCCAATTGCTTGTTTGGAGAAAGGTGTGATTGTGGCACACTCGTATTGATGCGCAGATTGATTGATGTGCTTGAGATTTGTGGTGCTAATTTAGAGAGTTTTACTGTTTCAACTGTAACAAACCTTGGGGTCACCAGGCTTATCCCCTTGCCTTAATGTGGGTTACCTTGGCCTTGGTTTTAATAGCTTGACGCGAACCAATCCCCTTACCTACATCACTGTATGTTATGGTTTCGTTATTCGTTGAAATTCCTATTGCAGATTTTTGGTCCATTTGGAAAGAATTGAATAAGAGAGCCTTAGAAGGAGAGGAGTCTCTTGTTTCCGTATTTACTAAAAATTGCTTCGAACTTTTACAGTTTTTGGTGGAGCAGAAAATTCTTTGTGGATGTATATGAATTGATTGACATTGGAGACACAGTGTTGTAAAAGAATTCTGTGTTTGTCCCTGATCTCTTTTTTAATATGCGTGTAGAACCCTGCTGCCTTTATTAAATGTTTCTTCATATTTACTTAGGAAAATCAATGAGTTTCTTAGGCTTAAAGATAGAAGTTTATTGTCTGTCAAAATCCCTAAAGACTGAAAGAATGAACAGTGGGTTCTTGGCCAAAACCCGAGATCGGAATAGTTGGTAAAATTCTATGTTGAAGCTAGATTTTCTGGAGGGAAAACTGAGTTACCGCCAGGAAGGGAGGGGGGTATTTAGTCTTTTAGGACCAAGATTGAAGAAACCAGACTGAATTCTGGAGAAAGATTGACATGCGATTTTGATTGAACTTCCTGTAAAGATTACCAATGTGATCGTATCTGGGGATGAAATGAAAGCTGTGGAATACTGCAAGGAAGAAAGGGACTTTCGGTCATGCTGTTT
This sequence comes from Syzygium oleosum, assembly GCF_021117445.2. Classification (NCBI taxonomy): domain Eukaryota; kingdom Viridiplantae; phylum Streptophyta; class Magnoliopsida; order Myrtales; family Myrtaceae; genus Syzygium; species Syzygium oleosum. The sequence continues at coordinate 20,194,349 of NW_026607487.1, forward strand.
AAAGTGTTTGGAGCAGGATATGCGTCCACTATGCTTGGACATGAAATAGAAAGGTGCAGGAATCCACACAAAAATTGAAGTGGAGAATTCCAATCTCTCCTAGAGTAACAAAAAGATATAGTCTAGGAGGAACTGATACATTTGTTTGACAGAGAAACCGCCTACTTAGTAGTTTTTTTCTTCTGTCTTGAAGTCTGTAGCACAGCAGACTCCTGCAATCTACTCTCTTAAAGATCGAAGAAATACTGGAGAAACCGTAATTACAAGGAGTTTAGTTGTTGCTTGTCAATTAAATGAAGTCGATGATGTAGTGGCTTGTCATTGCACGATCAACCATTTCATATCTTTGCGTTGCTCTGTACATCAACCAAATAGATGGCTGAAACAGCCCCCATGCTTAACGATAGGCTGCAAAAGCCTCTATATCGGCAGCTATTACAACAGCAGACGATATTTCTGAGTTACTTGAGAAAAAAGATGGCCGAAGTATCGGTGATCTTTCCCCTTGAATGGGGATAGAGTCTCAGGACCTGATAGCTCTTCTGTTTCCGTCTATACTTCTGTGCTTTGTCTGTCATTGGAGAAGATCCTTGTGCAGCTATAGCTGATTTTTTTTTCTCTTCATCCAAGCTTTCTGCAAAAGATCGATGCAGCTGCTATTACGCATGTGCCTAAATCTTCGCGTGCATCCACAATGTCCGAGTTCGGACCAATTACTCATTGTATTAGAGACGAGTGTATAACTGAGATCTTGGCTAATAGACAGTCAAATTCTGAGCTTAAGAGAATCAGCGTATAAAAGATAAGAAGGGGAAGAAGAGGTGATTCCGTGATTGGTGTCAATCCTTACACAGCTGCTAAGAAAGAAAATCAAAGAAGATGATTCCACCTTGAACTGGTCCGGGAACCGATCACTCCTACTAGAAACAATGCATTTGTCATAGCCAATGAAACGGGCACAGTCGCCATCTGTTCTAAAAGGAAATTGTGTCCTACTAGAAACAATGCATTTGTCATAGCCAATGAAACGGGCACAGTCGCCATCTGTTCTAAAAGGAAATTGTGCCCATCTTGAAACGGCATAGTTTTTGGAAAAATTGTTCAAATAAGCTTATTACATTTTTGTCAATTCGGTTTTAAACCTCTCGATTTTGTCAATTGACCGATAAATCTTGTCACATTTTGGCAATTGAGTATGATTTATGACAATTGTCTTTTTTATTTTGGTTGGGAAATTAGGTGAGTTACCTCCCGGATGCTTGAAACATTCGACTGATGACACGTGGCGACAGGGCCCACCGGTCAGATTGCAGCGTTCATAAATAATTTTTAATAATATTTTAATATTTTTTCGAATTTTTATAAATTTTTCTGATTTTGTTTCAAGACCATGGACGACGCTCGCGCTTGAATTGCAGTGTCACCAGCCAACCATTGACGACCGCTCACGAGCACGCCGACGCTCATCCATGGCCGTTGTCTGCATCATTCGGGCATGCTATTTTTTTCCTTGGGTATCCATCTTTCCCATCCACCATGGACGACGCTCGCGGCCAGCCATGGACGACGCTCATCCATGTTCATGGTCGTCGTTGGCATCGAGCAACGCCGGACGGGACGGCTCGATCTGGAAGTTTGGCCAGATCTGGAGCCATGGCCGCTCGTCGCTCGCGGCCACAATGCAGAGATTATGGCCCCAAAAATAAAAGAAGAAACAAAAATGAAGTTCTACTTCTGCATTGTGTGTCCATAATGGCGGTGGTGTGCTTCTGGTATGTGTACCAGAAGAAGAAGAAGATGGTGAAAAGTGGGTGAGACGGAGAGGTTAACGGCCGGGAGATAATGTGCAGGAGAGAAGTAACGGAGAAGAGAGAGACAGATGGGAGAGAGTAAAAGTTTATAGTGGGACCCACCTTGCCACGTGGCATTTATTGGATGGAGTGTTATACCATCCCACGTGGCATATTCAACTCACCTAATATTTTCTCATTGTTTGGGCCTTAACACTTGGAAGTGGACTGCCCCGACTGCCCACACCAAGCCCAACCCACCCACCACCCAACACAAGAAAGCGAGATGGTGCGACGCGCACAGAGAGAGAGGGGGACAGAATGAATTCACCGCAGCTGCCACTTGGTCGGACGCGCGTGTTGTCTCCCTCCGAATCGGAGAAATCTCCGGCCGATAGCCATCCCGTCGGCGGCGGCGGCGGCGGCTTGGAAGCCTCTCTGGTCGGCCTAACCCACCATCACCACCGCCGGTCGGTCGCCCTCCGAGACCGCGCTGAGAAAGCCAAGAGAGACGCGATCAGGAGCGCGGTGGCGGCGTCGGATCTGCTGGTGGAGGCGGTGAACGGAGGGGTGGAGGATGCCTTCGTCAACCAGAAGCGCATCGAGCTCGAGACTCGAGCTTTGGCCGCCACCGTCTCCCGCTTCGCGAAGCAGACCGATCACTGGCTCGCCTCCACTCGTCCTCTTAACTCCGCCATCAAGGTCTTTTCATGCCCTTGGCAAGTTTAGATTGCTTTACCAAACTAAAGCGAACGAACATGTCTTGATATGTTGTTAGTAATATTCGCGGCACAGGAAATTGGGGACTTCGAGAACTGGATGAAGATAATGGATTTCGATTGCAAGAGCATCAATGCAGCCATCCGCAACATTCATCAAGCTTGATTTCCAGCACTCGGAAATGGGATCCATCCCCATTCTCTCTATTCGCCTGTCGTCATCTATCCACACATTTTGTTAGGGAAAGACGACTTCTTTTCTTTTGGGTGATGCCGGAGGTGCTAGAGTCAGCTGGGACCAAATGCGCCCTCCTAAGCAGGAAGGTGTACCTGGCTGGCATTAGGAAATTTGATCTTTGAGATATTGCTTGTAGATTGAAATATGCATGGAAGCTATAGTTAAAGTCTGGTTCTCTTTGGAACGCTGGCTCTGCAGTTATCCTTCCAGTCAGGATAGTTTCTGGGCTAATAAAGCCGGAACGAACTCTGCTACTGCATGGAGGGAGTCAAGAAAAGCTCGCGAATGTGCTGAAACCTCGTATTGTACACTTCATTGGAATGGTAAGTCGACATACTTGTGGAATGACAATTGGCACACCTCGCGGTGTCTTGTTGGAGGCTTATTCTTGAAGAGTTCTTTACGACGTGACGCTCTACCTTCTAATGCTAAAAGTAGCTGAGATTATTCAAGGCAGTGACTGGCATTGGTTTGATGTTAGATGGGATGATTTGGTAGCTATCCAAGCTGCTCTATGTGGCCCTTTGACTCCTAGCTCTGTTATTGATAATGGAGTATTGTGTACTGTTTCTAACTGTGGCACTTTGCATTCTGCTACTGCTTGGAATCTTGTGAGATAGAAAGGTATTTAAGTGGACTGGCATAGGTTGATCTGGTTCTTCCCTAATGTACCTAAGTTTGCTGTGGTTTCCCGGATGGCTCTCTTGAATAGGCTTCCAACTTTGGACAGCATTGATGCTTGGGCATCGACCTCGGCTACATCTCCCGTGTGCTTCTTATGTATTCAGGCTGATGAAAACCGAGATCATCGTTTTTGGCCTGCAGCTTCTCTTCCCAGGTTTGGAAGAAGCTTTTATTGCCATGCTCTGTTGGTCGAATGCCTGGTAATTGGGCTACTGTTTGAACCTAGCCTAGATTGTGTGTGGAGTAAGGAGGGGGAGCTGAGATTGCAGAGATGTACTTGCTAAGGTTCGGTATGGACTGCAAAAGAAGGGAACACATCAATAATACGATCTTGTGCTTCCTAAATTGATCAACAGTCGGACCAGTTAACCGAGAACCAATCCAAGTTTTTCTGTCTCTCCTTTTGAATGTTAATCCAAATTCTAGACTTCCATATTCTTTATGTTTTGTGGTTTGGTATATATTGTCTACATGATCATCGTGATCGATCCACCAGCTAAATCATCTTTGGCGAAACATTTTCATTGAATTGGTGATAACTTGAGTGGATCAGAGTTTTTTTTTGTAGTGCTTTTGTTACGGGGGGACTAGGCTTTTGCCCAAAAGTCCGGAAGATCTAACTGCTTATGTGAAGGGCAAAAGCCCGGGAGATCTAGCTGCTTATGTGAAGTTTATGGATTGCAATTTTTTTGGGCCCAAAAACTAATTCGATTGAAATAAGTAAAGACAGGCGCAAGCCGAAGTTTTAGGATTCTGTCCGAGCGACGAGTGAGCATAGCTCGACTTTTTTTTTTTGGAAAGAGTAGCTAATTTTGCTGGTTGATTTATGAAAGGACTAAAACTAGCTGCTGCTGGAGCCGCTGGCTCTGATTTGTTGATTCAAGATATTGGTCTACGATTGCACCAAATGGGATTGTTTGCTCTTATTTTTTTTTTTAAGAATCTCTCTCTCTCTCATACATAGCTCAAGACATCACGTACCGTTGAGTTGCTGCCTCGAGGCCGGCCTCCATGCAGTAGCCTGAGCTACCGTCGACGCCCGAGCTGCCCTTCACGCCTCTCCCTATGCCCTTGTCTCTACTTGTGCATCGTGGCAGGTGTCAAGCTCATGGACGCCACAACCCATGCCATGTGGGCCTCGTGCTCACGAGGGCCACGACTAGCCCCAGAGCATTGCCATGGTTGTGAGAGCTCTGCTTCGGAGTCCGGCCATATATGATATGAATCACGAGCTGTCCCACAATATCATAATCCGATGAATCAGCCCGGATCGGTTTATTTATCCGTGCGTCCACCGTGAGAGGGGCTGATTGGGATGGAATGGGTATTGGTCATTTCATTATTAAGAAAATATTCCAGTATCTATATTTAGTTATTCGGAAGTCAGTTTGTGCGTGAAACAAAGTGGAGGTCTAAATCAACTGATGTAGAAGCTCTACACCTCTATCTTCTTTATCACCGAGTGGTCATTCCTTTTCACAGGGACTGAGAGATTGGATCGAGAACCATGCATGAGACATTTATCTCGCATGGCTTGGTCATTGAACCCAAATACATTATCCACGACGGAAGTAAACATTGGATAGGTTCGATCTATGGTCATTGAGTCCACCTAAAAAGATCAACAAATCTATCGTTTTGTTAGGATGCCTTAGCTGCATTCAATCATCTTCCCCGGTACTTATAAAAAGCGAGCCATCGTGGCCACGCGAAAAGACAAAAAAAAAAAGGAAAAGTTGAAGGGAGAAGGAGGAGGGAAGGCGAAAGAGTCTTGGCAATGAAAAAGAAAAAAAGAGGAGACATAAAAGGTGGCCGAAACGGGGAGAACTGGCCGAAACGGGGAGACTGGCTCCAGCGGTTCCAATTTTTTATTTTACTTTTCATGGCTTCCTATTTCTTAACTTAACTTAGTTAGATTAGAGGATTTAAAAAGGCCCAAGAAGCACTAATTTGAAAGGGAAATCTCACAAATCCTAGGTAGTGTAACTTTTTTTTTTTAATATGAAGAATGAAAAAATAAATTAAATACCGAAATATAGATAATCACAAGTAAAATATTTTTACTAACTAAAAATAGCTAGTATAATCTATTATATTTTAAAGATGAAAACAATACTTAAAATGTTGGCTTTACAACTGATAACGAAATCGTCGCGCAAATGAAATGACTCCTCATTCTTTTTGCTCAAACAAATTGCTCTAGAAAAAATCAAAGACTAGTGATATTGATTATGCATAAAAACAGATGAATTAAAGAAAATATCAAAATATGAATAATAATTTAGATGACAAAAAAATAACCCCATTCATTCAAATCTAGTAGATGAAGATGTGCAAGCACCTAAAACATTACGATATCAATCTTAGGATCACATAAGTCAAAGCTGGAGCTAAAAAAAATTTGATCGAATTCCATACAAATCTTACCTAATATAGCTCCAACTTTTGATTCATTGAGAAGATTCACGTGACCATGTCACACATGACCCTATATCATGTCATATAGATAAAAAGTCAATTTATATTAAAGTATTTTATTTCAAAACAAAATAACAAAAAGTACCGCTAATGATAGAAAATCCACGATTCTTCTTTCATTGCAAATTAGATCTTGAATTTATATATATAACGTGTATATATTTATAATATGTATATATATTAATGGATACCAACTAAAATTCGACGTCAACAAATATCTCTTATTTTTTTTTGCAATAAAAGAAACAGAGAGTAAATAAACCTTTATCCATGGTTATGTGTTCATCGGTCTCAAATCCTAAAATAATCGGATGTGTAAAGTATATTTGATATTCACGTTCTTATTGTTTTGAGTTTTTTTTTATTTGGATGAAAATATTGTTTTGAGTTATTAAGTTTATTTTATTTGAAAACAATATCCTCAAATCTTTTCTTTGGCTTGAAAATAATATCTACTATATTAAAAGTTGCAATTTAAAACTTTTGAGTCTACTTCAATCCTTTCTTTGGTGGAATAGTATCCCCTTACTGGGGATCTGTAAGATTTCTCTTTCAGACCGGTGGAACATGACCCCCTGTTTCGTCCACAAAAAGGTGTGCCTGACGTTACTTAATCATTTTCCTAGAAAATCGCTCATCACAAGTCCACATGGTCAAGAAAGGTCTACTAATTCTTTATACTTTCCCCAAAGAAAAATCAGTGCAGACTTTTGCTGGGATCGCTTCCTGCTCTTCTCCTTCTCACGCACGTTTGGGTTCTCTCCCTCACATCTGACGCCATTTTCCCATTGCCGGTGAACCGTCTCTAACCACTGAACTCTCTCTCTCTCTCTCTCTCTCTATAGATTGTACAGCAAGACTTGCCAAGAAAAGAGGCAAGACTTGCCAAGAAAAGAGATGCCCTTAATTTTGTTGGGTACGTGGAGCAAGAAGTCTTCCACTGTAGGTTTTAGCTGTGTATTGTTGGCCCTTTGATTAGGTGGTCGACAGGTTCAAGCCAAGTTAGCACTGCACACCACATTTACTCGTGCAGCAGCTGCTTAGACAGATGATCTGAAACCCAAACCCACAGATTACGTGTCCACAGGCCCTGGATTTATCTAATCCCCGTGTCCTAAGAAAGCAATTGAAGCGACATCTTAACAATTGTGAAAATGACTGCTATAGGTAAACAGCAACAGCGCGGAAAGATAAAAAAAGGAGGAGGAAGAAGAAGGAAGAGCAGTATGAAGCTGGAGTCTAAATGATAGACTCCCCAATCCCGTTCGGGTGAGCATACTGCTTTACCTCCCCAAAAAAAGAAAAGGTGGATTCGGCTAATAAGTAATAACAAAGAGCGTGAGGTGATTTCAAAGTGACATTGATGTCTGACCATATTTTTCACATTAGCAATGTGCTAAACACATTCTAACGTTTTCCCATGTCTCTCTCTCTGTATATATTCCTTTTAATCACGCATGAAAGTCGTACAACTCCGAATTTACGGTGACATGTGAATTGCTTATATAGGCTGAAGCTGTCGAATGACCAATTTTATTATCGCTTCGATAAACAAACACTAGATACCAAAACTATTTCATCGTATTTATTTGCTAGATAACGTGATAAGTTACGAACAAGTTTAAGATTAAAAAAAGGGGCGTCTATGTGGCATTTTATATTGTATGTGTTCTCAAAGCTAAATTTTTCTCTAATTGACTTCTCAGTTCCAATCATTCGCAGCTGCCATGTAACTGCAAATATTGGTGGCAACCCTAATGGTGCGCAAAATTTCACTATTTATGAGTTGATGCACCAAAATCACACTCCATCAACTCAATTAAAAAAATACATAAATGACCCTAATTTCACGATGTACCCTTGCAACTACTCAGGCGACTCCGTGCATGACTCAAACCCCATAAAAATTTTCAGGGAAGCTTTCTTGCATTCACTGCTTTCACTTGGTTCCTATCAACCCCTGCGACTCAAAAGATTTTTCCTAACAACTCCTCCTACATCTTCCTCACGTATATCCCAACGATATATTGACAACAACTCAACACCTTCTCTCTCGTATTCACTAGTGACCCTCGGTCCACACACCACACCATGGAAACATCATTCCTCCTCTTCAACTTGGCAGCACTTACTTGTGCCTACCTGATTTGGTTCTATCTCTTGGTCAGGAAACTCACCGGCCCAAAGGCGTGGCCGGTCGTGGGCAGCCTGCCGGCCCTCTTTGCGAACCGGAGGAGGCTCCACGACTGGATCGCCGGCCACCTCCGGGCCACCGGCGGCGCCGCCACCTACCAGACGTGCACCATCGCCCTCCCTTTCTTGGCCCGCAAGCAAGGGTTCTACACCGTCACGTGCCACCCGAAGAACATCGAGCATGTGCTTCGGACGCGGTTCGACAACTACCCTAAGGGCCCCACGTGGCAGACTGCCTTCCACGACCTGCTCGGCCAGGGGATTTTCAACAGCGACGGCGAGACTTGGCTCCTGCAGCGCAAGACGGCGGCCCTCGAGTTCACGACCCGGACGCTGAGGCAGGCCATGGACCGGTGGGTGAACCGGACTATCAAGAACCGGTTCTGGAAGATCCTCGACAAGGCCGCGAGCGAGCGCATCCCTGTCGACTTGCAAGACCTCTTGCTTCGCTTGACGTTCGACAACATCTGCGGGCTCACATTCGGGAAAGACCCGGAGACCCTCTCGCCGGAGTTACCAGAAAACCCTTTCGCTATGGCTTTCGACACGGCTACCGAAGCCACCCTTCAGCGCCTGCTCTATCCCGGTTTTCTATGGAGGCTCAAGAAGATATTCGGTGTCGGAGCGGAGCAGCGGTTAAAGAAGAGCCTCCAGGTCGTCGAGAACTACATGAACGATGCCATCAACGCGCGCAAAGCGACTCCCTCTGACGACCTCCTTTCGCGCTTCCTGAAAAAGCGGGACGTCGATGGCAACCTCTTCCAAAGCTCCGTCCTCCAGCGGATCGCGTTGAACTTCGTCCTCGCGGGGCGCGACACGTCATCCGTTGCACTGAGCTGGTTTTTCTGGCTCGTCATGAACGACCCGCGAGTCGAGCGGAAGATCGTGCACGAGATAGCAAGGGTCCTCAAGGACACCCGCGGCGACGATCACATGAAATGGCTGGAATCGCCGCTGGTGTTCGACGAGGCCGACAGGCTGGTCTATCTCAAGGCGGCGCTCGCCGAGACGCTGCGCCTATACCCCTCGGTGCCGGAGGACTTCAAGTACGTGGTCGCGGACGACGTCCTGCCCGACGGGACCCACGTGCCGGCCGGATCGACGGTCACGTACTCGATATACTCTGTGGGGAGGACGAAGTCGATATGGGGCGAGGACTGCATGGAGTTCAGGCCGGAGCGATGGCTCTCGGAGAGCGAGGGCCAGTTTGAGATGCCGAAAGACGGGTACAAGTTCGTGGCCTTCAACGCGGGGCCGAGGACCTGCTTGGGGAAGGACCTGGCCTACCTCCAGATGAAGTCCGTGGCGTCGGCGGTGCTCCTCCGCTACCGGCTGTCGCTGGTGCCGGGTCACCGCGTGGAGCAGAAGATGTCGCTCACGCTGTTCATGAAGAACGGGCTTCGCGTCAATCTGCATCCGCGGGATCTTGCAGAGTCCGCATGATGAAGATATAAGCAAAGGAAGATGATCAATAGGTGTTGCGATCGAGAAAGAGTGTGTGCATTGGTCTTAAGGATTAGTGTGCATGATGGGGACGATGATGCATGTAATCGGTTTATTTTCTTGTAATGAGTTTGTATTTGTCTTACCTGAAAAAAAAGTGAAATATATATAAATATAAAACCATTTATTTGTTATGCTTTTATATACTCAGAAATTCTAGCTTCGTTTAACGGATAAATCGTAAATCTGTGCGCAACTCGTTGAAAATGTTTGTCTTCACACAAATCCGTGTCCTAATTCTGAATGTCATCCGTTTAATGAGAGAGATATTTTAACGGAAAAAAAAAAGAAATTAGTGATTTCATAATTTCAATAAAAGTGAGTAAATTATATAAAAAGTTTGGTAATTGAAATTTGACCAAATAAGTGTTAGTAAACGAGTCAACTAAGAGTTTTTTTTTTTTGGCTAAAATCGAGTCAACTAAGAGTTGTAACATGAATACAAGCGGAAACTCGATGGAAAAGTTGGTAATTTGATTTCTATAAAGTTGGTAACTTCAACGCCTTGAATTTCAGTAGATAGAAGTTGGTAATTTTGTTGGAACCGTTTGCAATGAGCAAACAACTAAACAAAAATTGACAATTTAATATTAAAAGTTGAATCAAATATATATATAGATGAAGCAGTTTTATAATTGGTATAATAATACAAACAGTCCTTGAATTTTTATCAAATGTGTAATATGGTCCATGAACTTTTAATCTGTTCAATGTAGTCCTTGAACTCTAGCCTAATATGTTCAATATGGTTCATGAACTTTTTTGGTACATGTTCAATGTATTTTTTGAATTGCATGAAAATGTTCAATGTAATCTTTGAACTTGAATTAATGGAAGGATTACACTGAATATTTTCATATAGTTTTAGGACTAGATTAAACATGTACAAAAAGTTCAAGTGCAACATTGAACAAATTAAAAGTTCAGGGATCACATTGCATATTGAACTAAAGTTCAGGGACCGTCCGCGTCATTTTCCTTTCAAAATTTTACAAATCCTTTTCTTTTTCTTCTCAAATTTTTTGAAGGGATCATAGATTGGGAGGGATATGAACTCCCCATTTCGTAAATTTTTGTTTTTTGAAAAAGTGAAAAAACAAAAGCAAAGATTTTTTTTTGAGCCAAAAACACAGGTAAAGATTTAAAAAGGAAGGGTTTAGGTCAGCGACAGTCAAGAAGTCTGAAAGAGTGATTTTAAAAGCAAATAGCCTGAAGGCGTACTGGCGCGAAACGAAGCGGTCGCGCTCATTCCTTCCCGCGAAAACGAACCGAGGCTATATCATCCCCCCCCGCATTCCTGTCCGTCCTCCCTCAAATCCCGAGAAACCCTACCGATTCGCCGTTTGATTCCTGAGCAATCCTCACGCACGATGCCTTCCATCGTCAAACGAGGTGGCTCCCCGATCTCGGCCGCTGACGCGGTGGCTCTCCCGGAGCCTCTCGCCGGATCCGGCGGCGATTCTACTCCTCAGAAGCGGAAGCTCAGATCCGATGCGCTGGCGGCTCTCCGCGATGACGGAGCCGCCGATCCGGCGAGGAGAGTGTCGCCTCGCCGGTGCCTGAATCAGAGCCCGAATACTCCTCCAAAAGTGAGTGAGAGCTCGGGCTTCTCTTTGTACTCTGCAGTTTTGCCGTTGTTGGAGTCAGCGTCGCCGTTGGTTCGTTGCCACAACCGAATGGATACTGAATTGCTGATGGCGAGATCGCGTTCTTAGATTCCGTACTCGTCGAATTGATTGTGCGTTTATTGCGACCACTTAGGAAGTGGAAAGGCGATTTAGATAGCGGATCGGTTGTGGCGAATTCGATACCGTGTCATCTAAGGAAAATCACGTAGTTATGCCATTATGTAAGATTCAATTGATTAGGATCAGCCATAGATTTTGTACTATTTCTGCGTTTACACTGTATTGAGGTTCGGTCATGCAAATTTTGGTGCACGCCTTACTAGGAAGTTTGGAAATTCCATTGGTTTTGCTAATCTAAAATTATCCGCAGAGAATTGAGAAAGTGGTTGCCGATAAGCCCATGAAACCGAATAGATCGCCGGCTAAAAGATTGCCTGATAGTCTTGTCGCCGATAGCAAATGGAATCCAAGAGGCAAGTAGAACCTATCATGATACATTGAACACAATAGCAGCACAGACTTTAATTGCGACGAAGGAAATTAATGTTTATGTAATGTGACGATAGATCCTCAGCAGATGAGTGCGGCGAAGGAAGCGCTTCATGTGTCGACGCTGCCACCATCTGTCTCTTGCCGAGAAAATGAACAAAAGACGATTGTGGATTTTTGCAAGGGATGCATCAAGCAGGGCAAAGCCGGCAGCCTATACATCTGTGGATGCCCTGGGACCGGAAAGTCCTTATCCATGGAAAAAGTGAAGGGGCTCTTATGGCATTGGACGCAGGAGGTTAGCTTTTCATTCTTTACTGCCTGATGAAGCTGTGGTTATATTTATTATCCCTGTCTGTGTATAGGATCCCAAGAACCACCATTCATCATTTTAGATAAGAAGATATGATATACTTTGGTACAGCTATCGTAAGTTAAACACCTTCCTTTAATAGGAAGGACATGCTTCATAGATGATGAAAATGTCTCAGTGCTTCCCAAAAGGACCTCGATGTTATTTGTGCTCATATTTCCTTGAAAGTTATTAATCAATTACGTCTTCCACAAGGTTAGTTTCATAATTGAGAAGTTACCTTTATTGAATATCAGCATGTAGAATTCAGATTTCCGAAGTAGATTATAGGAGGAGTTTTTTGTGCTCATCTTAGAAATTGATCGAGTCAATTTTATCTTTTGACTTGTTTGCTAGTAGAATTCAGAAACAGAAGTCACAATGGTTTCTGATTTCTTCTAATATATCTCACAACTTTTGATCTGTTTGGGATCTCTCTTTACAAAAATGCTTCGAATGTTTCCAGGCAGGTCTTCAGCAGCCAGAAGTTTTAGCTTTAAACTGCACTTCTTTATCCAGCACATCAGAGATCTTTGGCAGGGTACTTATAATGGAACAGCATGTACTTTTGCATGTTAGACACTGCACATCCTTACCTGCCATGTTTGCTGACAGATATTATCCAAGTACCAATTGCCGAAAATGACAAATGATCGTACCTCAGCTTTGCAACTGCTTCAGAAATTATATTCGGAGAAGCAACAATCCACAAAGATGATGTAAGGAGTAATTTCATCGACTGTACTTACAAACACTTCGCACCATAAGGCAATATTGGCCCAAAGTCATGTAGAGATCCTGATACGGTTCAACATGTTGCAAGAAGATGCTAATTCTTTTAAGTTGCTCACATTTATGGCAGTAGGAGTATATGAGTCTATGCTTCTACTGAACTAATTTTTCCTCCTGCAGGCTAATTATTGCAGACGAGTTGGATTATTTGATCACAAAAGACCGTGCTGTGCTTCATGATCTTTTTATGCTTACCACTTTCCCGTTCTCTAAATGTATATTAGTAGGTACTTATCGTTGCTCGCTATATCTCTTGGATACTATATCTTTACTTTCTTTTTATGGTCGTATAAAGCAATATGCTACATGCAATTTGACATCAGTTTTGCCGTATTCCTGCTTGCAGGAGTAGCAAATGCTATAGACTTGGCAGATCGTTTTCTACCCAGGCTTCAATCCTTAAATTGTGAGCCATCTTTTCTTGACTTGAAAAGATACAAATGTTTGTCTTGATAGAATTTATATTTTACTTCTTGCTTATCCTAAATTTTGCGGCTCACGCGCTTTCATTTTCTTTAAATCTAAAATACTCGAAGCTTTCACAACATATAAATATCAACACACATATTCACATGCAATTCCTTCAAAAAAATTTCAAATTTCGAATGATATTCTCAATTTTGGCAGGAAGCAAAAGTTACTTTTTGCTTTTGCTGAATCTCAAACAAACAAGCTCTTAGTGTTTCTCTGATCTGGATATAACGCTTACTCCTGTCTCTGTCTTTTCATTCCTGTTAGGCAAGCCTACCATTGTAACTTTTCGGGCTTACTCCCCAGAGCAGATCATCAGGATTCTTCAAGAGAGACTCAAGGTAGTTATGCGCTTTGCCCTATTAGTATCTTTCTCGTGTTCTCAGTACCATGCAACATCTGAATACTAAACCCTGAATCTGTTGCCTTTTTGAATTTGAGTATAAGGGTTATTTGAACTTCAATATCATGATGCCTAATCTACCTCCACGTGTCATTTCACGAGACGTGTCGTCTTCTTTTTCCATTTTTCCTTCAATTGAAGATTTGGGGGCTGTGAAAATGGGACATTTTACCTATCACCTTGAAACTTACAGGTCAAGTTCAAACAAATTTTTTCTTAAGGGAGACAAATTCTGGAGGAATTCTTTTTAAGGACTTTAATGAGTAGACTTTGCTGAAATCACAATATTGTAATTAAGAGCCATTGATGTTTATGGCTGTTCGTTTGACAGGTGCTCCCTTATCCTGTCTTTCAACCACATGCCCTGGAACTCTGTGCCAGAGTGAGTCCAATAGTAATTTTTTTCCTCCTGAGTATGAAACTTTTGCATCATGTCCACTGTTTCCTTAATTATTTGTATTTATGGATACTGAGCGAAAGAGAAATAACAGAAAGTTGCAGCCGCATCTGGAGACATGCGGAAAGCTCTTTGTATTTGCAGGTTTGTAACTTAACACAAGACAAGTTCACTTGTTACCTATACTAGATTGTTAGATTTGCCAGCATTCATGCCATGATTTCTTCCTGTTACTGTATTTTTTAAGAGCATAACCATTGATATTATTATTAGAAATGCAGAAATAGATACTCTTTGTGAGCTCTATATCTGAGAAACAAAAGCCTCCATACAGTAGTCATCACTGTAGGAATTACTACTCTTTAATGAGGATTTTTTTCCTTGTTTTGGCAAATTGACTTCTCAGTCTGTCAACTTCTCCGCTTCGCCAGTGAAGGAATTTACCAGTTATTGCAATAGATTATATGATTTCTGATATAAGTTGTCTCCATCCCATAAGCAGTAATTGAAGTTAGGTATTGTTGCAGGGGTGCAATTGATATGCTAGAGGCGGAGCTTCAAGAGTCAACAAGGAACCCATATTTGTCAATGCATAATGAGGACAAGGGTCAGCAAGCAGTCACAGTGCCTGAATTCACAAAACTGCAAGAAATAGTTGCTGTAAGTGTCTGCTGTAGTGGCTTCGCATTCCTCTTCCAAGCTGTGACCTCTCTAATTGGCTCCAGTCATACATACCCATTAAAATGAAGGAAGGCCTTTTGACATCTGCCAATTGATGGCAAGTGTTTCAGAAAGAGATTTCCTTCTGCATATCTGAATTAGGATTATGTTCATCAAAAGTATCATTCTCTCGTCAGCCACTCAGACACATTAAAACCATTGGGAGTTGTCCTACGATTAGCTCGTTCATAAAATTGTTGTAATGCAACTCAACTGATAATATATATAAACTGTAAGAACATCAAGCAGATAAACTTTAGCAGAAAAACTAAGTAATATGTGCAACTGGAAAGTATGCCGTAATACTCTTCATGAAGATTTTGCCATCTTTAGAATTAGTTTATCAAATGCAGTGGTTTTAATTTGTCTTTATTGAAGCATTTTGTCTGTCTAGAGAGTGGAAATGTACCCGTATCAGATTTACTTTTATAATTGTTGCGATGTCATTTTATCATCTTTAACTTTTTCAGGTTGAAATACTATATTATCTAAAATTGCTAAAGAATATTTTTGTCCGTCTCCTCTTTAGCCATTTCTGAGTTCTAAAACTTTTGACAGGTCACGATAGATCACATGGTTCTTGCATTATCCAGAACATTCAGATCACCAGTGGTGGACACCATTCAGATTCTTCCCCAACATCAACAGGTATGTTTAAGCGAATATCGAGTAGCATCAAATTATGTTGTATATCTAGCAGCTCGATATACAGGTATAAAAAACGACAGTTTCGTGTATTCTGATGTTTTCAGTGCTTTAGCCATTTATATCCATGGCTTTTCATTGTTTCCTTACTGATCCTTAGCTGGCCACGCTATTAAAACTTTTGTTACTTTCTTAACAACTGGACTGCAGATTATACTTTGTTCTGCTGTGAAACTTTTCCGTGGTCGGCAGAAGGATACAACTGTCGGAGAGGTGCGTCTAAATTTCGACTTCTGACTGCAGAAGTATTTTGTAGTTGCTATTGCTAGCTAACTTGCTATAGAAATACAGTTATACAAAAGTTACCTGGATGTCTGCAAGTCAACACAAATACCTGCAACTGGATTTCTGGAGTTTTCTAGTATGTGCAGAGTCCTTAACGATCAGGTAATATACCATCGCCAAATGCGCAATCTTTTTTTTGTTCTTACCTTGGAGATTGGTTTTTAAAATCAAATACTATCTGCTTAATTGATGGTCATCGCTGATATTGCAGGGTCTTCTCAAAGTAGGTCAATCTCGAGAAGATAAATTACGAAGAATAGCATTAAAAGTCGATGAAGCAGATATTACATTTGCATTGCAGGTATTGGAACAAGATGCTCTCCTCATCATTGTACCTATAGCTTGCTTTCCTGATCATCCTACCTATAGCTTTTTCCTTATGATATCTCCAAAGTCCAACTTTCACAATTTACTATATTCTGAACAGGGAGTTCGTTTCTTCCGAAATTGTCTTCAGTAGTGCTACAAACGGTGGCCACAAACTCATTATTCCTCATCTTGCAACTCAAGGCTCTGTCGCTCTTCACTTATCTGGTCACTCTGATTTTAAGGTTAGCATCAGCTCTTCAGGCTGTGTTACGAGAAACAGAAATTTCTACTAGTCGAGTTATTGGTAGTGATCTTAACATATAGTGTCTATAATTTAGAAATTTGTGTGCACAAGTCACCACTCCTTCAGTCATCTTTTATTCGACGATGAAGTAACTCGTAAATTCTTTGTATTTAAAAATTTTGACAGGTGTCTTCTCTCCCCTTTGAGCATCACTGTTACTAGTGTTTCCACCATTAAGAAGTTCAACGGAAAAGCATCAAGTGGAGCTCGAACAGATTGTGTATATAAGTTATTTCGATAACAGCATCTATAAAAAGCATAAGTTCCCCCCTTCCTGTTAGTGTTTCCATAAAGGCTCACCCATCCAAGAAGCAGAGGCAGAAGAACCTACATACGCAGGCTACTCATAAGAGGTAGCTCCAAGTGCAATGGAAGCAGAAAAGGAAGCCGTGAACTTGTTTCGTCAGTTTCCAAATCAAGCACTTCAGACTCTCTCCTCTGTCCATCAGCTTTGGTTGTCGCCACACACATGAGGCTTGCCGTTTGTCTCTCGAGCTATTCAGTTCTGCATGATTGTATACTAGTCATGATCTACCATTCTGATTGTATACTAGTCATGACCACTTGAGAGCTTCTGGAAGAGCTTCCTGATTCATAATAGTCATGATCTACAGTTCTACATGCAGATTCACCATCAATTGCACTTATGGAAGTGATGCATCAAGCTTCTCAAGTTGTCATATTGTTCTGGGATCTATTGGTTGAATTTAAAACTTTCGATGAGTTTGTTATGTTATAAGAGGTCCCCATGATATTGGTTATATATTTTGATGGAGACTCTCTCTCTCTGTCGCGCGCTCTCTCTCGTGTTGCAAGAGGAAATCCAAGAACGAACAAAAGACACTCTACCATTGATAATTCGTGAGTTTGCTTATCTAAGCATAAATAAAAATTCTAATACTAACACAAATAGTCAGAGCAGAGACTGTTCATGATCATGGAAGGATCATAAGTGAACGAATTTGATGTAGAGTATGGGGGGAAAAGTGTCCCGGTATCAACCATTTGGATTACTTTTCTGCCGCATCATCAGCTAAAGCTAACACTAGCTGGGGTTCAGCTACAATGCCTTCCTGCTTTGCTTTTTTTTACGTTCATGCTGCATCCCTGAAGTACTCTCTTTTGTGCTCTGTAGCTATTCGGGTTCTCGGCTGAGCTTCTCTTGGATATACGCTTACCTTTGACTCAGACAAGAGCAAGAACATGTCAGTCGTATGAACTTCAGCGTCTCTCAAGTGCATAATGTGAAGCTTGTCTTTGAGTCAACCTTCTTATTGGGCCCGAACTTCACACGCTTGACTAGTCCGCCAGTGAGAGAGAAGATGGCGCGGTCCTTGCCTAGTCCAACATTCTTTCCAGGTTGGAACCGAAAGGGTTTCGGAGAGAAATTTAGAGTGCATGATACCAAACGGGAGGGATAAAGACAGTGACTCCTAAACATCGACCCAACACAGGACACTTGCACGAATAAAATGCTAAATGCATAAACAGCTAAAAAGACAAGCGTTGATGTGAAAATAAGACTGAACAAATGAATCCATAACGAAGGAGAAAATTGGCTAACCTCTCAACAGCTCACTTAACAGTTAACAGACATTATTTTTTACGCACCGGCCATTACTTTCCCTCCGGAATGTTCGCTTGGCTCTGATGCAGGAACAACCCAAAGACGCAGTTCTGCAGGTTATCATCCCTCGCAGCCTCTCACAGCATCCCGCAAGCCTCTGATGGCTTCATTAAGAGCATTGTCATACTCGGCACCTGCCTCCGCCTCTTCTGTTCCTTCGGCCTCGGTTATCTCACGAAGATGCACACATTCATGTTGCATTGCCTTCTTGAATGTGCAGTTCTCATGGCTAACAAGACGTTCTGAAGGGCAACCGGCTTTCTTGAGCACTCGAATGGCAGCAATCTTCAAATTGCAATAACAGACATCAGGTCAACGGAGGCAAAACCGGTGCTCGGTCCGGTTCTATGGTTCCGGTTCGGTTCCGCATAGCACAGGTTCCAAAAATTATGGAATCTGGAATCTGACCAAATCCCACAAGAGTCTGAAACTGGTTCGGTTCTGCAATATCCGGTTCTGCCCTGACATCATTTTCACGCCGAGACAAGAAGGGTGCGCATGGAATGCATTCCGGAATAAAAATTCTATTCCGGAATGCGTTCCGGAACAGAATGGCGTTTGTTAAAAAATTTCCGGAATGCATTCTGGAGCGATTTTTGTATTACGGAATAAAAATGCGTTTGTTAAAAATACTTGATTAGAACGCATTTTGATTCCGAAATGCATTTTGATTCGAGAATGAGTTTTTGGCAGAAAAAGAGAAGCTACTTTTTGTAGCTTCTTGATTCCGGAATGCATTCTCCTTATTTTCTCATAAAATTTTTTTTCAAAAAATGCATAAAAATTGAAAAATTCTAGAAAAAATCATAAAAATTTCCAGAAAATAAAAAAAAGTCAGATTTCGGGAAAATATGAAATTTGGTGAATTTTTTTTAAAAAAAATAAAAAAATAAAAAATTTCAAAACTTCACAGAATAGCTTAAAACACATGTGGCCACCCACTTTGAGTGAAATTTAATTTTTTTGAGGTGCCCAAAAAAAATCAAAAATTTCAAAACTTCACAGAATGGCTTAAAATACCTGTGGCTACCTACTTTGAGTGAAATTTATATTTTTTGAGGAACCAAAAAAAAATAAAATAAAATAAAAATTTTCAAAACTTCACAAAATGGCTTAAAATACCTGTGGCCACCCACTTTGAGTGAAATTTAAATTTTTTGAGGTGCCCAAAAAAAATTTAAAAAAATAAAAAATTTTAAAACTTTACAAAATTGCTTAGAATACCTGTAGCCACCCACTTTAAGTAAAATTTAAATTTTTTGAGGTGCCTAAAAAAATAAAATAAATAAAAATAAATAAAATAAATACAAAATTCAAAACGTCACAAAATGACTTAGAATACCTGTGGCCACCCACTTTAAGTGAAATTTAAATTTTTTTAGGTGTCCAAAAAAAAAATTAAAAAAATCAAAAATTTCAAAAATTTACAGAATGCTTTATAATACCTGGCCACCCACTTTGAAGTAAAATTTAAATTTTTTAGGTACAAAAAAATCAACAAATCAAAACAGTTTATTCCGAAATCAATTTCTGAAGTAGAATTAGTCATGTTTTACCAAACAGATTTCTCCTCCAGAAATCAATTTCTGGCAAGAATTCCAGAAATCAATTTTTGGTAAGAATTTGATTTCTGGAACAGAATGGTTACCATTCGCACCCGAAGCCAGCCCAGCCCAAAGTTCCAAACGGTGGGCCCGTAGATGGTGTTCCCACGATCGCCGCCATCAAACACCACGTCACGCCGGACAAGACGAGATCATCAGTCCGTTCGATAACAGCCTCCACACTCTCCACACTGTTGAGTTTTACAGACTTGACTGCACGCGAAACAGCGAGAAAGACTGTACATATATATATAGAGAAAATTCTGCGTGTCCGTTTGAATTCCACGCCTCTCTCGTCTTTTTCTGTTCACTCTCGCTGAAACCGGATGCTGTGAAAGCCTCCCATGGAAACCCTAGCCGTTGCGCCTCCCCAGCTCCCTTCGCTTCCCAGGTTGCGCCCCAATGCGGCCTCCGTTGATTTTGGCGGCGGAGTCTCGAGCTCTCTCGCTCTGCTCAGCTCCCGCTCGCGCTCGCACTCGCGCTGGCGCTTCCCCACTCTGAGATGCTCGGCTCAGCACTCTCCATCATCAGGTCCGTCTTCATTCCTTTCGCGTTCGTGGGAGAAGCAGTTTGTCTATTGCGATCGTTTTTGTATTAGGAAGCTGTAGAGATGAATTCGGGAGCCGACTTGCACGTGCACTGATTGCTTGGGAATCGGTAGGCGGAGGTAATGGAAGAACGTGGTTGCGCACGTGTTTATCTTCTGCCGACGATTTCCGTCGCTGGAAGTGATTGTGAATAGCTGAGAAATGGATCCGTGAGTCGAAACTTGAATGAGCTCGAGCTTTGTTCCTTGAAATGCAAATTTAGGTAGAATGTGACAAGAGGTTTTGGAACTGTGGATCCTTTATGTATGAATTATTAGCAACTGAATTGCTCGACTAATTGAATCCGGTTGACTACTTTACTCTCAAATGAGGTGATCTGCTTATTTGATTTGGCGAAATTAGATAGTGGCTCAGTACTGATAGGTTTTTTCTGCGTAAGGAAAGAGAAATATATTTTTGTTCTGCACTTTGTGATTTTTGACGTTTAATTTCTAGTCGACCAGTCAGCGAAGTTCCAAGAAGCTGCCAAGAAGGGCAATTTGGTTCCCCTATACAGATGTATTTTCTCTGATCACCTCACTCCAGTGCTTGCTTACCGGTGTTTGGTGAAGGAGGATGACAGAGATGCTCCTAGTTTTTTGTTCGAGTCTGTTGAGCCGGGTTTGCAGGTTTCTAGCATTGTAAGTCTTCTTCACTTTTTCTTCAATTCACTTATTCTGATCCACGTAAAATGCACGACCTTTGGATTTTGTTTGCAGTTAGCTATTATCTATGTGAGGAGAGCATAATTTTTTTCCTGTTTGGAGCTCATTCTGCTGTAATATTGTTTTAGGGGAGGTACAGTTTTGTTGGAGCTCAGCCAACGATCGAGATTGTGGCTAAAGAGAATATTGTAACAATCATGGACCACGAGGAGGGATCCAGGACAGAGGAAATCGTGGAGGATCCAATGGTTGTTCCCCGTAGAATTATGGAGGGATGGAAACCCCAGATGATTGATGAGCTTCCAGAAGCATTTTGCGGTAAGAAACTTGATACGGTGGCTTTAATCTGCTGATATTCATATTGATTTGCTTTATTGCAGCTTCGTTTCTTTCATGCAAAACTTACTAAACAGTGGTGTCATCATTATGAAAATAATTTGTCTCAAGTGATAATATTTTGTGAATTGGACTGTTCAACTATTTCATGATATCAAAGTCCTATTTCTTTTAATAATTTCAGAACAAGTTTTCATCTTTTGTCTGCAAATAACAAACTCCTCTTGGACCAGGTGGATGGGTTGGTTATTTTTCATATGATACGGTGCGCTACGTGGAGAAGAGAAAACTACCATTCTCTAGTGCCCCATTAGATGACAGAAACCTACCTGATGTTCATCTAGGCCTTTATGATGACATTATTGTATTTGATCACGTGGAGAAGGTATATTCACTTTGTTCATGAAGCATGTTTGAGTCAAAGTTTGACTCTTTTGGCGAGAAAGCACCTTCTGTAGCTGAAAATTCTGAATAAAGAAATCCGAAGACATGAACATGAAAATATTCATGCATGGTGGCTTTTGATGTAAGAGTTCAATTTGTTGAGTTTTTTTCCTCTGAAATCATGGTCAAATAAGTGATACTCTATGAAAGATGTGATAGATCATGTGCATAATGATGTACAACTGATGATTCTGTCACTGATTTAATGTACTTGATTCTTCATTTTGTTTCCTTGCCTCCAGAAAGCTTACATTATTCATTGGGTTCGATTAGATCAATATCCTTCAGTTGACGAGGCATTCGATGATGGAATGAATCGATTGGAGACTTTAGTATCTAGAGTACATGATATAGATCTGTGAGTAATCTTCTTTTTACATGCTAATGAAGTAAGTGCTTTTTATTATGATCAATTAGAAAGTAATGCACTATTAATTGGCCCTGCTAAAGCTCGATCTATTGGTGAATTCAAATTTCAGTCCAAGACTGCCAGCCGGTTCAATACAGCTGTTCACTCGCCTGTTTGGTCCAAAGTTGGAGATGTCAAGTATGACAAGTGAGGAATACAAGAAGGCGGTACTACAGGCTAAAGAACATATTCTGGCTGGTGATATCTTTCAGATTGTGTTGAGCCAGCGCTTTGAACGAAGAACATTTGCAGACCCTTTTGAAGTCTATAGAGCATTGAGGATTGTTAATCCAAGCCCATATATGGCATATTTACAAGTCTGCCTTCCTTTCCCTGCGCTTGTTTAATATTACAGAGTTATTGTGGAAGCTGAATAATTATTTTTCATTTGGTTCAGGCTAGGGGTTGTATACTTGTTGCTTCAAGTCCAGAAATTCTTACATGGGTGAAGAAGGTAAATATGAGAATAGCTAAAGAATTTGCCTTCAGAGGTTTTAGTCAGCATCTTCTTTCATACCCTCTTTTTGCTGCATTTGGAATTTAAGAGTTTCCTGGTGATTTTTCGTTCATGACAGAAAAGGGTTACTAATAGACCTCTTGCTGGGACTGTCAGAAGAGGAAAGACACCGAAGGAAGATTTGATGTTAGAAAAAGAGCTTTTGAATGATGAGAAGCAGTGTGCTGAGCACATTATGCTGGTGGACTTAGGTAGAAATGATGTTGGAAAGGTTCGATGCTTCACCTTCGCTGTTGTTTTATTCTCGTATTTTCTTTTTCTACATGATAAGGCATTCTAGTGTCCAGATATTACTCCTTTCTTTGGTGATCCTTCTGGTTTGTCAACTATGCATACTTAGTGTGTTGTGACAATGCACGCTTAGTGTTTGCTCCCCATAGTGGACTTGTGTAATTAGTGCCCATGGGAGCACTAATCTTCATTTTCTCAACACCTTTCACCATGGATGAGATTTGCAAACTTCTGGCATATACTGCCTCTTGAGTTCTCTCACTCATGTTCATGATTTGTGTCTGATCTACTCAAAAATCTGAGGAAGTTAGTTTCCATACCCAGGCCTATGTTGAAGCGCCATTTGGCTTTTATTGGTTGGGTTATAACATATTAACCTATGTTGAACATGTCATTCCTATTGCTTTCCAAGATATTTCTCATGCATGTCTACTTGGTAGGTTTTGTTTGCTAGACAGTTAGCTAGTGTGCTGCTTAGTGAATTTCATGGGTGACATGTAATGGGAACGGAAAAGAGGAAATTTTTTTACCTTGATCCTACTGTTTATGGTGATGAATTTCCTGATCTATATACTGTAGCTTATTTATGCATGGAGATGACACCCTTGTTTTTTCAGGTATCGAAACCTGGTTCTGTCAAGGTTGAGAAGCTCATGAATATCGAGCGCTATTCTCATGTGATGCACATAAGCTCTACGGTAATTGTTCTTTTTAGTTTGTATCCTAGAGGATTGCTGAAGAAAAAGTCCTCCAATTTTTTTATGCAATTAACACAAGGAACCAGTTAAACATCATTTTTGTCATTGTTTTCTTTGTCTGTTTGCAGTGTCTTTCACTCTTAACTTATTGGTTTTAAGCGTTTGAAATTTAATTTTATCTAGTACCGAACACCCCAAGCTTTTAGAAACCCATTGCTTTGAAGATTTGTGGTCAATTGCAATCATGTCAAGTTTTTCCGGAATTTATCAACATTAATTTAAATTTCTATATGTGGGAAAGTCAATATGCAACTTGCTGTTAGAATTACAGTGGATACATTCTGCAATTTTAACTGAACTTCTGCTCTTTTCTCCCGCTTATTTTTATCACACCGTGATAATTTACTCTTATGATTATAATATCGTATACGGGGTACTTCTTCCACACCTTGGAAGCAAAGGAATAAATCATTATTTATTGACTTGTGCCTCATATAGTTGCATGCTTACCATTTCAGGTCACTGGGGAGTTGCTTGAGAATCTGTCCAGCTGGGATGCTTTGCGTGCAGCATTACCTGTTGGAACTGTTAGTGGTGCACCAAAGGTTTTTTTCTGACCTATCGGTAGTTTTTAATATCCAGGTTGCTTTTCCATACTACCATGTCGGATTTCAACCGTTCAGTTTGCTTACAAAGGTGTAGTCTATCTTTATGCATAAGTTGAGATGAGAAATTGAAAGTAAACTGACTTGATTGAGCACGAGCTACATAATGATCTATTGACTACTTTCACATAATGAACTGTTAGGGGACTCTACTCTTGATGCGTTGCTTTAATAGACCTGCGTGGACATTACAATTGGAGCAGTAGCATTGCAGGTTGATGTCAAGAAAGCATAATATTCCATGTGCTAAAAGTTAAATATATCTTTTCAGATAGAGGCATCTCGGTATATTTGCAGGATATCGTGCAAGTATGGTCTCAATTCCTGTGTACTAGAAAAGGGGAAAAAACACAGTATATATCAGTCCGTGTACCTACCCGGGCCTTCTCTCTGCCAGAATTCATGTTACTCTGTTGCTCATTTTATTTACGTATAGGTGAAAGCCATGGAGTTGATTGATCAGTTGGAGGTCACCAGGCGGGGGCCTTATAGTGGTGGATTTGGAGGCATTTCGTTTTCGGGTGATATGGACATTGCGCTTGCTTTGAGAACCATTGTTTTCCCAACAGGAATCCGCTACGACACAATGTACTCATACAAGGACATGAACAAGCGTCGGGAATGGATTGCTCACCTTCAGGCCGGTGCAGGTGTTGTGGCTGACAGTGACCCGGCTGATGAGCAGAGAGAGTGCGAGAACAAGGCTGCTGCTCTTGCCCGTGCCATTGATCTCGCAGAGTCGTCTTTTGTTGGTAACTGACTTTTAGAGTGCTACTCAAGCAAAATTTGTAGGGTGGGGCACTTTTGGTTGCTGTATCGACGAGATTTTGGGAACGGTCTTAATCGACCTCAAGATAGATGTTCATCTAAATCTCAATTTCGGGAACAGGGGCTCAATGCTATTAAAAAACGAAGTGGTTTGACACTGTGGTGCCTGCTTCTTGAATCTGAATCTCCCAAACTCAATTATTGAACTCGAGCTCTCATAAGCGTCGGCTCGGGCGATTAATATGTTAGAAGCCGATAAAAAGAATTTTCTTGCCAATACCGAGCCAATTTTTTTTATAGGTAACTCAGATTTCATCGCAATACCGAGCTGTGCGGGATAAATCCACTACAAATCAACATATGAGATGGATCAAACACAGAGTTCCGATAGAACTAGTCATGCTACCAACTAGAAAATCGAACTTGGCCGAAAAGACATAGTTGGGATAGCTGAGGATAAGTAATTTTACATTAAAGTTGTTGATGGCCTCCCACACTGTGCTTTGACCGCAAAGGAAACCAACTTTAACTTGTTAATTTGAGGTCGTTGGGGGACCTACATTGGATCAACAACTTTCTTACTTCTTTGGCGCGTTCCCGGTGTTGACTCTTGTGATGTTGAAGTTCAAGTAATGTCATGGAGCCAACCGACTTTACCAACGGAAGGCAATTCTGTCAGCAAGCATTTGAACTAGGAGTTACGAATCATATGATAGACACGAGAAAGTTATCTCGGACGCATTCGAAAATAATGCGTTGAGCGGGAGGATCCCAATTGTTTTAGCCCAAGTCAGCCAATATCAAGGCAATTATTCGCCCGGATCCGGGATGCAAACGAATCAAGTCCATCATGACCGTCGATTACGTTGACTCCACACAATCGACAACCAGGGTGTGTTTGAGTTTATCGGCCCAGATCCAAGCAAGTCTTAACTCTAATGTCAATAACATCCGGCCAAAGAGAAGATCTAAGTAAATAAAATTCACATTTATTTCTCGATAGAACCGCTTATTTTCTGAGGAACTGCTTTCCAAGGAAATGCAACACGACACAGTATTGCCCTGACGACGAGAGTAAATAACAATGCCTTACAAGCACAAGCAACTTGTGAACTGTAAAAGGTTGTTTAGACATCACTGTTATTTTAGAGAATAATGACATAAATGGTCATTGAATTTTAACCTAATATGCAATGCAGTCTCCAAAATTTCAATTTATTCAATGTGGTTCATGCACTTTAGCCAAACGTGCAATTTTAATTTATTTAATGCGATCCATGAACTTTTGGTAAATGTTCGAACCAGTCAATAGACTATGAAAAGAATCAATGTTATTCTTCCATTAAGTTGAGTTATGGGAAAACATCGAACATCACTAGTTTGGATCGTATCGAATAAATTAAAAGTTCAAGGACGATAATACATATTGAATTAAAGTGCATGGATCATATTGATTAAATTGAAAGTTTACAGATCCTATTGCAATAAATAATAGTTGAATGATCTTTTATTGGTTGGTCGCACATAGTATTTGCGTCATTTTCCTTTGTTTTGGATAAGACCTCTCTTTGCTTCTGCTGCCACGCTCGCAAGGACAAAAAAGGACAAGACTAGCCGCCTCCCAAAGCCATCCAAAAGCGAGAGAGAGAGAGAGAGAGAGCGAGAGAGAGAGAGGGAGCGACTCATAACCCGTTTAGGCCATTTGCATTCACCATCTTCATCCCAAGAGCATTGGCAGGCGACCCTCCCTGGAACCTCAAAACCGGGTATCTCCTCCTCTTCCACCACCTGTTGGTGTCTCCGATGAATTCTTGACGTGCATGCATTCTTCTAATCAAAGTTACGATTTTCTCGAATTTGCGAATCTCGTTCGGTTCTGGATGATTTGATAATACCCTCTTTCGCCTTCAAGTTCTGGAGGCTTCCCAGTTCAGAAACTTGAATGTCCTTGATTGATGATATGTCGTGTGTGCCGCGACTGCTTATAAAGAACAAACTGTTATGGACTTTGGTTGACTACTGTCGGCTTGTGCCGTCTGGGATCATACCTCAATGTGTTTTTCTCTCCTTTCCTTTGTAGTGGGTGGAGCGATCGTTGGAATGTTTACCTTAACATCTCGGAGTTCAGTTTTGTCTTTGATTAGTTGTCCGAGTTTCTTTCATAGAATGGATACGTAATGAGTCCTACTTAAGTATTCGCCACAGGCCACAGCTGCTTTCAATGATGAAGTGGTTTGAGTCTGATCCTGTTCTTGGAAATGAGTTTTGACCTTATCATGTGTTGAGCCATTCTCACTCTATGGTATGGTATGGTGTGGGATACTTGTTCGTAGTATGTGGCGACAATCTTTATAAGATAATGGTGCATTGATTTGAGGCTTGAAGGAGATCTAGGCGAGAGCGTGCAGGGGAATCTTACTGCCTTAAGTTGTCTTGTGGAGGACTCTGCATTCAACTGTTGCCCCTTTGTCAATTTGATCAGGCTTCTTTCTTAACGAAACGAAACCTTGCACCGCAAATTTGTCTTCAGTTAACCAATTGGTTTCGGACTTCATATATAATGCTGCTTGTCTTCCGATTATTGTTGAAGACAGATGCTTAACATGCTATATAAAGACAGATGTTTATGTTCTTGCAGTTTTTTTTTGGGCTACTCGCTGGCTGACGGGGTATCTGGCTTACAGGCATGTCAACTGTGAAGATTTATGTCGTGTAAGTGTGTCAATCTCTCTGCCCTCTCCTTTGCACAGATTCATATTAGTGAAATTACATGTAATGAGTTTTGACTTGTCTATTTTATCTTTCCTTCCTTCCCTTAACTATGAATGTTTATTGAAGGTTCTACTCCTTATATGGGCACGTGGAGACTATGGCACGAGAAGTGCAGCGAGGAGCAAATACTGTTCAAGATGTTGAAGCAACACTTTGGCAGGTATTTGTCAATCAGCTAATGATCGCCTCGAAAATACTGAATGTCCATTTTCTGCCAATCTTTCAACTGATGGAATGAAACAGGTACCCGAAACGCTCTCTGATGTGATATTGCAAAAGATGAAGGCCCCCGCTAAAGCAGATGATGTGGCAGAGATCAGGCCAGAACAGCTTTTGGAGGCTGATGGCTTCATATTCGGGTTTCCTTCTCGATTCGGAGTCATGGCGGCACAATTTAAGGCGTTCTTTGACGCCACTCACGAAATATGGGAGACTCAAGCACTTGCGGGCAAGCCTGCAGGAATTTTCTGGAGCACTGGTTTTCATGGAGGTGGCCAGGAGCTTACCGCGTGAGCATTTCTTCTTCCGATTCACTTCATGAGAATTTGATGATGCAGCCATCTTTATAATTTCTGCATACAGCCTTAAATCTTGAGCACCTAGCTAATGCAGGTATGTTTGGAGTTTGCAGATTAACTGCTGTTACGCAACTAGCGCATCATGGAATGATATTTGTCCCTCTTGGATACACGTTCGGTAGTGGCATGTTCGAGATGAACGAGGTCAAAGGCGGCTCTTCTTACGGTGCTGGAACCTATGCAGCCGATGGGTCACGGCAACCCACGGAACTGGAACTTAAACAGGCTTTTCACCAGGGTAAGTATGTTGCTGAAATAGCTAGGAAGCTCAAACGCCCAAACCCCCAGACCTAACGACAAAGCAAGTAGTTGTACATTTGAATGGTGGAAATTATTTCGAAAATTCAACTACAGAGTATAGTTGATATAAACTGGTAAGTGTGACATTTCATAGTGATTTAAGTACAAGACCCGCCATTTTGTCCCTTACGTGGATACCGACGTGGTGGTATAGTTGCCGGAAAAGAAGCATGTGAAGTAACTCAGCGACAATGCGGGGGATTTCAGAAAGGTTGTTTTGAATGCACAAGATGTGAAGAAAAAGCTCCACTTCTAACCATTTATCATTGTTCTACCCTTTCCCTGATTTCGATCAGAATCATGATTAAGTAGTCTCATAGTTTTTGGGTTTGTTTGATTGAATGATCAGTCGATATAATTGATTTAGGAGCAGTTCCTGGTTCAGACAGGATTACCTAATTCGCGAGGACGCGATTTGAACATGTCCAGGCCGCCTATTGCCATGGATTCCTTATTGCTTCTTCAACAAGTCTGGGGGATATTAGTCATTCAATCAACGCGAGGGCTTAGATCAATGTACTTAAAGCCGAGGGAACAACTTCGCCATTTCGAATGGATGTTCCGGCTTATAAAGAAGAACATGATCCAATTAAATCAGATCATAGTCCGAAAAAAAAGATAGAACGAAAGAAAACTGAGTCTGATTCACAAAGCAGATTGGGGTAGGTGAACATCTTCTCCCATTTCAGTTCTGATAAATGGATTGGACTTCCAAGTGCTAACATCTCCTCTGGGAAAAGTTTCTTGGGAACAAACCATGTGACCAGTTCCTTCATCATCGCAACTCCACCATGAACAAAACGCTAATCTACCTGCGCCGGGGACAACTGTACATGATCAAGAGGTGGTAGTGTTGAATAGGAAAGTCGTGGGTCTTCACGGATTAGTGTATCTTGATGCTAACTTTGCAAGGAGATTATATATACTATGGTCAGGGGAACATTAAAAAAAAAGATCATATTTTTTATGCTGTTCTTACTTGAATGACTATGGCCTCAATGCACAAAAGCCACTAATTATGTGAAAGAAAACTACAAACTACAATTGTATAAACAGTCACTTTTTATTTGGGGAATTTACTATATACATTAAAAAATTAGTAATCACGTATACTTCTAATTCTTCTATTGTAAACAAATTATTAGCTTGATAAAGAAATTACGAGTTTCGGATTTGTCAAATTTACTTCTCCATATTAAAGTCATTAGTTATGACGTGGAGAAGCTATTTGCTATATTTGGGTTGAAAGTTATGCATCATTGCAGTAAGCTGCTAATTTCACGAAATATATTCGAGGAAAATGTAACTTTTCAACGCAAAAAAAGTTATTAACCACGGCAATGAAATTGTCTATCATACTTAATTACTTTTTGTTCCATGGGAAATGTTACTACCAAATAGCGTGGTGCGGAAAAGTTACTAATCGCTGAGCGGTGGAAAATTTAGTTTTATTTTTCCGTGCAAAGTTTAACTAAATTAAAAAATTTATTGATCGATATATATATATATATATATATATATATATATATATAATTCCTAAGCACGGTTTTCAATAAAAACTCGCACGTGAGTTTTTTTTACTGTTTTCTTCAGCGACGAACGACGTCGTTCCCGCGGCTGAGCTGACCTCAGATCAACTAACAATTCTGCGCAAGGACAACGTAGCACCTCGGATCGAACAACCCTTCTGCAAATCTCTCTTCTCTCTCTCTCTCCGTTGACCGTCGCGAGGATGGAGAGCCTCTGGCGAGCGGCGACTTTCCAAGCGCCGGACCCCGACGACTACGCCGGAGTCGAGTTCTGGGCCGAGCCGGAGCGCGCGGGCTGGCTCAGCAAGCAAGGCGACTACATCAAGACGTGGCGCCGCCGCTGGTTCGTGCTCAAGCAGGGGAAGCTCCTCTGGTTCAAGGACCCCAGCGTCACCCGCCTCTCCGAGCCGCGCGGCGTCGTCTCCGTCGGCCGCTGCCTCACCGTCAAGGGCGCCGAGGACGTCCTCAACAAGCCCTTCGCCTTCGAGGTCTCCACCAATCAGGACACCATGTTCTTCATCGCCGATTCGGAGAAGGAGAAGGAGGAGTGGATCAACTCGATCGGCCGGTCGATCGTGCAGCACTCGCGGTCGGTGACCGAATCGGAGGTAGTTGACTACGATAGCAAGCGGTAGTGCCTGTGCTCGTTCCATTCCCCGCCCGCCGCCCTTTGCTTTGTACATTAGGTATACGTTTATGCGATCCGTTTCAGGAATGTGTGTGTTTATAGCCGGTGGTTCTTGTTACTGACTGCTCTGTGCAGAAACCCGGATTATCAGGCGTACAATGTAAGGTGTCGATTTTGCATGTCTTGTATTGATATATCGCATTTTTTATTGCTATTTCTGTTGAATTTTGCTGCAATTCAGTTGGTCTCTTTGGCCCCCTCTGAATGAAGATATGGTGATTACCTTCTGATTGCTGCCAATGAAAGGATTTTTTTTTTTTAACTTTCTCTTAATAAATCCCTGATTTTGCCTGTGTTTCCGCCCATTCATCCATCATCAGTTTGTGGTGAAGTTGAGTATTTCGAGCTTCTTGATTTCACGGTAGCAGCTAGAATTCACTGAATGTTGAATTGATCAACTGGAGTTTACTTGTCATGGATGGTTCATCCCGACTGACATAATAGCTATTTAGGTATCTTGTGGATTGATCAATTGGAGTAAATCATGCTACCATCTATGCTTTACCGATGATCTTAGGAAGTATTGAGTTAGGTATCTGGGTCGGTCTGAGCGTTTGTAGATGTATTAGGACATCCCAGTGACAAACAATCGACATGTTTTTCGTGCGAGCTAATTTATGGTTTAGACTTCATCGGCAAATCTAAAGGAAGGGGATAGATAAAGTGGGCAACGTTGAAGAAGCCACCAAGGAACGAGTGCACTCCGCCATATATTATCATAAATAGTACAGTAGTCACAAAGGTACTCGCTATGGTGAAATCTCTGATGCAATTGTTGCTTAGCCAAGAACTGAAGGCTACTCTTAGTCAAGCTGTAGGAACCGTGCATCATGATCGTACGTGTTCTCTAGCCAAGGAACTTTGCCCTGATTTCAGAAAGTTCTGTCACAACATCTTTCATCTTCATGCGCTCATTAGGACTTTCCATTGAGCATAGGACTCCAAGCCTGAAGAGAGCAATCAAGCAATCGATTTTGCTCGTTGTGGCTCTACTGCTCTCGACATATTCTTCATCAAAATGGGCTCTGCTGCTCTCAACAATCTCTCTGTGACTCCGATGAGCTTGTGCTTCTTGTAGCAGTGAAGGTTCAACAATCTCTTCCACTCTTCCATGCAAAGCTATCTTAGCATATTCTTGGAGGGTCATCCCATCCTTAAACATGCCATCTGTAGGGCGTTTTCCAGTGAACATCTCCAGTAGCAGAACTCCGAAACTGTAGACATCTCCAGGCATGGATGCTTTGCCACCCATGCCATACTCTTAACAAAATGCAACGAAACTCGATCAGACATAGAGATGTTTTGATATATGCAAAAGTCATTCTGTGCTTGCTATTTATAAATCATAAGGTTGAGGCATTTCTATCCATGGAGGGTCAATATGGAGGAAGATGGTGAAGTTATTACCTGGAGGAACATAGCCGACTGTTCCCTTCACTCCTGTTGAGCTGCTTTGATTCGGTGAGCAGTTATCTGGTAAGGCACTTGGTAGAAATTTTGCTAGCCCAAAATCTCCTAGATGAGCTGTCATATCATGATCAAACAGAAAGTTGCTCGGCTTTAAATCACCGTGAACTACTGAAGTTTCGCATTGGTTGTGAAGATAGTCGATTGCCAAGGCCATATCAAGGGCTGCATTCAGTCTTTGGACAAGGCTAAGATTCCTCAAATCAGGTCGGACTTCAGACTTTGTTACTTCAGGTTGATCTTCTTTTTGGTGCAACCACTCGTCCAAACTTCCATTGTGCATAAACTCATACACTAGAGCTTTGAAATTGGCACACTGAAAGTCAATGCTTGAGCATGTGGTGATGATCTTGACGAGATTGCGGTGACGGACACTTCGCAATGCCTCGCATTCTGCAATGAAACTCTTGAAAGCTCCCTTTCGTCTGAGATTGAGTACCTTGACTGCTACCATCATCCTTTCTTCTCCAAGAATTCCTTTGTACACAGAGCCATAACTTCCTTCTCCAATCAAATTCGAAGATGAGAAGTTATCGGTGGCTTGCTGGATCTGAAGATACGAAACTTTTGGAAAGTGTTCTTTGATGGATGGTTCTGAAGATCGTTTCCTTCCAGATTTCCTCGGCCTGGTCAGACTAATCACGAAGCACGCTAAAAGGAGGAAGCACAAAACGGTCTATGGAATCACTAATTTAAGAGTTCTCTGCTTCTTCTTTCTGTGGATTTTGCATGGAGGTAGTCCTAGTTCCTCTGTACCCCCACAGAGGCGGCTGTTCCCAGTAACTGTTATAACACTGACATTCCGAAATAACCCATCATGCGGTACTTCTCCTTCGAGGTTATTGAATGATAAGTTTAGATCCTGTAGGAGAGTGAAGTTCTGTGGTACTTCAGAATTTGACCAGATAACTTGTTCCTTCCTAGGTCAAGAAGTTGAAAGCTTTTTAAAGCACTGAGAGAGGAAGGGATGCTTCCTTCAAAGAGGTTGTTTCCCAGATCAAGACGCTCTAGCATTGTGCATTCCCCCAATGTAGTAGGAATGACTCCCGACAACCTATTGTCAGAAACATCCAATTCTACAAGGTTGCTCATATTACCCAGCTCTTGGGGCAGCGGTCCATTTAAGAGATTTCTAGCCAAATTAAATGAAATGGACATGAAAGGAAGGGTAACGGCCTCTGCTGGTATTGTGCCAGTGAGGTTGTTACTGGACTGGTTAAGTGTTTTGAGTCGACAGCTTCCTATACTAGAAGGTATATTGCCTTGTAAACTATTTTCTTGCAAGAACAGTCTTGTCAACTGGCTAATGTTTCCAAACGAGGGAGGAATTGCTCCAGAGATATTGTTGTGGGAGAGGTCGACTTCTAATAATTTGTGAAGCTTTCCAATGTTTTCAGAAATTACACCTGTAACAAAGTTCCTAGACATGTCCAAGCGAGTTATACCTTTCAAGCTTTCTAGTCCACTTGGAATTTTGCCAGATATCTGGTTTGATCCCAATAATAGCCATCCGAGCTCACTTGAGAAGTTGGAAACTGAAGGAGGTAATTCACCTTCAAATTGGTTCGTGCTTATATCCAATATTTGGAGTCCGCTACAGTTGGTTAAAGAATTCATAAAACTGAAGCCGTCGTCCTTCAAATTTGTCAACTCATTCTCATGGAAAACTAATCTGCCAAGCCTCTCTAAGTTTCCAAGGTTTAGAGGTAGGGTTCCAGAGAAACTATTGTCGGCGAAGTCGAGTTCTACCAGTCCTGTTGCATTGGGTAGCGAAACAGGTATTTTGCCTGTGAAGCTATTTCTTCCAACATAAAGCCCTTCTAGATTAGGAAGAGTGAAGCCAATATCAGGCTGAATTTCACCATGCAGTCTATTGTTTCCCACATCAAGAATTGAGAGAGAAGTAAGATTATAAACTGATGGGGGAATAGTCCCGGAGAAATTGTTTCCAGAAATCTTCAGAAAATTTAATCTTGACATTTTCCCAACGGCAGCGGGGATGGTACCTTGTAGATGGTTATCTGAGATGGCAACTTCAAGCAGTGAACTTAAATTTCCTAACCATTCTGGAAAATTTCCTGTCAGGTTGTTATCGGGAACTAGAAAACTAATCAGTTTGATTAGCATACTCTTCGGTTCGACTAGGATCTTACCTGTTAACTTGTTGCTTGTCAAATCAATGCCCAGAAGTTCTGAACAAGAAGTCAAATTGATAGGTATCTCTCCCTCAATAGCGTTATAGCTGAGGTTGAGGAACTTAAGTCGGTATAAACGACAAACCTCCGGAGGGATCTGACCCCGGAAGCCATTGCTGGCGAGGTAAAGATATTGGAGGAAGGAGAGATTTCCTATGGATGGTGGTATCGTGCCGACCAACTGATGATCCATTAGGTTCAGAAAGGTGATCCTTTCTTTGTGCCGGCGGCTACGTCTTACACCAGTCCAATTACAGAAAGGCAGAGAATCATTCCATGAACTCATCACCCCGAATGGATCGTAAGCTATGTGGTTCTTGAGGGAGATCAATGTGACTTTGTCGGGTGCATCTTCAGAGTACGCCGCCGTTGCTGGGAAAGACATGCATCTCGGGGGCATCATGCATGTCAGAATGCTCAGAAATATGGGAATGCATAGACTGGTGCAGTCCTGTGAACAAAGTGCTCTCATTGCGAGGAATTACAAGATTGCGATAGAGGAGGAAGTTTAAGGTCTAGCGTGGGACAATGAATTGCATTGGCATATTGATATTGGATCTGCCAAGGATATCACGGGGAACTGCAAAATAGCGTAATTTCCTTGCATGCGCTGCCCTGACAGCGATAGAAACATCCACATCGGAAGACTTGATGGTCTGACTGCACGTTCATGACTCGGAAGAAAGTAAAATTTTGCGAGAAATTTTGTTCCCGCCAGTTCTGTGCATGTCATTCCAGCGCTATCAATCATTGCGCTCGAGGACTTACTAGTCATAGTCAAGTTTGTATGAACGAGGTGAGGCATGACTTTGCTAGTGTGAATGTGATTAGGTGATACAGGGACCTTTCTTATTACAACTTTGTACCGTGTGGGATCAATTGGTTAATAAATCTCAGCCGTTGGATGACGGTAACGTATGGCACACTATTCTATCTTAAGAATTTCGTGAGATATAGGACTAGCTTTTATAGAAATTACATGAGGATCCATAGTCAATATCAGTGCTCTATTCTACACCTACAAACAATCGAAAGCTGTGGCTTCAGCATGTAGGTGACACGGTCCCCCCTTTTGATAGATGGCAACTTACTAGCAGGTTGCGAATTCTTGTAGTTACGTACACGCTTTCTAGTTCTTCCGTGTCGGCAAACGTGTTGCATCGTGCTCCGCCAAAAACGAGTCGTCGCACTGTGTAAACTGGGAAGAGTGAATTACTGCATCACTTCAAGTAATGTTAGATCTCACATGGACATGCGAAAGGGATGGGTATGGTTATAATTTCCGTGCGCTTTTTTGGGTAGTGGTAGGTTAGTCTCCAATCTAGGACTCATGTAGGAATGAATGTTGTGCTTATTTTACGGTCGACTGTCGCTTCAAGTTGCTCGAGTCTTCTGAGATATTCTCCACCCACAGTAAGTCAAGATTCCTTTGAAATGCCATGGCACACTGGAGGGACATATTTGTTTATTTCAGATTGTCCCCCACGATATTTGTTATTCATTGGAGCTTTTTCGACTAGAATGCGTCCCACTCGCAATTGTGCAGCACTAGGCGGGGCATCGACTTTATTCATGTAAAAGTCATAGTCAGTCAACCCTTTGCTAGGAAGGAATTAAGCAGGCTCGTCCAACGGAAGAAGACTATTATTGTCTCCTTGGTCACCAGTTTCGCACGATTCATGATGCTTTCTGTGCTTTTCCGAGGCGATTCCTTGCTCATTTGGGGCCCACTGAATCGGATCGACCACAACGGTTGATCATGCGAGTGCTATATATATGAGCCGCATATATGGGTGGTATGTGATCGATGGGTGTGATCTGGTCCGAATCTGAATCAGAATTGCCCTGTATCTAAGGATGGACGTAACGGCTTAAAAGGGCTTCCTTATTGTCTTAGAACTCAGCTTTAATTAAGCAGGCATTAGGAAGAGTGAAGTCTGAACTGATATGCTCAAGAACGAGCTGAATTGGAAGAAATCAAATTTTGCGAAACTTTATCGATAATCAACGTGCAAATTCCGGTGCTGAAATGAATTTTAAAAGTATGGGTACTAGTTAATAATCTTATCGAAAGTTTTCCACGTTGCCACTCAAAATAGTTTGTCATTCATGCTTCGGCAGCAGGAAACTGAGAACGAGAGGTGATTAATGCCTCGAGTAAAAGCTATGTCATGCCCTCAAGGATTAGTCTCTCGCTCAGAATAAGTTTCTAATTTCTGCAATAAATATTGTTAATATAGACAGGTAAATACTAGTAAATGTGCAATTGACATGTCCAGGCTATAAGGACGAACATGCAAAGGGGTGTACTTATCTGAGTGAATACAGTGGGGAGGTTTATTCAATATCGGATCTCCGAAAGTAAGAAATGAACACGAACGAGCTACCTAGATTCAAGGTAGATGAATAATTCTCCTGAGTATGCTTCTTTTTTGTTAGGATTCTCACGGCTTGTGCCTACTCGGCGGGTGAATAGAGTGGAAAATAGTTCGGATAATTTTGTCAATCACAAAAGCGCATGGTAACTATCATTTTGATTTCTTAAATGAATTAGTAAGTTTCTGACACTAGTCCATCCATGCAGAGTTCAGTAACTTTTTATATGTGTAAGTAATCATCTCTTGCCTCTTCCATCAAATTTGCTTTCTGATATGAAAAAACCAAGCCATCGAATACCCTGGTTTAGCTAATGCAAGCACTAGGAAAAATCCTCGTCCACTCCACAGCAACTGGATAGGGATCCATCTCTCTGAGAAGACTACGAAAACAAGGTTCGTTCATAGCAGGAAAGTCACCCCTCTATGCAGAATTATCATCTCTCCTTCCGATGACGAGAAGATGGTTTTCTGTCATATGTAGACCTACTATCCAATTCGCGCTTCTTGGATCGACTCTCTTCCTTCCTCTCATAACAGTCTCTCGATCTAGGCTTCGTATCGTCATCATCATGCCGTCTCGATCTCTTTTCTTCTCTCCTTCTGGGCTCATGATCATCATCATACCTTTTAGTCCTTTCTTCTTTCCTGTCCCGGTCTTTCATACCTCGCTCAACATTGTCATTATTCCCGTCCCTCCTGAAGTTCTTATCCTCCCTCCTATCAAACCTCCCTCTTGACTTTTGTTCAAAATCATCAGGATCGTGCCTTCTTGATTTTCTGTGCTCCTCGCCTTCACGGCCTGCCTCCCTCTCCTTTGCAGTGAAACTCGAATCCATACTTCGTGACTTATGGCCATCTCGCGCTCTAGATTCAGGAAGACCGTTGCGTGAGAGACCACTAGACCTTTTCTCTCCCCTTTCTGGACCATGAAACTTGTCATGGCCCCACTGCCCATCCTCATCCTTGGCACCCCAGCCAGTGTTAGCAGCTCTCTGTTCATAGAAGATCACCAAAAACGAACCCATCAATTAATAGACCATAAGCAGGCTTGAAAAAAAAAAACATTCAATTTACTTTCAAATAGAATGCTCAACACAACACAACAGACAAGTTAATATCTCTACTAGTGTTCTGATTATATAGATTAATGGTTCCCAGCTTGGCACGAACGGCAGTCACTTAAAGGTGTTTAACACTGTTCAGAATCAAGAGCCCTATAAAATTTTTATCAACCAATGCGTAAATTGCCAACTGAATATACTATATACAGAGACAATCCATGAACTCTCATAGAAATGTATATATATGTTCAATCAGACCGTAACTCGTTGCATTTAAAAGGACGATCATTGCAATTTAACAAGCAGAAAAGTAAGGAAGAAAAACCTTTCAATTCAAGCCATCCGTTCCCTTGCCTCCTAAACCAAACCAGAAGAAACAAGAAAGACTAGAAAATTCCAATACTTTCTAGCTCCAGCCAGTAAATTTGGTATTACATCAAAGGGATCACAAAAGAGATTATACTATCTACACCTTCTCCAGTGAAAAGAAAGTCTGAACCAACTTAAGTGCAGAAAAGAAATGCTAACACAGACTTGAATTCGAGGTGCTTCAAGCGTATTTCCTAGTCCAGATTCCAGAAGAATAAGCATCTCAAGTGCATCCATTATATGTTCCAAGAAAGCACTAATAACGGTAACATCAAGCTGACATTAAAGCATCTTACTTGCTCATCATGTGAAAATTTGCACCCAGCTCCTCGAGTGCACTCGCCTCTTTGGAAAGCACGGCACTCTTTCGCTGCTCTTCCTCCTCATCCTCTTCTTCCTTCTTCTTATAGTTGTTGACATGGTCTACTCTTATAATTCTACCCAGTACTGATGCTCCATTCAGATTATCTAACCATCAATCAGAATCACGAGAGCTTAAACAATCAGTATAAACCAAACTCAAGATAACCAGCCACAAAGCACAACACGTTGCATGTACATGGAGAGAGAGAGAGAGAGAGAGAGAGAGAGAGCAACCTACGGCAAGGTTTGTACTCCGCTGATCCTCGTACGCAATGAATGCAAAGCCTTTTGATTTACCAGTACCCTTGTCTCTAACTAGGTTTACATCGACGATCTCTCCGTACCTTCAGAAACCAATTAGGAGACTAATTAATCATTTTCAAAAGCCGCCATGAAGGCTAAAAATAAACATGAATGATGTGAATTTTTGTATCCATTAAATAGATGATGAGGCAAGAGATCACATTGAAACGGCTTTATCGTACCCCTTGATAAAGTAACTGAAGAAAACCAAGTATCAATCACAGTTCTACTAAAAACTTGGTTTCACAAATCGCAAGACATCAATTCCACAAAAATATGATTTAATCTTCAAGAACTGTACATACTACACTACTTGGGAAACCAAAATATTCGAGAACTTAGGCTGTCTAAATATGCACCCAATGCTAAAACTTTCTCTACTCCACAGTCTCCACAACCTGGACTGAGTATGCCAACTAACACAGAGAATCGAAACATTGGAGCAGCTGGTGATTTCCCAACCCACAGATCAGAACTCCACATCTTAAAGCCTGGAAATCAGCTAAGAATGCAGGACGGGTCTATAACATGCATGTGAAATGTGTAGATGCTCAGAAAAAAAAATAGAGATGATTGAGCAAAATGTCAGTATGCAAGTCCGAAATTCTGGTCCTCCCGACACCTCGCAAAGTGGCAAAGTCGAGTCATTTACTTGAATTGGGTCGTTTCAAGTCACCTTCTGATCACAGTTTGTAAAAAATAACTAGAGTTTCGTGTTCTTCATCGCCGATTCGGAGAAGGAGAAGGAGGAGTGGATCAACTCGATAGGCCGGTCGATCGTGCAGCACTCGCCGTCGGTGACCGAATCGGAGGTAGTTGACTACGATAGCAAGCGGTAGTGCCTGTG
Organism: Syzygium oleosum; assembly: GCF_021117445.2. Classification (NCBI taxonomy): domain Eukaryota; kingdom Viridiplantae; phylum Streptophyta; class Magnoliopsida; order Myrtales; family Myrtaceae; genus Syzygium; species Syzygium oleosum. The sequence goes on from NW_026607487.1 coordinate 20,234,210, forward strand.
CTCGTTCCATTCCCCGCCCTTTGCTTTGTACATTAGGTATAGGCTTATGCGATCCATTTCAGGAATGTGCGTGTTTATAGTCGGTGGCTCTTGTTACTGACTGCTTCGTGCAGAAACCCGGATTATCACACGTGCAATGTAAGGTGTCGATTTTGCATGTCATGTATTGATATATCGCATTTTTTATTGCTATTTCTGTTGAATTTACTGCAATTCAGTTGGTCTCTTTGGCCCCCTCTGAATGAAGATATGGTGATTACCTTCTGATTGCCGTCAATGAAAGGAGCGTCTTCTTTAACTTTCTCTTAATAGATCCCTGATTTTGCCTGTGTTTCCGGCCATTCATCCATTATCAGTTTGGGGTAAAGTTGAGTATTCAAGCTCCTTGATTTCACGATAGCAGCTAGAATTCACTGAATGTTGAATTGATCAACTGGAGTTTACTTGTCATGGATGGTTCATCCCGACTGACATAATAGCTATTTAGGTATCTTGTGGATTGATCAATTGGAGTAAATCATGCTACCATCTATGCTTTACCGATGATCTTAGGAAGTATTGAGTTAGGTATCTGGGTCGGTCTGAGCGTTTGGAGATGTATTAGGACATCCCAGTGACAAACAATCGACATGTTTTTCGTGCGAGCTAATTTATGGTTTAGACTTCATCGGCAAATCTAAAGGAAGGGGATAGATAAAGTGGGCAACGTTGAAGAAGCCACCAAGGAACGAGTGCATTCCGCCATATATTATCATAAATAGTACAGTAGTCACAAAGGTACTTGCTATGGTGAAATCTCTGATGCAATTGTTGCTTAGCCAAGAACTGAAGGCTACTCTTAGTCAAGCTGTAGGAACCGTGCATCATGATCGTGTTCTCTAGCCAAGGAACTTTGCCCTGATTTCAGAAAGTTCTGTCACAACATCTTTCATCTTCATGCGCTCATTAGGACTTTCCATTGAGCATAGGACTCCAAGCCTGAAGAGAGCAATCAAGCAATCGATTTTGCTCGTTGTGGCTCTACTGCTCTCGACATATTCTTCATCAAAATGGGCTCTGCTGCTCTCAACATCTCTGTGACTCTGATGAGCTTGTGCTTCTTGTAGCAGTGAAGGTTCAACAATCTCTTCCACTCTTCCATGCAAAGCTATCTTAGCATATTCTTGGAGGGTCATCCCATCCTTAAACATGCCATCTGTAGGGCGTTTTCCAGTGAACATCTCCAGTAGCAGAACTCCGAAACTGTAGACATCTCCAGGCATGGATGCTTTGCCACCCATGCCATACTCTTAACAAAATGCAACGAAACTCAATCAAACATAGAGATGTTTTGATATACGCAAAAGTGATTTTCTGCTTACTATTTATAAATCCAAAGGTTTCGGCATTTCTATCCATGGAGGGTCAATATAGAGGAAGATGGTGAAGTTATTACCTGGAGGAACATAGCCGACTGTTCCCTTCACTCCTGTTGAGCTGCTTTGATTCGGTGAGCAGTTATCTGGTAAGGCACTTGGTAGAAATTTTGCTAGCCCAAAATCTCCTAGATGAGCTGTCATATCATGATCAAACAGAATGTTGCTCGGCTTTAAATCACCGTGAACTACTGAAGTTTCGCATTGGTTGTGAAGATAGTCGATTGCCAAGGCCATATCAAGGGCTGCATTCAGTCTTTGGACAAGGCTCATAATTCCTCAAATCAGGTCGGACTTCAGACTTTGTTACTTCAGGTTGATCTTCTTTTTGGTGCAACCACTCGTCCAAACTTCCATTGTGCATAAACTCATACACTAGAGCTTTGAAATCGGCACCCTGAAAGTCAATGCTTGAGCATGTGGTGATGATCTTGACGAGATTGCGGGGACGGACACTTCGCAATGCCTCGCATTCTGCAATGAAACTCTTGAAAGCTCCCTTTCGTCTGAGATTGAGTACCTTGACTGCTACCATCATCCTTTCTTCTCCAAGAATTCCTTTGTACACAGAGCCATAACTTCCTTCTCCAATCAAATTCGAAGATGAGAAGTTATTGGTGGCTTGCTGGATCTGAAGATACGAAACTTTTGGAAAGTGTTCTTTGATGGATGGTTCTGAAGATCGTTTCCTTCCAGATTTCCTCGGCCTGGTCAGACTAATCACGAAGCACGCTAAAAGGAGGAAGCACAAAACGGTCTATGGAATCACTAATTTAAGAGTTCTCTGCTTCTTCTTTCTGTGGATTTTGCATGGAGGTAGTCCTAGTTCCTCTGTACCCCCACAGAGGCGGCTGTTCCCAGTAACTGTTATGGCACTGACGTTCCAAAATAACCCATCATGCGGTACTTCTCCTTCGAGGTTATTGAATGATAAGTTTAGATCCTGCAGGAGAGTGAAGTTCTGTAGGTACTTCGGAATTTGACCGGATAACTTGTTCCTTCCTAGGTCAAGAAGGTGAAGGCCTTTTAAAGCACTGAGAGAGGAAGGGATGCTTCCTTCAAAGAGGTTGTTTCCCAGATCAAGACGCTCTAGCATTGTGCATTCCCCCAATGTAGTAGGAATGACTCCCGACAACCTATTGTCAGAAACATCCAATTCTACAAGGTTGCTCATATTACCCAGCTCTTGGGGCAGCGGTCCGTTCAAGAGATTTCTAGCCATATTAAATGAAATGGACATGAAAGGAAAGGTGACGGCCTCTGCTGGTATTGTGCCAGTGAGGTTGTTACTGGACAGGTTAAGTGTTTCGAGTCGTTGACAGCTTCCTATACTAGAAGGTATATTGCCTTGTAAACTATTTTCTTGCAAGAACAGTCTTGTCAACTGGCTAATGTTTCCAAATGAGGGGGGAATTGCTCCAGAGATTTTGTTGTGGGAGAGGTCGACTTCTAATAATTTGTGAAGCTTTCCAATGTTTTCAGGAATTACACCTATAATGAAGTTCCTAGACATATCCAAGCGAGTTATACCTTTCAAGCTTTCTATTCCACTTGGAATTTTGCCAGATATCTGGTTTGATCCCAATAATAGCCATCCGAGCTCACTTGAGAAGTTGGAAACTGAAGGAGGTAATTCACCTTCAAATTAATTCCTGCCTATATCCAATATTTGGAGTCCGCTACAGTTGGTTAAAGAAGTTATAAAACTGAAGCCGTCGTCCTTCAAATTTGTCAACTTGTTCGTAGAGAAAACTAATCTGCCAAGCCTCTCTAAGTTTCCAAGGTTTAGAGGTAGGGTTCCAGAGAAACTATTGTCGGCGAAGTCGAGTTCTACCAGTCCTGTTGCATTGGGTAGCGAAACAGGTATTTTGCCTGTGAAGCTATTTCTTCCAACATAAAGCCCTTCTAGATTAGGAAGAGTGAAGCCAATATCAGGCTGAATTTCACCATGCAGTCTATTGTTTCCCACATCAAGAATTGAGAGAGAAGTAAGATTATAAACTGATGGGGGAATAGTCCCAACGGCAGCGGGAATGGTACCTTGTAGATGGTTATCTGAGATGTCAACTTCAAGCAGTGAACTTAAATTTCCTAACCATTCTGGAAAATTTCCTGTCAGGTTGTTTTCGGGAACTAGAAAACTAATCAGTTTGATTAGCATATTCTTCGGTTCGACTAGGATCTTACCTGTTAACTTGTTGCTTGTCAAATCAATGCCCAGAAGTTCTGAACAAGAAGTCAAATTGATAGGTATCTCTCCCTCAATAGCGTTATAGCTGAGGTTGAGGAACTTAAGTCGGTATAAACGACAAACCTCCGGAGGGATCTGACCCCGGAAGCCATTGCTGGCGAGGTAAAGATATTGGAGGAAGGAGAGATTTCCTATGGATGGTGGTATCGTGCCGACCAACTGATGATCCATTAGGTTCAGAGCGGTGACCCTTTCTTTGTGCCGGCGGCTACATCTTACACCAGTCCAATTACAGAAAGGCAGAGAGTCATTCCACGAGCTCATCACCCTGAATGGATCGTAAGCTATATGGTTCTTGAGGGAGATCAATGCGACTTTGTCGGGTGCATCTTCGGAGTACGCCGCCGTTGCCGGGGAAGACATTTATCTCGGGGGCATCAGCATGCATGTCAGAATGCTCAGAAATATGGGAATGCATGAACTGGTGCAGGCTTGTGAACAAAGTGCTCTCATTGTGAGGAATTACAAGATTGCGATAGAGGAGGAAGTTTAAGGTCTAGTGTGGGACGATGGAATTGCATTGGCATATTGATATTGGATCTGCCAAGGGCATCACAGGGAACTGAAAATAGCGCAATTTCCTCGCATGCGCTGCCCTGACAGCGATAGAAACATCCACATCGGAGACTTGATTGTCTGACTGCAGTTTGATGACTCGGAAAATAACAAAATTTTGCGGGAAATTTTGCTGCCGTCACGTACTGTTCATGTCATTCTAGTACTATCAATCAATGCGCTCCAGGACTTACTAGTCTTAGTCAAATTTGTATGAAAGAGGTGAGGCATGACTTTGCTAGTGTGAATGTGATTAGGTGATACAGGGACCTTTCTTATTACAACTTTATACCGTGTGGAATCAATTGGTTAACAAATCTCAGCCGTTGGATGACGGTAATATACAGTACACTATTCTATCTTAAGAATTTCGTGAGATACGGGACTCGCTCTTATAGAAATTACATTAGGATACATAGTCAATATCATCGCTCTATTCTACACGCTAGAAACAATCGAAAAGCCGTGGCTTCAGCATGTGAGTGACGTGGTCCACCGTTTCGATAGATGGCAACTTAAAAGGTTGCGAATTCTTGTATCTGTCGCATCGTGCTCCGCCAAAAACGAGTCATCGCACCGTGTAAACTGGGATGAGTGAATTATTGCATCACTTGAGGCAATGTTAGATCACACACGGACATGCGAAAGGGGTGGGTGTGGTTATAATCTCCCTACGCTTTCTTCGGTGGTGGTAGTTTAGTCTCCAATCTAGAACTCGTGTAGGAATGAATGACGTGCTTATTTTACGGTCGACCGTCGATTCAAGTTGCTCGGGTCTTCTGAGATATTCTCCATCCACAGTAAGTCAAGATTCCTTTGAAATGCCATGGCACACTGGAGGAACGTGTTTGTTTATTTAAGATTGTCCCCACGGTATTTGTCACTCACTGGAGCTTTTTCGACTAGAATGCGTCCCACTCGCAATTGTGCAGCACTAGGCGGGGCATCGACTTTATTCATGTAAGCCATAGTCAATCCTTTGCTAGGAAAGAATTAAGCAGGCTTTTCCCAAGGAAGAAGGATCTTGTTTCCTCAGTCACCAGTTTCGCACGATTCGTGATGCTTTCCGCTCTTTTCCGAGGCAATTCCTTGCTCGTTTGGTGCCCACTAGATCGGATCAACCACAATCGTCGATCATGCGAGCGCTATATGAGCCGCATATATGGGTGGTACGTGATCGATGGGTGTGATCTGGCCTGGATCTGAATCAAAAGTACCCTTTTTACAAAGATGGACGTAACGGCTTAAAATGACTTCTTTATCTTCTTAGAACTCAGCTTTAAGCATAAACTAGGAAGAGTGAACTTTGAACTGACATGCTCAAGAACGAGCTGAGTTGGCAAAAAATCAAATTCTGTGAAATTTTTTTCAATAATCAACATGCAAATTTCAGTGCTGAGACGAATTTTCGATAATCGAAAGTTTTCCGCATTGCCATTCAAAATGGTTTGGCAATCGTGCTTCGGCATCTGGAAATTGAGAACTGGAGGTGATCAATGTCTCGAGTAAAAGGTATGTTATGCCCTCAAGGATTAGTCTCTCAGTCAGAATAAGGTTCTCATTTTTGCAATAAATATCGTTACTATAGACAAGTAAATATTAGTAAATGTGCAATTCACATGTCCAGGCTATAAGGATGAAGATGCAAAGGGGTGTACTTTTCTGATTGAATAAAGTGGGGTGGTTTATTCAACATTGGATCTCCGAAAGTAAGAAATGAACACGAACGAGCTAAATGCCGAGTTTATTAAGAGCTCAAGGTAGATGAATAATTCTCCTGAGTATGCTTCTTCTTTTGTTAGGATTCTCACGGTTTTTGCCTACTCGGCGGGTGAACAGAGTGGAATACAGTTTGAGATAATTTTTTCGATGACAAAAGAGCATAGTAACTAGCATTTTGATTTCTAAAATGAATTAGTAAGTTTCTGATACTAGTCTATCCATGCAGAATTCAGTAACTCTTTATATGCGCAAGTAATCATCTCTCGACTCTTCCATCAAATTTGCCTTCTGATATGAATAAACTGAGCCGTCGAATATCCTGGTTTAGCTAATGCAAGCACTAGGAAAAATCCTCGTCCACTCCACAGCAACTGGATAGGGATCCATCTCTCTCAGAACTCTCAGAAGACTACAAGAACAAGGTTCATTCATAGAAGGGAAGTCGCCTGTCTGATAACCTCCCTAAGAGAATAATCATCTCTCCCTCCGATGACGAGAAGATAGTTCTCTATCATATGTTGACCTACTATCTGATTCGTGCTTCTTGGATCGACTCTCTTCCTTCCTCTCATAATCGTCTCTTGATCTAGGCTTCGTATCATCGTCATCATGCCGTCTCGATCTCTTTTCTTCTCTCCTGTCGTAATCTTCTCTCCTTCTGGGCTCGTGATCATCATCATACCTTTTAGTCCTTTCTTCTTTCCTGTCCCGGTCTTTCATACCTCGCTCAACATTGTCATTATTCCCGTCCCTCCTGAAGTTCTTATCCTCCCTCCTATCAAACCTCCCTCTTGACTTTTGTTCAAAATCATCAGGATCGTGCCTTCTTGATTTTCTGTGCTCCTCGCCTTCACGGTCTGCCTCCCTCTCCTTAGCAGTGAAACTCGAATCCATACTTCGCGACTTATGGCCATCTCGCGCTCTAGATTCAGGAAGACCGTTGCGTGAGAGACCCCTAGACCTTTTCTCTCCCCTTTCTGGACCATCAAACTTGTCATGACCCCACTGCCCATCCTCATCCTTGGCACCCCAGCCAGTGTTAGCAGCTCTCTGTTAATAGAAGATCACAAAAAACGAATCCGTCAAATGATAGACAGTAAACATGCTTGAAAATACATAGAATTTGCTTCCAAATAGAAAACTCAACACAACACAACAGATAAGTTAACATCTCTACTAGCGTTCTGATTAAATAGACAGATTAATGGTTCCCAGCTTGGCACGAACAGCAGTCACAAAAAGGTGTTTAACATTGTTCAGAATCAGGAGCCCCATAAAAATTTTATCCACCAATGTGTAAATTGCCAACTGAATATATTATATACAGAGAAAATCCATGAACTCTCATAGATATGTATATATATGTTCGATCAGACCGTAACTCGTTAAATTTAAAAACAAGATCATTGCAATTTGACAATCAGAAAAGGAAGGAAGAAAAACCTTTCAACTCAAGCCATCCATTTCCTTGCCTCCTAAACCAAACCAGAAGAAACAAGAAAGACTAGAAAATTCCGATACTTTCTAGCTCCAGCCAGTAAATTTGGTATTGCAGCAAAGGGATCACAAAAGAGATTATACTATCTACATCTTCTCCAGTGAAAAGAAAGTCTGAACCAACAGACTTGAATTCAAGGTGCTTCAAGCGTATTTCCTCGGCCAGATTCCAGAAGAATAAGCATCTCAAGTGCATCCATTATATGTTCCAAGAAAGCATGATAATGGTAACATCAAACTGACATTAAAGCATCTTACTTGCTCATCATGTGAAAATTTGCACCCAGCTCCGCGAGTGCACTCGCCTCTTTGGAAAGCACGGCACACGCCCCGTTCTGCCCTCTTTCTCTGCTCTTCCTCCTCATCCTCTTCTTCCTTCTTCTTATAGCTGCTGACATGGTCTACTCTTATAATTCTACCCAGTACTGATGCTCCATTCAGATTATCTAACCATCAATCAGAATCACGAGAGCTTAAACAATCAGTCTAAACCAAACTCAAGATAACCAGCCAGTAAGCACAACCGTGCATGTACATTGGTGGAGAGAGAGAGAGAGAGAGAGAGAGAGACCAACCTACGGCAAGGTTTGTACTCCGTTGATCCTCGTATGCAATGAATGCAAAGCCTTTTGATTTACCAGTACCCTTGTCTCTAACTAGGTTTACATCGACGATCTCTCCGTACCTTCAGAAACCAATCAGGAGACTAATTAATGAAAAAGAAACGTCAAAATCATTTTCAAAAGCTGTAATGAAGACTAAAAATAAACATGCATGACGTGAATATCTGTATCCATTAATAAGATGATGAGGCAAGAGATCACATTGAAACAGCTTTATCTGGCCCTTGATAAAGGAACTGAAGAAAAGCAAATATCAATCACAGTTCCACTAAAAACTTGATTTCACATATTGCAAGACATCAATTCAAAAAAAATATGATTAAATCTTCAAAAACTGTAAATACTACACTACTTGGGAAACCAAAATATTCGAGGCCCTAGGCTGTCACCAATGCTAAAAAATTTCTCCACTCCACACTCTCCGCAGCCTGGACTGAGTATGCCAACTAATACAAAGAATCGAAACATTGCAGCAGCTGGTGATTTCCCAACCCACACATATCAGAACTCCACATATTAAAGCCTGGAAATCAGCTAAGAATGCAGGACAGATCTATAACATGCGATGTGAAATGTCTAAGTGCTCATGAAAAAAAAAATTAGAGATGATTGGGCAAAATGTCATCATGCAAGTCCGAAATTCTGGTCCTCTCGACACCTCACAAAGTGGCAAAGTCGAGTCATTTACTTGAATTGGGTCGTTTCAAGTCACCTTCTTATCACAGTTTGTAAAAAATAACTAGATTTTCTTGTTCCGTTTCGAAGGTCATCGAGGATCTTTGACTCCACAAAAGAAGCAGCCAAAGTAAGAGGCAAACTTACTGGGCAAAAACCGCGAGGAGATCGCCTTCGGTGAGATCGAAGGGAATGCCGCCGACGAACACGTAAGCAGAGTCCTTGTATTTGGCATGCCACGAGGCTTCGTCCGATATCCCCAAGGCCGCTTCTCTGCTGTTTATCTTCTGGATGCGTTTCACTAAGGTCAGTGGATTCATGTCGCTTCTCTTGCGATGTCTGAGGAACGAGCAGCGGTTCTATCTCCCGCTCTCAGCTCTACGGCCAAATCCTTCACCGTCGAGTTCACTGAATACGCCGATCGAACGAATTGATCACGAGAAGCAGCAAAGCTACAGCGGAACGTAACAGAACACGAAGCGAGGATGAGAAAAAGGACCGACGGACTGCGAGATTCGGATTGAAATGGACTAGAGGACAGCACGATCAGTTCCCCCGGGGGTGGAATTTAGGGTTCGAAATGGGCGCAAAGAAAAAAAGTTGAGGACTTACGGTGCGAGGTTGCCGAGCTGCCGCCGCTAGTAGTGAGGCGCGACGGCCATAAAACCACCGATCTCGGCTCGTGTACGAAGGCCGAACGCGCACCGATTCGGCGGAGGCTCGCGCGCGAGAGAAGGCGGTGCGAGCCAAAAGGAAAGGGGAGAGAAGAGGGAGCTCAGGCTCTCCGACGCGTGACACTTATATGCCTTTAGAAGAGATACGCCAACATTACGGGGTTTAAACATTTCGAGATAAAAGATCAGCAACGAGGAATTATGTGGCGACGGATAACGAAGAAAGAATTTAAGCTCTGTTTATTTTGTAAAAAATAAATAATTTAAAAATAAAAATTCGGATCGTTTGAAGAACAAATAAATAAACACGTTGAAAGTACTAAAATTTGTCGTGCAATTGAATTTTAAAATTTTTAAAAAGTGCGATCAATACGAAAATACAGTTAAGTTCTAAAACTTTCAAAAAGTATAATAAAGTTTTGAAATTTGTTAATATTTTCCTTAGTCAAGTTGGACGAAGTTAAGGGAATGTCTTGATTGTACCAACTTGACAAATTTATTTGAAATTTCTCTCAACTCCAAAGGGATCGTGGATATTTTCAATTAAGAGCGTGCACGAGTAAAGACCTGATTGACCTAGAAATAATTGATAAACGATCTATACTACAGACAAATTTAACTTATTACAACTTTGTTACGATAAAATGAACCATTGAATAACTCATTATGGCTTGTCCACCGCGTTACAACAAATGAATTATGTTCCGACTTGTTAAAGCGCAATGCATTACAAAAAAACACAAAATTGCCACGACAAATCGAATTGTGACGTGACCAAATCAACTTAATTACGATAAACAACATGTCCTTGCGCGATACTACATTTTCTATTCGTATTATAATATAAATGGGTTCAATTACAATGCACTGTACAATTTCTTATGATTAATTCTAACAAACTTACCACCGTCTAGCTTAAACAAGTAACGAACGACCAAAATCCTCGTCCTTTTTGTCACTTCATATACATGTATATATGTGTGTGTACTTTAGAAATTTGATCTCCAATCGAGTTGCATTCGCTTATCTTGTTTGGTCGAAATGGGACGCTCCGGGCCGCAGCCGGTGGAAAGAAGCTGAGGAACCCCGGGGACCTCTAGAGCTGCCCCAGGAGAACGAAGAAGCCGAACGCATTCGGATCGGTCCGGAACGGGGTTCCCGGATCCCCTCGACCCAAGATTTCAAAAGTGAAACCGGAAATTCTTCTCCTCGCCCCGATGGCGGCCGGCCCAAGGAAAGTCTGGGCACCTCCATTTTCAATTTACCGTCACGTGGGCGGGCCTGGGGCCGAGGATGGACCCAACAATTGCGGGTCCGTTTGAAAAACTTGAAAAAAAAAATCCAAGGAGCCGATCCGGCGGGAACAGCCAAAAAAACACGATCGCTTTTTGTTTTTTTTTTTCAATTTTCAATTTTCAATTTTCAATTTCTTTTCACTTCTTCTTCTCGGGGCAGGAAAGCGAAAGACAATGGAAATGGTAATGGCAGGCTTCGGTTTTCTTTGTCATCTTCTTGGGTGCTCGTTTTTTCAGCGATATCATCAACATCATCACGAGGTCGGCCCTCCACTGAGCTGTACCACCAAAAAAAAGTCTCTCTCTCTCTCTCTCTCTCTCTCTCTCTCTCTCTATCCGTACCTAATAATGACGCGACACGCTCACCCTCCTGTTTCCCTCCACTCTCTCTCTCTCTCTCTCTTCTTTTCACTTTGCCGTTCGCTCTCGCTACTTCCAGATTCGGAGACGCGTTTCTCCGTTCGATTCAAGTTCCGATACCGAGCTCCGCCGTCGCGGTCGGCCCGGCGTTTTTCCTCGCTGTACTCCGACAGGATTCTCGTGAGCTCCGTCCTCCATTTTTTACGCTTCTTGTCTCCGGTTTCGCGAGTGCGCATGCCTGTGTGTGTACGAGAGAGAGAGTTGGATGTTGTAAGAAATGCCGTTTTGCGGGATGGGAGAATTGTCCGAGGGCAGGTAATCCGAGCTGTGGGGCTCTCCTCCTATTTGTGCTCCGTTTGGTCAGACAAGCATCGTTGACCGGGCGCTTTAAAGGGTTATGCTATACGTATTTGCCAGCGCGTTCCTTTACTTGTGCTCCTTAGTTATGGTTCTCAGATGATTTTGGTTGTGGACGCTATGATCCGCATGTGTCAGGGTAACCGTGTCATTGCTCGAGCCCGGTTTAGTGTAGACGTCGGTGCCATTCAGATTGGCTTCATCCCACTGCCAAGTGAGCTGCACTTTGTGCATGTTCCTGGCCCCCGGGAGAGCGACGTAGGACCCCTTCCATTTTTACGATACTAAACTGTCAAAAACAATCATATCTACGACGAAAAAACTTCGGCCACCTAATTTCATCCTAATGCAAACGGTGAATTACGCGATGCTTGTTGTTTGAGGGCGAATTCCTTTTTTTTAGATACAGAGATTGAATTATGGATGACCGCACGAGTTTTATGTTGACTGTGGCACCAATGTGGGTAAGTATACTGATTGCACGATATACTGCCTATGCCAGGTAATTTTCTGGAGTGCTCTCTAATGAGAGAAAATGTCTCGTTTGTCTAAGGACATCGATCCGGCATTCCAAGGTGCAGGAACGAAGGGGTATCCTTACAAACAATTTAGTTTTGCAAGTTCCTTACATATAACATGCGCAGTTTCTCCTTACAAATTTACGATATTGCTGATTCGAGGCATTTTGCTGGTTGATTTTCCTTTTCAGTTTGCTCGATTAATACCTATCGGTGTCACTAGTTTCGTCGTTGTAATATAATTCTTCAGGGACACCGGAATTTCTTATTCCACAGATTTGTTTTAATGTCTTGTGATCATGTTTTTCGTTTGAATAGTTGGTATCATCCTTAATGGCGTTATATATTCAGTGGTTTAGAGATCTGGTGCATCGAGAATCTTCACTTAGTTCGCATCCCAAGGGCTTCACATGGGAAATTCTATTCTGGGAGTGCGTACATAGTATTGGAGGTAAGCCTTTTGCCCTCTTGAGCCTGCTCTTCTGCAAGTTATTTCAAATTTTTGACCACTGGCATTGAGGATAGAACAAAGGATGGAACCTAATTTCCTCCTTTCCTTTCAAAGTTTTGAGGACTTAAGCAGCTTTCCCTCGTAGTATGCAAAGTCGTCAAGAAAAAATAATTCCCTTATTTGACTATATACACATATTTATTTTGAAATGCTATACCCCTGCCATGTGCAACTGCAAGAAGCCTGGCATCAACATGGCTATTCATTCATCTTCTTTGTTTGTACATCATGAGATTGACAGTTCAATTTCCCCCCTTCATTCGAGACAGACAGTTGTGGGAAAGAGTGGCTCTCCTCAGCATAGCATTCACTACTGGCTAGGAACCGACGTTAAGGAGGTACTACTAACTTTCTTACGTGTCGAAAGTTTCAGAAACCTCACTTTTGGTTTTTTATTACCATGTGCTGGTAGAGAAATTTAGGGTGCATAGAAGAAATGCCAATCACCCTTAAAGGTCATGAAAGTATGATATTTTGAGTAGGCCAGCTGTTTTCCCCTGCCTTTTTCCAAGTGAAAGAGAAGAGGTTGTGTGAATGTGAGAGGAACTGCTCCGAAACTCCACGACCTGGTCTGTGGGCTATAACCATCTCTAGAAGTGGGGAATGACGGGAAAGTATCTGAGTTCATGTACCTCTACTATATGGCACTGTTAGAAGATGCACGTGCAAACCAAAAACAGGCGTAGTTTTTCCGTTCTCATATCCCTGTTTTGTGTCATGTTTTTCCTTACAACTTTGCAGGATGATCTGGCTCTGGCATCAGATAAAGCCCTTGAATTAGATGAAGCCCTAGGGTCTTGTGCTGTGCAATATAGGGAAGTTCAAGGCCAAGAAACAGAGAAGTTCTTGTCCTTCTTCAAACCGTGCATTATACCCATCGAAGGAGTGTACAAGTCAGAAACAGGAATTTCGAATGGGGAAAAGTACTGCATCAGCTTGTTTGCATGCAAGGGAGAGCATGTTGTTCATGTTAAAGAGGTAAGCTCTGTTGAAATTGGTGAACAGTTACAGTAAAATTCTCGGTAGCTGCACTGGCCTAAGATTTAAGTCATTCTTCTTCATTTGATGAGAAATAAGCTACAGCAAAAACTAGTAGTGTTATGTTATAAAAGAGATGTCCTTGGAAAATGACAGCTAGAATATCCCAAGGGCCATGTAAATTATCTAGCGTATTAGGTGATAGTATGCTCACAATAAGGGACTAGTGGGACATGGACAGTAGAAGAATTGACCAATTTTGATTGTTGCAGGATTTTACCGTCATGTTTCATCCTGGGTAGATGCAAATATTCTCCGATGTGCAGTGCACTCTAGTGTTGAATTTATGCTTCCATTGTGTGCAGTGACCATTGACCCGTATATACTCTTAAGTTAAGAACTCTCTCTTGGTTCACTTTTTGAGCAGGTTGCATTTGGTCGGTCATCCTTGAATCACTATGATGTGTTTATATTGGACACCGCTTCAAAAATATTTCTTTTCAGTGGGTGCAACTCTAGCATACAAGAACGAGCTAGAGCTCTGGAAGTTGTTCACTACATTAAAGAAAATAAGCATCATGGAAACTGTGAGGTGGCAACCATAGGTTAGATCTACTTACTATCTCTCTCTCTCTCTCTCTCTCTCTCTCTCACAGAATGATCTGCCAGCATGAGCTGATTTAATGCTGCAGAGGATGGGAAGTTTGTTGGTGATGCTGACGTCGGCGAGTTCTGGAGTTTCTTTGGTGGCTATGCTCCTATTCCTCGAGATTCACCATCTGCATTCCAGAAGCAGGAAATTGTTCAATCTGTAAAATTATTCAGGTGACTAGTGCAATAATGTTGAAAATATTTTGCCATGACTGATTTCTGCTCTTGTATATTTGGTTCAAATAATAGCGCAAAATCTGTAACTGAGAGCAATAGTATAAGAATCATCTGAATTTACTAGCTAAGTGTGCAAACAATTTCTGCTTAAGTACTCAGTCATTTTGAGCTTTTAGTCTTCATGAAGGATGAGATGAATTAATTTGAACAAAATGGAAGTCATGTGTAGGTTGGGCCATAACTACAAAGTAGATAGCATGAGCATGCTAAGAAGGAGATATCCTTATCCATATGTTCATAAAATCCACTGAAATAAAAATATACATGTAAAGTGTTGTAATTTGAAGCAGATTGCTGTAATGGGAATATCTTATGTGAATTATCATTAAGTATGAAAAGAAACATAGAGATATACATATGTGGGCAAAAAGCATACCGTTGCGTCATCTGCACTAAATTATTTGTGATTGTCATTCTTGTCATTTTTAACTCCCTACGTGGTGCTCATGCATCCTAGTGCAGGATAATGACTCGGGGGAAACTATTTGAAGTAGCAAAGGAGCTATTGAGCCAAGAATTGCTCGACACAGATAAGTGCTATTTGTTGGACTGTCACACCGAGATTTTTGTATGGATGGGCAGGTGCACCTCAATGATGGAACGGAAGTCATCGATTTCAGCTACAGAAGTTAGTCTCTAAGTCTGATTCCAACCCCCCCCCCCCCCCCTCCAAAACAAAAAAGAAAAGAAAAAAAAAATCTCTGGAAGCTATAGAAATCTGAAATTTGACGAGTGCAGATGAAAATTCAAAATGGACTTAGGATTAAAAATATAAGACGCTTTGATTTCTTGTGCATAAAACTTCCAAATAATCAGATTTCTAGTTGTATCTTCCATTCCCTCATACCAACCTAATCATCGCACCATTGATCAGCTGATATATTTGATCAATTTAAAGTAAAATTCCTTTAGCAAGCCAGGGCTGTTCTTCAGACAGAAACTCTTTTGGTTGGGAAACTACTAAAAGATGCTTGCTAACAATTATCCCCATATTTTTTGTGCTGAGGCAACTCATCTGTGAATGCGTGTTTTAGGATTTTCTCCAAAATGAGGGCAGATCAACAAGGACTCATGTGACCTTATTAACTGAAGGATTAGAAACTGCCAGGTTCAAGTCACACTTTGTAAATTGGCCTAAGAAAGAGGAACTGAAGTTGTATGAAGAAGGTCGAGGGAAAGTAGCAGGTTAAGTACCTGATGAAAGAAATTGTTTTGCAGAAGCATTCAAGCTCTTCAGATATACCAACCTTTACTCTAATTTTTCCTGTTCAGCAATGTTCAAGCAACACGGTTATGATGTAAAGGAGCTTTTAGAAGATGACCATGAGCCACTTCTAAACTGCAGAGGGACAATTAAAGTAAGTTTTGGGTTTAGAAAAGCTTGACTGCCCCTGTTGATTGTGAACACAAACTTGACATGGTTCAACATGTTTTCTTTCAATGACCTTTTCTGTTGCTGTATACTTCAGGTCCTGCAGGTCAATAGCGGTGAGGCATCCCTTATTCCGCTTCCAGATCAGTCAAAACTTTTCAGTGGTGATTGCTATATTGTGCAGTACACTTACCCTGGAAAAGGAAGGGACGAGAATCTATTCTATGCTTGGTTTGGGCGTGCTAGTCAATTGGTGAGCATTTTTTTGCTTAACTTTTGGTGTTAGAGACTGTCTCATCCTTTATTTGAAGTTTCTATACAAGAGCTTTTGTTCTCTGTCCTTAAGTACAAATAACGTACCTTTACTTCCTGAATTAACTGTTTCTGCTGCTTGTAGGAGGATAGAGTTGATGCTCTTTCTCATATGTATGCCATTGCTGATTCAACCAGGGGGTTTCCAACTTTGGTTAGTTTTAATTCTTCATTCTCGCATCCTTAGCCTCTGTTTGGGAAGATGGGAAAAATGCGGGGAATGAAAGTGGACTAAAAATATAGGAGAAATTGTCAAATTTATGTGATGTGAGGTGGAGGGAAATTCAAATATTAGCCAGATTTACCTCTCCCACCAATCTACTTTATATAGTACCCTTAATGAATATGGATTTTGAGCCTTTCGTAAAGTATCACAAGTTTCACGACCCCCAGATTTGGATCAGTTCTTACATAGTTCTTTTAGGTCATGTATTCACCTCTAACTTGCTTTTATGTGACAGGCTCAGGTTTATCAGGATAATGAGCCAGAACAATTTTTCTCGATTTTCCAAACATTAATTGTTTTCAAGGTTAGGACACCTGTGTCTTTTATATTGTTAGATTGCATAATACATTCTTTGAGGTTGGCTTTCTATATAAGCTATAATCATCAGTTTCTGTTATTGACCTGTTGGCTTTTCACTAGGGAGGTAAAAGTTCAAGGTATAGGAAGCTAATAGCTGAAACAGGCATGCCTGATGAAACTTTTGATGAGACAAAGACAGCACTATTCCGTGTCCAAGGAAAGAATCCAAATAACATGCAAGCCATCCAAGTTGATCAGGTAAATTTAATCTTTTGAAGTTTTCTGATGGCGTCAGAGACCAGTTTCCTGTAATCCATGCCTTTAGTGCTCTTTTGAAATATATATATCGAATAACATGCAAGCCATCCAAGTTGATCAGGTAAATTTAATCCTTTGAAGTTTTCTGATGGCGTCAGAGACTAGTTCATGTAGTCGATGCCTGTAGTGTGATGAGGGGTATGCCCGTTCTTTAAATGTGTGTGTGTGTGTATTTCTGTCTTCCTTGCAAACAAACATTTATATGTATAGCGAAAATAATGGTAAATGTAAAGTATATGATGCTCCTTTCTTTTAACAGCAGGTTCTCTAACATTCCGCATACACTTCTGAAGCATGAGAGCTTGTGATTGCTGCATCCTGTTAATGTATTCAATTACCTACCATGTCTAAGATTTCACTGCTTCCTTTTTTTTTTTTTTTTTTTTTCTGTTTTTATGATTGGCTCTGTAAAAGCAGCAGTTATGTGAAAATAATGTTATACAACTTAACCTAATATTGTGCAATGATTTTGGCTCTCTTTTTTCTTTTGGTTTCGTCTTTAAATTTACTTTCTGAATTGAGGATACACAAACAAATTGATCTTGCTTTTGAATGTGGACTGCAATGGAATTGTGATTTTCTTTAAGATTCGTGTATGTGTCATATCCAGGCCTCTTGGCCCTCATATTGATCATTAGTTACTTTTCTTTTGTAATTTAGTACATGAAGCTGCATTTGATCTTGTTTTGTGAGTGTTATGTATTGATGACATGTGCCTTAGCAGGTTTCAAGCTCCCTCAATTCATCTTATTGTTACATCCTCCAGACTGGATTTTCTGTCTTCGCTTGGATTGGAAATTTATCTTCAACTGAAGATCATGAACTCCTAGACCGAATGATTGAAATCATAAATGTAGGCAGATGTTCTTTCTGTGTTCTCTGATGCTCAAATAATGCTAGTTAAGACATGCTCTCTTCCATTTATACTGCTTTCATTTGCAGCCCACATGGCAACCTGTGTCTATAAGGGAAGGAAGTGAACCAGATATATTTTGGCAAGCATTAGGGGGAAAGACTGAATATCCAAGGGAAAAAAAGGTGAAGCAATACATAGAAGATCCACACTTGTTCGCAGTGACTCTAATTGAGGGTAGGCAGCGCATTGTTCTCTCATTTCTTGTAAAGATAAAGTAGAAAAGCTATTCAGATGATTATCCTGGCATTGGCTGTCATGTCTAATTGCATTTATGGTTCTGGGCTGCTTGGACGCAAAATCTCCTCGCAGGTGATATCAAGGTATGCAAGCTGTATGTCTCTAAAAATGTGTAATCTATTAAATAGTTCATTGAGCCATTTCCCTTCTTAGATTATGTATTTTGCACATGAAACCTCATTAAAGAAAAAGAAGAAAGTAAAGAAAAATTGTTTTACAGATTACATTAGAGACTTTGGTCTTTAGGCCTTTGGGTAATCATCTCTGGTTCCTATCTGAACACAACCTGATTAATTATATCAACCACAACTTGTCAGTTTATGAGTTCAATGATGACCTAAAGGAAATTGCAACTGGTCCTGCGAACTCATCTAGCTTCAGAAACTATCAGAATCAGATATTAATATCTATTTGAAAATGATAAAAGGTGCAGCTGACAGCTCTATTGTGGGAACCAAATAACTGAAGCTTAAACAATGAACAAGTTGTTTTTCTTTGATTAGTGTAATATTCTTAAACGTGTTTGACATATTAATTAGAGATCTTTGCATCTTAGAAGCTAGACACCCTTACTACGTGGCTTTTGAGTTGGAGCACGACATATCCAAATTCAATATTGGCATATTTTGGAGTACATTATTCTATGGTATTTTCCGATACTCTTTCAGAGCTTGAAGGATATTTTCAAGTTCTGGCCAGTGGCTGCTAAGTGAATAAACAAATACAAAATAAGTATTTCATTTGTAGTTATGACTTATTATCAGAACACGGTAGGAAAAATATTCGGAAATCGCTGCTACATATATAGTCGAGAAAATCTCATAGGTGACATTTTCTCCTGAAGATCAGAGCATCTTAGGTTGCCTAGGAAATTTCTAGGTGAGCCAGCAGATGCCAAAATGATTATGTGATTTTCATTCTAGTTAAACATTGATTTTAATTTTCGCAGAAAGATAGAATTGCTTTATCTTGACACACACAGATTCTGTTAACATTGTGAATAACCTTCAATTTGCACTTTCTACTTCAGCTAAAAGAAATATACAACTTCGCACAAGGTGATTTGACCACTGAGGATGTTCTCATATTGGACTGCCAAAGTGAACTTTATGTTTGGATTGGGCGCCTGTCTAGTGTTACATCAAAAGAAGAAGCTCATACTCTTGGCCAGGTTTGCTGCTTCGTAATTACTTTCTTGCAGATAATCTCAACTGTAACGTTATTTAGTTGTAATGTGTTAGGCCCATGTTCACCATGGTGCATTCTGCCAACTAATTGGATTTCTAGCTTTCATACATTGATTCATTATGTTGAGAAACTGCTGCGCAATTCAGCCTAGATGTAACTGGTTGTGACAGTGCTTTTGGATTGTGTAATTCGTATCTTGCTTTTGTGCTTCTAGCACATTGGAAGGACTCCAAGATTATGACTTGTTTTCTATAGTAATGGCATATTGCATGTTCTGGTTCTTTTCATCACCAGCCTCTCACTTGGAAATGGCAGAAATTTCTTGAGATGGACATTTTGTCTGAAGGACTTCGTCAGGAGACTCCGATGTACATGGTTGTTGAAGGACAGGAGCCTCCATTCTTCACTCGCTACTTCTCATGGGATCCGTCACAAGCAAATGTTGGTGATTTTGTCACATTAGAAAACTCAACTTTTTCATCATAAGATGTTCATAGTCGCTTTCCAGCTTTTAACTAATGTCTTCCATAGATGCATGGCAACTCATTTGAGCGGAAACTTGCTCTACTCAAGCGTGGATCACAACATTCTGAAGTACGTCTGTTACGAGACCTGTTGCAATTTATGCTGCCTGCAACTTTTTGTATGCGCAAATTGTTCTTTCTCTGGAGCAGGAACTAAATACAAGAATAACGACGCTGTTTTTAAAGCTGGGATTACTTGCAATTAGCTAATATAGCTTGGGGCATTAATCAGCTTAAGGAAATCACTGAAGCTTACAGACTATGCTTGACAAAGAATAGTCTTCAAATTCTGTGCCAACAGTTGCAGTTGAGAGTTTCATTTCCATCGATTCTTCTACATTGTATAGGTATCTGTGAGAAATTCATGGCCTGCAGGCTCCAGAGGGGGCACCCTGGAAGGTTCTAGAAGAAATTCAATCAGTTCTAATGGGCGGGGGAAAAGTGCATCGCCTCCTCTTAATGTTCTAGGTACTAAAAGTTGGGCTTCAGAAAACCAGCTTCCTCACAGCCCTAGTCCAGTTGAGGTGAAGCTGTTCACAGGATCTTCTCCTCAGAATGGAAGTTCTGGTACTTAAAAGCTTCGGCACCCTCTGCATCATGAAGCTTAGTAGTAGCTATACTTTTTGAAGTACATGACAGCGCATCAATTGTGACGTAGTCCAAGAAAGGATCATGAATATGCATTTTACTAAAGATTAATAGATATTCACTAAATGAAAGGAAAGAAAAGGCCTTAACCTGTCCATGACCTGCCATGAGTTTAGATGGATCCCTCTTAATGATTTTTGACCTATTAACTCCCACCAGAAGTGAATGCTTATGACCCTTTAATCACTTGATCTGATAATCTTTATCCAAGTGGTCTCTTCACTGTGATTTCAAATCGCCCACTTGCAATATTTAGAGTATGCAATATTTAGAGCTGGGCCAGATTTACTTCTTCTTTTTCCGCATTTTCATTAGTTGGAACTGGAATCTACTTGTTTTTGTCCCTTTGTTTTTTTTAAGTATTGATAAGCTTCTCCACATGTCTGGGCAGATGATTCATCGGCATTTGCTTGGTCTCCTGCATTACAGCCAATGGTGCCTCCTGACAATGTTAGTGCTGACCAGGTTGAAGGAAGTGATGCTTCCAACAATTTGTCAATATACCCATATGAACGACTGAAAGTGAGATCAATGGACCCAGTTACGGGCATTGATATCACAAGAAGAGAGGTATAGTCTGCCCTACGCAATGGCACAAAAACAGTTAATCCATTGTCACCTCTATCCTACTTTCTTATTCTTGACCAAGCTATAAGATACAGAAGTTTTGCTCCTCAATTTAGTTCCTTTGGGCTGGAGCTATTATTAAACTTATTGGCCTTTTGGGCATTCACTCGGATGCTCTGTTTTGAGAAATTAAACATAGTTTCACAACTGTTGTGATTTTCTGTCTGTATCATCTGAAACATGACAATATCCTATCAGGAGCAGTTATTCGTGTCTCTACTACTCTCAATCTCATGGCTTGACACGTCGGTTTTCTAATATCTATGTCGTTTTGCTATTATGTATGAATCAATCTAGTCTGAGAACTGAAGCATGGTCATCTTTCTGGTGATTTTCAGGCATATTTATCTGAAGACGAGTTTCGAGAGATATTTGGAATCACGAAACAGGCTTTCTATCAGCTTCCTAAGTGGAGACAAAATAAGCTGAAAATGTCTCTCCATCTGTTTTAGACAGCAAACATTAGATGCGCCCTTTGCAGGTCTTCTAACTGTTGCAGATATAACGGAGTATATTTCTGATATGAGTGGTGGGGCTGCTTCCAGGTTATAGTATCAAATGGTTCACTCATTTGAGTCTGGAATTAAGCTTGAGGATCAATGTGTCATGAACATTTAATGGTCCCTATGTAGTTGAATGTTGGATGGAAGAGCCTCTCATTTACTTTTAGGTGACACTAGCAGGGGACAGTTAGTTGAGATCGACATGAAAGGCAGATTTTCTTATGCCGTCGAAATATTCTTTTCTTTTTGCAGTACATTAGAGGATTATAACCTGAGATGCTGAATTGTTTGGCCCACAGATTTGTCTAATTAGATGAATTAACTATGGATGGAGAACGATGTTGGTCCTGATTGGTTTGGTGTTTACTTCTCTTAATAATTTTTAATCTGCCGAGATAAGCCCTCCTTAGCATGGTTATCTTTTTAAGACTTTAATATCCGAAACGATGTGTTGCATTCTTTTGGTCTTGACTCAACAACCGTGTCCTTTTATTGGTACATATTGGAGGGATTGTGATTGGTGATGCTGGATTGCTCCATTTTGGGTTCCAGTTCAGAGATGAAGCTTTTGAATGCCAAGAGCAGCTGAAAGACACTGATATCAAACAAGAGATCCCGAGCTGCAAACTTCACGGCAAGTCCCAATTAAGGTGCGAGGGTCCTGCATGCATTTCGTCATCCATGACATGACATTTGATGTGGAATTTTACGAAACCCTGGCAGTGAACTCGCACGATTGTAAAAGAGATCAGGACATAGGCTAAAGCTGGACCATAAGCGTCTTTCTCAGATGCTGTTGCTTGACGTGCACGATTCCTTTCATCTCTTATGGCTCCATCCGGGAGCTAGATTTTTGAATGCTTATGTTGTAACTGTGTTGTTACCAAGCAGTACCAGAGAAGAAGAAATTGACTCCAATGACTTGGCCAGTTTTTCGTGGTTGTACCACCATGCCTATGGGTGTGCCCTATCTTCTTCTCCACTTGAACCATAACCTGGAACTGGGAGGAAGACTTTTATATAGACCTAGACCCGACATCCGCATACGGCGCATGCTAGTGGTTGTCGTATCTGACAAGCAATGAGGATCGCATGTGAGACACTCCTCAATTTTAAACAAATTGCGTACTGGACAAACCTTCCCCAATCACTGGCGCAGTGTTTTTGACTTTTGATTTGGTAGGGGAATCATTCTAGTTCCCAAGGAAAAGCATCCCCCAGAATATGCTCCCCCCGAAATACGATCTTTCTGCTTTCAAGTTGGGGGGCTCCATCCCGAGCAAAAATTGGCCCACCTTCTCCGTCACCGTCCAACTCCTACGGTCCAGATCTTGCTGCGTCATCACAGCTTTATCTTCAGCTCAGCTCCCCCGGCGACCGTGACGTGGCCTTCTTTTTCTGCGCCAAATTAATGTGGAGCGTGCCGTGCGAAGAAGAAGAGAAAAATCGCAAGGAAAGGAACATGGTTTTGTCAGCAGAGTGTGGGGCCCAGTTGTTGCACCAACTGCCACGTGTCACTTTGAAATTGACTTTTCCGATGAGTGCAGTTTGTATTCTTGTCGTCTACGTTATAAAAGTTCTTGGCCCGGACGCCCTTTCATTATTCCTCGGCCGGCGATACGATCGCCTGTACCTTTTTCCCTTGTTCCATTTCCCTTCGTTTCTCCGTTGGTCGGAAGTATGAGGTCCCTGCGGCGATCGGCGCTCGCCCCGCTGTTCTTCCTCTTCCTCGTCGCCTCCTCCCAGTCTCTCCACCTGAATCGCCAGAGGAAGCACAAGATCGATGGGCCCATCAAAACCCTCGTCGTCATCGTCATGGAGAACCGCTCCTTTGACCACCTCCTGGGGTGGCTCAAGTCCACCCGGCCCGACATCGACGGCCTGACGGGCCAGGAGTCGAATCCCCTCAACGTGTCGGACCCGAGCTCGCCCTCCGTCCGGGTCACCGACGACGCCGTCTTCGTCGATTGGGACCCGGGGCACTCCTTCCAGGCGATCCGGGAGCAGATATTCGGGTCCAACGACAGCTCCTCCGACCCGAACATGAACGGGTTCGCGCAGCAGGCGGAGAGCATGGAGGAGGGCAAGTCCAGGACCGTCATGAGCGGGTTCAAGCCCCACCTCCTGCCGGTTTACACCGAGCTGGCGAACGAGTTCGCGGTGTTCGACCGGTGGTTCGCTTCCATGCCGTCCTCGACCCAGCCGAACCGGTTCTACGTGCACTCGGCGACCTCTCATGGCGCCACCAGCAATGTCCGCAAGGACTTGGTTCACGGGTTCCCTCAAAAGACGATATTTGATTCTCTGGACGAGAATGGGCTCAGCTTTGGGATATATTACCAGAATATCCCCGCTACCCTGTTCTTCAGCGGCCTGAGGAAGCTGAAGCACGTAACCAAGTTCCATAGCTACTCGTTGAAGTTCAAATCGCACGCCAAATTGGGCAAGTTGCCTAATTACGTGGTGGTGGAGCAACGTTACTTCGATATGAATGTCTTTCCGGCGAACGATGATCACCCGTCGCACGACGTGGCGCTCGGACAGAGGTTCGTGAAGGAGGTGTACGAGACGCTGAGGGCGAGCCCGCAGTGGAAAGAGATGGCCCTGTTGATTACTTATGATGAGCACGGCGGGTTCTATGATCACGTGCCCACGCCGGTCTCTCACGTGCCTAGCCCCGACGGCATCGTCGGGCCCGACCCGTTTTACTTCCATTTCGACCGGCTGGGCATTCGGGTCCCGACAATATTGGTCTCTCCGTGGGTCGACAAGGGTACTGGTGAGTTTTCGTGACTGGAGTTGCTTCGGCGTTCGTTCTGTGTGGCGGAATCAGGAATGTGGTGTTGGTTTTCTTTTCATTGAAAGATGAGCTCTTGTGGATTATATGTTGCTTGAGGCGTTAGTTAAAGAACTTTAATCAATACCATAAAAAAAGATTTTAATCAAAAGCTTAAGCAATCCCGTGGAAGAGAAGACAGGTATACAAGATCTACTGAGACTTCATTTTTGAGCAAAAGTGGATGAGATGCTGAATAGCTCATTGTTTGTCCTGAACAGATGTTGTTGGATTTATGTCATCCTCACTTTTCATGTTGCCTATTCTTTGTAATTGACCTCGGATTTTGGTCTTCATGAGCTGGTTCTGATCATAACAGCTTGACCTTCAGTGATCATCCCGAGCCTCTCTGATCTATATTGATGCTCAGGGTCATTTCGATGGTGTCATTTCAAGATTGTGTGGTAGTTATGTACTTGTTTCCACCATAGATAGCTGAACTGTAATAGAACTAGTAATTGTTGCTGAAGCATGTTATTTGGTTTTTGCATAGTTGCAGTGTTGGAGTTGAATCTTTATCGCTGTACTCAGGGGTTTGTAAATTGCAACAGTGCTCTGAAAATATTTGCCTTTTCTTTTCACGAGGCTTGAGTGAGGATGATGTGTGATTCGATGAGTAAGTTTGCACATCACATAATTAAGTAACTTTAGCTACGAGCTCCCTTGGGTGAGAACTGTCTGGTTAAGCTGCATATCTCCTTTGAGACTGCCAAGATTGAACTTGATCATGCAATGTTAGATTGTTCGACTTTTTTTTTCTCTATGTTGGAGTTTTGCTCCTTTGAGGATTTGAATTAATTGTTTGGTGGTTGGTGCAGTGATACATGAGCCTCAGGGGCCGACAGCACATTCACAGTTTGAACACTCATCCATCCCTGCAACTGTCAAGAAGCTTTTCAATCTTAAGTCAAACTTCTTGACAAAGAGAGATGCATGGGCTGGCACGTTTGAGAGGTACTTCTACCTGCGTGACACTCCGCGAGACGATTGTCCAGGTATGTTTTATTTCCTTTGCTCGTAGTTCTTTGAGTGGATCGCACATCTGTCACAAGCATGATTTTATTTCTTTTTCAGATTTTGTTGGCTATTCCATATTTCCACGTCTCTTAGAGAACAGCTTTTACACATTTTTTAGCATGCTTAACCAGAAGATAATGCAACTCCATTCAGCCCTTTTCTATTGCATCTTAAGATACCTATGTCCACTGGCTTTCTACTTTAATTAGTTGTTGCTCTTAGGACTGTGAGTTGCTCATGTAAGTGACATTCCTAGATGATTGTTGTAATAAGAAAAGAGTTTCAGCTTTGAGGCTATTCTTTGTATTTCTTGGGAATAAGCCTTTGTCACATCCTGACAGTCCATTGTAAAACTGTACTTGTGATGTTCTTATTTCGAGAGAACAAATGATCGAAGGCCGATCTAACCCGGACTTATCTATGCAGAAACCCTTCCAGAGGTTACCACACAACTTCGGCCATTTGGGCCAAGGGAAGATGCTAAACTCTCCGAGTTCCAAGTTGAAATGATCCAACTCGCGCAACAGCTGAACGGCGACTACGTGCTTAACACCTATCCGGACCTTGGCAAAACCATGACAGTACGCCGAGCCAACAGATATGCGGAGGACGCGGTGAAGAGGTTCCTGGAAGCTGGAAGGGCTGCTCTAAGAGCTGGAGCCAACGAGTCTGCGATCATCAAGATGAGGCCATCCCTCACAAGCCGAAGCGCGGGAGGACATCAGAGCTGGTGCGAAGAGCTATGAAGGGATTTTTCTTGCCATCGCTGTCTGTATATAACCACCAGATCAATAGTGATGCTTCTGTTGTATGTATTAAGTTCAATGAGATCCTGCTACTATGGGATCTGCTCATTATTGGGCACTAATAGATTCAGGTGAAGTATAGTTAGAGACTGGCAAATGGAGACCATGAAAGACTCTCAAGAAATTGCAGTTGGCATTTTATGTACCCTATAAATCATAGTGGCAGTGCAGGTTTAGTGACATCAGGGCATGAGTCGAATTATCCGTACTTGGTTAGCAGCATGTTCAGATGACGAGTACTCCAATCTTAAATAAGGGCATTGAAAGTTTTAAAATTTGTTATGAAAATATAATTGAGTGCTAAAATTTTTAAAAAGTACAATTATGTATTAAAATTTGTTAAATTGATGTAATTAAGTTCTTTGGTTAATTTCGTTAAATTTGGTTAATAGAAAATGCTAATTTGGATTTTTTTTATTATTTTCTTTGATTAACGTGTTGTTGATGTGATTAATTTAAATAATATTTAGATTGAAATATTTGATTTGGATCAAAAGGATGTTGTTTTAGTTGTCCTTATAAGAGAGAAACTTTTAAAGAAAATAATAAAAAAAATCACGTCAACGTTTTTCGTTAATTAAATTGATTGAAATTAACGGACAAACTTGGTTACGCTAATTTAACTAGTTTGAGAAATTGTATTTTTTGAAAATTGTTGAATTCAATTGTACTTTTGTAATAAATTTATTCCAACAAATATCCGATGAATAGATGAAACATAACTATGAATATTCGGCGAATAGATGAATCTAAGAGATATGAGATTGCTCTGTTCTTTTCGTAGTTTCACATTTCGATTCGAGAATTACACCATGTTGGGTTGTTTCGATTCCAAAGTTAGTCATAGGTTATGGGATAAAGGGGAAAAAAAGAAACGAATGCCGTTCTGTGTTTTCCAGAGTTTCGTGTCGTTTCATTGCCGCCATTTCTGCTCTTTGTGAAGAGCATTTATTTTTTTGGTATGTCCTACTCTAACTCTTAATTCACTTTCAAATTTTTATCATGCCTTTTATAAAGCGTAATAATCGAAATTCACATTTGAAACTACATATCTCTATTCCTAACTTCCTTTGAAAAGGTGAAAAAGTGGGGATTCGAACTTCCCACCTTCCTTTTCTCGAGTAAAAACGAGTGCCCTCGGAACAAACTCCAGTCAAACTCCAGTCATTTTGAAGAGCATGGTCATATCAAACCGTCATTTGACTGGAGTCAAATTTACACGGGCGCCCATCGAAGACTCTCTTTATTACATCTCACTTATTATGGTCGTGACACTGCACCGGGAGGGGCATAAACGAGAAAGCAGCGGCGCACGAAAGGCCACGTCACCGTCCCGCCGTGTTCCTCCCTCCCCTGCTCGTCGGCCATCGATCAAAAAGCGAGCACTCTCTCTCTCTCTCTCTCTCTCTCTCTCTCCCTTTCTCTCTCGCGCGCGCGCATCCTTGCAGTTTATCCCCTCAAAATCTGCGACCGTCTCGCTTACCCTTGTTGCCCATCGCGTCGACGCATCATCGCTCGTTCTTCTCGCTGGCATTGATTTCGCGAAAAAAGATGATGACGAGAAGGAGAAATTCTGCGTTTCCCAAGGTGGTGATCGAGAGGGACGCCGACTCTGAAGAGAGCTCCTCCTCCGACGACGACGACGAAGGCGAAGATGGCCCTGAACCAGAGACTTCCGAAGAGGAAGGAGAAGAACTTCCGGAGTGTGGAAATGGAGACAAAAAGGAAGAGGCTTTGACGGATGCCAAGGAGAAAAGGAAAGCGCCCATCACCATTAGTCTCAAGAAAGTTTGCAAAGTGAGCCCCCTTTTTTGCCTTTTCCTTGCTCGTTTATCGTTTGTCTGTATTTCCCGGTTAATCACTGCTTTTGATTGTCGCACGATCGTGTCCGTTCTCTTGCGTGTGGTGTGATTAGGTTTGCAAGAGGCCGGGTCACGAGGCAGGATTCAAGGGCGCTACTTACATTGATTGTCCTATGAAACCGTGTTTCCTTTGCAAAATGCCAGGTGATTGGTTCTCCTTCCTGTATTTGCATATTGTTTTAATCTCTCTAATCTCTATCGGATTGTGTAGTGCCAAGATCATCTATTGATGTAGAAGTCAGTGCAGTGTGCTTCGTCTTTTCGTTACTAGTGAAATGGTTTCTTTCACTTTCTCTTTAGCCATTCATGTTGGTTGTCCTGTCTTAATATTTTCACGGTCATTTGTTATTGACGAGTCATTAAAATTGAGCACCCGGCCACAGCGGATTGTCGAGACAATTGTGTGGATGCTTAGAGTGAATTTTTCTGTATGACTCTCCCTGACAAGTTTGTAGAGTTTTCTGGGCGGCAAAGAATCAAGTGCTTACGTAATTAACAAAAGCTTCTATCTTTGTATGTGGTGATGCACTTCGTGTGCAATTTCTGTGTTGTAATTTTTCCAAACTGGATTAATTGAAGGCCACACTACGATGACATGCCCCCATAAAGTGGCTTCTGAGCATGGGGTTGTCCCAGCACCCCACAGAAATACCCAAAATCCTGCGGAATATGTCTTCGAGCGCCAGCTTGTTCCGAGAATCCGTCAAGTAAGTAATGAGATGTCGTGTACGCTTCTAACAGTTTTTAGTTCTGGAATTGCAATCAATAGCAACAATACAGCAATTGTGATTCTTTGTACTGAATTGTTCTTTTTCGTGTAACATTGGATACAATCGATGCAGTAAGTTATGTGGTCTTCTATTAAGTTTGATTCACGAGTTTATCGGTGAGAAAGGTATGATTGGGCACTATTTGGAACGGTACAGCTTCAGAAGTAGCCTCAGTAGAAATAGCCTAATTATCTATGCCAATTAGCGTCTTCAAATTTTATTGTATTTGAGCTGGTGTTGTCTTGGTGGTTTCACAACTGTTTTCAATCTGGCAAGTAAAGGCAGTAATGATACCTTCTTTTCATCTGCCTGGCTTTTGTGTACTAGTCCAATTTTTCCCCTGGCCAAAATGATCTGCTTCCCTCTGCTTTTGGCCTTTCTTTAAGTGAGTGTGGGGATAAGTTAATAGCTAGATATTGAGTGTGAACTGAGATTTGTTTAGGTTATTTGCCATCTGAACACAATGCAATATTTTCTTATATTTTTGCCTTTGGTGGTTTATATTTCATATCATATTCACAATTGTTTGGGTGTCTCGCCATTTACTTCTGATAACTATTTTGCATGTCCAATTATGTGCTGCCACAGTGCAAACCAGCTTATGTAATCCCCGATCAAGTGAGTTGTGCAGTTATCAGATACCACAGCAGACGTGTCACATGTTTGGAGTTTCACCCGAGAAACAATAACCTTCTTTTATCTGGAGACAAGGTCAGTTTAATTTTGAGTAAGATATGATTGTTTGCATTCTGGACGGTTTTCTCTAGCTGACGTTAATTCCTTCTTTTAATTGTTCATTGTGAAAGAAAGGACAACTGGGAGTTTGGGATTTCGATGAAGTGTCTGAGAAAGTAGTTTATGGGACCATTCACTCCTGTATACTCAACAACATGAGGTTTTTTTTATCTGTTCCTGTTTAATATTTATTCTTCTCTCCGGTACCTTAACCAAGATACTGACTGGCTTAATGTTGACAGGTTTAATCCCACAAATGATGGTATGATCTATTCTTCATCTTCAGATGGAACTATAAGTTACACTGATCTTGAGACTGGAATTTCATCATCTTTGATGAACCTTAACCCCGATGGATGGCAGGTGAATTGTCAGCTCGTTTATTTGTGAATTTTTCAGGTTGATTTAGCACGTTCTCAAGAAACAATAGATGAGGGAAGAGAAATGGATCTTAGGAAGCTTAAACTTTGAAACAATTGGTGTGAAACATGGAAGTTAAGAGGGATTTTTCGCTGTAGGGTCCAAGCAGTTGGAGGATGCTTTATGGAATGGATGTGAATGCAGAGAGAGGTCTTGTGCTTGTTGCTGATAATGTCGGTCTCCTGTATTTGTAAGTATTGTTCTTTTTTTTTGGCTAAAATTGTAAGTATTGTTCTTATTACAGTGTACAGTGGGTACTTGCATTGCTAAGTTGTCTCCATGTGCTCCTATTGTGTCCTTCTGCATATCTGTACCGTTATGTATTACAAGCACTTTAGGGTCCCTGGAAGGTCCAGATATGACAGCGTAGTTATGTTTGTTGTCCAGATATGACAGCGTAGTTATGTATTACAAGCACTTTAGGGTCCCTGGTGGTCTGTTAATCAGTAGGGGGATTTCAGTTTTTAAATTTTGACTTCTCTTTGAATCACGCTGGTAGTGTGTCCTTATCTTTATTGAAAGAACCGTAAGCGGTTACTTATGATGGAAGTTGTCCATGAAATCTCCTACATTACCCCTTTATTATAACTCATCTGAAGTTTTTCAATTAAAGGTTATTGTAGTAATTGAATGAGTAACTTTTCTCTGGTTTCTCCACCACTCCCGCCTCTCTCACCTCCTCCTTGCACCAGTCTCTCTTTCTTTCGTTGTACACATGTATATGTGTGCTTAAATACTAATTTTAGTTAATAGGGCTGGTCTCATATAGTGATAATATTTATGGTCACTGACAGATAAGACAAATTGAGAAGGAAACGGTTACAAATCAAAGAAATAGATCACACTCTATGACACTTGAGGAATATGAGTACTGTAGTTTATGATGTGATATTTTTCCTCCTATACCACATGCATGAACTTGGTTTTCTTCTTCTTATGCCATAAATAGGGTGGATACCCGTTCCAACAACGAGACTGGAAAGGCAGTTCTGATACACAAGAAAGGCAGCAAAGTTGTTGGACTGCATTGTAATCCTGTTCAACCAGATCTTTTGTTGAGTTGCGGAAATGATCATTTTGTGAGTTCATACTCTATTCATTTTGTTGATGTTGCTCTCTTCTCCTAACAAGCAAACTCGTTCTCTTTGATTTGATTGAAACATGTTATGATCGGAGTATTGTAAAAGACCTGCCAAATTGGATTAGGAACTTGAGATCCTAGACTACTTGCAATATGATATTTTATAGGTTTATGTCATTTGGTATGTGGTCTCTTCATGATATATGGCTTCTTCACATCAGGCTCGTATATGGGACATGCGCAAATTAGAAGCAGGGGGTTCACTCTACGACCTCGCCCACAAACGCGTTGTCAACTCTGCGTATTTCTCTCCTATTTCTGGAACCAAAATCCTCACTACTGCCCAGGATAATCGACTCCGGATATGGGATTCAATTTTTGGTGATATGGATTCCCCAAGCAGAGAAATAGTGCATAGTCATGACTTCAACAGACATTTGACTCCATTTCGAGCTGAATGGGATCCAAAGGTGCGTCATCTTTAATTTCAGAGTACTTATTAATAACATTATTCACTTTCAGCCCAAGGTTGAGATTGAGATAACTTCATCATGCAGGATTCATCGGAGACTCTCGCAGTCATTGGCCGCTATATAAGTGAGAATTTTAATGGAACTGCTCTTCACCCCATTGATTTCATTGATACCGGCACAGGACAACTAGTTGCCGAGGTCATGGATCCAAATATAACAACTATTAGTCCTGTGAACAAGCTCCATCCCCGGGATGATGTTTTGGCTTCGGGTAGTTCAAGGTTTGGATTCAAGTTCCCAAATTTACTTGTAGAAAATAATTCTCCAAAAAGTGTGGTTCACATCAACTTATGGTTTGGCTTATTTTAGGAAAGGGTGTGAGACTTGTCTTGCCATGTTTAAAGATGATCAGTTTAAAATCTTCTCATGCTTTCCGGGTTTGTCTGCATTGGCGTCTTATTGTGATCTCTTTTTCCTTTTCCGGTTGGTGTTGAGTCTATTCATCATCTACGCTTTTCATTATGCACAATGAACCAAATTAGATGGACTTGGAATCATTACATCAGTCCTTTTGATGTCATGGTTCCCTCGTCAAATTTTTATGTTGTCTGTACATGCACAGCCCTTGTTATCTTTTTAATAGGATTGTAGAAGTTTAAAACTGATACACTGTTTTGTACCAATTTATCTCCCCTTTTCCTTCCATTGGGAGGCCTTATGTGAAATATATCTCCTTGAAGTGTATAATTGCTTTAACACAATTTGTGGTGAATTTGCAGGTCTCTTTTTATTTGGAGACCAAAGGAAAAATCCGATTTTGTGGAAAAGAAAGAAGAAAGGAAAATTCTTTTCTGTGGCAAGGCGGAGAGGAAGAAGCCGGGGAAGAATGTTGGTGATGAAAGTGATGACGATTCTGATTGCGGTGGATTCAGCTCTAAGGGAAAACGATCCAAGTTCAGTAAGAAAGAGTTGATAGGTAAGAGCAAGCGGAAAGTTAAACGTTAAGCTCAAGATTTCCTGGGGCTGATTTCCGATGTTTTGTCAGCCGAAATCCATCCTCAGAGAGTCTGTTTAACTTGGTGACTGTGATTGTTCGGTTTTTATCAGGTGTCCCACTCCTAACGCAAGTAGCTTAGCTCATTACCTTCCTCACTCCAGATAAATATTTGACTTATTCTGTTTTGCTTTGGCTACTTGTAATTTTGATCTTGAGGGACAGTAGTATTCTGATGGTGTTCTTATATGTTCATATTTATGCCACCCAATTTGATATTTTCGACTCTCTCTCTCTCTCTCTCTCTCTCTCTCTCTCTCTCTAATTTGGTGTGATGTTTAATTAGTATCACGGTAACATCTAAATAAAGATACATATTGTTGCGATAAACAGTTGGCCTGACCTACTTCATGAGGAGGAGGGAATAACATTATGTTCGATCACTCGTGTTCCACAACACTAGTTATAAAGCGATATGTGTATGGTCTTCTAATGAATCAGCCGTCACTAGCATGAATATAGAAGATTCCTTATATAAAACATTAAGGCTGGTTTCACCCATGCGGGGTGAAACAATCATCCAAAGAGGATGTGGGATTAACAAATTACAATCATATGATACCGGACCCACTAGGTACCCGTCTTAACAATATATCAGGACAAGCATGTTTAGCCAAGTTAAATAAAAGACACCAACTTTGTCAAGGAACACCTTTGGGCGGTCAACTGCACATCGTGAGTGGCTTTTGAACTTGTTTATAGATTCATTTTGAAGCACAGTTACTGGTGCGCCTCATTCTCCCCTACGTGCCAAGGACCAAAGCAAGCCTAAGGGATCAGCTTTTCGTGCCTCATGCAATCAACACAATTCAAGATTGAATCCAATGTTTTACACTGCCTGGTGAATCCAAGCCGGTCGACTTTGTCCCGCGTCCCGAGCAGTTTAACCGGGCACCGGAACAAGATATCCAAGAAATCCCAGTTTGCTAAATCCTCCATTTCCGTTTGTACCAGCCCTTCTTTCTCCACGATGGCCCTCCATACCTCTTTCTTATCGGCCATGACTTTGGAGTACCAATGATCCTGCAAGAACATCTCTTCAGCAACTTGCACCCCGAACTTCTCGGCGAGAGCAGGCCAGATCTCTTTCCATGTGAAGCTTGGCCCGTTAATGGAATTAAATGCCTGACCATTGGTTAAAGAAATACTTTCATTTGTAGCTGCCCATATTTGCTGTTCAGCTACCAGACCAGCATCGGACCCATCAATGCACACCTCTTCCCAACACTCTCTCGTCCCTCCAAAAACAAAGGGTAGCTCAAGGTGCTTACAAATAGAGCCATACACACCCAAACATCCCATGAAATTATATAAGGTCCTCCTCGAACTGCCTATCAGTAGACCGGGCCGGTGCACGGACCAACCCGCCTTGCCAGCTAACTTCTCCTTGAGCAAATCTTCTAAATGGTAATAGAAATTGTATCTTGCACTTGCTCTCGGGCAATCCTCGTTGTAGTAGTAAACTTGTTGGCCATTGAACGGGTTTTGCAGGGACACATAATGCTTCATCCCTGTCTGAAGTGAGAAGTGCCTGAGTGAGGGAGAATTTGGGAGGATCGCTTCCAAGGCATTGCACATCATGGCCTTGTTCTGGTCACAGCATTCTGAGCTGTCCAGTGGGAACTGACTAGCCCAAGTGACCCAAAAGACATGAGTCACATCCCCCAAATTCGACAGCCTCTGTAGGGTGTCTGAGGGATTCAGGAGATCGCAAGAGATGAAGCGGTAATTGCAACTCTGTATGGGCGCGATCTCCGGCCGGCGAGCCACGCCGTAGACTCTCCATTTGGGTTTGGAGATCAATCTCTTGGCAAGTTCTTTACCCACAAGCCCAGTGACTCCAAAGATGATGGCCACTGATTGTTTTCTTTGAGATTTATTGGCTGCCATTAGTGTAGCAACTGGTTCAGAAAGGGCACAACACTTGGGTTTAATCTGAGCTTAGGAGCTTTGTTTACATGGAGAGACCAAGGGACGTGAACATTTATAGGCGCTTAGGACCTGCCTGTTAGAGTGTCCTTGTGGGAGGGTCCAAAGTTTACAAAAGTTTACTTCTTTTGAGGCAGGGTTTTACGGATTGTTTCCAGAATTGTCCATTACACTGTTGACATTGCAATTAAAATAAGATGCTAGTTGTTGCTAAGATGAGCGACATCTTTGTTCATTCATCATTCCCTATGAATATTCTAATCGGGAACTCTCATGCGTGCCAGTTTATTCAATTGCAGAGACCAATATTACTCATCTTAGGAGAAAAACTTTCGAAGGCAAGCTCTTTCCTGGTGTGGTGGGATGAACTAGTCAATCATAATTTCGTACGTAAGCTAGGCCTAGTTTTTTGATGCGCATCCTGGTTCGCGTGCAAATAAACTGATATGATTGACTAAATCTCGACAATCTTTGAAGAGCTTATTCTAAGACGATCAAACGTTTGCTGGCAGAAAGTGAGGATGGCCGCGAACTTGCTGGCTTTATGGTTGCAAAAGAATTTTAAAATAAGTAAAAGCTGTAATCATATTGAGTCAGCATGCTTCTAGGGTCAACATACCTATGTAGGGGTGTCTTTCATGGAGGATCTGGCAATAACTGCAGCCACACCGTTGCACAGAACCTCATTTTCGTCTTATTTCCTAGAAAAGAGAACCAAAAGAACAGTATCTTGCTTAAAACGATCTCCTGAAAAATTGGAGTTTTAGACAGTTTGTAATCTCGGATGATGCTGACACATGTATCGCCTCAAGAACAAGTACATTTCTTTAATACATGTGAAACTAGCGTTCGCTTTAATAAACGATTTATGCTGTTGGGTCGTAATCTTATGAAAGGAGGAAATGAATACACATATGAAGAGTCCGAATCTGATGCATTATGAGATGAACTGATGAATCTTTGTGCAGTAAAATATATGTGCGTGGGCATCGTGGATTGTATAGAAAGACCGAATCCCTGTTCCTGAAGGAAGCTATCCTGGACCCATGTGGTCTCCTTTTTTTGCTTGATAAGCTTCAGTGATTCTTTGCACACTGCGTAATCTCCATTAATACATTCTTAAATGCAAATGATTCGCCTATTTTATTTTCTTAGTTGCACCGAAGAACTCTCCCAATGACTTCATCTCAGAATCTTTAGAACATATGAATGTATTTTTGATTGATTGGCCAGAGTCATTAAAATATATAGAGGAAGAGAGAAGATTTGGTACTCTGAAAGCTGTCAATCGGTACGGATTGAAATAGAACATGTCCAACTTGGCATCAATTTCATCTAGTTATTGCAAATCAGGATCTATTTTTATTGCCAGATGACAGATCCTATGTACATCTCCAATGGAGCTCTCTTCACTAGAGTGATCCTTTTCCCGGGATATACCTGCGATGCGTCGCGTCTGTCCTTCGGTCTTTCTGCTATCGAGGTCAAGGACGGGGGGACGCACTCGAAACTCTCGCAGAATACTCCTCAAATTCATTCAAGAGATAGACAATGACAATGTTGGTTCGAAAATGGTTGGATCAATTAACAAAATTTACGAGATAAATGCGCCAGTTTATTTCGTGGTCCAAAATCATACTCATACTAAATACGACTAAGCCGAAGAGACTCCAGCTGGTGCTTCGACTCCGAAGTTCGCGATATTCATTTGACCTGCATCATTAGAATTTGGAAGACGAAATCGTCATTGCTTGACGAGTAAAACTCTAGAAACTATGTTGGCCAAGGCGAGATTTCAGCTAGGAAATTACTCAGTGGAATTTTCTGGACGAAAAAGCATGCCGCGATGATGATGTAACAAAAGAACAGGACCACTCCCTTCATGTAATGTGATGTTCCATCCTGTGAAAACAGAACCAAGATGGTCACTTTTATGTTTTAATCGATGACCAAGTCACTAATTTTTGTTTTAACCAAAGCCGAAGGTGGAGCAGATTAAGAAAACCTGTAAAGCGAAGGAGGTGATCAAGATCGTAAAAGCCAGGCAACCAGTTTCGATGAGGCTGAAATCAAGATCCATGAGAGTGCCCATGATCCAGGACACAATTACACAGAAGGGCACCTGAGAATTTCAATGACAACGATTTTGTTAGCCTAATTTGCAAATAATTAGGATTTCTGAAATCCTATTTAGTCCTCCAATCGTTTGAAACTAGGATTTTTTCACCGCTTACGACAAACATGGAGATCTGAGTTGCCGATCCTAGAGCCACTCCCAAAGATATATCCTGCCACGAAACAACAAACCAATAAACAAAAGGTAAAAGAATAGTCAAAAGACGTGCACACCAATACACTTATGCTGCCAACTTGACCATATACTTAGAGATGAATTTCCAACTTGGCGACATTTTAAACATACCAACTTGTTCTTGAGGGCAAATATAATAGAACCAGCATGTTCTGCAGCATTGCCAACGATCGGTAGCAATATCACGCTGATGAAACTGACTGAAATCCCCCAGGAACTGGACGCGGCCTGCGGTTGCAAACGATCGCGTTTGCGAGGGTCAACAGGAATAAGATGGAAAAGTTTGATACAGGAAGGCGACTAATGTATGAAATGTCCTAAATAGGTTTCCCTTTTATGATGTATGATTACCTCGATTGTGCCTACGACGTATTCGGATAATAAGGCTATGATCATGGTCATGCCGACCAGCCAACAAAATGCGCTCCAAAATCCTATCACCGCCTTCTCTCCGTCCTCCTCTTCCTCCTGATCATGATAACTAAAATTAACTATTGGAACATTATGGCACATTAATTCAAAGAATATTAAGAAGGATTATGCATTTGAAGTACGTATCTTAATTACAAAATAAAAACTATGTATGGACAAGTTCAGCGGAAATGGAATTATGGCTACAACTTAGTACGCGTTTTTGTTAATTTTTGGGATCATAGTTTTCCCGCTACCATAATGTTTGGCCAAGAATGTACATATACAACCAACAAGAGCTTACCTAAAGCCTATAATAGATGTGTTTTTCTAGTACATAGCTAAGAACTTAGTTGCATGCACATGCGCATATATGCACGTTGAAAATGGCTTTTCCTTGAGGGCTATTTCATGCGATGTGAGTCCAATTCTCATGAATTGGATCATATGAGCCTCACGTGAGACCCACGTGATCTGACGATCCATATAAATTATGCTTGATCGATACCATATGATACTTGCTCCCTTTAAATGGGATGAAATGTTTTATTGTGAGTCACCTCTGGGGACTCGAACAACTGCCGGTGAGTTTTAAGCTGGAAGACAATGTAAGCCACGTATGCGAGAAGCATCACAATGCTGCTGGCTCTCGAAAGCTGAAGCGTGTATTCAGCAATCGAGGCAGCGCCTGGTCCGCCACTTCCTCCATATCTGAACATCAACGGCAACAAATGGCACAGCAATCCCAGTAACAGAAGGAGCGAGTTCACATCAGCCTGCTTCTGTTTATACAATCAATCCAAGGAGCAAAAAGAATTATTGATAAGCCAAATTTATCTTCTTGATTAAATTAATGCAGGCAATGTGGGTGTTACGTACTCTATCGTATCTCTGTTCCTTCTTGATGTTGGCCAAGCCCCCACAAAGAAGAGATGACCCCAACACGAGGAGGAGGTTAGAGAGAACCGAGCCCAGAAGAGAGTACTTCACCACATGTATTTTGTTTTCGTGAAGCGCAAATAACGCTATGATCAGCTCCGTTGCGTTCCCACATGTTGCATTCAGAAGCCCCCCAACTAGCCCACCAATCAAATTTATGTCAGTTGTTGTCCCTCACTTTAGAAGCCAAAATAATTATTTAGGAAGAAGAAAGAAGAAATTGCTACAATTCACTAATCAACCGTTGGTAACAGAGAAACATGTACCTGTTGGGCCTGTGAAATATGCAATTTGTCTGAAAGGAGAAACATGAAGAACAATGTTAGATACACGTGTGTAGTGTCGATTATCAATATTTTTACATGTAAGCGCTTTATGTAAAGATGCACTCACTCGGTTAGGAAGCTGACGCGTTCGGCGAG
The DNA here is from genome assembly GCF_021117445.2 of Syzygium oleosum. NCBI lineage: Eukaryota > Viridiplantae > Streptophyta > Magnoliopsida > Myrtales > Myrtaceae > Syzygium > Syzygium oleosum. The sequence continues at coordinate 20,272,766 of NW_026607487.1, forward strand.
CGGGGTGAGGCCAAGCAAGCTCAGAGCAAATATCCAAGCCTAGGAGAGATGGAAAATGCATTGTTATCAGTAAGCAGTTTCTTTTTATCTAGCGATAGATGTATTGAGAGACATTGTAATGCACTGCCAATCTTCGCAGTGGAGACCATCGAGATAGTGGCTTCTTGTTCTTTTCAATGATTAACAACCATTTTCATGAACATTGCACTCACTCTTCCAAACTTGTAAAGGTCTGCCACAACTGCTAGCGGGATTGCCGGGAAGAGTATCGCGAGCTTGGTCCCGAGGATCACCTCTTGCAAATTGGCGAGCACCTGTCTAAGCACCAGGAATCGAACCTTGGCCGGCACAAGCATCGGATCGGACTTCTTCCTTAGGACTGAAGAAGCCGAGGTATTATGCGGCGCACGTCGATCAGCAAAGGATGCTTCCTTGTCCAAACCCTTCATGTCAGCGCCATTAGTGCCACCGTTTTCCAAGTTCCATGGCTCTTGAGAATCCATGGGAATAATACGTAGCCCTTATATGAACTTAATTAGTATGAAAGGAGAGGAATTAAATGCCAAGAGGCTCTTCTGTGGCACGAAATGCTGAGGTGGTCATATATAGAGATAGGCCACGAGTGCTCTCTCAGGAAAGAAGGATCGAAGTACCATTCAGAGAGAGCAGCTTCCTGGAATTTTCCACTCTTGTTTTCTTTCTTGCATGAATTTACACGTACTTAAGGATGAAGGCGTGCAGGTGCTGGACTGTTGGTAGTGTACACACATGAAGTTGGCCATATTATATGGGTCATTTACGTGTTTTAAGCGTTACACTTGTAGCACACAAGAAGATTTAAAACCACCAAATCAATCAATGCTCTACTATGGTTGCAATTTGGCGAAAATAATTAGTTGGTCTTGGAGAGAATTGGAATTTACCAACTTTTAATAGTATAACTACCATTCACACATTGACACGTAAGGAACTTTACGGACGGTCTTCGTTAATATCAGTAATTACTGTACTTAACATATATGCTAAATTATGAGCTGAGGATGCTTCCAGATTTAAGGTATTATTAACATCTTAATCCGTAAACTCGTAGCTTTCAAACTAAACCAAGCTAGAGTGGAACCAAACAGAACCTCCGGTTGCTTCTTTTCAACCTCCATTACACTGAATTATCTCGTACTGAGACGCTCTGTCGAAAGCGTTCTAGCTGAGACAAAGTGCACTCCTTGATATTTTTGCCTGGAGGGTCGATGAGAGGTTGGGGATTGGACATGGGTAACCCCCGTCCAGGTAAAGACAAGGCCATTATCAGGTAATTCCATCAACCCTAATAGCTTCAGAACTCCATGAACTGTATTTCCAAAGGAGCCTTCATGATTGATTTACAAAGAGTGACAAATACAGAATTTGATTTACGAAGTAATGCATAGAAATGTAAAACAAGAGCGACGCTTGAGATTTAGAAAAACCCGATTTGCAAATTTATTCACAAACAACTTATTAGTGCACGTCTAAATAAAGGCTTCTATATGCTACGCAACAACTAGTGTAAAGTATATTTATACAAATTATTGCGTAGATGCATAGCATGCATCACTTTAAGTTCAAATAATTATTGCATATGAGACGTGTCGTCAATCCAACAAAGCTGGTGTAAACCGTTTTTTGGCGGGCCGTCTAGCCAATAAACTTTATGAATCGGCTTGTATCCACAATATTTGTGTACTACTGCATGTTGAAGCACTCATTAATATTAATATTAGGAAAAATTGTCCAAAAAATCCTAAACCTATTATACTTTTATCAATTCAGTCTTAAACCTTTCAACTTTGACAATTGAGTTCTAAACCTTTTCGTTTTTTGCCAATTGAGTCCATCTGGCTAATTTTGGTCGGAAATCGCTGACGTGGACGCCGGACGGCCATGTGGCCCTGACGTGGACATTTTAAAATAATATTTTAATAATTCATGATTTTTTTTAATGTTTTTTTCTTCTTCTTTTTTTTTCTGGGTTTTGAAATTAGGGCTGGTGAGGGTGGCCGGCAGACCCTCGCCGGCTTTGGGTGAGGGCCGCTATGCCCTCGCTGGCCAAAGCGAGGGCGTGCGAGCCCTCGCCTAGATCCGGCGAGGGTCATGACGCCCTCGCCAGATTTGGCCAGGCGAGGGCATGGGGCTAAAGTGAGGCCGCCAAGTGCCTTGCCTGGGGCCAGCGAGGGTGTTGCGACCCTCACTGGATCTGGGCAAGGGCTAGCACGCCCTCGCTTTGGCTGGTGAGGGCCGTGACGCCCTCGACCAAAGCCGGCGAGGGTCGGCCGGCCACCCTCGCCAGCCCTCACAAAAAAAGAGAGAAAAAAACATAAAAAAAAAATCATAAATTATTAAAATATTATTTTAAAATGTCAACTTCAGTGCCATATGGCCGTTCGGCGTTCACGTCAGCGATTTTGATTAGACGGACTCAATTGGCAAGAAATGAAAATGTTTATGACTTAATTGGCAAAGTTGGAATGTTTAGGACTTAATTGGCAAAAGTGCAATAAGTTGAGGACTTTTTGGACAATTTTCCCTTAATATTATGTCAAGTATCACTTTCATATATGAGTACTGTCTATCCTCACGTTGTTCTTTTCAATGGTGCCACATATCAAAGTAGACAACTACTTTGGAAGGATAGTGATTGCCTCGCGAGTGAACTCACTCTGCACGGGAAGCCACAACTAGATGTACAAAATCTTTCTACCCTGAGAAAGTTGACTGTTTAATACCCCATCTGAAACTACAACAGTTCTAAAAACTATTTTATCATCATAGTGATCGCGATTTACATTGTCTGCTTTTTCCTCAAAATCTCTTCCTTCGGTGTGCTGAAAATATTTATACGTATCGTGTATATAGACATAGATATGTCTATGACGTGCAAATGTATACACATGCACAATCATGAAAAAAGTTAGACTTAAATCATTCAAAGGTGACTTAGTGGTTAAGGAACAAACATATGTGTAGATTAGGCGCACGGCACATATTCAATTCTTTACGTCACCAAATGGAAACAATCCTTTGTGTAGACCACCTAACCCAAGTTTTGGCATGTGTTTAAATCGGTCTGTGAGGTTGGCAGGATACTTCATCAACAGGAAACTTACGAACCACCGATATAAGATCCCGAGAGTCATAAAAGACGGTGATCAAGCTATTGTTGCAGCATGATATCCATGCAGGATTTTGGCAAAGGGCAAGAATACTTCAGAATCCGTTGTGCAAACTAATTCAACTAGTAAAACTCGTTCGATGGTCACATCAGGGTTCTTTCGAACCCTTGATCAGAATGATGAGGTGTGCATGTGCAATAATTGGCAACGTCTATCTTGCGAAAGAGTCATTGAACAAAAAATATAAAGGTCTCCTGCATTCACCGAACGTAGATCAATACAGAAATGACTTTGAATTCCTCTCTGGCATTAACGAAAGCATCGGTATTATATTACAAGAGAGAGATAGAGCGCAAGAACCAAAAGATCCAAATACTTTAACTTGGGTGTGCTTCAGGTCACAGCTATAAGAAGCACGATATCTTCTATTGATATACTTCGGTTCGAGAGTACGTACGTATTATCGAAAAAGGAAAAACGAGTATAGAATATAGATAATCTACTTTTGCATGTGCTGCAGGTATAAGGTGAAGGGTTGATTCTAGTGTTGGAAGCCTAACACGTAGGAAAATGAACATATTAGTTCAGCATGCGCGACCCTAATCTATCTTGTTGATATATATATATATATATATATATATATATATAGAGAGAGAGAGAGAGAGAGAGAGAGAGAGAGAGAGAGGTGTATTTTCTTGTGAAGCGAAAGTGCCTATTTTGAGAGCTTATGCGGGGGAAGAATCACGCAGGCCTTGGTCGTACACCAGATGTAGGACTTTCTCGGAATTTTCAGGCGGCTTCGTCCAAGCGAATCCAACGCGGTAGAGACTTACTCCCTTTGTTTTGTTCTCTTCTTTATCCCACATACTGGTTAAGAAAACGAAGTACGAAAAAGGGCATGCACAAGCTGCCATTCTGGTTGTTGTGCACTTGCAAGGAGAAGAGAGGTTGATGGTCGGACGAAGTTTCCTCGCGAAATCTCTCATTTCCATCCTTCATTTCGAGTAAATTGCCAGCGCTAATCTCATGTTGCCTTATTAATCAGCAGCATTAAGTTAAGCATTATGTTCACGCTTCTAGCGAGCTCTTGCTTGGGTATCCCGTTTCCTCAATCTAGTACGCAAAACCTTCGCAAAGCAACTTCTTTGACTGAAGTGAATTGCATGGCAATTCGAGGATAAAGTACTTGTCGTGAGATTAGGGGAGAAATTTTTCTGAAATTAGTGAACAACGTTAATACATGATAAATGTATCGGTTGTAGGAGCTTGTCACTAGATCCTTCTCTAATCTTAATGAATTGCTTGTGCTGGGAAATATCAACATTGGAGTCACGAGAGATTTCACAAGCTTTTTGCGTACTTTCTTTCTTTGTATCCTCCGAATAGCTAAGACGACTGACGTGACCACATGGGCAAGTGTCGAACACTTCAACAAGCAGATAGATAGATTGATTAAGCAAGTAGAAGGCCGAGGGACCATCGACAGATGAATTGTGTTGCGCTTCGAAACTCATTTTTCATAAGTATACCGGACATTAGCCATTGATTTTTTGTGAGTCATTGAAGCTAGGATGTGTTGAGTGCACGTATGAGAGGTGTGACAGAAAGAAAACTCCCATCAGATTTCGAGAGCTAAGAGTGACACTCAATATACTTGGTTGGGACCATAACTTAAACTTCTGAATAAAATTAAGATCGATTAAATTGTCAATGGGTTCAACCACTCAAATCCGGGCGGGGAAATTGTCCAAAAAGTCCTAAATTGACAAAATATGGAAATATTTAGGACTCAATTAATAAAATTGAAATGTTTATGGTTAAATTAGCAAAAGTGCAATAGATTGAGGACTTTTTGGACAATTTTGCTAAATCCGGGCCATATTGTCGTGGATCGCGGTCTCAAATCTGTCGAAGCCCAAGATAGTTCGGATCTGCAAGCCATGGGCCGGCCCAATATAGAGTCGAAAGTTGGCCCGACAGAGATCCATCGGAGTTCGGGACAGAGGCATGAGCATGGGCGATTCTTCCAGATGAAACGGCAACGAGCAAAATCGATCCCGACACGACAGAATAGCGCAAATCAGGAAAAAGAGCGCGGAGGCGACAAGCAACCGAAGCTCTTTAAGGCTCGATCATGGCGGAGAAATTGGCTCCCGAGAAGCGCCACATCTTCTCCCACAACGGTGCGTTCCGCTTTGTCTCTCTCCCTCTCTCTCTCTCTCTCTCTCTGTGTTCTTCATTTGGGGGATGTTGGGGTGGCCGGAGATTTCGATTTTTTGATTGCTCCGCGGCGCGTTTGCATTTGCATTCCGCAGGTCAAACGGTGTTCGAGTGGGATCAGACCCTGGAAGAGGTGAACATTTACATAAAATTGCCTCCGAATGTTCATCCCAAGCAGTTCTACTGCAAGGTTCAGTCCAAGCACGTCGAAGTTGGGATCAAAGGCAACCCTCCGTATCTTAATGTCAGCCATTTTGCTTTCCTCAATTCTCACGCTCCTTTCGTTGTCCCCCGTTTTTAGAGGGATTCTGGAGTAGGATTGTGCTGTTCTGTTGATGGCCCTGTTTGTTTCCTGCTTTGTTAGCACGACCTGACGAGCCCCGTGAAGACGGATTGTTCTTTCTGGACTCTGGGTACTGCTCTTTTTCTCTTACTCGAGCACGGTTTTCTGCTTGTCTGCGAAATGAGCATAATGGGAAAGTTTATGTCAAGCCCAGCTTTTGGTTGCTGCTCGTTGCAGAAGAAACCCACAAAAGTATTTCTCTTCAGTATGTATTCGTGTGGCTGCGCACGATTGAAGTGCTGTTGTGATTGGAATTTTGCTAGAGTGCAGGAGCAGGTGCGGACGAGCTTACAATCGTTTTATTATTGCGTGTTGCGTTGATTAGTTGTATGTTCTTCTGTTGCAGAGGACGATATAATGCATATAACTCTTCAGAAGAGGGACAAAGGTCAAACGTGGTCTTCTCCAATACAAGGCCAGGGTCAGCTAGATCCGTATGTGTCTGACATGGAGCAAAAGCGGCTCATGCTTCAGAGATTTCAAGAAGAGGTGATAGTTATGTTTTTGGAATAAAATTAGCTTTCCATTGTCTTATAGGTTGTTGTTATTCCTACATATTCTATTTATGTTACGGATAGAAGTTTTGCAGAATAGGGCATTCTGTGGTAAATATTTACTTGATGAGTTTGCTGTGAGTGTTTGATTGGCATGGTGTTTTAGCAAAAGAAGGTGATTGGTCAAACATGCTCATCTATACTAGTTTCATATGCATGTTGAAGTTTAAGATGGCAAGAACTGTAGATCACTGAGAATTGGATGTGCTTTTGTTTGTCTGATTCGCGTATCCTTTTCCTCGTGTGAAGCATCTCAATGATCTCATAATGTTTAGCAGGACGTTGTACGCCACCCCCTTCCCTTTCCCCTCCACAGATGATGCGTTACCTTAGCACCTGTAGCCCCAAAGAAAAGGACTGGATGGTCCAATACTAGTGAGCTTGCCAGCAAATAGTTGAAGTGTATCTATTCCTGTCTTTCATCAGGAGAAATCTCTGTTGCTATCTTCCTTTTTTTGACAATCTTCTAGGAAATCTTTCTGCTCCTTTGTTCTGTCTTGTGACTGATACCCTGCTTGAAAATTGTATAATTGGGCTGAAAAGATCGATGGTTGTTATTCCTCCCTTTTCAGCCTACCAGTTTTGTCATTCCTTAAGAGCCCAAAGATAATATAAGTTTTTCGATCCAATAGGGTGCATTTAGTTATTACTGTACTTTTCTGAGAGGATTTCTGTGATTCTGCTGACTGCTGTCGTTAAGGTGAATCATGAAAATTGCGATTACAATGAGCTCAAGAATTTCATGTTTGCTTAGCCTTGTCTCCGAGTAACAAATCATGGACCCTCCGAGTGGAATGAGTTCATTTTTCCGGGACTCCTTTAATTTTCTATAAGCATCGTCTACTTTACCTGTGACGTTGTTCTTTATACTACTACATGCAGTTAGTTAATGATGAGGTGTTGGTTGACCAACTTCGTTTTTTGGTGCTTTGCCCCTTTTTTACTGCTTGACTCTATAGTCAAAGATTTTTCTACTGAACTATTCCTTGATGAAGGTGATCTCTTTATGCAGAATCCAGGATTTGACTTCTCTCAAGCTCAATTCACTGGCAACTGTCCCGATCCGAGGACCTTTATGGGTGGTATTCGGTCTGATTGACTATCTTTTTGCCATGGTGGTTACATCATTAGCTTCCATATGAACTTCTAACAGTCTGGTATATAAAATGGATCACGCGCCGTTTCCAACTGTAGCGCTTGGATAATTCGCAAATGTTTTGTATTATGTCTTCCGTCAAGTGTAATTATACTTGGAGACAATTAGTGAGTGATAAAGCTGGGTGAAACTCCTCTATCCATCTTCTGTCTTTATTTACCTCTATGCATAAATAATTAGTAAGTGACAAAGTGTGTCTTTCACCTGTCGGTCTCTGCTGCCTCTTGCACTTGCAGCGACGACAAATCATGCTCCTGCTATCATGGTAAGCTCTGACTAACCTGTTGTACTCTACGTCATCCTGTTTTTTTTTTTATTTTGGTCGAAGACGTCATCCTGTTATTAGAGTGGTTATTTGATTGTTTCCTTTATAGACGGATTGGTGTCTTGATTTTTCCCCCTTTCTTATAAAGAAATCTTTTTGGAGAACTCTGGTGCATTAAGGATGGTGCTCTCTGGTTTTAAGAGAAGAGACTGAATTTATGTTTTGGTTTGGAAATTGACTTAAAAAGGTTTAGGATGGTCATGGGTTTATGTTTGCTGCTTTTCTCAGGAAAGGATGGTAATCATCCTTTTCTCCAAGTAAATCTCAATCTGCGTAGGATCAAGGAACTTCTACTGATGCCAACTCTTAAAATAGAGAATATCAGAGAAGGTTAATTAAGCCTAATAAGCGAACCTGGACCACAATCAGATTCAAGTAGACAGTGTTTAGATATGTTTTTGAAGTGTAGAAGAATTTCTTTCGTAGAGCTTGTGATGTAAGAATTGTATCGCGGAGACGAGTTCTCAGGGGGGTTTGAATCTGTCTATGTGTCTCCAAATGCTGCCTACTTCGGGCATGGAGAAAATTGGCAGATGGGGAGTATGAAACAGAGATGTGAGACAGAATGGGTTGGAATTGCTCCCCGAGTGATTTGGATTACAACTAAGTAGATCTAAGCTGTGGATTCTTGGTCTTTTGCTGTCTTTGTTCCATTCCCCTGGCTGACGTCTGACTATAGAATTCACCATATTACATGATTGATTTTTGCTTAGCCCTTGGCTGCTGAAGAACAAAAAGCAGAGAGTGAGTGGGAATCAAGAATCAACCCTGTCACGTCAAAAGAATCAGTTTTCTTTGGAGACGCTCGATTTATAGAGAGCATTTGTTCTTGTCATATTCTCTTCCTCCTCCTCCTCCTCCTCCGTTGCTTGTCATATTTGTTCTCTCCACGGAATGCCATCTATCAGCATTATTCTCGACGGGGGGCGTGCGTGCGTCCTTTCAGCCCCCAAATATTTGCAAGTAATTTACTCGCTTTCGCGAGCAAAAAAGCAAAGATCGTCCGCCCACAAGTGAACTCCGGAATCTTTTGATTTTAAGATTCTTATTGTCCGGCTAAGAAAGAAGAAAATTATAAGCTTTTTGTTAAAGAGTGTCATGTAATTAATTAGGAAAATTTTTGAATTCAATGTATGCAGATGATGCAACTCATTATTCTTCTTATTGTGGCGCTTACGCACTTTTAAATTAAAAAATTTTTTTCTTAATGAGCTTCGATTGCTTTAATTTTCAAAATAAGAAGAATAGTTCTGATTTTAAAAAAATTATGATAAATATATGTATGACTCGACAAGGTTTTTAAATCTCGCATGTTTTGCCATAAAATGTGAAAAAAAGGGAAATTAGGGGTCCAAATTATATTTATTTTATTTTTGAATTTTTTTTTTTTTTCGGGAATATGTTTGGAATAGAAATTTGTTTGGCAATGCAATTTCATTTTTTTTAATTTTCGGAACAAAGTTTTAGCTCAGAAATAGGTTCGGAACAAAAATGAGAAATATGATTTTTTTTACCTTTCTATTTCTGGAATAGTAACAGAAATAACGATTCTTCTAAGAGCTCGCGCTCGCAGCCCGTCTGATGATGTACGAATTCTACATTGACGCAATCAAACTAATTTCTGTTCCAGGATCAAACGTTTCCTTCTGTTCAGGAACTTGTTCGGGAAATAGAAATAGATTTTGGCTAAGAATTATTTCCGGAAAAGAAAACAGTTTTCATTGAAAAAGTATGAATCCACTTTTAGAAATCATTAAATCCTCGAAACGACTGTTCTGATGTATCGTGAAACTTCTTAGAAATGGAAGAATGACACGGACAAAGTCAGGAAAAACCTCTGAAATTATTTCAATATTGAACCTTGGACATATAATAGTTCCGAACTATAATAATATTATTTGATGAGATCATTTCAATCGTTTACTTCTCTTGAAATCTCTTTTATTTTGATTTCTACGCACGTCTTCCATAAGTTTTCGCAACTCCCCCACGTATGATTCCCCGAGACAGACCCGCTTTCTTCACCAAGTTTTAACCGTGGGAAAATGGAAAATGTTGGTACATGGTCCCCCCCTCCCTTTGCTCTGCAAATCTCCCCTGTGGCGCGAGGTGGAGCTTCCGTGCAACATCATTCCTTGTTGTCTACGCTTTGTATTCAAATATTTTCCGCTGCTCCCCTCTTTTGTCCTCCTCCTCTGCTCTGCAATTCTTCACCTCTCCCCTCCCCCACACCCATGATCGTCGCTAGATCCCAGCAGTCCGACGCTCCTCCGGTCGTTCTCCCCTCTTGCCCGTCAACCTCCCCATGGCGAGGGGCTCGCCCAAGCAATCCCAACCCCCCGCCCCCACCCGCGGCCTCGTCGCCGGGAACTACTGCCACGACGTCCTCTTCCGGGACGGCGCCGCCGTGGCCGAGTCCCTCGGCGGCGCCGTCTCCTTCATCTCCGCCGTGCTCGACGGCCTCTCGGTCCCCTTCGACTCGGTGTCGAAGGTGGGTCCGGATTTCAAGTACTCGACGGCGGCTCGCTGCTCGATCGTGGCGCCCGATTGCGTGACCACCCTCTTCCATGCATACTTCGATTCGGGCTCGGGCGAGAGCGGGCATGTGGACCGCGTCCTGAAACGGGTCGGCTCTTGCGACCCGATCGCACCTTCGGATCTCCCCGGAGGAAAATTTAATTTTGGGATGGCGGTTGGGGTCGGGGGCGAGATATTGGTGGAGACGCTCGAGAAAATGATCGAGATGTGTGACGTGGTGTTTGTAGATATTCAGGCCCTGATTCGGGTCTTCGATGGTGTCGATGGAACAGTGAGGCTTGTGGAGTTGAAGGAGAGTGGGTTTTATCATCTCCTGCCTCGAATTGGGTTCATCAAGGCATCATCCGAAGAAGCGGCTTATATGGACGTGGAGGAGGTGAGGAACTGGTGCTGTGTTGTGGTCACAAATGGGAAGGATGGGTGTACTTTGTACTGGAAAGATGGAGAGATGAAGATCGAACCCTTTGTCGCTAGTCAGGTTGATCCAACAGGTGCTGGCGATAGCTTTTTGGGTGGGTTGGTTGCTGGGCTTGTGCAGGGATTGACTGTTCCTGATGCAGCTCTTTTGGGGAATTTGTTTGGTTCACTGACAGTTGGGCAAGTTGGGCTTCCCAAATTTGAGTTGAGACTCTTGCAGGTTTGTTTTCTTGGCTTTGTTTTTTTGCTTACAATTGGCATGTTGCTCGTGGGTGGGGGTGATTTTCTGCATATAAGAGGAATGAGATACTGAATGCAGGGGATCATAAAGATTTTGTTTCCATGCTAAGCATTGATTTCGGATTGTGCTTGCATGCTATGTCTCTGTGAGAACATTGGAACTTAAAGATTGATGCAATGGATCTTGTTAGTTTGCTCATTCTTATGACACCTGTTGTGTGCTGTAGCAGTAGAGTTCTTGGAACATACTAAAAAAGGGGGTGGATAGTATTCCATGTATTAGTTATGGTGCTTGCAGGACGAAGCAATGTCATCCAGTTCCCAACTATGTGTGTGGCAGAAAGAAACCACCTTGTACCTTGATATTTTGTTTTCATTAAATGCCAATGACGTGTGGGGGATACATCGGATACTTTCTCGAAAATGATAGATCCTTTATAAATAGGAAAATGACACAAATGGTCCTTCAACTTTGGTCCAAATTGTAATGTGGTCCCTAAACTTTTTATTTTTTTTGTTTTAACGTAGTTCCTGAACTTTGATCCACTATGCAATGTTATTATTGATATTTTAACTTGTTCAATGTGGTCCCTGCACTTTGGTCCAATGTTCAATGTGGTTCCTAAACTTTTAAACATTTTCATAAAGTCTAAAGACTACGTTGAACATTTACCAATATATTAGGGACCATATTAAATGAACTAAAAGTCTAGGGACGATATAGCACATTGAGCGGAAGTTCAGGGATCATATTGCATAAATCAAAAGTTTAGGGACCACGTTACATATTGGACCAAAGTTCAGAGACTATCCGTGTTATTATCCCTTTTTAATTCTAGCAATCTTGCTGGGAAAGATTGCTCTGTTGCCATGATAATTAGACAGACAACCTTGCATAATTGTTGCAGCAACATTTGTCCTTTGACAATTTTAGGACTCCATACAGTTGTTTGATAATTGTTTCATCCTAAGATCAAGCAAATGGACATGGTTTTGGAATCACACGAGTTTTGTGAGTTCGTGCTACTGCACTTGTACTTAATGTAGATTTTCCCACGTAATTTACCAGATATGCTGTCTTGTCAGCGGTAGGTAAGCTTCTATACGTTGATGTCTGTCATACGATTAATTAAATGTCAAAGAGAGGACTCCCCTGAATTCTGCAACTTTGTTAGCTGAACCTGGTAATGTTAGCTGAACTTGGTAAGGGAGGCGCATCTTTCCCTGATGAATTTGTGAACATTCATTCGACTGAGAGTTTCATTCTAGTTAGTTTTTTTGGTCAGCAATGATATGGTTGAATTGAAAAGGGAATTTGACAAGGCTTAAGGCTTAAGGCTGGTAAATATCCCATCAAAGCGTCACATGGCATTGTTCTTTGCCTGGTTCGTGGGGGATAGTTTATTGGTTTAGGTTTGTTCGCTTCAGTTAGGGTTCCACTTAATCGAAAAACACTTCATTGTCATTGGACGGCATTCTAGTTGCTTTGGTTGATCAAGCCATGACTTGGATAAATGTCAATTAGATATCCCTTAGGCTAGCAAGCTCTAATTCTGTTGTTGTCGCATACAATTACCTGGTTACAATGTAAGAGCATTTACTAGAATGGGAGGTTACATAGTCAGGAATTTCTCGTATGCTGTGTCGATGGTGGAACTTTGTGGGACGATGCATGCTTTGGCATCCACCTACCCTAGAGTAATTAAGCATCATCTAGGCTTTCCTTAAGAGAAGTTTCGGACACTGTTGTTTTCATATTTTACCAATTTTGTTCTCGGTATTTGCATTTTCTCACCTTCTGCAATCACAATGCTCACCCCATGACCTCGTTGACCTGGCCATGCTCTGTTTCCATGAGTTGACGAAACTTTATTTCTGTAAATATTTTAATAGGGTGTCAAGGATGAAGTAGAAAGGCAGAAGATGCAATGCATGCATTGTCTCAATGGAATAAATGATGAGCCAAAGTTTCTGGAGCCGGCAGGACATGATCAGTTCCATGCATCCCTTAGTGCATTGAAACTTCAATCCAAGTACCCGATCCACGATTGTCCAAGGGAGCTGTCGAGTCCCGGCGAAGGAACCGAACATCCCAGACCACTCTCAGCCTAGAATTATTCCATCTTCGACCTCTCCAACTAATTTAGTTGAAACTAACGTGGCTAAACAAAGAACCGTTTCTTTTTGAACAGGTGCTATGAGTACAATTTAGTCTGAGGTGTTAGATTACTAACTCTAGCAATGAGGCCTCCGAGAGACCCACGATGCGCAACTGTATATTTCGCTGATATGGTTGTCAACATTGTTCTGATTGAGAGGCCGCTTATTGTCTCGGTTATCATGCAAAGTTGTTTTGTGATGGTACTGGTCATATTCTTTTTAACTCTAGACAATGAGAACTGTCCAGCACCCCGAGTCAATGGGCGAAGGCCGACATCAAGACTGAGTTAAGCATTTTGTTGGAAGCTGCACTTCTTTAAGGAGAAAGAGGCATCATCCATTCATCTGTAGGTTCACTGAATGCTTGCAAAAGGCCAGGAATGAGAACGATGTGTCTAAACCACCTTCTTCATTAAGTTAAAGGAAAATGCACAATCACCAAAACAATGGAAAGGTGTATCTGGCAGCCCGGCTGTTAATGTAGGCCAAACTCGTGCCCGCCTCATGACCTTCGGAAAGTTGAGTATTATTTTGGGCCTTAACAAAGCCCGCTGACCAAGATTGGACCAAAACTGACCCTCGAATGCCTTGTCAATGGGCCCTTGCCTATTAATAAGGCTCATTGATGAGGATGTTGGGCCTTCGTGGGCCCAGGGAAACGGTCTTATAGGCCCATTAAGGCCCAATACCTCTTCATAGAAATTGGCCCACTTTTTGAGCCTAGTTAAGGACCAAAACTTTGGGTCTTAACTGGGCCCAGAATAAGGTGATTGGTTCCCGATCTAATCCGGTCCCACCTAGGAACTGGGAACCAACCAGTTAGTCCTAGAACCAAACTGAACCCGGGCAGTCCAACGGAATCGGTGGACGCTGAGCTTGTTGGCCAAGTCTAGGTTGCGTTAATTCTGATTTGCTTTGGTCTCTCTCCCCCCGCCTCCTTCACTTCTTTCTTCCTTCTTCCCTTGCGTTCGCACTCGTCTTTCGTTCCAGCAAATGCTCTCATCATCCGTTTTAGTTTTGGACGACAACAGAGTCCAACCCATGGCATGAATGAATCGTTTCAATTTTTCTCTCCGGGTTTTGTGTCTACTCTCTTCATTTTCGAGTTGATAGATATCCGATGCTTATGTGGATTAACAATGGACAAGATACTAGCAAAAATGAAGGGAAAAAGGCTAGGGACTTTCTGGCTTCAACCATCAAATATTGCTGATGTTTGGATCGGGCGGTTCAGTTCCCACCTTGGAATCGGGAACCGGATCGCCAATCATCGGTTCCAACTTTATGGCCGTTGCCCTTGGGAAACGCCCAGAACTGGTTGGTCCGGTCCGGTCTGGGCGGTTCCCAGTTCGGGTGGTTCCCATTGCACACCCTTAGCCCAGAACATGGGCCTTGGGCCATTAAGGCTAAAGGCCAGCCCATAAGCCTCCCTGGGCCCTGAAATTGGCCTTATTAGCCCATCAATGCTCACTGAAGATGGGCCACATTTGGGCTTCGTTGGCCCAAAGAAGGCCCAAAACAACCCGCCTCTTTTGACATCACAAGTCTGATGGCAACATCACTTGATACAGAGGCATATGTAACTAAAATGAGGCATCGAGTTGGAAAAATCCCGACTCCAGACACATTAGAACAACTGAAAAACCATAAAGGAAAGAGTACAGCTTCAGTTCCAAATTCAGTTACCGGTTTCACATAATTTACTCTGTTTTTGCATCTCTCTCCTAACTGCTGCGTAAGAGCTAGTCATTGTAAACATGTTGGCATCAGTTCCATCTACAGTGGGAGTTCACCACTGTCTGCAATCACGACTTTGCTTTTGGGGGTGCCACTTTGCCTTCCCTCAGCTTCAATCTTGTAAACCACGTCCATTCCAGACAACACTTTCCCGAACACAACGTGTCTCCCATCAAGCCTGTAACAAAATTAAAAGTTAAGACTGTCGGCAGGTACCCACTGTGTATTGACCCCCACAGAAGTATCCAAAAGCCAAAACACTAGACAAAATTTCCTGAACATGGTTGAAATTGAGAGAAAATGAAGAACTCTGCCCCCTTTTAATCCAACCAACACGAGGAATTATTATTCAGCCGTGTTTCAATGACCTAACCAATCACTAGCCAAATGATTCACATTAACCACAGCAAGTGCATTGCTACATCTATAGCTAGTTCTTTTCTACATGGAAGTATGGAAACTTTTTGTTAAGGATTTCACATACCAACTAGTCGTCACAGTTGTGATGAAAAACTGTGAACCATTTGTGTCAGATCCGGCGTTCGCCATAGACAAAAGCCCTGAAGAGAGAGATGTGAAACTATCTTTCAGCTAACCGAAATCACTGACAAAGGAAACTCTCCCTTAACCTACAATCCAAGTAAGATAATATCAAACCTACCTGGTCCAGTGTGCTTCAACTTAAAGTTCTCATCAGCAAACTTCTCTCCGTATATGGACTCACCACCTCTGCCATCACCATGAGTAAAGTCACCACCCTGTAGCATGAAGCTTGGAATGATCCGGTGGAAACTGCTTCCCTTGTAGTGAAGAGGTTTCCCACTCTTTCCAACTCCTTTCTCACCTGAAATCATTAGGAATGAAATGATTTACATTTCAAAAAGGACTGAAGCATCAAACTGAATCTGACACTGTGGTAGACTATGAGAAGGGGACCAAAGCATGTACGAATGCCAAAGATCGGGACAGAACGAGCCATTTACCAGTACACAGCGCTCTGAAGTTTTCTGGAAAAGAAATAATAGGTTGAAGTCAACAGCAGGATTAAACATCCGTTACAAAGAAAATATAAATATGCTTCTCTTATAAGCAAAAATGGCGTCCATTACGTACCAGCAGTCTTTGGAACTGTTTTTCCAAATAGACCCATGACAATTCGACCTAGAAACAGATGAAGATACATCAGCAATCGCAAGCCAGAACTATCCTTTATGCAGAAAATTCCGACAAAACATTGACAAATCACGTGCAACGGTATTTGCAGACAGCACCATCATTTAGATTTCTTATGGTTTCCAATAATGGACAGAAAACAACACCTTCCTCTCCAATAGAACAAGTTAGAGGGCACAACTGGCTAACAGGTATAGAAAATCAGAGGAGCATTATTGGTCAATGCAGAATCGCAAGTTTCGCTTCACACTAAGAAAGAAGCTTTTATCAGTGATCTCCACTAGGATAATTGCAATTCATGTGTTACATCACACTCCAAATTGACTTCTCTTGATCCCAACAAGTAAGGCAAGTGTAAAAGCTAAAACTACAAAGATTAAAGCAAGAGTATGAGAATGTATGGGTTTCGAGGTAATTAATCCCACGTCGCCGTCCAGGCTATCCAAGTGAAGCAGTGCGTACCTGCTGGTTTTCCAGCTATCTCCACATCAAAATAAACTTTGTGAGTCACGTCTTTCAAATCCTCAGACTGCTTCGCCTGAAAAAGCACACAATTCAAAAATTTACACCAAGAAGATACTGTAAGTAGCTCACGGCATTCCATAATTACTCCGTTTCCTACTGAGCAACCCGAAGCGCATCACTACATACCTAATAACTTCCATATCGCTGCATCTAACAATTAAGATCGATCACGATTCAAGAGTGAAGATAATCACACGGCCTCGTGAGTTTACATCTGACAAACAAATCTCGATTATCTCGGGTCGACTTTGAACGCCTTCACGGCATGATAGGGTTAATGCGATTCAATTCGAGTTCCGAATAGAGAAGAATTGCGACTATCTACACCAAACGGATTCAATCAATTACGCCAAACAGATCCATTGAGCAGCTCACGGCATCCCCAAATCACTAATTTCCTACTGATCAATGCGAAGCGCATCGCTACACGCCAAGAAAACGTCGATGATATCGCGTCTAAAAATTAGGATTGATCCCGATTCACGATTGAAAAGAGATTCAGCTGTCTCTTATCAACTTCACCTCCCGCTTCGTGGCAAGCCAAGTTCCATGCGATTCAATCGGAATAAAAAATGGAGGAGAATCGCGACGATCTACGGATGCTAAGAGCCAGCCGCTCGAATCCGAAGTACCTGAGCGAGAGCTAGGGTTGCAAAGAGGAGCAGAGCACAGAGGAAAAACGATCTCGCCGTCGCCGT